>NW_026637499.1:623468-1246936 GCF_028554395.1 Pezoporus wallicus
GCGTATTCTGTGTGTGTTGTTCCAGACCGACTACATCCCAAAATACTTTGTAGAGTTAATGAAATGCAGCCTGAAATTCAAAGGAAAGAGAACAGTGAGGATGTATATGCAAGAGAGAAATGTATTGCTTTCAGGGACAGCTTGGAAATAGATGAAAAGCCTCAGGTGTGTCAGCGAACTTTCTCAGAGCACAGTCGGTACCTCCTGTAAGCGCACGAGGATTGCAGCGATTTGAGGTGCTCCGCAGCTTGGTTTCTATATCTGGGGTCTGAAAGTTAATAAAGAGGAGACAGAAGGTGTTCCATCACCTTGCTATGGGCAAGCAGAGTTCAGTAGTCAGATTTCTTTGGTGCTTATAGGATGATTCTTTAGTACTTACAGGAAAAATGTTCCCTGTGAGGGTGCTGAGGCGCTGGCACAGGGTGCCCAGAGAAGCTGTGGCTGCCCCATCCCTGGCATGTTCAAGGCCAGGTTGGACACAGGGTTTTGGAGCAAGCTGCTCTATGGAAGGGGTCCCTGCCCGTGGCAGGGGTTGGAGCTGGATGAGCTTTAAGGTCCCTTCCACCCCAAACCAGGCTGGGATTCTATGATGCAGCTTGTCTGATGGAATGAGCAATATTGCCTGGGAAATCAGCAGTGTCTCCATTGCATTCGCTCCAGCAATGTCCATCTACAGCAGTTTAGGCTGAGACCTCTAAAAACATGCACTGAGCTCGCTTTGGAAATTTGGGATCTTTTTTTCCCAGATGCTTTTCAGGGGTTTTGTGATTGCAGAAATCTTTCCATTTCTCAAATTCCACTTTTTTTTTCTCTGGCCTCTTCTGACCCAGCCTTCTCCTTTTTTCCTCTCTTGATGCCTCTAAACAGCTCCTGAACCATTTACCTGTTTCTCAGATCAAGGCATAATTAGGCCTGAGTTTGGAATGAAATTCTTCTTATTCTATATCAGCAACACTTGGCCCTGTGCTACTGGGCCACTTGGGCATTATCATTCTTAGCCAGGTCTATTTGAATTTGCACAGAAGTCTGGTTTAAGTAGGAAACAGGGCAGAAGGAAGCCTCTGTTTCCATCCAGACACAGCATTCCCAAGTCCTTAGTTCAAATTTCAGCCATTTCTAATTAAGAGCTTGTCAAACCTCATAAACCCCACATTAGATTTCACATTAGAGTTCTTCTAGTGGCTACACTTGAGGAATAAAAATACTTACTTTGCTTTCCAAGTGCTCTATGTTCTTTTGTCACAGTAATAAAACAAAGATGATGACATCTGTGGACAAACTAGATTTGGAGATGATTTGGTCAGTTAGATGAGAAACCATGTATTGAGTATAAATAAGTTTGCTTTTCAGAATGCTTTTGCTTATCAGCTTATACACAGAGGCACGAGCATGCACACATGGGCCCATGTATACTGGTTACATGATAAACCTTCCTAAAGGGAAGAAGAAGCGTTTGCATATGTATTGATATAATTTAGACTTCTGTTCCTTTCTCAGGGAATGTTGTCCTTTTAATTAGATGGCTCAGAGTTATTTTTGAAGCAAAAAATTATGCAGAAACTTACCTGCTCACTCTTAGTTTCTAGATAGTACAGATCCTGTTCTTGTGTGTACTTTACTGCCCATAAATTAGTTCCTGAATCAAAACCCCTCAAAAACAGAAATGCAAACGTAAACCCAACAAGTGCTAGGAAAGTTACTCCTTACTTAAAAAGGAAGGAGAGGAAATAACAAATGATACAGAGAATGAAGTATTCAATGCCTTTTTCATTTGGGTCTCCCAGAAAAGATTGGTTGTGGTTGTATACTAATGCAGTAAGTTTTAACAAGGGGATCATCTGAAATAGCAAAAGACTATGCTGGCTAACACTGAGGTAATTCATATGTTCTGCAATTCAGCAGGACCTGATGAAATCCACCCTGGAGTACTTCGGGGTTGAGCTGAAACAATCCTAGAGGGATTAGAGATTATCTTTCAGAGTTCACAGATGACCAAGGTAGAGTCAGAGGCCCGGGGAAGGGTAAATGTAAGGTCTATTTTTAAATAGGGGGAAAATGAGAACCAGGGGGCTTATGGAACAGTAAAACTGACTTCAATACCCCCAAAGTTTCTAGAATTAGCTGTTACAAGCACTCAGAGAATAAGAAGTTAATAAGAAACAGCAAATATGGATTTACCAAGAGCAAATCATGTCAAGCCAGTGCAATTTCTTTGCAGGGTAGATGAACTAGTAAATAAACCCCCAAAAGGGAATATGACATTTGTTGATTTTTAGTAATGGACGCTGTCACTCTTGGCATTCTCATAGCCGAGTCAGAGAGATGTGCTCCATTTTCAAATAGCCACATTGTGGGGGCACAGGTAAATAAAGCTTAAAGAGCAGATGTCTGTAGCTTGTTGTCTGGGTGGGAAAAGCGTGTCAAATGGGTGCCTAAGGATTTGCCTGGCACCGGGAATTGTTCAGTGCTTGAGTGCCTGACAACATAAAGTGCACACTAATAAAACATCCTGGGGTCACGTTGGGTGGTATTGCAGCATTTTGGAAAGGAGAAGGACTCTGAATGGTTTTTATACCTGGTAATACAAAATTAGCAACTTGAAAATGTGAGAAAGCCACATCAGAATGGTTAATGAAATAAATGCAAGTTCAAAATGCAGAGCAGAGAATACTTTGCAAGAGAAGCAGTACTTAAAAGTTATGACAATTAAGGATGCAGAGGGCTGGGAAATCCTACGCTGAATGTGATATAACATCAGTGATATATAACTGAATGTGATATAAACGTGCTTCAGAAAAGACAGCTCAGGCAATGGAAGGTTTTAGTGGGACTTGTGGGTGAAAGACAAGGGGTAAATTTTGCTTTTCAGGCAACCTTCGTACAGCCTTGGCTGCGTTCCGCTTCGGTTGAGCAGTTCAAGCAAAGTCTTGACAAATTGGAGAGGGACTAAAGGAGAGCTCTAGGAATGATAAGAGGTTTGGAAAACGCAGCCTATGAGGAAAGATTGAAAGAATTGGATTTGTTTAGTCTAGAGAAGGGAAGAGTGACAGGATGTGATAACATTCCTCCAATACGTAAAGCATTGCTAGAAAGAAAATGGTGATGAATTGTTCTTCAAGCAGCAGTGAGGAGGAGAAAAATAATTGGGGTAATTTTTAGCAGAGAAGGTTCAGTTTAGATATTGGAAAAAGCTTTCTAGCTTCAAGGCTCTTTCAGTATTAAAATAAGCTGTCTGAGAAGGTTACTGATGTGTTTCCTTGGAGGTCCTTAAATACAAGCTAGTCATTTGTCAGGGATGGTCTCAGAGTGTTTCATGTCCTGTGGGGGGGAAGAGGCTAGGCCTGCTAGGCCTTTGGTTATCTTCTGGTTCTTGTATTAGTTGTAATTGTAAGTGCATTTAAAGATTAGGCTGAAACCAGCAGTGGTCAAGTAGAGGAGTTTTGATTGTTGGTCCACTGTGGTTTTGGGATGATGCTGTAGATGCATCTAAGGTCTTACAATCATGAAAGATTTTACTCATCCAACACATGTGTGAAGTGACTATTACACATCTTACAATAGGTGAGGAGCAAGACAGAGTAAGTAGCTTCCTCAAGGTCATTCATCAAGCTGACCAGTTTAGATAACTGGGCTGGGTGCCCTTTCAGCTGAAACATCCTTTAGGTTTTGAGGGAAGCATTGTGTCTGTCTCATCTCCAGTTATTTGGACAGTAGGCAGCTGGGAAGAGTTGTTCCATAGGATCATAGTCTTCCTTGGCAGTTGTGTTGTGGTTCCACACATTTCTCTACCTTTGTTTTACTTCTTGATTGTGCTGTGATTAATAATTAATGTCCTTAGGTTTTTAAATGGCTTCATTTGTTGCCTGCACTTGACTGTGGGATAAGTGTGACTGAGTGGAAGCAGTGCAATGGGACATAGACAACATTCCATTCCCACTAGCAGGTGAACACTGCTTCCTGGAAATGGGCTTCTCTCCTTTTAAATCACAGATGACTGTTTAATACAAAGGTCCATGGAGGCTTGGATCTTCAAAGGGCCAAAGAGGTCCAGACACCTACAGTGCCCTGAGAATGATGAACATCTCATTGCTGAAACAAGGATACTTGAGGATGTAATCCTGTCTTCCCTCTTTCTTTCTAGAATTGTGACTAGAAGACTAGACATGGTATTGTATGCTATTTGTTTTTCATGTGTGGACCCAGAAAAAGGGGCATAAAGATAGTGTAAGCACAGTTGATGTGGGCTTTGAGTACATGGAAGTGGCCTCTGGAAAGGCTAAATGTCTAAAACTATCGGCATTTGAAATTTCATGGTGCTGTTCATTTAAAAAAAAACCCAAGAACAGAAAAAACCCCTTTCAATCTGAAATGAGCAACCTGCTCTAGTGGAAGGTGTCCCTGCCCATGGCGGCAGTTGGAACTGGATGAGCTTTAAGGTCCCTTCCAACCCAAACCACTCTGTGATTCTATGATAAATGCCTTTGTAGTGTTCTCTCAGCACGTCTCTGTGCTGACTTCATGGAGATGCTCTGCCAGCAAGGTCCAGCCGAGCAGGGGCTGGTGGTCCAGCACTGTGTTATCCCACTCCAAATTGCCTTTCCCAAGGGATCTCATGGCCTCTGTGAAGTTGTGCAGTTACAGGAAACAGACACAGCAAGGCTGCCATCCCCACTAAATGCCCCTGGCTGTTTTGGCACAGCAGTGTGAGTTATGCTGCATACCTGCATGTTGGAGGTTGAGTGATTTAGTTAAGAGATCACTCTGATGATGACAAGTTGAGGGAAGGAGCAGAGCTTGGCAGCTTTTCTGCCTACACAGCACCCTGTCTTCCCTTACACCACATTGCTTTGTGTGTCTGAACAGCAGGAAGTAATTGTCCAAGTAACAAGAGCCGAGTCCTCACCACTGGTGTATGTGTTTAGCATTGGGATTGCTGTTTTCCATGCCTTGGGAGTTGCGATGCAGAATTAGGTAGCCTGATGGTAGGTTGGAGGGAGGTTGTGCATGGAGCTGGCTGCCCCAGCCCATGACCCTCGCTAGGGCTGGACTGATCCAGATGGGATGTTTTCCAGCTGCACTGACCGCTTCCCAAATTCCAGTTTTAAACCTGGGACTAAATAAAGCGATATCCAGAAGGTTTCTTGTTTGGGGGCGGGGGGTGTATGTGTTGATGTGTGTTGTTTTGCTGCACAGCTGCAGCATCCCTGAATAAGCTACCCCAACTAGAGACGGGCTGGATCAAGGAGACCTCTGCGTCGTGAGTTGGTGCTTACAAGCAGCAAGCCTCTGTAAAAATCCCATCTTCACGCTTTGCCTGGGGAACACAAAAGGTTAAAAGCCAAAGCTGGGTCCTGCTTTCCTGCACTGAATTTACTTCTTTTCTGGTAAAGATAGCAGGTGAGCTGCTCCCCCTTCTTACACACCTTCTGCTTTTGACTCCTTGCCGCTCCCTTCTCACCCCGCCGCTGCACACACCATTCCTCTGCGCTATATTAGAAGTGGGGGAGATTTCTTGAACCAGGGGCCTCCTGCCTAATGCACTAAGGATTCAGTCAGGCCAAAAATGCCTGTAGCATATGGGGAGGGAAAGGGCCAGCAGTGAGCAAGCTTGGACAGATGTGCTATAGAGGGAGCGTGGTGTTGGTGGGGGTGGAGAAAGCTCCCCCCTTCATCCCAACCCATTCGGAGGGTGGCCAATCCAGAGGAGCGGACCCTTTTTAGGACCCCAACAGTTAGGGAGAGCCCCCGAGGCAGTTTTGGCCGGGAGGTTGTGCACACACACACACGGAACAGTTCAGCAGCAGTCCAATCCCCAGTGACATGGAGCTTGTTCTTAATTCAGAGCATATTTCAGGCTTCAGTTTAAGGAAAGGGGTGGGGGGGAACCCCCAACACCAAAAACCAACCCATAAACCATAAAGAATCTATTGAAACAATTGTAAAGGGGGAAAAAATAGAATGTGGCTGCAGACGAAGTTTTTTGGGGAGGAGATGCGGGGGAGAGATGAAAAATAAAAGGAACAATTCCCATTTTCCTCACTGGTCAGCCTGGCAAAGCATAGATCTATGCAGGCACCTTCTCAAAACCCAGAGAGGTGTCTCCCCCCAAAACACTGCCCTCAGTTGAGCTTCTGGTGGATCTGAGCTTCGTGATAGATGCACTCTGCTCCTTCACACTTGTGTGCATGGCAGCATCTCTTGTGTTTCTTGGGATGTTTTCAAACAGAAGCTGGGTGATCAGTAGTTTGTCTTCTGGGTTATTTGGTCAGATTGAGCATCTTCACCTAGGAATCTCCCAGCACACTGGAAGCAAGAGGCTCACAAGATTCCTAGTGAGGTGAGGTCATCTGATGAGACTGTACTTCATAGGTGCAGAAACAGCCTCTTCAAAGTGTTCCAGTGATGTTTAAAGGTGCCTGGCAGGACTGGGAATGGCACCTTCATAACCCCAATCCTCCTGCATGGGATCTCTTTACAGGGTGATCTTCCCTGACAGCAGTTTTCATGTTTTGTTTGTAATTGGGAATTACATGCCAAGGTCTGGGCACGTAATTCCTAATAGCAATTGAGCTGGTCCCTGCCCCAAATACCTTCCAGCCTTTGCTCTCAAGGGCAGTTTTCCTCTAAATGCAATTTAGATGCACAAGTCTCTTGGTGCAGTTTGTTCACTGCTGCCAAGGACCTGCAGTGCAGGACACGTCTCCTCGCTTAACATCTGTGTTTTTGACCAAATTGCCTCAGTTTCTGCCTAGGCCCACAGCTGATATAAAATGCTGAGAAATTACAGCTATTTCTGTTGTTTGGGTGTTTTGGTTTATTTATTTGCTTCAAATCTGCTCTTCCTTTTGGCACAGTGAGCTGGATTGACTTACCAGGGCGATTCTGATGTTAAAGACAATCACTCCCAACCTATCCCAGTGCTGGGAGGTGGGAAACCAGGGGAGATTTGTGCATGTCTCATGAAGGTGATCCTTGGCATCAGATCAACAGAAGCAATTGGCATGTGGAGGGAAAAGATGTAACTGCATATTAAGAGGCTTGAATCTGCTGCTCCAAAAGACAAATGTTGCTTTGGCAGGGTCATTCTGTGCGTGGTGCCAGTCTCTGTGTGCAGAGGGGTTGGGGCCCAGCAAGGTGTCTGGGAGGGAGGTTTAGCCATGCTAGCCTAGGTTTTTAGTTGGTTTTCTCTGTCAGATAAGTCAAGAAGAAAGGCAGGCAAACCAAGTCCAATTTCAGAAAGGAACTGAGCACCTGAGCTATTTGTCACACTCTTTCAAAGTGTTCCTTATGCACTTAAAAGCTTAAGGGATTGTGTCAGTGATTTTTGACTGCTGCCTGGGATCTAATTCCAATTCAAATGAGTAAGGAGTCAATAGGAGTTGGATGCCTGGCAATTGCTTTCCTGTTGAGGACTGGAAATGGGTGGAGCAATGCTCCTGTGTCTGACAACGAAGCAGCACTTTGTCACCCAACAGTAATTGTTCCATCAGCCCCCTCTGTTCCAAAGGGTTCCTGTTAAGGTTATTTCTGACTGTGGTTTACTGCTTTGCTCTTCCAGGTCTATATTTATGCTCACCAGAGTTGTCTGAGGCACATAGGAAGACTTTGAACTAAAAGCAGTAGCAGCAACTTCCTTGGCTTTAGGGGCAGCCTTTGGGGAATCCAGCACTGGTTGTTTCATCTGCAGTTAAACTTTGGATCTGATGGCCTTGATTTAGGAATCTAGATTCAGCTTTGCATTGCCTAAGGCAATAAACTGCCTGGCAGCCTTGAGGACTAATTATTGAGATTAAAAGGAGACAATGTGGCTTGCTGCCTTTTCCAGGGGAAGTAAGATGTGCAACCTCAAACCCAAATGGCTTTTATTGTCAGGCTCTCCAGAGAGTTTGGAAAGCTTGAATATAGGACAGAAAGAAACCAAAGTGCAAGAGCAGGGGATCTCTTTCCCTTGTCCCTTACTTGATATTAGAGAATGAGTTGTTAATTTTTATACTCTGCATTTCCTCACACCTTTGGGCATATTATGCTTCCTTGTGTAACTCCCTTTGGCCCAACTCTGGGTTACCTGCCAGACCTCCTCAGTTTAGATTTAACTCTGTGTTGTGTATGTGTTGTGCTGAACTCTTGTTTTGCTTCAGCCCTGTCTTCCACTTGTGCAGAGAAAACCAGACCATGAGGTGAGCAGAGCTGCAAGCTGAATCCATCTGGGTGATGCTGCTGGATGCAGAAAGGTTGAAGATGTGCTCTAGGGAGAAGGAAGGCAGTGTAGTGTGAAGAAAACAACTCGGAGGACGGCCAGCATCTTGTAGTGCTGAAGGGATGTTGTGCAGTGAGGCCATCCTCACCTGAGCAGCCCAGTGTGACCTAGCTGTAGTAGAGACCAGTCTGTAGGGAAGTGATGCTCCTCCTCTCCATCCCCTCGTGCTCCAGCCCCACATCTCCTTTGGCAGGGGTAGAAGCCGAGCACATCTCTGGTGCCGGCCCGGCGCCTCAGCTCTCGGAGGCTGTGGTCACAGTGCTCTCTACAAGAGTATCACCGTTTTCTTGGCCAAATATCGATGTGGGTAACTCCATACTTCCTTGTGAAATTCCTCTTGGAGTTTGATTTGATTTGTGTCTGTTCCTTGTGCAATATAAGGTTTACTTTTTCTCGCCTAGCACTTGCTGTAAGTGCAGTTTTGTTCCCCAGTAGTGGTAAAAGCCTGAGTTTGGAAAGTGAGAGCTTTTGGGAAGGTGTTGCAGAATGTTAGCTTTTCCCCAGTGCTCTTAATTTTCATCCACTGTCAGGGAAGGGGATGGTGAATAGACTAAAGAGGCCCAAAGGAGTTCAGCGAATGCAAAAGGAGTTAAAAAGCCAACGCTTTTGCAGGTTAAGGACTGAATTTGGGATCCTCTGAGTATCCAGATATCTGGATATGCTGGCGAAATCAAAGGACTGTAAGTTCAAGTGAGTGTTTACAGGCTCCCAAATTCAGTTAATTTATGACATGTTTAATATGTTTTTACGAATGTTTGCTGTACTCAAGTAGTGACGATGCTTTATTTGGTCAGTAAAATTCCATCGGGCTTCCAGTATGCAAAGACCCGAATGTCACAAAGATATTCTGTGTCTAAGGAGAAATATTCACTCTTATTTTAAACAAATAGCCCAAATTATTCTTCTTTTTCTTTAATAGAAACTTAAACCTGTCACTGAAACCACCAACAGGACTTTCCAATTCTCACTGACATTAAGGGATATTTCTGGGTTTTCTGGTTTCCATTCTTCCTCTTTTCCTTCTTTTCCCTCCTTTTTATTCCCTTCACCCTCTTTCCTCAGCATAACAAGATTGGAAACGAGTGCTGGCTTGAGGCCATGGCTGCATCTATGAGGCCATTTAAAGTTATTGCTCTCTATTCCCTGTGGGCCAGTAGGAAGTTCAGCTGTGATCACAGAGAGAAAAACCACCCCAAAATGCTAAAAATAATTAATAAAAATCAGCAGAATATGGAGTTGCTTTTATGCACTCAGAGCTTTGAGTGAAAGGAATTGGGAAAGCAGCTGGGAATACTGAAAAGCAGCTTTTTGTGCTGAGGGGCTGGGATTGCTCGGGTGAGATTTGTGGTCATGGTCAGAGGGGAGAGTCTGTTCTACTTTGGGCTGGGTTTGGGGTTTTGGCCTCTGGCTTTTACAAAGGTATAATCAGGAATAGTCCTATTGAAGCTGGTGGAGTTCAGTTGCTATGAAGTTGGAGTGAGGGAAAGCTCTGAGCATCCAGGCTCAGGCGGAAAAGGAATTTGCAGCCTTATTAATGAGAGAGCTGGGCTGGTTCAGCCTGGACAAGAGAAGGCTTTAGGGAGACCTTAGAGCAGCTCCAGTGCCTAAAGGGGCTACAAGAAACCTGGAGAGGGGCCTTGGCCAAGGGCCTGTAGGGACAGGCCAAGGGGAATGGCTTTAACCTGCCAGAGGGGAGACTGAGATGAGCTCTTAGGCAGAAGCTCTTCCCTGTGAGGGTGCTGAGGCGCTGGCCCAGGGTGCCCAGAGAAGCTGTGGCTGCCCCATCCCTGGCAGTGTTCAAGGGCAGGTTGGACACAGGGGCTTGGAGCAAGCTGCTCTAGTGGAAGGTGTCGCTGCCCGTGGCAGGGGTTGCAGCTGGAGGAGCTTTAAGGACCCTTCAATGCAAGCCGTTCTGAGTCTATGATATTACTGATTTACATGGGCTAGCATTTTAGTGAAAGAACCTGCCTGCTTAGAAAATATCCTTTCTTGTAAATAGAAGACTCTTTGGCTACAAACAGTGAACTAAAAGTGAAGAGCTGGCCTGTACCCATTCACACAGATAACCTTTTTGCAGGGAGAAGTCAGTAACTTTCCAAATGGTGTGCACATGTCTGAAAGCATCTGGCTTGGTCTTGTTGGTAAGAAAAGAGCATCCTGGCCTACATGAGTGAATGGATATCCCTGAGCCCTCAGCATCTTTTTGCCTCAAGTTGAATGGCCTGGCCTGAAACCATGGAATGGTTTCACACATGAGGTTGATGTTCCTCCTCCTGCCCAAATGTAGTCAATATAGGTGAGGCAAAGAGCCTTACGTTGCATCCTTACTTAATAGCAAATCCAGACCGTTCTACTTGAAGACCTCCAGCTCAGTTCAGTGCCATTTCCATTTCTCAGACTACTTTAAATGAATGCAGCCCCTCTCTTCACTAAACTCGGATTTTACCATAAATTTTATACTTTAGGAGAATTCCTTAAATTTCTCCCCTTGGGTTTCCCATTTCTCCCATGGTCATCAGTGGCAGATCCTGTGTAAGAAACTCCTTGATTTTTGTTTGGCAGGAAGGGTTAAAAACTAAACAGCGGCATGTGTTCTGGGGTGCCAAACTCCTTCTGCTCCGTCTCCTTTTGATTTAAAATCATTGTTTATCTCTCTGTAAAGTCACTGGCAGGCCATAAAGAGATATATTGCCTTGGTGCAGACAGCACTGACTTGGCTCCTGGGAAAGCAATGGACTGTGAAGTTGAGTGTGTGTGTGTGTGTGGGCCCGCTCATAATTCGGGAAGGGTTCTCTTTTGGGAAGCTCCCAATGGATGCTGCCTGCAGCCGCTTGTGGCTTCTCATAGGAGAAGCTTGCATGCATCCGGGAGGGTAGGTCGCGCTCACTGCGTTTGATGTTCTCATAAAGCCATCACTCCAAAGCTTGGAATCCCAAGGGTATTGAACTTGGTCATAATAGAGTGGATAAAGTACTCCAAATGGCTTTGGTTTAGTTGATTTTTTGATGGAGAAATAATGCTATGTCAGAGCGTGGCTTACTCGGGCGCTCCCTGTTTGGCCAGCGTTGAGTAGTGAGGCTCAACATCACTACTACTGCTTTGCTTCATAGGCGCTGCCATCAGCTGGACTCAGGAGGTGTGCTGTGTTGGGTGTTTGCAGACTGCGCATCCCCACTGCTCCCATGGGTGCTCCTGCAGGCTCAGGGAGTTGTGCTCTTGGCTGGGATGAAAGACAGGGTGGTTTAATAGAAGAGATGGAGTAGGTGAGTCATTCCTATCTGGAGAAACTGCTTATTTAGCTGAGCAGAGGGCATTTGGATTTAGTCTTCAGTGGAATTGACTTGTAATATCCCTTTTGCTTATCACCAGAAGAGGAATCTATGGAAAGAGAGGGCAGAACAGCAAATGCAGCTGAACCACTGCCAGCAGAAAGGTTATTGATTCCCTGCAAGGGGAGATGAGAAGCTGCCTCTGTCCTCTTCTAACATCAAGTTGTGTTTGTGGGAATCCCCTACGTGGAATCACAGCTTTCCAAAGATCTAAAAGATCTTTGTTTTGAGTCTTAAGAAAGTCTTGAGGGAGGGAGTTGGGAAGAAGCAGCCCCTGCTCTTGGAGATTTTCCCCTGTGCACAGGCTTAGCATGAGAACAGCAGATCATTTCAGTCCCACTGCCTTTCTCAATACATTAAGTGACACATAGCCTAGAGGAGGCCCCTGAAGATTAATGCTTTCCACAGATTCAGTTTATCTTTGGAAACTCTACCAACGTATGTAGCACATGGGCCCTCAGCCTGCCACCTCCTCATCTCCATCAGGCCATACCCACCCTTGTTTTACGTTGTGGCTGACACAAAGGGGGTTCCAGATTCACCTCCAGTCTTGTGGCTCTTAATCACAGCCTCTGTGTAAGCTTGTCTGCCTGGGGAGAAATCATCAGTACCTTTTTTACAGGATAAATCTGAGAATGGCCTGAAAATCTGCAGGAAATTACTTTTCAAGTGACCGATGATGTGACCTCTAGTTTCCTAATGATCTAGGAAGAGTTCAAGCCCAAGTGCTTGTATATGCAGAATGCCAAATTTCTATATACAAAGCATCATAATTACTGTCATGGAGATTTATGGTGCTTTACAAATCATTAATAATCATAATAATAATATTTACCATAACTCTTTCTGGCAGATAAATTGCAATCTTCTTTGACCATCCTCGAACTACTTTTCTTACAACATCTTTCCCATTGGCATGAAAACGAAGTACACAAAACATAATTTATTGACATAAAGAGTGGCTTTATTTGCATGTGTTTGTTTGAGACAAACCCAGATATTTGCTAGAGAAGTGAAAGCAGAAGCATCAATGAAGCAGCAGATCTTGTAAGATGCTGCTGCCTTTCAATCTGTGCTGCATTTCAGACTGGCATTAGCAAGTGATGTGCTCTTACGTGTTTGTGGCAGGCAGGTGTGATTCTTACTGCCCACTTAAGGTCCCATCTGTGCAATAAGTGTATAAAAGACACATATAGTCATTTGCACGAGGATCTTTTAGATCTTTTGTGCTTGTTTTGGAGGGGGTTATCCACAGATGATAAATGTCAAGTTTAGGCTATGCTGGCTGGTGTATAGTTGATGGACTGGGCTGATAGAAATTTCTCATCCTTCTAAATACCATCAAAAGCATGAGACTTGGAGAAAGGACAGCAAGAAAAGGTTTTCCCATTTCCGTTGCTTTCCTATTCCTCAGTATTCAAACCTTGCAGGTGGTTTCAGATGGGATAGAAAAACGTTAGCATGAGGTGGCATCTTTTAGCTTGAAATTTTGTATGTTAATGTATCTTCTTACATTGTTAGAACAGTCTTTCTAAGCTATTTTATTGTAGCAATTTTATGACTTTTCCTGCCATTTTTTGACAGCACATATTATTCCTGCCAGTGCCACTGGTATTGTTTCTCTTGTATAAATTATTCTATCTATGACTAGAAATCTGGTGTTAATAGATCTTTATCCTATGGCAGATTGATTATGTTGAAAGGGCAGTTAAATTATTGCTCATGCTTTGTGACAGCACTCTGTTATGTATTAAAAAAGTCAGGCAGTATTAACATTTTATATCTTATTTTCATGCTTCTCTTTGTTTATTCATTCAAAGCACATTTTGGGTGTAAAACAATCATTCCACTTGCTGTGGCAGGCCAGCAGTGGGGTAGAAGAAGCCATCTGCTTAATTGTTTATGGGAATAGTACCCCCTGGTCCGTGGTGAAAGAAAGTCTGGCTCCAAGATGTACCAACAGCTCACATCGTGGGTTGAACTCCTGGAGACCTGCGAGCAGCACGTATGAGTCTAAGTTGCAGAGCCATTTAACCTCGTATTGAAATGCTGCTTCAAATATATAATATGGTAATTTAATCATTTGTCAGCCCAACAAAACCTTGAACTGTGTTTGGTGTTGCAGACTCCCTGCCGAGGTATAATAACGTGGAGATGAGGGAAACTTCCCCAGGATGACAGACAGAAATCTCAGCCGCCCCTGACCTCAGCTCTGCCTCATCAAACTTTCATCTCCGTGAGACAATTACAAAAGCTCATGTGTTAGAATGCAAAGCGGTGAACTATTAGTGCCTGCTGACATGGAGAAAGATGGTAATGGCATTTCTTCCCCACCTGCCTGTCCTTCAGTTGAATTTTATAGCGGTTGTCTCATCATTTTTTCAAGGTTCCAAAAAAAGACTTAAAGAATCTTTTCGAGAAGCAAGTGCCAGGCAAGCTGGATTGCAGGAGCTGCTGCCAGCCCTGCCTTTAATACTTTCAAAACAAATACAAATTTACAAGCACACTCATACCGGAGCCATGTGCCAAAACCCATCACAACTAAAGACATTTAGAATATATAACATAAAGTGGGTCTGGTGATTCACCTCATTTGATGCCTGGAGTCAGAATGCGTTTACATGATGTTCTTCAATCTATTTCTAATTTATATGATGTTCCTTGTCTAATCTGTTGATTCCCTGTTCCTGTGTCCAGCAATAGATGGTGTTTGTGCTCACCGAGCAAGAACCGTTCTATGTTTATTCATGCATCCTCCGTTCAGTGTAATTCCAGAGACATAATTACGCATGAATGCGTCCTCCTTTCTCCACTAAATTAAAGGCTTTCCCATACCACAAGGAGTTTTCTGAGAATCTGCAGCAGTTCAGGTACAAGGAGACTCCCAGCTTAGCTGTAACCTTTGAGGCCCTTCCTATTTTCATCCCGACAGCTACATCATCAACCCCATTACACAGAAATTCCCCTAATCCGAAAATCCTGTCGGTGGAAAACCTGTCCTCATCCTACGAAAAGTGCGAGGTACAGTGGGAATGTTGTTGTCAGTGAATCATATCTGGTGGGAGTTGTTTCTTGTCCTTGGGCCACACCTCCAGCCCCCTCCGAGCCATCTAGCCAATTGCTCTGGCTCAAGCAGCCCATGGAAGTTACAGCCTACAGTAATTGCTTCATTGTGTTGCTTTAAGAGGAAAGGAAAACAGCTATTACTGGGAGCAAGTGCTGCTGGTGTTTTTCCCCTAGTGCTGCTGCTTTGGTTACAAAGAGAATCCTATTCTGAAACTGATGGTTTTGAGACTTTCTCTTGCTCTGGTGCAAGGCTGAGAATGGGCATCATGTGGTCAAGGAGAAAACATGGGTTTAGACCAGTACTCTTCAGTTATAAAAGGGGAGTGAAAGTATTGCTGGTTAATTTACCTCCTGATCTCTTTGTGGAAGGTAACAAGCAGTATAGTGTTATTCCTGGAAAGCACACCCAGGCTAGGCTTGATGACTGTGGACTTTCATCTCGTTTCCAGTTACATGACAGTTAATGGAGATTTGACTTTTACAGTTGCTCTATTTACTTGTTTACCCATTTGGCTATAGATGTAAATATGGAATTTAATGGTCAGCTGGTGGCTGAGATAAAGCTCTTTAAATTCAAGGTGCTGCCTGGAAAGAAGCTGTTCTTCACTAAGGCTGTTCTGAGAAAAACCAGCACAAAAAGCCCAGCTCCAGTAAACCCCTGATCAAACCTGTTACTAGAGATAGCTAGAGATTTAGGAGTTGAAAAGGTACTAGGTTGTTACCTGACGGTCTCCTGCTGCTGAACCTTCAGTGGTGATTAGGAAGAAGCTCTGTGTGACTAAGTCCACTTAATTACCCAAGAGAAAAAAGTATTGCTCAGAAGTTCGGGGAACCCTTTTGCTAACCACACATTTGTGGTTGTCTGGGCTGCAGGGTAGAGAGGTCGGCTGAATCACTCAGTGTTCCAAGCATTCCGGACCTGCTCATGGCCATGGGACATGGTCTTTCGAGGCAATGAATGACCATAAAGGTAGAAGGTTTCACATTCTGCTGGTGAGACTGAGCGCTCTTGGAGATGTAGCCTTAGATGTCACCTTGGGAGCTGTTTGATATGAAGTATCTGGAAGTCTCATCCCAAGTTCTGGGAATGTTTAGCATATGATTGTGTATTCATAGCCTTGACAGGCTCATATATAACCCTGTACAGCATCCCCCTACCGACTCAAGTAACTGTTAACAGGAGTAGTCTCCTATAAAGCTTAAAGTGCAGAGACCATTTAAAGCTTGTAACATTTATAGATTGCTACAGCAGCAGGAGAATCAAGCTAATGAAAGGATTGGGTGGATGCCCTGAATTAATACAACCATAATCTAATTCATTTTAACTTCTTTGTTGCTTCATATAAACCCTGCCTCTCTCCCCCAGAAGCACACTTGGAGCCCAATTCACAGGCCCATGGCAGATATTGGGAAGGTTCCTTCTTGGGTTTTGAAGAGGAGGCCCTTGGCCAGGGCAGAGCAGTGATGGTGAAGGTGGCAGAGGTCGTCATGGAGGGCAGCAAGGCACCTAGGCAAGGGGGATTGGGAGTTAGAACCTGTTTGCACCCACAGATTATTTTACAGGCTGCTCCTTTCCATTTATGACCATTTAAAGCTTTACCTTCCCTTCTCTGCCCTTGCCATTCCCTGGAGAACTTGTGTTTGGAGAAAACTCCTTGTCGTTACAACTCCTGAGTGCAGTGCAATGAATTTGATTGTACTGCCTACTTGTATGCTTTGTTTCATCTCCACCTCCCTCTGTTTTGTTTGTTTCAGCCAAAAAGGAAGGATTACTGAGTGCTGTATAGGCCATCCCTTGGAAGGATGGAGAGTGAGGAGGGAGCTCAGGACCTGCAAGCAGTCAGGTTGAGGAGCTGGAGGGGAAAGCAGTGAGTTTGGGAGTGAACAAGGCATTCTGGCTTTCTCTGACAGCAATCAGAACTGTGTTGCTGGATCACTGACTCCAAGAAACTATTACAGCACATGTCCATGTAACAGCCAGTTCATGCTTCTGACCTTTTCACATTCTTAGAAGCTGTGTATTGTGCTGCTTTCTGTGTGCATGCTTTGACAGCCTTTCCTTTCTACTGGGAAGTTGTAGAAAGCAATATAAGAAGAATATAATAACATAATAAAGGAATATCGAATTCTTTTTCTTAAACCTGAATCCATACATACTGTGCTAAGGCTTCAGTAGCTTCTAAGTGCTCAAAAGCTAACGGATAGGCCTGTTCCAGGATGTGGAAAATTCAGTGAAACCCAAGGCATTAAAGAAAGTAATCGCTGGAAGTGATTGAATGAGGAGCACTGTTCTTAGTGGACCTCTCCTGAACTCGCACCCCAGCACAGTTTGAGGACTGGTGTTGTGCTTGGAGTAAACCTAAAACCAAAGCTGAAGCCACTTGTGCTCATGAAAGCACCCATGGCAGCTTTCGCTGTGCTGGATGAGCAACACCTTGCCCTGGTAAGACACAAATTCCACTGAGTCTCTTCTGTGTGTTGATTGTGGCTATTTACAACAGCTTATTTAGGAGGCTGTCTCCATCATTTTGTTTCTCCATTGAGTCAATGAAGGAGAGTACATCTGATTTGAGTTTCTTCTCTTACTTGCCTCTGGAAGTGTGCTTTCTTTCCCTCACGAAGTATATAAAAAATCTAGAGAGATTAATCTCATAATGTAGGCTAAGATGGGTATCTAAAAGTAAGTGGTGTGTATACCTCCATTCTCTAAGTGTGTCCTGCATCCTCATTTGGATAAGATATACCTTGTTCCTTCCTCCTAAATTGCTATGTCATGTTAAAGTGTTTCCAGGGCGGCTGCCCATCCATCCTGATCTCATGTGCTTCTGTGAACACCCAGATGTGTATAGGGGTGATAAAATCTATTTTATCTGAAGGCACTTGTGAGCAGCAACATATTGCTTTAAATAGAGATATGTTTGCTGGGATTTGCATGTACTAAGGGAGGAGAAATACATGTAGTTGAGGAGAATCATGTTTCCCCCCTGGTAATACACAGTTTAAGTGGATAAATGCAGAGTTGCACCACCTAGAGCTGTGGATGATGGGTTCTGCAGGGTCTGAGGTGTTGCCCTGCAAGCAAGGACCCTACAGACACGCAGTTCTCAGCAGCTTCTCCAGTGCCAGGCTCCATCTTGAGTCCTGCTGTGATGCTCGTGTGACAGCATCCATATCTCTTGGAGAGCTCTCAGTGCTGCCTCGAGTGCTGGTGGTTCTGCTGTCAGCCAGCCTGGAGAGCTGTGGTGCTCACATGCGCATCTGGTTGACAGGGACTTGGTCCAGTCCTTCAGGTCTAGGATGCAAGCAGTGAATGCCCACAATTTGTATTTGCTTTGTTAATTCCTTGTGTATTCCTACAGGTAATGCAGAGACCTGTCTTGCTGTCTACAAGGGAAGAGGAAATCACAGCTCTCAAAGGGTGGTGTCAGGATTCATGGCATAGTTGCCAAAAAGATGCAACATGGCGTGGTGAAATACGCTTGTGCTAGGCTGAAACTTGCTCAGGTTCTTTGAGGATGAGCCAGGTGAGTCTTCCCTTCAACAAAATATCTACAGGTGAAGCCGATGAGATCCTACCCCTGAGGAGCACCTGCAGGGCCAGGCCTGTGTGTACTCCAAGCCATTTGAAAATGCATGGCAAAGCCGGCCAGCTTCTAAATGCAATTGTTAGTTTATAGACACAGAAACTCCCCCCTGTTCCTTGCAGAGCCCTGAAGCCAGCACTTCAATGGGGAGTGTGTACAGGTTTGGAGAGGCAGCATAGCCCAGAGGCACATGACCTGGGTGAAAGGCTCTGCCTCGTCAGCTGGAAGCAGAATGAGCTGCATGTATTTAAGGCAAAGCTCTACTTTAAAAAATTAATGATCTGCAAGGGAGAGAGGAGAAACTGCTTGTCTGTAATGCAGAAAAAGGCCCTGATGACCAGGGCCTGGGTCCCTTTCCAGATGATGTCATCATCAGTCTAAATAATAAATTTTTAATGATGTGGAAAAAAGTGGAGGAGGAAATAAAAGAAAAGAGGGGACTGTGTTCCAATGAGGAGCAAAAGGAGCTGGTGGCAACAGGGTCTGAGGAAAGTATATGCTTGGGTGAGGTTTCTGCCCTGTGTAATTAGAATATCCCAAGTGTAGGAGTGTGCTGCAAAAGGCACATTGAAATGCCAGTAATGGACTATCTTGTGCCTTCCTCTGCCACACAGCTGTGTAGGATGGACAGTTGGGGTGCTGGGATATAGGAGGCAGAGGGGACATTCGCTAAAGGAGGTGGCTAATAATAGGCAGTTAGGATTAGAAAGGAAAGGGTGGGCTCTCAGCAGCCCAGAGACTGGGGGATATTTTCCCATCATAAGTAACAGGCCACAAGAAATGTATTCAGATCCGTGTTTGGTTGAGACATGCGTGTGGTGTATTACCCACGGAGTGCTCACGCTGGCTCTGTAATGCAGCTGAAATGACTAGCAATAGATCCATGTTTAAATGCACTCAGTTTTGTTTCACAGGACCCCCTGGAAACGTGTTGCCTGTTACTGTGTGTTGTGAGGGTGAGGAGGGCCCAGGTAGAGCTGGGCAGGGACCAACATGGGCTGAATGATTTTGTTTCTTCACCCTGACTTTGGGCATTCTCTGTGAGATTCCAGCATGGATTTCCACCAAACCCCCCAAACAACCCAAACCTTAGCTAACGCTGGGATTGTGTGGGATATCAGAATGTACCTCATGTCATTATAAGCTGGATGTTAAGCCACCTGGCTTCCAGATCCAATTCAGGGCTTGAGCTCCAGTGCGCTGTGTGTTCCTGTAGGGATGACCCTCTCCATGAAGAACTTTATGAGCTAAGGAGACAAGACGGCAGCAATTCCAACCTGGCAGCCTAGGGGACTTGGGTGGCCAAAAGCAACAAAATATTCATGTCAAAGCTATGGACCAAAACTGCGTTTCTTGAGTCTCAGTCTTGTGTTTTCTTGACTAAATGCATTAACCCAAATCACTGTTTTCATGGACCTCAGCTACCTGAGCATCAGGCCCTGAAAGGAACAGATGTGTTTCTTGAGGTTTGAGGTTTGTAATGGGAGATATCAATGGTTTTAATACCCAAATCTACACCTTCTCAACCTGTGAGGGACAGATTTATGTCGTGTTTTGTAGTGGGCTGATTCTAATACCTTTGTCGTGAGACAGATTTACTGGAGGTGTCAAGACTGATTTGCTGTAGAAGTCAATAGCTCAGCCTGCCTGTGCCTTAAGGAAGAATGGCTTGGGTGTTTAGTGCTGGAAATGTTTTTTCCTTGTTCTGCTATATAAACCTTGTGTGGCCTTTCAAAAACAACCTCTATTATGCCCCAGTTTCTCATGAGTTAAATAGGAATAACGGTGCTTCTGAGAGTGAATGAATAAAGCTGGTGAAATAAGGAGGATTCTGATCAGGAAAAGATAACTCTTTGCTAGGCCTTATTATTTTGTTTAGAAGAATTCTTTCCTTCTTGCTGTTTTCATTGCTTCCTAAATAGTCATTTTAATCCTTTCAGTTTTCATGGTATCATAAAATCCCAGGTTGGAAGGGACCTTGAGGATCATCTGGTCCAGCCTTTCATGGACTAGATGTCCCAGCACCTTGTCCTGCTGCATCTTACAGGTGTCCAACATTTGGGAATCCACCATTTCTGTGGGGAGGTCATTCCAATGGCTGACTGATCTCACTGGGAAAAATATTTCCCTGTGTGTCCAACAAGAATCTCTCCACGAGTAACTTGTGTCCACCACCCTTCATTCTTCCCATATGACTCCATGTAAAAAGGCAGTTGCCATCTCTCTTTGTCTCCATCATACTTTAAACACTGATATACTTGTTTTCTGGTGCACAAAGTCACACCCTTCACCCTCGTGGGTCATTTGGTGTCTTTCCATTTTACTGCTCCCATTCCCTTAGCAGGGAAAAAGGCACCTTGGAAAGTATTGGTTGTGTTTGAGGGTGACATCCACAGTCCCAAAAGAGATGCTGAAGTCAGCAAATTCGACGTGTCTTTCTACACTTACCTGGTGGAAATGCAGAGGAACACAACAAATGTTGAGTCTTGACTGTCAAGTACTTTTGCCTGCTCTGGGTCCCCTGTGAGAATTGCTGATGCTGCTGCACTCACAGATGGGTTTCTCTTTTCTGCTGGCCAGGCAGGAGAGGACCAAACAGGAGTCAGATCCTCAGCTCACTGATACATCCTTTGTATTCCCATCTATCTTCCAGCTCTGTAAATGATACATGGAGCTTTGTACTGGGCTAAAGTCACTGTCATCCATCTGAGACTGCTACAGTCTAAACCACAACTCACATTTCACTGGTCTGGTGCAGACACTGTGCTGTGTTGTTATATTGCCTGTTTTGGTTGCTCTTTATGAGTGAGGAGCATGGAGGGTAAACATGTGTCTGTCTCTGCAGGGTGACAGAGTCACTTGATGAACAAGATGAGCAGTTTGGACAGAGAAAGGACACTGAGCTGGCAGTGAAAACTCACAGTACAACCTGACCCTCTGCGGTGGAAGCGCATAATGCTGGTGAGAGGACTGGAGTCTCCTCACTGTTCCTTGCGTGTGTTGCACCGGCTGCAGCGGAGTTTTCTTGCCAGCATACTGGATGCAGAGTGGGAGCAAAAGCGGTGGAGTTGCCAGGGGCTGTCTGGATGGGAGGCATGTGCAGAGGAAACAGAGCCATCACGCCAGCTACTTGGCAGTGGAGGAACCCGTCTGCAGAAACCAGGCCTCCTCTGAAATGTGAGTGATACCATTTCTCAATACTGAAATGACTGGGAGGCCAGTGATTCATTCTGGGTTAATGTAAGGGTACCAGAGGGGCTAATATAAAGGAAGAAAACTGATACTGGCTTTGCAGTGTTTGTGGTGCAGAAATGTGTACAAATGTTTCCCAGGGAAAGAGTGGAACAATCTGATGCAATATTAAAAACCAAAAAATACCCACCCAACAACAAACAAACAGCCATGGGGATGTAGGGGCTGGAAACAGCGTTTGGATATCTGTAAACCATCCCAGAGTGCACAGGTATTTGCTTACTGCTATAACATTTCAATGCACAGAAAGGAAAGGGCCCTTGTGAGGTGGTGGAAATTGTATGTGAAACGTGTGCTTGGATTGTAGCGCTGTGATTATTGTGGTGAAAACACTTTGGTGTGTATCCATGGGAGTTACATGAGGGGCAGACTTTGACCCTTCGGGATAAATACTCTGGGGAAATTAAAACTAGCTATAAAAGCTATATATAGTTGAAAAGGCTATGGTAATGTTTTATATGGTATGAGCCATGTTCTATTCTTTACAGAAACCCCTATCTGTAAAAAAGCAATTAGAAATGCTTCCCTGAAAAAAAGGCAATTGAAGGCAGTGAATGAACTGCAGGAATTGTACAGCTTCCAGAAAATGGTGGTAGTGAAGCATTTGTGGGATCCATAAAGTCACCATGAATTCCTGACTGAATATGGATTCACTCTCCAACTCTAAAACCACAGGATTTATTTCCTGCTGGCAGGGGAGGTGATGTTGGCAGAGCTGGTTGTGCCTGGAGCGTGCCAGCAGGTGGTGAAAGCACCAGTACCTTCCCCAGTGTGTCATGTTCCCACCAGCACCTTCATCTCTCGAGATGGAAAGACAGGAGTGGGGTTGGTGTTTTGCTGAAGGCCTCTCTGTGCTTTCAGCACATGTAATTGTATCTGGGTAGGAAGTTTACCAGCACGCAACATGTCCTGTTGGAAAAGAAGGATAAGGTAGTGGGTACACTACTGGTTTCACTCAGGAAGATCTAGTTTTGGCTCAAGCACTGACTTTGAAGTCGCACGAGCTCTGCGTGTGTGGTGGGGATGCTGCTGGAGATACATGTGTTTTGTGGTACAGGCCTAAACAATGTGGTCAAAGCTCTTTTGTTCCCTTTCCGTGACAGTTGTACCCCAGACTGCAGATGTTTCATGGACATGAGCTTGCAGGAGGTGTTGCTGGGGATGGTAGAGGGGTTTGTTGCGGTGAGGCACTGGAATGGGTTGCCCAGGGAGGTTGTGAATGCTCCATCCCTGGCAGTGTTCAAGGCCAGGTTGGACGAGGCCTTGGGTGATATGGTTTAGCGTGAGGTGTCCCTGCCCACGGCAAGGGGGTTGGAACTGGATGATCTTAAGGTCCTTTCCAACCCTAACTATTCTATAATTCTATGATTCTATCATTATTCCCTCTGTGAGTATTCCCATTAATCTGTTCCTCTGGGTCCTGGTTCCAGTGCAGTTCACCTTCAATCCCCCTCTTTTACCCATGTTGTGTTTCTGCTGCTGAACATGAGGTGGACACCACCTCCAGCACCCAAAACCTGGAGTCACCGACTGCTGCAAGAGTGATGGAAATAGACATATTAATGTGGATTTGGGGTGGGAAAACAGGGGGATCAGTCACAGCTGCAGGTGGGATGGAGTAAGACAGGGAGATCTGGACCAACAGTTGCTATGCAAGGAGGGAGAAGTGTGTGGCTGCGGAAATGTTTGGCTATTTGTCTCCTTCCGAAGTCATCTGCACGGCTTGGTAAATGCGATTGCATTCATTTAGTGTGTCTTCCTGAGTCTTTTTACATCCACAGGAGCTAGGAATGCCTTTGGTTGTTGTTGCTGTTTGAAATGGAAGCTGATGTTCTGGAGCACAAGTCAGCAGGAAGCGGGGGGCGGTTTATTGGCTGTTTTGGTGGGGCCTGGAGAATAATTCTGCCTTTCTCCTGCCTTTTGTCTATTCAGACTGTAAATTCGTTGAAGCAAGGACTGCTTTCTACTGTGTGTCTTTATAGCACTTGCTGCAGTGGATTTGAGCTCTCTGCTATGTCCCTTAAGGCTTAACAAAATAGAAATTAGGGTAATGGTATAATAAATGTTAAATGGCTGTGGGGGGTGGTTTATTTACATGAATTATCAGCCTAAAAAAAAAAACCAGAAAAAAAACCACAACAGAAAAAGTCTTGAAATGCCTTGGGAGTTTTAGTTTTGTGGCAGAAACTGCATTACAGAATGGTGTTGAGAAGACAGGGCAGTCAGACAGTGGTTGTGCCCTGTTTTGATGGAGAGGATATGAGATGGTTTCTTATACAGCTTCCTTGTACCTAAAGGGGCTACAAGGAACCTGGAGAAGGGCTTTGGACAAGGGCCTGTAGGGACAGGCCAAGGGGAATGGCTTTAACCTGCCAGAAGGGAGACTGAGACGAGCTCTTAGGCAGAAGCTCTTCCCTGTGAGGGTGCTGAGGCGCTGGCACAGGGTGTCCAGAGAAGCTGTGGCTGCCCCATCCCTGGCAGTGTTCAAGGCCAGGTTGGACACAGGGGCTTGGAGCAAGCTGCTCTAGTGGAAGGGGTCCCTGCCTGTGGCAGGGGTTGGAGCTGGGTGAGCTTTAAGGTCCCTTCCAACCCACATCAGTCTGGAATTCTATGATGGCTTCAGACTTCCTGTACCCAAAACCTCTCTAAGCTGAGTTTGCTACTAGCAGTGGGAAATTACTCCCGGTAATTCCTTTCCACAGATGTCAGTGATAGCTTTGTGTTGCACAATGCCTTGGGCAGAGCTTCAACACCCAGGGATATATCCTGGAAAGATAAAATAATTTCTCCCTCCTTCAGCTCCTGCACAGAGGGATCTTCAACACGTTCCCAACACTGAGAAAATGTCACTTAGCTGGACAGATATAACAGAGTGTAACAGAGCTGCAGCAAGCCAGATGTGGGGCCATGCTGGTGTAGGATTTGTCTTTCCTTCATCACATGTGCAAGTAAAACCGCAAATAGGAAGACCTTGGGATCCAGGCTGTTGTGCATGTGTAGGAGCTCAGGAAAGAAGTGTAGAATAGTGAGATTCCTCAGAAATCCAAAGATTTGCTCATCTATATTAGTGAAAAATTGTAATCTTAATCCCACTCAGTTTCTGCTGAATCCAAGCCCTCGCCAGTAGCTCATTCTGCTGCTGGCAAACCCACAGCCCATCATCTGCCTCCTTTTAGGTGCTTACCTGTGGGTCTATCCCTAGTTCAAGTTGATGGAAAACTGGTCTCTAGCTCTTGTTTTTAGTGTAGCAGCAGCAAAACTCTCTATTGCTCAGATACTGGAAGTCTTCATCGAAGTCAGTGGCCAGTCTGTGTGTCAGCCAGTGCTGCTCTGCCTGCTCTGGGGCGACCTGCCAGCCGTGTTGTCAGGGCAGCTGGAGGCATCGTGCTTCAGGCTTCGCAGTCTGAAGCAGCCCTGAGGCTGGCAAATGTGACTACCACCTATTTACCTATTTACTACAAACCTGTTTGCAGAAGTTGCTCGGTGCAGGGATGTGGCGCACATTCCACATCCCTACGCACTCCTTGATAGTTCTTGGAGGCCAGAATACCCCAGCTGTATTCTAGCACTGTTTGAGGCAAACATTTGAATACCTGTCTCTCTGAAGCACCCGCTTCTGTGATAGATCACCCTTGTTTTTCCACGTTCAGAGCAGACAGCACAGCTCAGACACACCAGAGAGCCTCGCTCCAAACTTAGAGCAGTGTAAGAGAGCCAAGCTGAGGCCAGTGGTCTGTCAGCAGCTAGTCCAGCTCAGGAGGAGGCAGGAACAGGATTTGCTGTCAGCTTCGTGCCAGTGACAGCACTGCGATGTTTCTTGCTCTAGATTAATGTGGGAGAAGGTCCTTGCCGACAACCCCTGCAAAACAGTTCAGCTTCAAGTGGAATTACAGTGGTCCTTTTAGATAAGTATATTTTTGCCAGCTGATCCCCAACAGCACTCCCAGTGGTGGGGAAAGCTGAAACTATTACTGTAAATACAAAAGGGAAGACATACTTGGCATCCCTTTACATTTGAGCTGGCTCAGAAGAACGTCTGCGTAGCTGTTCCACTGCCAAGATGGATTGTAGTCAGATAGTACACATTGCAAAGGAACCAGAGCACACACTGAGATCTGTTGGGGTTTTTTTAACAATAGTTTATTTGTGTTTCAAAGGGATAGTTACAGGAATCCAGATCAATATGCTTGTCCAGAACTGTGCCTTCCTATTTTAGGGTCTGGATGAATAGGAGGTTACTTGAGTTCACATGCATATTGAGGGATCGGGGCCGGCGGTATTGCAGCCTCTCAGGCTTGGTACTTTTCTTTTTGAAAATGAACGTGAAAGAGCTGCAGGACTGAAGTTGCCATTGTTCTGGTTCAGGGAGGTTTATTTTTCCCCAACAAAGTCCATGTGGTGTTGCCCGTTGTGAGGCTCTTTATGGACGGTGAGGTCGTGTCTCAAAAGGAGAAGGGGGCACTCCCTATCCAAGGTGTTTAAATAGACTTCGGTTGAACCATTTTCGATGCGTATCCTGAGAACGTTAAGGTTTGGACCAAATCAAACCCTTCTGAAAGGGAAGGAAGATTGTGTCTTTCAGTTAAATGTTCTGATTTTCTAAATGGAGGATTATAAAACTGCGACTTTGCTTTGATAAAAATATGGTCAATGTTTCCCAATCCTCGGTTTGGAAATCATCTGTATGTTTTCATGGGTTCAGAGCTCTATCCCACCTGTTGGGACCAGGAAAAGTTGGATTTGGTTGCATGGGACCAAAAAACAAAATGACATCTGGGGGGTTCTGTTTGTGACATCTTTTGAAATGCTGTTTCAGACAGTAAGTGCTCAAGAATTAGACTTGTAATTGCTTAGAAAATCTTGGTTGATGACCTGTTTTTTCTCTGCTGATCTTTATATTTTCAAGGCGCACGGGCAAAACAGGAGTTTGAATAGACATGGATACTTAGATGCTCAGGGTATGAGTAAGATCTTTTCCTCTACAATGTTAAGCCCTGATTTATAGCAAGTGATAGACTTCTGAAAGCTTTGAGCAAGCATGTACCACTGCAGCACTTGGGCTTTGAGGGCAAAATTGTCCATTACTTGAGCATTTAGGGTATCCAGCTGATGATGGATTGTGCTGCTCATGCTTTGAATGGTGCCATTGCATTTTTTGTGGAGTGTAGACTCAACAAAATATATCAGCAGACGGATCCAGTTTCTTCTGAGTTTCAACTTATGACAACTCTCTCAACACACACTGGTCTCCGTTGATCCAAGGGGCTATCTTGACGGGCGCGTTCCAGCGCAGCAGTGCTTCAGAGTTCAGATTCCGGTGTCATCTGGCACATTTCTGATGTCTCTGGCTTTAGTGATGACATCCTGTTACATGAAGAATTTTGGCTGGTGCATGGTGTTCTCCTTTGAGCTGTTTTGCATAGCTGAGGAAGACACCATCCTGGCTGTGTCAGTGTAATTTGCAGCAGTGTGTCTGGTCTTTGCTGAGAGAAGGGTTTCTTTCATCTTGGCTTATTTTTATCCATCTTTTTATTCCTTCCACCATGTGTTTGTGCAGTCTCCCAGGGCAGAAGGTGGGGCAGTCACTGGTGGTGGCACTGTTGGAGGAGCAATAAGCACAGTGGCTGTACCAGTGGAAGGCAAGAGAAAGAGTTGTGGTTCAGCAGGGATTTCACAGCCCTCGCTCTTAATCACATTAGAGGGTGAATGATTTGGAAGGTTCTGAAAAGGATGTGGGACATCATCTTCTGTTTACCACTGATTTTGTTGGTTTGTTTTTACCTGAGCTGATGGGATGTGAGAAGACTCTGCCTGGACACCCAGCACTACAAGGGGAAGAAATGGGTTTTACAGCCTTTAAGGCAAGATTTCCACAAATGCATAAATTAGGAACCAGGCATAATTGTGGGGGATGTTTTGAGAGCAGAGCTCCTCCCAGACCCAGGCCCCTTTATAAAGCAGTGTTCAGCATGTTTCTGGCCTCACAGAATGAGGGGACTGGTCCACCACTGCTGTGATGAGAGGGACTTGTGAGTATGGTCCAGAAGACGCTTGCACAATCCTTCCTGGCCCTGGCTAGGACTTGAAGTCCCTTGTTGTCCTGAGCACAGTAGAAAACTGCACATTGACATTGCCTTGCAGATAACTGGCTGGGAATGGATTTCTTCAGGGCTTACACTCCACCTCCACCCACACTTGCAGTCCCAGAGTCACCAAAGAAAGTTTAAAAATATTCTGCCAAATGTTTGCTCAGTGAATTTTTGAAGCCTTTTTTCCTGTTTAACCCCTGTTTTGATTCTTGATTTTGTTTTGTCTGTCATCCCTTCAGAAAGATTTCCCTTCTGGGAGGTGATCCATAGGAGCTGGATGTGTAGGAGACTCATATAGAGACTGCCTTAGCAGTAGTCACCTTGCAAGTACTCCCATGCAATGTTTTTTCTCTGCACACATTGGTGATCTGGGAGTTTTATTTAGCACTTTTTGATGGGAATCAAATCAGGGTTGGATTTTAACATCTCTTGTAGAGAAGGAATGCACAGCACTGACTGCATTGCAGGGGAAAACACCCAGCACATCATGTGCCTGCTCGCTCCAGGTTCTTCACTTGGTTCTTATGTTCCTTGAGTAGAGGGACCAACCTCTGCCTCTGTTGAGGAGTGAAGTCACTCAGCCAGAGGGTTACTAAAAGTCAGAGGAGTTCTTGTTTTGGCATAGCAAGAGTTATGCTTTGCACAGCTTTTGGAAGAAACAGTGGGCTTCCATGTTTACCATCTCTGCAGCATGGTGCCATGAAATCCATGTGCCAAGTCTGCCTGCACTTCCAGTTGAAGAGTAGAAGAGTGGAGGGTACAGCTTCCAGTGCAGCCCAAGTCACTTAATCAATGCCCCACCTTCAGGGGCTGAGAAACCTGGGACATGCTTCAAGGTCAGGCTGGATGGTACCTGGAACAATATGGTCTAGTGGAAGGTGTCCCTGCCCATGGCAGGTGGTTGGAACTGGATGAGCTTTAAGGTTCCTTTAAGGTCCCTTTCAATCCTAAGTATTCTGTGATTTCAGCTCCCGTTGGCTCTTGGATGTACAGGATCACCGTCTGTCCCAGCAGTGGTCCCGCCACCACCGGAGTGGTGGAAATACAATAACTTTGATGTACAGTCAGCGTTTCTCTGAGGAAGTTTACAATCTGTTCATTTATCAAGAATTTCAATGTGTGCACAGCTGGAGAGGAATCAAAGCAACAGATTTATTCCTTTAGGAGGTGGGTTAATCCTGTTTCAGCAGTTCCTCGGCAGGGGTGGGTACAGGAGAGCTGTTTCTGTACCTCCAAAGCAGCAGCCCACTGTGAGGTGCATTCAGAGGAGTTTCACCTCAGCACGCGTGGCTTCCTTAGCAGCTCTGCTCTTCAGCATCCCAGGAGAACCCCCAAACAAATTACCAATTACACTTTGTGCTTTAATTAAACAGAAAGGTGGGCATATGCTCCAGTGGCGCTGTGAGCCGCAGCGTTAAGTAATGTTTTCAATGAGTCAGCAAATTGGGGCACTGCTTGCTGCTTTTCTTCACATGTTGGTGATTCCCTTGGGAATGGTGGGCTTGGTGTCCTCCTAACCTGCCCCAGGAGAGGTTTTGAGTCTTGGGGGTGGTGTGAAGAGCCTTGAGTACCTGTTGAAGTCAGAGGGAGCCCCATGTTGTTAAGGGTTTTCTAGGAGATGCTCAGAATCCTACAGCATCTGAGTCCTGTGTGTAAGACCTGATATTAAAGCAAGGAGAGTATCCAAGATTTGTGCCACAGAGGGAAGCATTGGCAACATGACAGGAGCCCAAAGGTTGTGCTTCATTTGCATATGTATTTGCATAATTGAAAATGCATGAGATGCACCTTAATAATCACTTTTGCATCTTTATCATTCTCAATGAGTACGGAGACAATTTCTTGCTCTCTGAGTTCATCAGCAATAAAAACCTGCAGTGTCCTCATTCTGTAATCGCTGGGAATTAGGGACACCTTGGGAGGGACATGGGTTTTCATTCTCTTGGGTGTGCCTGCTCTTATATCTGTAGTCTGTAAAATGTAACTCTGAACTAGTTCTGGGCAAGAGAAATTACCTGAAGGGAAAAGTTCTTTGACACTTTTATACTAGTGGGGATACTTTGAGGAGCTAGAAAAGCTGGCATTTGGATCCCATTGAATTTCACTGGATGTTCCACTGCCTCTTGCTCTGTCCAAAGCCTCAGCAAAACCCTATGGGGCATGGCCAAGGATGAGCGTAATTCTGTTTGTGTGTTCTGTATAAGGTCTTAGTGGAACTGACTTAGTGTGGTGTGTCGGATGAAGCTGGTTGCTCTAGATGTACAGTCAGATACTGTCTCTGCCACAAAGACTTTACTTCTCAAGTAGGCAGAATATAAAAGAACTGGAAGAGGGAATGTAGAATCAGAGAGGTTTGCATATCAGAAAAAGAACAGCTTGTCTTTTTGTACCCTTATCAACTAAAATTCTCTCATTCTCAGGCTTGTATTTGCTTTCCAGACACCACTGTCCTTCAGACACCACTGTGATGGCATTATTTAATCGCTGAAAATTGCAGTGGTTTTAGGATGGAGAGTGATGAGATTTCTGCAAGTGATTAAGGGATGCAGTTGTCTGTTGCAGGAGGGACCTGACTGTGATGGCCTTGATTTGATGGACCAGTGCTGTGTTCCAGCCTGGAAAGTCTGGGCTTTGCTCATGTTCTTCTTCAATGTTTTTGTTACAGTTGGCCTGAAAATGAGAACTCAATTCAACAGAAAACATTTTTTGACTTTCTAACGTTTGTTTTCATTTTTTCTCAGATTTAAAACTTTTAACATTTTTCAGGATGGGGGAGATGGAGGGATACGGTTACCTCCATCCGAAACCATCACTGTCCAGTGGCTTGGATTGAGATGACTCAAATTCAGAGTCTTCTTTATTCAGGCTTTGAGTCAAATCTAGGTGGGTACCTCAGTCATGTTAGAGGACGTTCTGGAATAGATCATGAATCCCATCTTGATCTTCTTTTTAAACAATAGTGTAACTGAAACTCCACAGTGCTTGGGCCAACAAATCAGCATTTTCTCTAAAACCAAATAAATATCAATAGGGATCGTAGCTGTTGTTCCTTTGTCTTCTCTGCTCTATGTGTAGTAATTATGAAATATGACTGGAATTGGTAAAGAGAGGATAAGGTTATGTATTTTTGCTGCAGCATCTCAGTCTAATGCCTGTCTTGGGATACTGGCTCTAGAGTTTTCTAAGTGGAAAAGGAAATCTTCATTAATTTGTCTAAGGAAAAAGGGGACAAGCTATTCACAAGCCTTGCTCTGTGTGCTGGGAGCCGTATGGCTTTGCAACAAGCAGTGCCATGTTCCAGGCACCTTTGCCTCATCAGCAGGATGGAATTGTTGCTGGTGACTCTGTTCCACTGTCCAGTCTCTCAGGGGTCTGGGAAACCTCTGTGTTTTTCCGTAATTCCCTTTACACTTCTATTTCGGCTGTCTTCAAATGTTTCCAAACTTAACACACAGGAGGCTGAGCAGGCATCGATTGCTTTCTCTAAAGCAGAGATCTCACGTTTTTCTTCCATAGGATTTCACTTTACCCTTCAAATAACGTCTGTGCCCTCAGAGTCATTGTGGCTTCTGCACTCACTTTGAAACTGTATTGATCATGTAATTAAAGTGTCTTCTGACTGCCTCAGGAATCTATCAAGATTGAGACCTAGGCTTTCTCAGCTGGTTTCTGAAACCTCAACCTGTCCTTCATTTTAATCTGAACTCCCAATGTGATTCTTGCAGTTACTGACAGATCTTGCAGCCTGTCTTCAACCGTGCGGGATTTAGTCAGCTAAAAGGCTCCTAAGTCCTGCACTGCGTTAATTCCAATCTTGTGTTGCACCTGTCTCATTTTTAGTGGTAGTAAGTACCAAGGAGGACACAGGGAATTGCTGTGCAAACACATGGAAATACGTTCCCTTGGCCTTTGATTTCCAGCAAAGCAACAGGAATGATTCTAGTACTTTTTATTTAAACTGATGCATCTGATGGAAAGATGAATGCAATAATCACCATTCACTGTTCAAAACCATCACTTCTTCACTGTATGTTGGCTGTGAATAATGCCAAAGGTGCTTGTACAGAAAAAAAACACTTTGGAAAGATAAATGATGTGGATCATTTAGTTGATTGACTAAATTAAGTGGTACTACAGAGGGAGCCAATAAAAAGAAGCCAGACTGACAAACCATTCAGTCCCTTTAAACCTCTGCAGTATCTTGCTCAGCTGCTACTTCAGAGCCCTTCAGAGCATTATCAATACTTATAAAATATTGGGATAACTAATACAATTCCAGCTAAATTGTTTGGGGAAAGAAAGGGTTTTAAAAAGTTGTTTTAAGGAATTAAATACACACTAGTAACAAAAGGAGGCAAGTCAGGAGTGAATGCGAGTACACTCTGGCAGAGAGCTTCCCAGCTGAGGAATATAATGCAAAAAGCCTATTGGCCAAAAAGTTTTTGTCCAAGACTTCCAAAGTCCAACATTACCTATAATCATCTCCAATCTCTTGCTGGTCCAAAAGCCAATTTTTCAACTCAATTCCGGCTGAAATTAGAAACCCATGTAGAGATCTCAGATCGGTGCAAAAAGCCTGTTACCGTGCATGCCAGAGATCATTCCTGCTGCAACATTCTGGACCAAGTGCAATTTCTTCTAATAAAAACATTTCTGGCAAAGCTGTACATTAAGAGTTAGTGTAATCGAATCTGGATGTGAGGAAAGCATGCAAACTTGCTTCCAAGTCAGCAAGAGCTAGGCAGGATTTAATCCTCCATGTATTTTTATTATGATATAAAAAGCTGTTATATTGGTTTTTTTAATACATTTATCAAAAGGAAACTGCAAATCCAAAGTCACTTCCAAATTTCCCACTGATATAGGAATGAGTAGCTGAGACAATTCTGAAGTGAACTAAGGCAATGGGATTTTGTAATAGGGGTTTAGCTGCCAGGAGACCAGACTCTGAGTTGACTTTTAACCACTTCACACTAGACATCCACAAACATTTTTCCCTGGACATTTGCTGTAGCATGAAGCTGATTTTTGTTCTTTTCTCTCTGTTTGTGCACATTTTTCTGTTGGCTTCTCATGAACATTTGAGCAACCCAGAGGATCTCCTGGGATGACAACGCCAGTCACCAGCCGTGCACCAGCAGCTCCCACCACAGCCAGCACCACTTACTTAGGGGCCTAAGAATAGGAGGCGGCAGACATTTCTATTAAACCCTGGGTTTTAAAGAGAGCTTGGCTCTCATTTACTCGCCTAAATAAGGTCCAGATTTTCAGAAGAGCTCCATAGATTGCGTGCTGAACACTTGTGAAAATAGAGTCTACATTTCACATCTACTCTGGGGCTCAAGGCTTTCAGAAAGCTGGCCTCAACTTTCTTGTTCTTGGACAAACGAAGAATGTTTGGGGATACCTTGGGGTTGATTCTGCCTTCCTTGCCTTGGGGTTTCCAGTGGTGTGACGCCATGTGCCTGAGCTGGTGTTGACATCCTGTGGGATGCTATGGGAGGAAGTGGTGAGAGGCCTTTGATATGGGAGACGGGCATTTCATTGCCTCCACCATGGATGGCCTTCAGGGTCTTTGACTAAGATTTTCAGACTCTTTAATAGATATTTGAGGGTCAAAAGAAACCGATTCAGCTCTTGAGTCGTAAAACCAAGATACTTTGGAAGAACCTGATCTTGAGGTCTACTTCTGTTCTTTAATACATAGCTCAAATTAGGCAGTGAGAGTGGAGGCGCGTGCAGTCAGCGCTCAGTTTCCTTCTCAGTTGGTATTCTCTGACGTCTTGGTTTGTTTGTTTGCTTTATAAAACTCTTGCTTCCTAGGGATTTGTGAGGACAAATGTATTAATGCTATAAAAAGCGTTCGGGAGCTAAGCTAATAGAGGCAGTGTAAATCCCATGTACCATTTTGGAAGCCCAAGTGAGAGCAGCCTAGAGGCACCTCACTATCTTTTTGCTCCTTCTCAGCTGGCTGCTACACCACCTGTCCTGAAGCCTGGCTGTACTACAGAATCTCTCATCCTGAAAAACCCTAGAACTACACGGCAAATATATTGCAGAAACCATACAGGGATCATTTTACCCATCTTTAGTAAGAAGCCTTTGCGGGTTTGGAAAGTGTGAGAACAGCAGTGTTATGCAGGAAGCATCATTTTTAATCAGGATGCTTTCATCTGCGCAGTGAAAGTCCCTTGCCAAAAACTCTCTCATCTTTGACCCCTTATGCAGTGATATAATGTGGTTCCTCCTGAGGCATGAGAGATGCTGAGGTCAGCTTTGCCGTGTGGCCTGAATTGCTGATATTAAAGAGGATTAATTGGCGTTTCTACTACCTGGTACAGTTAATAAGACAGCATCCAGATCAACTGCCTAGAGCCCTGTAAAATAATCATAAGGAGAATACAGTTCTTTAATAGCAATAAAAGTATAATAAGGTCCTTTAAATAGAGTAACAAAAGTTGAACACTAAACGCTATATAGTATTAGAGGGGGGCTTTTTAAGCCCGTAACAAGGAGATCCTTTGGCGCACAAGTACAAAATCAAATTTAACAAGTGGGTTAAGTAAGCAATTAGAAATGGGGATTTTAAACTTCTTTCCAGTCTTGACTGCTCTGATTTAGCACAAGTGGAGATCTGCCTTGAGTATAGCAAACCCTCCCTGGTGACAACCATACCTGCACACTGGTGTTACTGGCCTTTTCAGAAGAGGATTGGAGACCTGATTCTCATGGTGGGTCAGATTCCCCAGAGTGACCCTTTCTTCTGTGATGGCCTTGTGTTTGAATGGATGAATGCCTGCCCAGGATGCTGGAGACCTCGATTCAGTTTTCTGCCTGGGAGAATTCGGACTGAAGTCTCCTCCTATCCATAGAGATCTCTGTCCAGGGAGCGGGTTACTCTGCACTGGGTACATTTTCCAGTACGTTTTACTGGTCACTTACTAAGAATGCAGGAGTCACTGGATGAGGAGAAGGGAAAAAACAATCCGAGTCCTTGTAAGAGTGCCTGTGTCAGTGGTAGGAGACCTTAGTTCCAGCTGTAACTCCAAGCTTGTTTAAGGGTTTTTCATGGAACAGCTAAGCAAGCTAAGGAGCAAAACCAGATGAGGTTGGGAAGCTCAAAGGAGCTGAATGAGGTGCCTTTAGTGGTGGAAGTTTTCAGGTTGCCATTTTGAGCATAGGAATCTAAACTGAGAATCTAAATCTGAAGATCCTAGTTCTATTTTGGCCTCATCTTGATGCACTCTCACAAAAAATTATCTTTATCTTAAAATATGTGTGTACACCATGCGACAGGCATGTTTTCTGTTGGATGAACTGTCCCAAGAAACCATAGTATCTTTCTAGCTCAGCCACCGGGGTTTTACTGGCAAACTGCATGTCAACGTGTGAGGTCCTTAGATGCTGTATGTTGGAGGAGCTCCATGACTGATACTGCTGGTATTCACATTTGCATCAGTGCCATTGGAAGAATCCGGTCACTTATAGCCATAAAGAAGACAAGCTGTCCTATCTGCTTGTCTAACTGATGAATCTGTTGCAGATGTCCTTAAAATAAGGTGGGATTTTTAAGCTGTTCTCTTCAAGTGTTGTTACAAGCGGGATTTTAGAGGGATTTTGCAAAGCTGGGCTGGTATGTTGCCACCCTGGCAATTCTTTGTTGATAATGGACTCCATCACCTTTCAAGTCTCTGTTTCTGTAATTATTGGAAATGTCACGGATGGTAACTGACCGACAAAGTAAAGACAACCAACTGTTTGGAGGAGTGCAGTGTTTCAGCCACATTTTGCTTTGCCATTTCCATATAGCATCTGTCTTGCTCAGGAGCATGTCCTGGTTTAACTCTCCGCTCAACAGCAGCAGAGCAGCAGCACTGGCCCTGCAGCCAGCACTAGACATGTCCCTTTTCATTCTCCTTTGTATGACCGAATATTTCCCTTCAGCTATTTTATTTCTTACAAAGAAACTTTTATCTGTAGCCACATGTGCAAAACTCTCAAATGGGCTGTTTCAAATCTAGTCAAGGTCATTGAAAAAAGATATTTTTAAAGTGGCTAGGGCTCTTAAAAGTCCTTTTGGATTCCCCAGAAGCAAGAAAGCAGCATTTACCCTGTAAGCCTTATAGATCAAGGACTTTGAGTATCTTTCAACATCCTAAAGCCCGTGCAGACTTTAAACTGGTATTCCCAGCTCATTTGCCAAAAGAAGAGGGGGAAAATGAAATGAGCTAAAAGCTTTTGCCTTGAGTTCTGGTGCAACGGGCCTTCTGAAGTCTGGAGTCAGAATTGTTTCAATCTATGTAAATATCGGGAAATTAAATTCCATATGTCCCATGCCAGATGCTCCCAGCTGCTGCTGCTGTGTGGGGAACAGCAAGGAGACAGTTTAGCCCTGTCAGGCTGGGGAGCGGGGGGAAGAGAATAAAAATAGAAGGGGTGGGAGTGGGCTGGATTGTCATTTTAGGGTCAGGAGGGTAATGTGCACAAGTGCCTATGCCAGTGAGCTGACAAGCCAAATCACCGGACAGTTGTAAGTGGGAGACCCCGATGAGAGCGTCACGGGACTTGCGTGAGAGCTTGACTCTAATGCATGTTGTTTATTCCAAAGCATATAGAAATTGTGTGCATATGGGAAGCAGTCAGGTTTGGGCCGTGAGTGGCTCAAGTGGGTAAATCTGTCTTTGTTGTGGCCTGGGAAAAACAGCCCAGAGTAGAGAATGGCCATCGCTGAACCAGCCATAGCCAGTGACTGCCCGGTGACTTTGCTGCTCTATCCCCGTGCTGGGCCATAGCCCACCGTTGCCCTTGGTCATCACCCTGGCTCCAGCCTTGTGGTGGGGCCCCACTGACGTCTTAGGGCAGGCTCAGAGATCTATTTAATAGGTTTGTTATTTATATCGCGAGCCGTGCGCTGTGGAAGGGAAAGCAGCGGAGCGATGCAACCACAATTTGAAATGACCTGTTCCTTAAAAAAGCACACACGCCCTAATGAAACCAGAGAGTTAGGAATCCTCGTGGAAACTCCAGCTGCCTAAAAATAGGCAGTGTCCCTCTTGCGTCCGCACGGTTCCGTGTCCATGCTCCCAGCCTGCCTGGAGGTGGGTGGAAGTGCCGCCGGCCTGGCTTGGAGCAGCCCTTTGCCTGTCCCAACCCACGCTCCTGCTTCCCTCCTCCTTCTTATATCCCTGTTTTTTTCTATCCTGGTGACAAGTGGAACGGGCTCCTTGTGGCTTGCCCCGACCTCGCTGCAGACGTTCAGTAAACACGAGGGAAGCCGGAGCCCCGTGGCAGGGCTGAGGAGGGCCCCGGTGGTTACTCAGCATTTACTGTCTGAGGAGGTGAGAGTTACTGTGGAAAAACCCTGCAGCTTTATTGTTCTAACCTTTATTTAAACATAGAATCTATAACCTGTTTTTCCAGCGAATTTAAAATAGCGGGTTTTGTGCTTGCAAAACCAACCCCATCCAGCTTCTGAGGGATTGCATCCTTATGTATTACTTTATGGAGCTGAGAGAAGGGGGTGGAAATAGCTCTGATAGCTGGCAGCAGAGTGTGGGATAAACCCGTGTGCATGCACATGTCTGGGGAGGGGAGGTCAGCTGCCACCAGCCTGCCAAAGCCTGTCCCTGCTTTAACATCAGCCCAGCATCCTCCTGCCATAGCTCCCCGGCACGAAGGGCTCGGAGTGCCAAGTAAAGCCACCGTGTCCCCACACAGTGCCCATGAGAAGGGTTCAGGTGGGTGCCCTCACCCCCTTGTCAGCCTGGAAGAACTGTTGGTAAACTTCATTAGTGGAGGGATATCATTAGAAGGGCTGTTTTCTAGTGGCATGCCTGGAAAAAGAAGGGGATGTGTGTGGGGAGAGGGTATCAAATGAGTGTAGGTTTCCTTGGTGCTGCTGGAGCTGCTTGGTCTGGTGTGGTTGTGTTGCTCTGCAATGGGGTTTGCCTGATTTTGGGACACAGGGACCCTCCTACTGCTGCCCCATCCAAGATGGGCACCAGTGTTTTGGTTTCTTGTGTGTCACAGGAAACATAGAATCCCAGCCTGGTTTGTGTTGAAAGGGACCTTAAAGCTCATCCAGTTCCAACCGCCTGCTAGAGGCAGGGACACCTTCCACTAGAGCAGCTTGCTCCAAGCCCCTGTGTCCAACCTGGCCTTGAACACTGCCAGGGATGGGGCAGCCACAGCTTCTCTGGGCTGAAGTGTCTTGAATTCCCTGTGGGTGTCTTGGGCCTTGGGTAGGTTGTGTTGTGCTTTGCTGACATCTAGGTCTGTGTGGGCAAGACAGAGAAACTGCAGTGCCCAGGGGCTGCATGTTCACTGTTTCCTTTGTGGTTGTTTCTGCTCTGTTCTCATACTGAGTGCTTGGCTCTGCAGAAGGCATGGCATTTTTCCTCTTGAAAATGTATATTTTAGGGTCTTAAACTGTATTAAAGCAGTAAAGTTGTGCATGTGGATATGCCAGCAGTCTCAACGGATGAACTTATCACTCATGTATCTGTTTCCTTGGTGCTTCTCTCCCTTATCTCTGTCAGGGGTTTCCCTGGTGTCACAAGATTTAATACTCAGTTCCCTGCATTTTTGAATGAACTCAAAGTGTTTGACAAGCATGGCTGAAAGATCCAGGGCCAGGATGTATAAAGTTACTGTAAGTATCAGAAGTTGTTTGCCAAATCAAAATGGATTGAAGATGGGGTGTGGGTGTGCATCCATGTCATGAGAGTGGGATTCGGGAAGGTAAGGTGTGTTTAAGGGGAAGTTTTGCACTGTTTTAGCTGAAAAAGGAAATATTTTACATAGAGTTGGTTATGTGAAGGTGACACTGTCCATTGGTTCTTCACAGTGATCCGGGTGGATATAAAAGCCATAATCCTCCATGTTCACCCAATGTTTTATATGGTAATAGTTGTCTTGGTGTAAAATTGCAAAGGAATTTTTTGTATTTCTTCTTTTTGTTCCCCCACCCAGGGAAAAGAAGGACCCAGTGGTCTTTTGCCAGCCCGTCTGATGGGCCAAGTTGAGGCTGAGCGTTGTTCATGTTTACTATTCGTTAAACAACTTGGCTTGCATATTAAGGCACTTAAATCTCTTCAGTGCTCCCAGAATAAACTCCCAAACCATTTCAAATGAGGACCACAGCAGCAGGTCTTAATCAGTGACTCAACCAATATCTTCTGGTACAAGTTCTTAGATCAGTTATGATTTATTATGTACATGTGGCACTTGGGGACATGATTTAGTGGCGGACTTGGCAGTGCTGGGTTAACGGTTGGACTTGATGAACTTAACGGTCTTTTCCAACCGAAATGATTCTATGGTTCTGTTATGGAAATACACAATAGTGCTAAGAGAGTATCATGTGCATTATCGTGGACAACATGCAAATAGTAAATCAAAGAAGGCTGCCAAGGATCTGAACTGAATAGAAAGTGCAGAGGTAGGAACGAGGCTGAAAGGTTTTTCAAGAGCTCTGTCTCTGTGTTTCCTCTCCTGCTGTCCAATGTGGCATAACAGGAAAAAGTGACTGTTTTGGGGAGTCCTTGTGTGAGCACAAGTTGCTCATAATTTGAGCGTGTCTGGGACCATCGTCTCTAAACATGTGGCATGCTAATGGGTCTTTTTTCACCTTCTGTACTCACATAGTATTTAGGTTCCCTTTGAAGTCCTCAGTGAAAGTTCAGGTTGGTTTGTATTTACCATAATTTATTTACCTACTTTTAACAGTGAAAAAAGGGCACTTCTACCATGATGTCAGGGGCCAGCCTTGCTCTCTGCTCCCCTCCCACAATGTGACCATTATATCAACATATGGCAAACATTTCTCCTATTCTGTGTTTACTCCCAGCAGTAAAACTTCAGTAAAAAGCCAAGGGCCTTCCATAGAGAGAGAGGAAAACTCAGCTACAACCTTCAGGACAGGAAAAGCAAATACACTTTTAACAAGAAAGTTATTGGGACATTGCTAAATATTTCCAAGAAATAAAATAACAAAGGAGCTTGTATCCAAGAGGAGTCACATATCTTCAGAAAGTATAAGCATCATGGAAAAAAAATCCTGAAGGATTATTATTGAAAGTGTAGCTGAAATTAAAAGCACGTTTATGCAGCCAAAGGAGGTTTTTGGGCTTTAATTCATTAGCTCAGGTTTCATCTACCAGGATTCCGCCCCCGGCACGTGTAATAAGATTAGTTCATTAATCGTCAAGTCCTTGGGAATTAACATAGTGGAGGTGCTTTTCTCCCGCTCTCAACAGTCCCCCTGGATATATAAACACAGCAGTGATTTTGTTGAACGTGGGATCAGAGTCAGTCCTGCCAGGTTTGGCTTGATGAGAATGACTGAATCCTATAAACAAGTGAACAGTGGGGAGAAATGTATTAAGAAATAAACCCTTGTTTTATCTTTTGGAGTTGTACTGCAATGTTTGGCTGACTGAGAACGGAAATCCAGCGTATTAACTCTTTTAAAGAAGGAAATACAGAGTGGTTTGTTTTACAGAGTAATGACCCTGAGAACTCTGTTCCCTACCTGCCATGCCATTAGGAAAGGGAGGATGGAAAGTCAGAAGGGGACCCAAGCAGCAGCTGGGCAAGTGTGCGGTGTGAATGTATGCACATCCCTGGGGGCCAGCTATGAGCAGAGCGATGCAGAAGCATTTTTGCCTCCCACAGACACGTGTTGTACATCCATGGAAGGGACCACAACACTGGGCAGTCCGGTTGCTGCTACAGCAGATGTCTTGGGGGAGCACATGGTCAGCAACATGGGAAAAGGGGTTTGGGACTCTTGCCTTTCTTTCCCTCACTCAGAGCCTACCCAAGGTCAAGGCAAGATGTGGCCCAATCCTTTTCACTGACCGAATGGGAAAGAACCACCTTTGTAATAAGGTCTTTTAAAAATCCCTTGGGCCCTGCGCCCGTTTGCCTTGTGCCATGTTGTCATGCAATTTAAGCAGATTAAAAACACATTTAACAAAGTGCAAGGAAGGAAATGCCCTGCTCTCAAGTGGCAAGGGTCAGAAGTGACATGAATGATTAGGTGTGTTATTGGGTATTTTGATACGCCGTTGCTGAGTTCTGAGGTTCTTTAAGGATTTTGAAGCAGGGAACGTTAAGGCAGGAGGCTATGGACTCAGGGGGATTTTACCTGCCAGGGGATATTCGACTTTGCTTGTCTTATAATTTCTGATTCCATTTTTTCTTCTCTCTGCTACCAGATACAAGCTATTTTGTAACAGATGCATATTTCATGTTTGGAACTATAGGAAAACAGTCCTGACATTGGCAAAGCAGAGCAGGGAGGGATGATTTACGAGTGAAAGATTAAAAAGAGCTAAATACGGCTGCTTAGTTTAAAATGACTAAGTGGGTATATGATAACTATCTTCAAGCACATAAATACTAGAGAGGAACAGAAATGTCTGGTTTGAGCCAAGAGGGGCAAACCTGGAGGTGGTGTAAGGAAAGTAAGTAGAAGTCAGGCTGAATATCAAGAGAAAGTTCCTGGTGGTGAGACCTCTCTAAAGCTCTCAAGATACAACATTGCTCCAGTTGTGATAATGTAAAAATGTCCCAGTGCTGCAAATACTAAAGACTGACGGGGATTTCCCATTCATTGTGCCTAGTGGGATTAAATAACCCAGGCAAAGGAAGGCTTCATTCAGTCCTTACCCCTGCGAGGACCTGGAAGGAGCGCAGGAGCAAGCCGGCTAAATCTCTCAGTGCCAATAAGCGGAGGGAGATGATGACCAAGGGGAAGGTGAATGTGAAATTATCCTATTTGGGCTCCAAGTGCGATGTGAATGGTGAATGCTCTTAATGAAAGCATGGCTGCTTTAGTAACCCAATACCTCCATTACTATTTTAGGCTGTAATTGTAGCTAATAGAAGGAAATGGATTTATATTTTGCTAGAAATGCATTATTTATCAGTTAGAGTTTTAGGATTCATGCAGTGTTGTGGTGAGAGCTGCTTGATAAAGAGAACCTAAATAGACTGAGGCAGCTACACTATACACACTGTTTCTTTGTGTTTAAACCCTAAGTCTGAAACTAAACAAAGAAAAGGTTTGTATTGGCATGGCCAAATGAGACTTTGTGTAAAGGCAGCAGCAAATATAAGGTGAGGGTGTAATGTCACTGTGGGATATAGAGCCTGTAAATAAGGGAGAGAGGGAGCTGGGCAAGGGCAGAATCTCCCAAATTCAAGGGGGATATGTGTAGAGAAGGACTGAAGAAAACACCAAATGCAGGGACCCTTCCCAGCTCTGCTGAGCTGATGACCAAGCCCTCCTATGATCCTAAAGATCCAGGGGACATCCAGTTTCCTGGAGCAAAATCCTGTACTTACTTCCTCAAAAGGGAAACTTGGTGACCCCAGGATAAGCCTCTGCCATCCCAACAAGGCAAATCCTGCTGTGTTAATTCTATGCCATCCGCTTGTCACAGAGGGAGGAGTGAGGGGCTACAAAGGGTGGAGTCACATAGGAAAGAAGCACAGTAAATGGGGTTATCAGGAAGCGCTCCCAAGCGAAGGGCTATGAAACAGTCCCTGCAGCACACTGGTGGAATCCCATTCTTTAGGGCTTTTTTCAAGGAGTCTGGATGAGCTCCTGGGAAACGTCTTTGAAGACAAACCTGCTCTGGCTGGGAAACGAGCTGGATGATCTAAATGGCCCTCTCCACCTCCAGCTCTGGTGATCCAAGCACAGTGTCCCAGCACGAAAGCTGAGCCCTGCTGCCTGAATCACTCCAGCCCTGGTCAGACCCACCACTCCTCACACCGGCTGTCTCCCAGCTCTGCCCACACCAGTGGGAATGCTGTGCCGGTAATTCTTCCCTGTGTAAGGAGTTGTTGCACAACCTGGCCCTTCCATTAGGAAGTGAGCCATCCTAATGAACAATTGCCCATGCACAGCCTAGACGTGATTTCTACACAATCACTGCTGGTTTATCACCCCTACTTACGTCTTTGTGGCTGCTGCTGCTTTCAGAAACCAAAGGAAACAAAGTGAGCTATTCTATATTTTGTTTTTCTTGGTAATTTATGATTAATGGGGTAAATCTTGGAATCCCTACTCAGAGATTTTCACTTTGCGTTACCCAGGCCTTCTGTTTATTCATGTTTTGTAACAGAAATAAGAAGTACTTCCTTTTAGCCCAAGGCACCTAATCAGGATCAGGCCTGGAGCAGAATATTTTGCATTCTTGCGTACCAAGAGTACCTTGATGTGGAGTTATCTTCTGTCAACTGTAGATTGAATATTCAGTTACACCACTCTCTATTTGAAAAGGTATTTTAGGGCCTGTCTGATCAACTGATACTGAATACAGTTATTCTCTGCACCACATTTCGTGGATGTAGGTCTTCTTACAAGTTCATTAGCTGAAAGTTGATAGTTGAAGAAGAATCTAGGTTGTGGAGCTGCCTCTCTGTGGGATGGAGGGACTGGGTGCCACTCCTTGCTGTCTAAGGTGTGCACACCAGTTATGGTCTAAGTCCTATACTGAGCCTAGCCTAGCAGCTCGTGCTGTAGTCCCTGGTTTAAGCAGTACATGTGGCACAGGAGTCACCCTATCTCCTACCTGCTGTCAGTGCCTCCTCTCTGCAGACCAATGAGCACTATAATGTTTACAACAAGCGTGATTTATGTACAAAATCAAAGTGCTTTTGAAACAGCATCTAATTTGCAGTTGCTTGAAATAACAGCCTTGTCCTCGTATCTCCAGTGGGTGACGATGAGTGACTGGGAGGGAGACAGATGTCAAATCAAGGCAGAGTCATGCTGGATGCTGCTCAGTCAATGCCTCATTATCAAAGCCAAACTGAATTGCAGAGCTTTGCTGCAATTACAGTAATAAGCAGCTTTATTTAAATGTAATTGCCTTAACTGAAAATATCCTAATGCGGGTTTTTTTGTTCTGTCTGGTGTTTGGAAAAGTCTCCATAGCTTTGAGTCACCTATTTTGAGTTTTTAAAAGGGCTATGTCTAGTTACGGTACAGACATATTATTACACATCGAAATCTTCGTCATTTGGTTCTGCTCTTGCCTCCTGGTGTGCTTATTCACTTCGGTTTAGCTGAATAGGGAGGGAGGGAACCTGGAGGGAGTGGGAAGGGTGCAGAGACTGGAGGAAAGGTCCCCATCACATTTAGAAACAGTTGGACTTTATTTTGGTTTAGATTATTTTTATTGCATTGACTTTAAATAGTGACACAACTGCGAAAGAGCCGGAAGTCCAGAAAAACACTGGTTTTGTTCAGCTTTCTGAGTTCTACACTGTATTGGAGAATCCCTTTGAACTGAAACATCAGATGTCACCTCTTCAGTTTTTATCTTTACGGTGCATTAATTTCTTTTATTTTTCTACAAAGGGATTACTTGTTCTTTTTTATTATCTTCATTTTTCCTTTTGCATTACTGTGCCTGCAATGCACTCAGAAGGACGGGTTGTTACAGTAGTGCTTGGCAGACCTCCCCAGGAACGGAACAAAACTTCCAATTCCTAGACCTTTGCCCTCCCTGAATTAAGACCTGCAGCACAAGCGTGTACATTAGGCTTTGTACATTAGGTTTATCGCCTGAATACCCCAGCTGGTGCTGTGGGGTTTGGGCTGTAGGGAGCCTTGTTCTTGCCTGTTCCATTGCTTTTGCTCCCCACCCTTCCTGTTGGAGCTGTGGTCTGTTCAGCCACGCAAGAGAACTTGAATCAGGGTTCCTGAACCTCCTCCCGACCCCGTGCAGGACTCTCTGTACAATGTGAGTCACTGAAGTTTGGCCTCATCTTGTCTGATTATTGGGCAAATGACATCACTGGGCTCTTGCTGTGGTCTCTGGGTCTTCTGGGTGGGAGAAGCAGGGAGATGACATGGAGGTGACGCTGCTCAGCAGGAACTGCCCCAACAGCAGTGTCCCTGAGACAAAACCAGTAAGTGCAAAAGAGGATTATTAAACAAACCTAATGTGGCAAAGCTGCTTCAGTGCACTATGCAGAGGAAAAGCAATGGCCAGGTACAAAGATAGGGCACAGCAAATGGGGAAGGACACATCTGTAAATGAAAATGAAGAAAGGAAGCACATTTCCTTCCAGCTTGTCCTGAACACAGCTCTCTGTTTGCTTGTTGTTGCTTTTACCAACAGGGAAGTCAGCCTTTGAAACCCCTCTCCGGCTGTGCAGGTGGCAGTGTAAGTAGCATAAACCAGAACTTGTCAAATCCAGGAATCTGGCTTGGGGAGAGCAAATCCCAGAAAGAGGGAGGGGGGAGGAAAAACCCACCCTCAACCCCAAACCAAAACAAAAACACGATACCTAAACCAGACTTCCACTTCTGGGATCAGATCAAAACAGCAAAAAAGCCCTGAAAGATTAAACTAAGCTCAGGTCCAATTAGTTTATTGTGTTGCATGTTTCTCGAGGCGAAAGAGTTTACTTTGGAATTAAAGCACACACACACACACATAGCATAGCCCTCGACTGGACATTCAGTGCGCTAATAGCTTGCAGAGGAGTTCAGGGAAGTTGACTCTAAAAACCAGATGGGTGTCGAGAGGCACTGTTGAGGTCTCCGCATTCCTCGCCGTGTATCGACATGGGGTTGTTGTGCTGGGATGGTCAGAAACTCTGCAGCTGTTTGATTCCTCTGCTTAAGCAGCTCCGCACGCGTACAGCACAACACCCCCATAGGGCCCATATCCCCTGCAACACAGCCACTGCCAGGGACTGGTCCTGCTTGAGCAAGGAAGGGGTGGAGGAGACGGAGGGCACTGCCTAGGGGAAGTGCTCTGGGTGGCCCTTTCGGCGTGTTTGTGCCTCCAACGTTTCTTGTGGCTGTGGGGCTGTTGGGTGAGAATTGTCCCAACAAGATTTCATAACTTGATGGAATAGTTGGAAGGGACCTTAAAGCTCATCCAGCTCCAACCCCTGCCACGGGCAGGGACACCTTCCACTAGAGCAGCTTGCTCCAAGCCCCTGTGTCCAACCTAGCCTTGAACACTGTCTGGGATAGGGTAGCTATAGCTTCATTGGGCATTTATCTTACATTGGTTGATAGCACTTTGTAACGTTTTGGCAGGCAGGATCCTGGTTGCAAATAGTCCAGAGGTGGCATGAAATTGGACAATGAATAATGAAAATATTTGCTTTTTACCTTTCAGTAAGAGCTTTGGTGTCACGTCTGGGAATAGCTCCTGGATTATTCCACCTGGGTTGAAGGCTTTGTGCGTTTCTGGTTCATTTATCACTTCAGGTGAGGGAAGGGCATCTCTTTATGCTAGGGGTGTCCTCACATGTCCTTAGTGAATGGGGAAAACAGACTCACAGAATAGTTTGGGTTGGAAGAGCCATACAAAGCTCATCCAGTCCAACCCCCTGTAATGACCAGAGACATCGTCACCTAGATCAGAGTGCCCAGAACCACATCCAGCCTGGCCTTGAATGTCTCTGGGGATGGTGCATCCACAGCCTCTCTGGGCAACCTGTGGCAGGATTTTACCATGGTATTAAAGGGTCCCATTGAACCCCCTGGTCCTTGGGGAGGCTGCCATGTTCTTAGTGGATCCAGCAAAGTGGGGGCTTACCAGCCTGTGACAAGTTCCCATGAAATGGTGCTTCCAGGTGGAAGTGAGGCCAATGGGAATCCATGTGGAAAGTAATGCCCCAGTGACCCTCTTCTACAGTAGCAGAGGGTGCAGCCTTCCCTGTTGCGCTGAGGATTGGCAAAGGCATGGAGATGGTGCCAGTCTAAGGTGTCTGGCTTTTTTACTCATTTTTAAGGCTGCAGTGTTGGCAGTAGGTAAATGCCAATGGCTGTTTGTGCAAGAGCTGCTAAGCTCCTTCCATAGCATCCCTGGGCTGCCTGCCCTGGGAAGGGCATTTCTTTCAAGGTCATCCCCTGAGGACCAAGGATTGCTGTGCTCGGATGAGGTTTCTCCTCTCCTGGCCTCCAAGGCTGCTCGGCTGGAAGCAGTGCACTGAGAGCTTCTTAGTCTGACTGGGATATGACAGATGTGAATGGAAGGACACTATGGAGAGCAGGAACAGTGGCTGAGATGGAGAACCAGCTGCTCTTCTATTCTGCTTATACTGGCCTAACTCCAAGCTCCTCCTTTACTCTGTAACATCACCTAAGATACAGCTCTGGTGCATTTGGAGAAGGCATAGGTAGGTCTACAGGGCTCTTAGGGAGCAATTAAGGTTGTGAGGCCTCTGGCAACACCTCCCAGTCGCCCACAGCAGCAAATGTCCTTGCTGTTCCATCCTCTCCCGGTCAGGGGAGTGCCTGGGCAGGTGCCCGTTAGAAGGAAGGTAAGAAGCAGGGGGTGAAGTTGCTTTAAGATGAGTGTCTGAGCGAGAGAGCACTTTAGAGTCCAGGGACGAGGTGTCAGAGCAGTGCAGTGCATGAGGAAAGGACAACCTGGTTTTCCTTGGTTTCTTTTCACATTTGACCTTTTGGTTCAAGAGTCCACTCACTCCAGCTCTTCCCAGCATAAAGAAAAGACACTGAACTCAATTGGTGGCTGGCAGTGGAAAGTTGTATTTTTGGACCAGAGATGTATACTTGAGGGAACCTCTTTATTAGCTTTCCTAATATTCTGGATATTAGTTGCTGCTACTGCTTTATGCTCTTGGCTCCGTGTGAGCGGTGTTTATGCTAGCACACTGCTTTGATGGCATTGGCTGGCTTCCCCAGCAGCAACTCCTAAGGTATGGTAAAACAAGGTGGAACTAGCACATGATAAATAGAACCACCTGACTTTGCTATGGCCTCACATGCCCTTGACTTTCTCTGCAGCCTGTTGATGTGGGGTTTCCCTAGCACTAAATCTTTGTGATTTTATACTGAGTTTGAGCCAAGAAGGGGGGGAAACTACTTGGTTGGTTTTGTTTGTGGGTTTATTTTCTAAAGGTCTGACTCTTGAAATAGCACCTAAGAGTCAATAGGGTTTCTGGGAGCTACAGAGGGGATTATTAATCCCATCTTTGCAGCTGGGTGATGACTATTAAGGATTGATGCATGGTTAGATGCTCTGTAAACCACAGCTGGGATAATATGAAAATTGCAATCCTAACTGGTGGTTTCCAGGTTTGATGTTTGCTCCATGGCTGTGCTCCTTGTGCTAGGGAATTGGCCACAGAACGGGCTGTATTTATTGACTCTTGCATCCAGCCCCACTGAAAACAGGAAACCCTCAGGAATCAAAAGAATTCCATCCAAATCTCAGCCTTTAAATGGGAATCAAGATAGTGAATCACAGAATCATGGAGTGGTTTGTGTTGGAGGAGACCTTAGGGCTCACACAGCTCCAACCCCTGCCACAGGCAAGGACACCTTTCATTAGAGCAGCTTGCTCCAAGCCCCTGTGTCCAACCTGGCCTTGAACACTGCCAGGGATGGGGCAGCCACAGCTTCTCTGGGCACCCTGTGCCAGCGCCTCAGCACCCTCACAGGGAAGAGCTTCTGCCTAATGAGGAACCAAACTGAAGGGGCCTATAGGGATGCTGGGGAGGGACTCTTCATTAGGGACTGTAGTGACAGGACAAGGGGTAATGGGTTAAAACTTAAACAGGGGAAGTTTAGATTGGATATAAGGAGGAAGTTCTTTACTGTGAGGGTGGTGAGGCACTGGAATGGGTTGCCCAGGGAGGTTGTGAATGCTCCATCCCTGGCAGTGTTCAAGACCAGGTTGGACGAAGCCTTGGGTGAGATGGTTTAGCGTGTGGTATCCCTGCCCATGGCAGGGGGGTTGGAACTGGATGATCTTAAGGTCCTTTCCAACCCAAATTATTCTATAATTCTATGAAACTGCTGAGTCTTCCTAACACAACATTACTGCTTAGAGCTGGTCCCTGAAATTAGCAAGAAGTTGGTAGAAACTGGTGGCCTTGACGGTGGAAACTGGCTTTAGTAGAGCTACAGGGAGTAAGGATGAAATGTTTCATTCTCCTTTACGAATCTGTTTGCTGCACGTTCAGACTATCTCCATGTGCCATACTGTGGCATTGGGTTTTTAAATCCCTCATTGATTTGAGAGAGGATTTCTGTTTCAAAAGCAATGGCTCAGGGTGGCTTGTGAGGAACAGGGGAGGAAAGCCCGGTTTGTGTTTGTGTAACATTTGCTAGAATTGGTTAAACAGACACACATCAAAATAAATGCTGTAACCTTTCAATAATGTTTAGTCTCCCTGAGAATGAACATACTGTAAGTGTGTGTGTGTTAAGCATACACCATTAATAGTCTCAGTGACATTTGGGCTGGCTCCACAGGGGAGATGAAGGGCATGCACTGAAAATGGTATCAAAAGGGAAAAATAATCACCTCAAGTCACAGAACTAAAATTTACCAGAAGTTGCAGGAATAGAAATAGGTTATTTGGGTTCCCTTGATTGAATTTGATCTCTGTGATGTCGCCATCAGAGGCCACGACTTAGGTCCTTTCATAGCCCAGGTTTCTCCTCTGGAGTTGTGACAGGAATGGGGCCAGAATTCCTGGAGAAGTGTGACAGGTGATGGATAACTTCGGTGTTAAGTTACTTAAAGTAGTGATTTTGTCTTAAATTCTGTCTGTTTGGAATGATATAACCGTAAACTTGAATAGCTAAGGACAAAATCCCACTCCGATGGACTTTGTCCCCAGCTGGTTCACCGTGTCAGAGCAACCTGATGGTCTGCCAGTGGAAGCAACCTTCTGCTTCTGGAAGCATTCTGCCCTGAAATGAATGACAGCAGAGAGGTGAGGTTGGTCTAGGTGTCTATTAAGTAACTCCATGAAGGAAGAGCAATTTTAATGGAGAAGACAATAGTCAGTGAAGAGTTCTGTTAATGCCAGTGGCCTTAATACAGCCTTGGAGGAGCACAAACAGGATTTCTTGCTGTGGTTGGTTTTTCTTCTGTCAGAATCATGCTTTACCAGCTCACTGTTATGTGCCAAACAGCCTCTACCTTATGCTTTGTTGGAGCTAGTGATGTGCGTTTATTTCCACTAAGACTGAAGCTGAAGAAGACCATGCCTCTGAGCTGTATCAAGTCTTGCTTAGGCTCCAGAAAGCTTGGTTATTCTCTTTTTTGTTAATTTTTCTTGTCTCCCTTTATCTCTCGATGATAAGAATGGTTATTATTCCTGGACCATTGAGCTAAATTTAAATTGTTTATTGGTGTAAGAAGGCTGATGTGATTTTTGTGGTGGATCATATCATCCTACAATAAACACTTAGATAAAGGGAGATGGAATGCCTCAACCTGGTGGATTAATGACGAGTTTTAACAGAGCAAGAGTTCCATGTGATGTTCTGAAGGCCCCTGAGTTCAGCCAGACCTGGCCACAGCTGCCTTTTAAGGCTTAGGATGGTTTCTAGAGATAAGTCACCACGGATGGCTGCAGAGCATGGCACTTGCTCTTAACAGAGGACATGTGCTCAGTCTTCCTCAAACCTGTTCTTCCTATGGTGCATTGCCCAGCTCTGGGGTGTAGTTGAAGTGAGTGTAGTTGCTTTGAGTACATATAACCACCAGATCAACTGTGTACCTCTTGCATTAGCTACAAGGTTTGATTTGATGTTTTTCTGTGGCTCTTAACATAAAGCAACCAGACAGAGAGGTGCTGCAGGTGAAATCTTGGGGCCTTTCTGGAATACCCCTGCTTGTAGGAGCAGTGGGCAGTCAAATGCAGATCTGTTCATTTTGTATCACCTTTGCGTCAGCCATGGCCTTGGGGAATGTTCCAAGGTGGACTGGAATAGGCTGAGATGGGGGCAAATCAGGGCATGGCTCAGACAGATGGATTAAACTGGTTTTCCAAAAGATGTCATCATTGATGTGACTCAGCATATAGCAATAGCCAAATTGGTGATCAGAAAAAGAACTCGGGGCTCATCACTCCAGGTTTGATGGCCTATAATAAGTCAGAGTGGCATCCAGATGACTCATGTTCTTGCAAGTCTCTAAGCCAATGTTTTTTAAACACAAAAGGGGCTTGGATATGCTGCTGAACTGGACCCAACCTTCCAATGGTTTGAGGTTCACCTCTTACTATTTTCTGTCTAACTTAGGCAAAGACTTATATTTAGAAAAAGAACTGAGTGTGTAAACATGAAGCACTTTGTTTAAATATTAAGCAGGTCAGGTTTTTTCACTTGAGCATGGAAATATGTAACCTAATTTGCAGAGGTGTGGAAGCCAAATCAATTTTGGGACTGGAGTGAGCCTTGCTCATTGCGCTTATGATGTGTGGATTGCTTAGAGCTATAACCAAGATGTTTGCAATTTCACTCTCTGCCCTGGAATAGTCAGTCTTTGGGATAAAAGAGGAATTATTTCCAATTGTAATATTCCAGTGGTAGGAAATTAAATTGATAATGTCTGATTGCATTTGAATAAGCGTCTAAGAGGACAAACTCTCAATTCTGTATAGGCTTTTATGTATAAACAAAACTTTGCATCCTGGGATAGCTGTACGGAACAGCAATCATAAGGTATATATTAATCATGTACATATGTCCTTAGAGGATTGGGGATGTAGATGTTCTCCCTCAGAGAGCCAAACCAGAATGAAATAGAAGTATAGAATTTGCCACTGTGATGTTTGTTTGGGGAAATTTGGGAAAACAAGGAACTATTGTGTAAAACCATTCTCCTTGTTGAGGCTTGTGGTTTGTCCTCCTCCCTCCTCCAACAATTACAGTTTGTCAAGAGCAACCTAAATGTTGTTGAGTAAAGGTCATTTATCTAGCATGATTTTCCCTTGGATTGCTTTTCACTCTGGCTGTCACAAAGATTTGATGCTGGAAGCTGCCCCAGTTCGTTAGAGAAGGAAGCTTGCTAATACAGAAAGTGCCTGTTTGGAGGCAGTTGGCTGGAGAAAGGTCTTGTCCACTATGAAGAAGTAATAGCCTGTTCTAGTCTGTTACCTTCTTGCTTGCCATATTGGTATCCAGAGAGCAATAACATCCCTACAAATGAAAACAGGAATGACATCCAAATGTAAAATCCTCCTCATTTATTGAAAATAGCATCCAGATCTACCCACTTCGGTTAGATTTGCTGCTTTGTTTTTTTTTACCTGTTTGCTCCGTGCACTGCATGGATTTAGTATGATTTTCCAAAGCAGACCTTCAAGTGCTGCCAGCAGAAGAAAATCCGACAGTGCAATATGTAAAGTACTCGAGAGGACTTCTCCAGCTCAATGCGCTTTCCAGAGGCGCCTTTCCTACCTTGCATCCTCAACAAAGCACATTCCCACAAGCTGGCATGTCTCCTGCAGTATGGTGTTCTTCCTGCAAATGCCTGTATCTTTCAGTATGTGGGAATGCCTAGCAATGAGAGCTGAATGGAGAGTGAAGTGAGTCAAGGGCTTGGACAGCTTTAGTACCATGTATCATTGGGTTTCCTGAAACTAGGTTGTCATTCCAATGCATCTTGGGCTGTTGGTGTCTGAACGTTGTTGCCAGCTGATGGTTGTCCAGGCATCCAGGTGGTTTAGCTCTGTATATGTCGGAAGCAAGCAAACAAATCCTCTGCTGTTTGGCTGGCTCTGGCTGTTGCACTTTTAGGCAGATTCAGCCTATTTTCCATGTCTTTGCCAGTTCTCAGCTGCAGGCATTTCTCAAAGCTTTGGACTTCGAATCTGGTTTGAGGCTGAGGGTGTTTGCTGCGTGCAATGAGAGGCATCCACACAAAAGCTGTCACTTCCCAGGAGATCAGTGAGCCACACAAGACTCCTCTTTAACTGCAGAAGTCCCAGGCCTCCCTTCCTAGTCAAAAGGAGTTAGGTAATCATAGACTGGTTTGGGTTGGAAGGGGCCCTAAAGCTCAGCCAGTTCCAGCCCCTGCCACAGGCAGGGACACCTTCCACTAGAACAGCTTGCTCCAAGCCCCTGTGTCCAACCTGGCCTTGAACACTGCCAGGGATGGGGCAGCCACAGCTTCTCTGGGCACCCTGTGCCAGCGCCTCAGCACCCTCACAAGGAAGAGCTTTTGCCTAAGAGCTCATCTCAGTCTCCCCTCTGGCAGGTTAAACCCATTCCCCTTGGCCTGTCCCTACATCCCTTGTCCCAAGCCCCTCTCCAGGTTTCTTGCAGCCCCTTCAGGCACTGGAGCTGCTCTCAGGTCTCCCCTTCAGGAGCCTTCTCTTCTCCAGGCTGCCCCAGCCCAGCTCTCTCAGCCTGGCTCCAGAGCAGAGCTGCTCCAGCCCTCGCAGCATCTCCATGGCCTCCTCTGGGCCTCGCTCCAACAGCTCCACGTCCCTCTTGTGCTGCTGCCCCAGAGCTGGATCAGGGCTGCAGGGGGGGCCTCCCCAGAGTGCAGCAGAGGGAGAGAATCCCCCCCCGGACCTGCTGGCCATGCTGCTTTTCCTAAGGCAAAGGTAGGCTCCTGCTGTTTTTTCTGGAGTATGTTTCACTCTGTGCTCCTCTCTGGCTACAAGGAGATCCTGAGGAGGTTAATGCTGTGTCGATACCCACCACCGTCACACATGCAGAAGTAGCTAGCAGCCCCACTCCACAGTGTTCAGGGTGACAGTGCAAAGTGCAGGACCCAGCCGGTGCCACAGTACAAGCACTCCAGCTATGGGGAATGGACCTGTTCCGTGGCTAAGCAGTCAGCTCCTGTCTCCAGGGCTGTCAACCTGGAACCTTTCACCAGCACTAAATTCACTTTAGGAAAATAAAATAGAGAGACAGAGAGATTAGTCAGACCTCTAAAATGCTTCAAGAAACTTTAGTGTTATTATCTAAGCACAAAGTTATCCAGCAATTCCTCAGCTATTTAACCTAATAGGCAGTTGCTGACAAACGACGTTATCGAGCATCCATTCGTGAGCGAGGGGGAACGATACGATCTTGTTTAAATTGTATTTTAACAAACATGCCTATCTAACAATTAAGCTGGAGTAATTTTACTCTAATAGATAGTTTTGCTGCTTAGTATAGATATTTACATGTTCATTTGTAGCCCCCAGAGATTCCACAGCTGCCAGAATCCCAGCTGCCACCACCCCGGTCCTCCCCCTCCGACTCGCTCTCAGCTTTGGCTATGAGCACTTGGTCTAAGGAAGCACTTTAAAATACAAATCCCACTGTTTTCTTGGCCATGGAGCTGGGCTGCAGTGGAAATAGGCTGCCTGCCAGCCAGACACCCTTACTCACCTAAGCTAATTTTACCCCATCTGATGGCAAAATTAGTCTTTCTCCCTCCCTCCTTGTCAGAATCCGGTTGCACTCTACGCAATGCTGCGAAAGCCTGGCAAGGGCAATCCCCCTCTGTGCACTTGGCCGTGCAGCCTGGCCCTCATCCTGTGTTGTGGGATAGTGGCTGTGCTGCTGGGGACCAGCAGCTTCGGGCAAGATGGGCACTAGAAGAGGCAGCGTCAGTTGAAACTCTGCCATCCGATTCACGAGGCATTTCCCAGATAAGGAGCTTATAGTGGGAGGTGGCAACAGGCAACTTGGGCGCTGGCAGCATTTTTCCATTCTCCAGTTACTGTGTAGTTCAGCTTGGGACAGGCACGAGCCTGATGTAATACGCTGTGTGCTATTTCAAGGCAACGGAGCCCATGTCCTTCAGGCCAGCCCTCGGAAAGTTTAGGAGATAAGAAATCCTACTCTGAATGTTTCTTACAGTCTCAGATAAGCAAAATAGGAAATGCTTTCTTTTAACTCTGCCAGTGGAATATAGTTGTTTCATGTGAAATCCCAGGAGCAGAGTGCCTGTAGCTCAGCATTTCATTTGCACGCATGCTTTTGGCATTGATCCAGCAGGAGGTGGCAGGTAGAAATGAATGCATGGTTAGCAAATGGCAAGTTGTTAAGGAAATGTGACATTAGTTACCTGTGGACTAAGTACCAAAAGCCACACAGTGATGGACATACTCCTTTTTCCTCTGGAATAAGAAACGGAGGGTTTTGGTTTACCTTCAGGTCTTAGCTGTTGTTCTGTTACATGGATGAAGGATCTTCTGGTCCCAGTGCTTCCTTTTGCCCCCTGGGCACAGTTGGAGGCAGACTATTGAGCTAGATGGAACCTGGGTCTGATCATAAGGTTGTTCTTAGGCAGGAGCCAGCAAAACTGTTTCCCTAAGTGACTTGTCCATCAACAGGAGCAAAGCCCAAACTTCTGTATGCACTGATTTGGCATGAATAATTCTATAAGCTATAGACAAAGGGGCATATTCTCCAGTAAAAATCGATTTCTGTTTTCTAGGGATTTGGCCTAGAGCCTTTTTCTCTGATGTGCATACCAGTGTGACAGCTTTGTAAAACATTGTCAAAACCAATTCATTGTGTATTATCTTGCATTACGATCAGCTGTCCATATCAGAGCAAGGGGCGTCCAAAAGAGTTGTTTCCTCCCCTTCCCCCTAGCTGAGTGATAAACGCCATACCAAAGGTGCCTGTGAGGGCTGGAAGGCCAGAGAATCTGTTCCGTTTGTTTCCCCATTTCAAACAAAACTCAACCATAATCAAGGAGGGAGGCAACATTGCTCCCCTTGGCAAACAACCTCAGAATAAGTGAACTTGCTGGAAAAAGTTATAGTTTGCTCCTGAAGAATAGCCTGAGGGTACCGATAACACAGCACAATCTGACTTGTGCTTCCTGCGTGGCAAAGGGAGTGAGCATCCTCCCTAAATCTCGAGCTGACCCCTCTTTGCAAGGTGGCGGATGCGTTCATTTATGAATAGGCTCAATTGGAATCAGGCTGATAGAGCAATGACTTTGGGAAATTCCTCCTCTTCCGGAGGGTGGGAATGCATCTTCTGAAGTGTCTTGAGGATAAGTGGTTACCCATGGAAATAATGATCCTTTGGAGGCTCCAAGGACAGGCAAAGCACTACATTGAGAGATTTTCCCCAGTCTTCTGTAAGCTTTCCAGAGATCAACCAAAATGCCCTTGCAGGAAAGTGTCCCAACTAATGGGACACTGCAAGTGGAGGTCACCATTGACAGCTTCCTGCCAGAAGGTACCTTGAACCAATAAGTTAGCCAAATGTAGAGGTGTTAATGCAGAGGATGGTTCTGGAGAGCATCTCCCAAACCAGACCCAGAGAGGGAAAGCAATGTCTTAGTAACCAAAGTCATGGAAACATTTTCCTCTGCCTATCCTGTATTCAAAAACTCCTGGAAGGAGACTCCTTCACATCTTGCGTAGAAAAGCTCTCAGCCTGCAGCAAACCCCTGCTGACATTTGTCCCATGGCCTCTTGTTACTGCCACCTGCTGAAGTACCTTCCCCTTCTGACATGGAGGGTGTCAGATTAGACACCAATTTTGGTTGAGCTCAAGATAAAGCCTTGGATGTTGGCGTTCAGTGCTTTAAAGTGAAATGGAGGTGGATCTGGTCTCAAAACTTCACGTGGAGGGAAAAGTTGAATCCCATTGTTTTGAAAAGTTGGAACTGAAACACTTGGACTTTTTCAGAAGCTTTTGTTTTCTGTTTGTTTTCCTTTCTTTCAGCCAAAACTATTAGCTTAATTCTATATAGCTTCAAGAGCAATTGTGAATGGGCCAGAATTTTACTTACAGCTTCAAAAACCCTGAACCCAAACCCCAAACCTACCTTAAAACAAATGCCCTCAGGTGCAGCTGCCTCGAGAAGAGGCCATGTGCAAAGGTAACAGCCAGGCTTATGATTTTGTAGTGCTTTCAACCTAAAAGTATGACTTTGTTTCAGTTACTTGTGCAGGCTGAAGTTTTTCCTGCTGGTTCATCTCTTCAGACTCTTGAGCCAAAGTTGTCTTCTCTTTCCAGGAACAAATTGGGAGGAAATTGTTTTGTATTGCCCATTAAAAACCCTGAACAAGCTCACAGCTGTTTCAATGTGAACCTCTCCAAACATCCACACAGAAAGACCTGACTTTTGTTAATAGGGTGAGGGGGCTCACTCTGCTGATGCACATCTTTCTGGTCCTAAATCTGCAGCTAATTCTGTCTTCAGCTGTGCATGTTGCATGGTTCTAGAGCCCCTGCTCCTCAGCTCTGTCAATGGATAGGAGTGGAAGAAACTGCTGTCCATGCTCACATAGCTTCATTTGCTCTCCATCTCAGCTCATACCTAAAGGAAGGATCAGTGCCTTGAGTGAGGCAGCCCTGAGGACCATATAATGGTTGTACTGGGGTCATTGTACATGGGGAACACAGTTTGATTGCACAGGCAAGCATAACTCAGGGATTTCCTAATCACTGAATCTTGACTCTGCAACCTTATGAATTTTCCCCCATCTGTGGTGCTGTAATTCACTGCTAGAATTGCAACAGATGGCTGGGTGGTTTTTATAAACCGTGATACAGCAGAAAGCTGAAATAGGGAGAAATGGAGAGTCTTGGGGTGTCTGACGTTATATACTGTGTGAAGTGCCAGGTTCTGATGCAAATATACATCAGGCAATACCTGGCTATAAAATGGAGTTTTCCTAATCAATGTTATAGAAGTCCCTGCTTATATTTTTTGATAGCTCACATACACCACTTTCTCCTGGGTAGCGGTGTGGCAATAGCTGCTTGCCACTGTTATAACTTACATGGCAGCTTCATGGGGCTGTTCAGCCTGGAGAAGAGAAGTTGCCTCATAGTAGCCTTCCAATATCTAAAGGGGGCCTAAAGGGGCACAGGAGAGGGACTCTTCATCAGGTACTGTAGTGATAAGACCAGAGGTGATGGGTTTGAACTGAAACAGGAGAAGTTCAGGTTGGATATAAGGAAGAAGCTCTTCCCTGTGAGGATGCTGAGGCGCTGGCACAGGGTGCCCAGAGAAGCTGTGGCTGCCCCATCCCTGGCAGTGTTCAAGGCCAGGTTGGAGTGAGCCTTGGGTGACATGGTCTAGCGTGAGGCATCCCTTGCCAAGGCAGGGGGTTGGATGATCTCGAGGTCTTTTCCAACCAAAACCATCCTATGATTCATGTGGCCTACCTATACTAACCTGAGATGGAGCGCAGATGTAGGAAGGTCTGTCTGTCTTGCAGGCTGCAAGCCGAGGATGGGTGATACGAGTTTGGAGAAGGGAAATGCAACTTTTTCCCCAAATCTTTGTCTTACCTCATGCACAGGAGCACAGAGTTTTAGAGGAGATTCAAGTTATCTTTACAGAGAGCTTCTGTTTCTGTAGCCCTCTGCAATTCCTGCTTTCACAGCACCAGGTATGTCAAAACATGATGTCAGAGGCTGGTTTGGTGGCATCATAGTTCAACCAGATGCAAGATGAAAATCCTAGGCAAGGTTTCCTGCCCTCCTTTGAATTCTGATGAATTTTGGAGAGCTTAGAGCAGAAGCAGCCAAACATCTGCATTTTTTGGGAGTCTTTCAAACAAATCTCTGAACTTTGTTTGGGCTATCAGTGATCTAAGAAAATGTCAGAGTTTTCCTAATTTTCTATTGGGATGAGCAAACCGGAGTAAACTAGAGAATATAGGGACCAATCCCTCGCTCCCCAGTGCTGGGGAGAAATGTTGCTGTTCCAAATGATGTCTGCCCATCATAATTATCTTTAAAATACACTTTGCAAGTTATACAGAAAGGGGCTGCATTTTACCTTTGCAGAGCAGCTACTTGGAAGTGCTGTATTGATTAAAGATTAGACTTACTCTTATTATTAATTGATTGTTGTCATTATGTCTACTGTCATTGCAAAGTCCTCCAGGTAGACACTACATGGGATGGCAGAACATGTGGAGAAATGAGACATTTAAACGCTCAAGAACATTGCCAATGCTAAAAGCAAAACCAGAGCTGTTCACAGACTGCTGGTAGGGCCAGTGGATTTAATGGGACAGGTTGGCCCTTCTTAGGATGTGTGGGATGCAGGAGAGAAGCTTTGCCTGCTCCATGATCAGGATACTGGCAGCTTGAGAGGCCGTGCAGGTAGTGAAAGAGGCCTTGGTGAGAGGCAAAGAGGGCAATTCTGGATACCGCATACCTGCCCTGCTTCACCGTGATGCTATCATACGGAGCCTTGGGCTCTGTGCATTGCTGGTAGTTGTTTGGGGATTTGGTGGTTTAGCAGCAGATTTTTTGACTGTTTTGTCAAGCCCTGGATCAGCTTGAGAAAAGTTGCGAGTCTGCTACTGTAGGAATATAGAATCCCAGCCTGGTTTGGGTTGGAAGGGACCTTAAAGCTCCTCCAGCTCCAGCCCCTGCCACGGGCAGGGACACCTTCCACTAGAGCAGCTTGCTCCAAGCCCCTGTGTCCAACCTGGCCTTGAACACTGCCAGGGATGGGGCAGCCACAGCTTCTCTGGGCACCCTGTGCCAGCGCCTCAGCACCCTCACAGGGAAGAGCTTCTGCCTAAGAGCTCATCTCAGTCTCCCCTCTGGCAGGTTAAAGCCATTCCTCTTGGCCTGTCCCTACATCCCTTGTCCCAAGCCCCTCTCCAGCTTTCCTGCAGCCCCTTCAGGCACTGGAGCTGCTCTCAGGTCTCCCCTTCAGGAGCCTTCTCTTCTCCAGGCTGACCCAGCCCAACTCTCACAAAATTCTCTGTAGATTTTGCTGGTCAGTTACCATTTCTCTTGTCTGAGAGTTTTTGAGAATCATCACATAGAGGTAAGAGAAACCTTGAGCCAGTATTACCCACCTTCTGCTACAGGGTGTACAGGAGATTCTCTTTGCTGCTCAAAGAGCATGCTACTACTGCAGAGAAAATTGTCATAAGGTAACATCATTATTTTCAGGAGATATTTTTCACTTAATATAATCACTTGAATTTCTAATTGAGGCTGCCTGTGACATCCTTTTAATCTAGTAATGGTATAACTCCATAACCGTCTATTTGAAATGTCAGCATTAGGGAGGGAGGATGAGCTGGGTAGCCGGGAAATGTGTTCATCCCTAATGCAATTATTAATACTCTTAAATAACTTGCTCAGAAAGAGGGAGAGTGAGCTGCTGACTGCACGTTCAAAGTTCCTTCCCCACCTTGGGATCCATTTTCATCCCTGGTGGAGGTGTGGAAGAAGGCAAGCCAAAGCAATGACATAGCTTCTGCCTTTAGTCCCTGCTAGGAAAACATCCTGTTACACCTAATATCCTCCGCAGCGATCGCTTGGCTGGCCTCAGCCCAGAAACCTTCCTGCTAACGCCGGAGCCTCCTGCAGCACAGCAGCAGACACTGGTGACAGCCACTCGTGAGGTGTGGCTCTGACTCACGCTTCATCCTGCCCATCCACCCCAAAACATGTCCATGGAGCGGAGCCCGTGCTGCCTTCATCCACATGGTCCTGCAGCCAAGCCCAGCGCCCATTCCAGTGCTGCTTCCAAGGCTGCCTCTTGTGCTTTTTCCCTTTCTGGTTTCTTCCATCCCTTCTGGAGGCCTCGATATCCCTCTCCTTAAAAAACTAGACTGATGCTGCTCAAAGTGTCCTAATGGGTAGGAGAGGTGTGACTTGGTTCCTCCGTGTTCCACGGTTGGGAGTGTTGCATCTGCTCCCTGTTGTGTGATTAACATGGATACAGCAGGAGCTGCCCTGCACGTTCTCCCTTCCCCTTGTCTCTCCTTTGGGCAATGCTCTGAAAACCTGGAGACAGAGTGCTTCTAATACGTTGATTCTTTTAATCGGTGAAGAAGTGCAGGAGGGAATCAGTCGTGGTGGACTGTTGGGCTTATTTTTGAACCAGGTTTTATTCCCTTAGTTCAACTATAATGGGACTGCAGGAGGCTTTATGATGAGCTGTAAAAACTTACCGCTGAGTGTGGTGGTTTAATGGTCACAGGGACTTTCAAACAAGAATATAGTTTATTTTTATGTCATATCCTTTTGAAAAGAAAGGGGGGGGGGGGGAAGCGGAAAGTCAGGATGTACTTTGCAGGGAGGAGGAAAAATAGGCAATGAATGCTTCCAGGAGCTGGATGCTGCTTTGGAGGGAGAAAGGGCGAAGTGGTATATAAAGAAGGACAGGTACCATTTACAAGTGGGAAGGGTGAGGGGAGAGAATGGAAAATGAGAGTAATGGGAGAAAGAAAATGAATGTGGAGGAGTTGGACAGTATGAGAGGGGAAGGAGGCAATTATGGAAAGGGAAAGGAGAGGGGAGGTGAAGGTTACGTTGAGAGGAAAAGGTTTTGGCAGGAGGGAAGAGTGATGGACTTAACGGGAGGTGGCTGCTGAGAGAGGAGGGAGGGATGGTGGCTGGGTGAGAGCTTGGTGAGACCGCCGGGTTTCTGTGCTGCTCCTGGAGTGCTGGTTGGACCCTGATACGTGATTTCTGGGAATTCAAGGAAACACAGTTCCAATGTTATGTTCACTGCTCATGCTACTAGTTTCTGCACAAGAGCACTCTTTCCAAAGATGGTCTGTGTTTGGGATTTGCATAGAAAGCAAGATTGCTAAGCAGGAACAGCCTCAGGTAGTCCAAGTGTCTAAACTCCTCTCTCAGTGATGAGTCCCCAGTTAGCCCTGTCAAAGATAGGCCTTAATGGTTTTAATCCGAAGTGAATATGGCTTCTGCTACATGCTCTGCCCTGGCAGACCTCAAAGAAAGGCAAGAGCCCATTGGAGCTAACAGATGCTCTTGTATTCAGAGTAAACTGAGAAAGTAGCTTTCATAATCCCATTGAGCCCTCAGGCCATGAATACCCAGACACAAAGGCTTGGCATGTAGCAGGATTAGAAGGGCATAAAGAGGTGTCACCTCCTGCTTTTCCTGTTAAGGAATGAATCTCACAACATCATTTTAAAGTCAGCCTCCACCAACCAGCCTGAAATCCAGCACCAGAGTATTTCAGTTGCAACCTGTGCCCACTCCCTGTTAGAACCTCATTGTTAAGCCTTGATAATGTTATCCCTGTCTCAAAGACCTCCCAGGCCTTTAGGAGATGTAGAGATAAGGAGGTCTGGAGCCATTGGCAAATTGAGACAAGAAAGAATTTCCCTTCCCCTGAAGAATGCCAGTGAATTAATTTTATGCAGATGAAATACTTGGCTTAAAAACCCAACGTACACCCCCCCCAAACAAACAAATCCCCAAACAGAAAACAGGATGTCTCATGACTGGAGAAGGAAATAGTGAAAGTATCAAAGAGCCTTAAGGCCAAAAAGCATTTATTCCTCACTCTGAAGAAGAGCAGCATAGAATTAATGGTCTCTGGAGGAGGGATAAGGAAGCTACAAGCAACAGAAGTAATTACAGTGAACTGTTGTTGTGGTTTAACCCCAGCTGGCAACTGAGCCCCACAGAGCTGCTTACTGCCCCTCTAGTGGGGTGGGGAGAGAATCAGAAGGGAACAGTGAGAAAACTTGTGCGGTGGGGTAAAGGCAGTTTAATAGGCAAAGGAAAATCCACACGTGCAAGCAAAGCAAACCAAGGAATCAGTTCACCACTTCCCATAGTCAGGCAGGTGCTCAGCCATCCCCAGGACACCAGGGCTCCATCACATGTAATGGTGACTTGGGAAGACAAACACTATCACTCCCGACATCCCCTTCCTTCTTCTTCCCCAGCTCTATACACTGAGCAAATTGTTACACTGTCTGGAATATCCCTTGGATCAGTTGGGATCAGCTGTCCCGGCTGTGTCCCCTCTGAATCCCTTATACACCCCGAGTCTACTCACTAATGGGGGGTGAGGAGCAGAAAAGGTCTTGACTTAGTGTAAGTGCTGCTCAGCAGTAATTGAAGCTAACCAGTGGCTCTGAAGAAAGTTAACTGTACCCCAACCCAACTGTGCAGAAAATCAACCTTTCTGAATGGGGTTATATCTTGACCAGTTGTCAATGGATAATGATAGCTTTTCCTTTGGATCCTCCCAACCAGACTTTCCTACAAAGTGAAACCCTGGAAGGCCTGAAGCTTTCCTTACAGTGCTGCAGGTTCCCTGGCTCCGTGCCTGCTGGGAGCCTTATGTGGGGGCATCCAACAGCAGCCAGATGGATAAGCGGACATGTAAGATACTTCGTGCGAGCCTTAAATGTTGAGCTGTGGTACAGCAGTAGAGATGCCACTGTGGATTTCCATTCAGTGCCTTATTGCCTGAGATGAACCACTAAAAACCAAGGAGATATCCAGGAGAGAAGTGCTCCACTCCTCTGACCTGCTTCCCACCCGGGTATGTGCGTGCTGCCTGCTGTAGACATTAAGGCTGTAAAAGCTCATTGTCAAATCAATTCTGCTCTTACAGAGACTGGAGAGACCAGGAGTGCGCCTTGAAAGACTTTAAATCTTGCCCCTCCCTGATGATTTGCAAAGTTTAATTTCTGTAATGGGCTCTGGTGACAGAGGCATTCACTGTTTTTCCAACAGGAATTGCTGAATGGATGAATGAGTCATTCTGTAGGCGGGAGATATAATGGCAGCTTTCGATATTCCTGATTCTAAGGGTGGGGAGATTGTGTAGGAGGGGAGGAATGGGGTACACTTGAAGTGAAATTATCTACCTTGCTTCCCCTTCATCAGGCAGCCCCTCCTTCCCTCCAAGTCCCTTCCTGGCCCTGGTATCAGGATAATGCTGGAAGAGGGAAAGGGAAAGCTGAGGGACCTCCTGTGGGAGATGAAGTTTATAATATATGCATTTGCCTGGAAATGCCATAAGAAATTAATATTACAGAAACAGTGGGTCTGCATTAATATTTTAATCTGAAATGAATATTTAATTTGAAAGCTTTGATTTGAAAGTGAATGAGACAGCCGTGACACGAACGCTTGTGCTCTTCCTGTTAAGAAATGTTAATGATTTATTGACAATGTCGGTAGCAATAACTTTACACTGCTTCAGTTACATAATGCCTTTGAAATATTGGGAAAGTGATTACTGGGAACGAAAAGCAGGTCTGGCTTCAGCAGCCCGAAGGGGAAAGAGTTTTCATAGAGAAAAGGGGGATTTCCTTCAGGAAGAGGATCCCACCCACGTGGCTGAGGCATTGTATTGGGTGGCCACCTTCTCCCCAGCATCAGCCTCCTACCCCAGTATCAGCCATCTCTCTTACCTGAAGTGCCCCAAGGCCAACACCTTGTTCTTCAGTAGCTCCTGAAGAGTAAGGCTGAACCTGAAAGGGCTGAGAGCTTCCTAGAGCCAAGCTTCTCAGCTGGCTTCCCATAGCGACTCCTGCCATGGACCTCCGCACCACAAATGGCTTGCTCTAGGGTTTCTTATGGCTTATCTGGCTGCAGGTGACTTAGGGGCATCTGTTACTTCTCATGCATTTGGTAAACTTAAACATCAAAACCATCTTAACCGTTCAAGCAGGTTTATTTTGTGCATTTTGAAGAGTTGTGGAAGCTGTACCTGTAGTTTCTGGAAGCTCTTGTAGGGTTTTACTCTGGAGTGTGCAGGCAGTGAGGGAACGGAGGAAAGCAAATGGGTCTGTTGCCTCATGAGCATCCTGAGTTTAATCTTACACTGCAGCTGAAACTGGAAGTCCTTGGCTTAGTGTGGCTCAGTGAACCTGACCTGGATGCCCACAGACTGTAGACTTTGAGTCTGAGGACTCTTTGCCTATAGTTTTTAAACCCCTTAAAAACTCATAGGAAAAAAGCTCTTCTCTGCTGAATAAATCTGGATGTGGAATATTTTTGTGACATGGTCTGTTCCCCATTAGCTCAGAACAAGGAAAATTCATCTAAAAAATAATTAAAGAGACACTTTGGCATGGTGTCCTGAAAGCGGTACCATGCTGTAGGTTCCCAATTCCAGAAATGTGTTTCTTCTTAAGGCCAATCTTTGCACAAAATTAAGAGAAAAATGAAACCTAAATTCAAATTGTGACCCAATCTAAACAAACAGAGAGTGTTTTTCTTCCTTTTTTTTCATCCCTATCCTTCCCCCCCTTCCCCTCTTTTTAAATTTCATGCCATTGTTATAATCAGCCTTAGTAGAAGTAAGTTAGTGGAATGAGGTAACACAAACCCAATATAGAATGCGGTTTAAAGTACTGGTTCTTGAGCCTGACAATCTTTCTCATTTTTCAGTTGCATTTTTCTGATGGCAGTCTTGGTGAATTTAGTGTGGGCAAAAGATGATAGACATAGGAAAGATGGAGGCTTGAACCTGGGCAGTGAATGTCAGTACGTGTTTTTGTCTCCTGCATCTCTGTCCTGGTCCCTCTGGTACCTTTGGGTGGGTTCTAGGTGAGGTTTTCAGGAATGAAGGCTCATAGAATCCAGACTGGTTTGGGTTGGAAGGGACCTTAAAGCTCACCCAGCTCCAACCCCTGCCACAGGCAGGGACCCCTTCCACTAGAGCAGCTTGCTCCAAGCCCCTGTGTCCAACCTGGCCTTGAACACTGCCAGAGATGGGGCAGCCACAGCTTCTCTGGGCACCCTGTGCCAGCGCCTCAGCACCCTCACAAAGAAGAACTTCTTCCTTAATTCTAACCTGAACTTCCTCTGTTCGAGTTTAACTCAAATATCCCCGGAGCTTAACCTAAATCTCCTTGTTTAAGTCATGATGTTCTCCACCAAATCACATCAGAGAAGGCAATCAGAAGGGATCAGATCAACTTGATAACCTCGTCTATACCTGACAAGGTTGAAAAAAGAACAGTTATCACTGCAACCCGGTAGAAACTTAGCAGTGGAACATGTAAACATCAACTCCCATTTAAATCCTTCACTTCCACTGATGCAATTGGAAAGGTGGGCTCCAACATACCTATATAGCTCTTCATTTCTGGTTATTTGCCTCAACCTATACCATGGGGCTCATCACTCCACTCACCTTTAGCGAGAGCTGTCTGTGCTCCCCATTAAGTCATTGCTCTAAATTCCACATACACCTTTTCCTACTAAAAGCTGGCAATCTGTTATTTGCCACAAAACATGCACTGTTTTGGAGCACATGGCATTTGAAGGCCTGAAATATTGTGAATGCTCCTAACAAAGGTGATTTCATTTGTTGTGAACAAAAAGCCTCTCTATTTTTCATCATTTAGCAAACTATTCTGACAACAACTCAAATCTGATCACGTTAAAATCACTCCAGTGTTGTTTTAGTGGTGAACTGAATTGAAAAGAGTTTGGTATCCTAGAAAGAGTCGCTAACCTTTCTGGGCAGGTCCTATTGCTTTTAATAGCAAAGGGAACCTTCCTGTATAAATATTGTGAACTCTAAAATTTAAGGAGATTTGTATTGTGCTATAGAAATGTCCTTTAGAGAATTAATTTTGAAGCCCTTAGGTTTAAATGTTTTCCAAAAATAGCATTGAACATACACAGGGCTTTGTGCTTCTGTGCCTATTTAGTTTTGGAGAATGTTTTCATGTATTATTTGGTGCGCTTTTCTTTCTCCTCGTCCTTTTTTAAAGCATCGGTGGCAAAGGAATGAAAGGAGGCTATTTTTTGCTACAGGATAAATTTTGATACTTCAATTCCAGGTTTTTTTGCCTCCTGAGGAATTTTCTATTTTGCTGAGATTCTTAACCAGGTCAATCCCGTATTCATTGGTTTAATTACCTGCCTTAGCAGTGGATCCGAGCTGCCATTTCAGCAGTCCAGTTCAGTTAGTGTGTCCAATTCCGTGCACAGATGTACTCCTGCAACAGCAAGCAGTTTTCAAGCGAGCATGCATGAAAAATACTCCAATACAAACAAGGTTATAGTTTTCTCAGATCCAATTCTCTGCAGCTTTTCTAGCTGTCCATATGATGTTTTCTGTTTCTCGATGCTCGTGGGCAAACAGGGTCTGACACTCGATAGCGAGCTGTACTGCATCACAGGGATCTGCTACCTATCACTGGAGAACAGGGTATCACCTCAAAGAGCAAAGGGAAGTTTAGAAAACCCTGTTAAATGCATTAACAACGAGCTGGGGATAAAGTCAAAACCCTGCTTAGACATTTCAATTGAGAGTTGCCATACAGCTATAGCCAGTGGTGGGTCTTGGCTGAAAATGTATTTACACATTACGACAGATAGAGATGGATTTCACTAGTTTAAATGCAGCTTTAGTGCAGACGAAAGCAATAGGGGGTGGCGGGGGAAGCACATGCTGCCACTACCCTCACATATGGCAGTTGTTTCCTCTAATGCTTGCTATATTATATTTATTTCACTCAGTGACATACCACAGAAAGCCAAAAAAAACCCCAACCTGCAGCTTTTAGTGAGGGCTGTCCTCCAATTTCATTGTGTTTTGCGTCGGTTTTCTTTTTCCTTCTGCTTTTTATCTGTCTGGTTTCTATTTTCCACTCTTTCTGTTCTTTCCTTCTCTGTTTTGTTTTGTCTTGTTTTGTTTCTTTTTTGCTGTTTTTGAGGAATCTCAGTTGCACTGAGAAGCCTGGGAGGTATGAGTGGAATGTTTTGATTTAATACATCCTTGCCTGAACTTTCCTTTGACAAATCAATTAATATCTGTGGATTCTGGGGGCAGAGGACTGCTGGGCACAGGGAGATGAGGCTGCTGTGAGGATGGGGAAGCTTGGCAGCACGGCTGGGATCAGGAAGGGAGGGCTCAGGAGTGCTTGCTTCAGGTGCAAGGGGATGACAGGTAAAGTTATGAGATTCTTTCAGATTCTGAGCTAAGCACCTGACTGGATACATCGTCCAGGTAGGCAGGAGCTCACCTTGCTCTGCAATGCCAAGTCTGAACTCCAGGTTTAAGCTACAATCTGCAGTTTGGCAGAGTTTTGTTCCAATACTGGTCTCATGTTTGTACTGATGTAGTCTGGGGCAGGACTTAGCCTTTGACTGCTGATGTATGGGTGACCCCAAGGACCCAAGAAGAGATGAGGATCAGGTACCTGCTGAGGCCTGGGAGCATTTGAGCCAAAGACCCTGCATGCTGTCAGGATAAACTGCTAAACTCAGATCTGCTGCTGAAGGCTGTGACGGCTCCTGTATGGAGCCCCACTTGGCTCCATACCTTGTGTGCATGGGGCTCTGCAGCTGTGTTTTTCAAATGCCATTCAAATGAAAGCAGAAAGGGGAAATCCCATTTCACTGGGAATCGCTCTCAAATGCACAGAGAAGCTTTTCCTCCGAATCCTGTCTTTTGGCTTTCTTGCTGCAGAACGACACGCAGCATCTTTCTCTTGATCAATTTGTTCGTCGTTTCCTTGATGATCGTCTTCAATAGCAAGACACGACAGGTTTCTGTTGTTAATCCTGTTGGTGCTGGCATTGAAACAGATATTTAGTTTAGGGAAAACATTTGGGTTTGCTAAACTTTCTTGTAGATGATGCCCGTGAATACCAAAACATGGTCTGATATGTTTGAGTTTTCTAGACTATTCCCAAGCCGTGTATTTCCATCTGGCTGAGTCCTGCTGCTTGTCTCTCCCCATACATATGTGCCAGCACCAGACTTCCCTTCTGGCTTTCCCTTCCCTGACTGCACACTGGGGGAGCTGAGGGAGCAGAGCTGTTTTCTCCATGCCCACCTCCTGGACCTACCTCTCTATTGGTGGCTGATGCCACCCTCCCCAAGGGAGCCCACCCTGGTGCATGGGGCTGTAGCTGCTTCTGCTGTGCTCCTCCTCCAGGACAGCAGATAATGACCTCTCTTTAATGTTTTAAAAGTGATGTATGACTAGAGGAAAATGTCAGAGCAGAGCACTGGAAGACTGATGACCTCCCATGTATCTTCTGAACAGGTACCCAGCTAGCAGAGGCCCCATATGCAGTCCCCCTCCCCTCTTTGCACCCATGCATGCTATTTATCTTGTGGGGAAAACATTAGTAGGTCTAAGAGGGTAGTTCAGGCTCCCGAGCTCACCCAGTCCTTGACCTCTGGGCTGAGGCTGGGCTGTGGAGTGGTGACTAATGAACAACAATTGCAGGGGTGTGTTTTGTGTTGTGACTATATGCCTCTGGGTGGAATGTATCTGCTAAGGTACTGTACGGTTACAAGGGCAGGGGAACCCTCTGTAATAAGCAAGTCCCCATCTTTGCTCTCTTTGAGTTATATGATTCTCTGGTGCTGTTGGATAAGTTTTGGTTCAGTGAGAGAGTCTTGTCTTCTTTCCCTGTCACCCTCCTGATTTGGTCTTGGCTGTTTTGGGAGCCTGAGTGCTCCTGCGCATCCCGGTGATGGATTTGAGGTGGCCTCAGTGGATGTCAGGGTGAGCTTGTGGGTTCTGTCATGGATGCAGCTCTTGGGTTCCAGACTGCAGCCCAAACAAACTGAAAGTTCTCAGGGGTGAGTAAAGCAATGGCCCCGTTGTTCTCCTGCAGGTCATGAACCAACTACCAGTAACTGCAAATCAGTAGGAGGTGCAGATCATAAGGAATATTTCCCTTCCTAGTCAGTTGACTGCATGTCTTGCTCCCCTTTCCCTCCCAGACAGATCCACTTCCCTTTCATTAGTATTAGACCCTGAAGTACCGGAGGGTGTATTTGGGTGAGCTGGTTTGGCAACCACATCACACATCTTGCACTCTGGAAAATCAAGGGATCTCCCTGTGCACTTTCCTGGGTTTTACCTGTTTTTTCCAAGAGCATCACTTCATGTCCCCTCTTTCCTCCTTGGGCAAACAGTGCAGAAGCATTAAAACCAGTGTTCTGCAGTTCTGGGTTTCACCATCGTGGTTTCATTGGAGCATCTCAAATCTCTGGGTGAACGGACTTTTAAAGCAAGCATTATTTTAACCTCCTCAAAGGAAAGGGGAAAGTGAGGCAAAGAGGTTTTGTGTTCTTGTAGGGATTTTAAACCTATGCAAGAGGGTCAATGGGCTTCAGGCAGGGCTTTTGGTATAGAGGCAGTGCCTGGAGGCCCTGGGGAGGGTACTGGGAGCTCACTCCTGCCAAGGACACTCAGGGATGCTCCTCAGTTATCTGAGTGATGTGGGTCTATCTGGGTATGGTGCTGTGGGCACTTGCTGAGACCCAGGATGTCCTTCCTCCTCTCAGGATCCTTTGCTTTAGGCTGTGAGTTTGCTGCCCCCATCAGTCTGCTGATTCAGGAACCTGCCTCCTTCTCCTGTGTGGTGCTCTCCTGTAGCACATGTGGCCCTGCAGAGGTGAGAGGCAGAGCGTTTGGCCCCACAGTTGCCCCATGGGACCTCCTTGGGTTGCTCACATAAGCCCTGTGCATCCTCACATATGCCCCTTGGGTCACAGGGATATGACCCTGGAGTGGCCACAGAGCATCAAGTAGATGAAGTATATGGTGGTTCTTCTCTTCATGCCCAAGAAGCATTTAATCCAGGCAGACCATCCTGAACACCCATTATTGGGTATACAGCCCAAATTAAAACAGCCCCACCAAATCAATCGGCATTTACATGGTTTAATTGAAGAGGCAGAATGTGCCCCATCACTTACATCATCTACTGGCTCTTTTTGCTCTCACTGCAACGGTGTAGAGATTATTACCCCATCCCCAAGAACGTATTTCAAGAATGTGATGGAAAAAAAAAAATAATACAAAGAATATGTAACTTTTCTGGAAATACGATATTTCATGAGGGAAATTTGAAGGATAAAGTAACTGAATTCCAGGCAAACAGGCATCAGTATTGTTAGGAAAAACAGCTCTCTGCAGGGCAAAAGAGAGTGGCATGCCAGGTTTAAAGAGGAATTTACAGCCACTGACTGCAAATTACCTTATAAAATTCCTGATACCTTCATGAAGTCATCAATTATGTGTTTAGTCTTGCTTGTCATTTATTGCACTTGCTAATTGTTCAGTAAACTTTTCTGGCTTAAATGCTGTATTTCAAACTGACATGAAGCTGGTTTATTGATGTAGATTGCCGGAGTGTGTGGTTTATGCGTGGGACAATGGGAGAACCAGCAGTAGAAGAGTCTCTTATCCACTCATAAAGGCAACACAGTGCTGGTGATCGGAATTCTGGTCAAGTTAGTGCAGTTGTATGGGATTATGAGTATGCAGGGAATAGTTATAAAAGACCCTTAAAATCAGGGTTGTTCTTAGTGTGGAGTGTGACAGTAAAGGCAGCACACAGGCTTTGAATCATTTGTCCTTTTTTAAACGGGTGGAGAAAGGGCAGATAGAGAAAATATGTGAAAAACTGGGGAATTTACACTGAGTCCAAATGAGGTCTTCTGTTAAATCCTTTCCAAGGCACAACATGTTTGGCATGTTTGGATTGTTGGGGTTTGAGTTATTGGCATTTCGGCATTTACTTGGGCTTACGAGGAGCTGAAGCCAAGTTCCACCTAGTGCAGCCCCTGTCTTGGTTGTGACACCAAGCGAGTGGCTCTGTCAGTCCCTAAGTGAAATTGGACATGGTGGGATTCACAACCCAGAACGCCCGAATCGCTTTTTCTTTGAAGCTATCCTCGGCTCTTTGGGTTTCATTCCTCGCTATTCTGTGGAGGCAGCGTGATTCCTATCATACCACTGTTGATTGCATAAAATATTCTCCGAATCCAACACGTTGCCTTAAAATCTGGTGTCTGGGCCCTGTCTGATTCTGAGCAGAGTAGCTCTTGGATTGCGTTTCCATCCTCAACCCAAGCCAAGTTCAGGGAGACTTGATTGGGGTATTGGTGAGGGGTAAGAGCCATGCAAATCTCTGCTGTGATTGATGGAGTGGTGCTCAGTGAAGACAAATATGTACAAATACTTGCCCAAAATAGTAGGGCCTCGATTCAGCTGTAACTGGCAGAGTTTTCAGCTTGACTTTCAAGAAACATTGTTTTTGATTGACCTTCATGTGAGTAAGCTGAAGAGCCAAGGCTGCTTTTCGCAAGGAGAGTTTCAAGCAGTGGAGAATCTCCCCTTGTATGCAAAATTAGGAACTTTACTATATCATGAGCGATTAAACCCGACCTCCAGGGAGCCCAAAAGAATGTTGTGTGACTTCCTTGCCTAATGAACACAGAACAAATGTGAGAATGTGTACATTCCAGCAAATTGTGTGCTAATTGGCCTTAGAGAAATGCTAAATATGAGGAAGAAATGGGAATATAATTTCAAACATATTTGAGAGGTTTTGCAGCCTCCTTGCTAATAAGAGGGGAAAAAAAGAGTCAAAATTCAACAAAACCATTATTTGCTATGATTTATTCACTCAGCTCTAGTCCTGAACCTGGGAGTTATTGGCAGCTTCAGCTAAGATTCCTGCTGAGTATTTCTAGTTACAATGACTGTATGCAGCATGTAGCTCAACGCTGTTTTTTTGGCATCATATCATAAATATCTATTTTAATTCTTGTCTCTATATGTGTATCTAGGGTTTGGTGTTTTTTCCCTTTTTCTTGTGAAAATGACTCTAGATGCAGGACAATATCCTGCTCCCTTTACTTAGGAGAATACTCCACTCAAGTTCAACAGTAGGATTATTCTCCTTGGGTAGAAACCCCTCTGCCAGAAGGCCCGTACATCACTTAAGTACTGGCTTAAGCAGAGAATAAGTGTCCATCTGTGCAGGGTAGAATTTCAGCTGTTGTCAGGGAAGTTAGATTTGACCCATGGACTTAAGGAATTGCAGATTTACTCCCTGTTCCTAAAATCCCATCTCTTCCACTCTCTGCTCTTTACCACTCAGGATTCAAGAGTGTATGTATCAGTTATTGCATTTTCTTTACGTTTTTGTTATGTCTTAGAAATAAAAGTGATTGAACATGTAATTTGTGCACTAGAGGTGAATTCCAGCTTTTCATGCTCTGTGCTGTATGAGAAGCTGTGCTTTGGGCTTTTCCTTTGTAACAAGAACACCCCAGAACTTGTTACTAGAGTTGCAGTCTGATGCATTGAAGTGTTGCATTTTGGTCACAGTGGAGCTCCTTTTTCCAGTAATATCTTAAGAAGAGACAGAAGGTCAAATCTGCTCAAAATGAAATGGTACGGTGCCATCAAATGGAAATGTTTCAGTCCTTTTCTTAATGATTTCCTCCAAGTCAGAATGTCCTGAAGAAGGGTTGTGATTTCACACGATTAGCTTTTGCTACTGGGAAAACTGGAACCTGCATTATTTTAGTTGAAATGCCTGCCAGTCCAGACTCGATGTGGGTGACATTCCTTAGGACTTTGGAGGAGTTGCTGAGTGGAGAAGCACTCCCCAGCAGTTGGTCTCATCCTGCTTTAGCTCTTATTTGAATAGATTCACTTTAAACTTCCGGAGTTGTTGTTTGATTTACACTGTCCTTGATGTGTTGAATTGGAAGAGCAAAGTGCAGTACTTCATCTATGATCTTAACTTGTTCCTCCCAAGCAGGCACGTACGCAGGAGCATCCTTTTTGCATCCCTCTGAGTTCTTCAGGACGTTTATGGGAGGTTGTACCGCGGAGTTTGTTTCCTAACTAACAATTTCCTCTTGGTTGTTGAGAGGCTTAATTGCTTTGAGGTCTCCTACTCTAAACTGTGTCGATGTTGCCAGTATTTTGTCGTGTAAGTGGAGCTGTTGTGGAGGGGAGGTATGTGTGCTTGGAGAGGGGCTGCTCAGCTGTCGGTCCTGTTGGTTTCTGGTGGGATGTTATGGATATACCAAACATCTCTGAAAATGCCACTTGTACATTCTTGGGTGTTCGTAAATTAGTATAAAACTGAAAAAAAACACCTCTTGGAAGCCTTGCAAACATGCAGCAGCTCCTTCATAGACTCACACACTGATTTGTGTTGGAAAGGACCTTAAAGCTCATTCAGTTCCAACCCCCTGCCACGGGCAGGGACACCTTCCACTAGAGCAGCTTGCTCCAAGCCCCTGTGTCCAACCTGGCCTTGAACACTGCCAGGGATGGGGCAGCCACAGCTTCTCTGGGCACCCTGTGCCAGCGCCTCAGCACCCTCACAGGGAAGAGCTTCTGCCTAAGAGCTCATCTCAATCTCCCCTCTGGCAGGTTAAAACCATCCCCCCTTGTCCTATTAATTTTCTCTCACTGAAAAAATTACTTTCATTAATTTTATCATGTATATTTTAAGTGTGAACAGTCATAAATAGCTCATCTTAAAAGGGTAATCTGCAAAAGCAGGAAGATTACAGTCCCAGGGAAAGTGGCTTGTATGATTGCTGTTTATATAGAGTTTATAGGAAAGCAAGATGTACCAGTTGTTACTTTTGAGATGGAAGAAGAGCATGATGTGGGTTGCTGGGTCTGTGAATGGATTTGGTGCGACTTGACTTGGTTCTTCTGGACTTCTAAGTGTCCCGTGGCCCGTGAATTCAGAGCATGCTACTGCTAAGTCATTTCCACTCACTAAGTACTGGGAAAAATCCTTTTTGTTGCCATCAGGGGGAGCCTTTGAGACCTTTCAAGAGGGAAAAAAAAATGTATTAGAAAAAAAAAGAAAGGAGGAAAAGAAAGAACCGTCCCAGCTCAGAACCAGAGATCTCCAAAGCAGCAAGCAGCAGAACCTTACCTGTGGCTCCAGCTCAGCCAAGGAAACCCGAGGAGCTGAATTCCTTAGGCTGTGAAACATTAGCAATATTGAGAGAGGATTTTTTTGACTCAAGCCACCAATAAATTTAATGATTTATTTTTTTATTATGGTTAAAAAAATAACAAAAACAAAAACACAAACCCAACCTAAATCCAGGAGTCTCTGGAGCATTCAAAAGCCAAATCCTGCTCCGTGGCTCCAGCTTCTGGAAGGCAAAATGCTCTTCAAAAAAGCTTCACTCTCCTTTTAGCTCCTGATGGTTCGATGGGGACCTTTTTGATGCAACATTTGGATTAGCTGCACACAACTGCACTGAGGGGGACCACAAAAGGGGGAGCCCGGCTGATTGCATAACTTTAGGAAAATCCTAAAAGAGCGAAAGAAAGATATAGGAAAAAAAAAAAAAGAGAGAAAGAGTGAAAAAAATAAAGGGGAGAAAGAAAGCAAGCGGGCAATTAAAAAAATATCTGAGACTCAAGTTTCAAGACTCTTTATGTGCTGCAGAGGAGCATAAGGTTTACCAGCAAAGTGCAACGGGGAGTCTGAGAGGAGAAATAGCTCTCTCTTTTGCCAAGAAAGAAAAAAATAGGAATGTGTGTTTTGGACTGGACTGAGCAAGAAAGCTGGGGAGCTGGTGGGAAGCGGGGTGCAGGATTCCTGTCACATTGATCCATTCATCTTGATTGTCTTCTTTAAAAGATAAATAAAGGGGTGGTGGGAGGGAAGTGATAGGGGAAACAAGAGGAAAAGAAAGGGGGGGAAAAAGCAAACAGCAAAAGTGTTTGAACCTCTGGAGCTATCTGCTCCTTCAAGCTGATTGATTAGTCATGATCCCTGCAGTTTTAATGGGAATCATTCAATTGGGAAGGTGGAGCACCCTAGAGTAGATTAGCATATTCTTGTTTACTCATCTTCTGAGGGGCTTTTTTCTCTTTTCTTTCATTTTGTGGAGAAGAAGGGGGGGGGGGGGGGGGGGGGGGGGGAAGGAGGGGGCTGTGCCTTATGTTATAAAGGAGGCCAAAAAAATAAATAGATTAGAGCATCTTTTGGGGGGAGGGCAATCAGTGGGGCTGAGTCTTGGAGGAAGCTGGGGGGGTTGTGTTGGGGGTTGTTTTGGGTTGTGTGTGTGTGAGTGAGTGTGTGGGGGGTTGTGGGGGGTTGTGGGGGGTTTTTTGGTGTGTTTTGTATTTTTTTTTTTTTAAGAAGGAAGGGAAAAAAAAATAAAGGGAAGAAAATCCAGCAGAGAAAAGAAGAGAGAGGAATTCCAGCTGTGGAGGAATAGAGGAGAAGAGAGATAGAGAAGGAAGAAGAGAGGAATACATTTCAAGCAAGAAGGAGTTTTGATTTATTATATTTGCATTTGTTTTGAGAGTAAAAAAAAAAGGGAAAAAAAAAAGAAAAAATCTATAAGCAGGAAAAAGAGAAAGAAAGAAAGAAGAAAAAAAAAAAAAAAAAGAAAAAAGAAAAGAAAAAGCAACTGAGAAGGGTTATAAAAAGAGCAAATACCAAGAAGGGTGAACAAGAGAAGAAAGTCAAGGCAAGGAGGAGCCCAAAGCTGGCAGATCGGGAGGATTTGCAGGGGAGAAGGGGGGGGAAGATTGGAAATGCAGCTCTGGAGTTTGCTGCTGCCTCTTGCGCTTCTCTGTACAGCCCTAGCGAGTGGACCCGAATGTGGGATGGACGAGCGCTCCCGCAGGGCGCGGAGGGACACCAGGCAGAGCCGCCCGCCCCACCACACTGCCCCGGGCACCTGTGCCACCAGGTTAGCCCGGGGCAGGCGCTCCCCGGCCGGGCTGGAGCCCGGGCATGGCCCCCGCAGGAGGCAACAGCGGGAGGTGAAGGACGCCGAGGAGTCCCTCACCCCGAGCAGGGCGCTCTATTTCAGTGGGCAAGGTGATCAGCTGCGGTTGAAAGCAGATATTGAGCTGCCCCGAGATGCCTTCACTTTGCAAGTGTGGCTGAAAGCCGAAGGAGGACAGAGATCTCCGGCTGTCATTGCAGGTAGGGAGTTGGTCGTGCCTGTGGCTGCAGCATCCCTTGTAGGTTTGGGGAACCGGAGCAGCCAGCTGTAGGCGTGCGTGTGTGTCTGTGTGTGTGTGCAGTGTGTGTGTTGTGTGCGTTTGGATGTGCCTCGGACACACACACGCAGAGGGATGGGAATGCCTGTGCGGACACGCTCGGCTGCGTTGGGTATCTGTGTCTTCGGTGGAACACTGGAGCTCTGCAAAGTGTCTGGAAGTCTGTGCTGGCAGGAAAAGTTATGTAAACTTTTGCATAGGGAAATGGCAGTATCCTGGGTAGTTCCTTTACTCTGTGTGTATGGAATAAGACGCGGATGGGTGAGAGCGCTCTTACGGTGGGTTTTTACCTGATTTTCACGTTGGAAAACTAAACCAGAGCGTTTGAAAGTAGCTTGTGTGGTGTGTATGGAAAGAAACGTGTGTGTCTGGTGTGTGGCTGCAGAGAAATGAATATCTAAGGTCCCTATATGATTTCCTTAGTTTTATTAGCTTTTTAGTGTACTTCCCTGTTGCCCTTTCGGAGGCAATGTTAGCGTGTGGTTTCCAGAAAGCTGTAAAGGAACTTTTGGCTATTGTGAAACCTACACTGAATCAAATGAGTTTATAAAGTTCCCAAGCCCAGGACACTCAGGGAGGGCTGGGACCAGCACTGCAGCGAGAGGATGTGTGCGGTGTTTTTGTCTCTCCTTAGAAATGGCAAGTGTAACACAAATGATTGTAAGGTCAAATAGCCCTATAAAATCATTTAGTACTCAAAGCAGCTACCAGCCTGGGCTGGCTGAGCTGAGCAATCATGAGGAATATTGCACTTTTCTTATTTCAGTTTTATGAGCCCATCATGAAGTTGGGTCCTTTCCCCCCCTCCCGTCTCCTCTCCGCTTTAGTGATAAAGTGCAGCAAAGTTGTCCTGAAATCGGATACTTTTTTGGGGGTTACCAACCCTTATAAACGTTGCCACATCCATCTTTGCAGTGAAGGAAGTCATAGAAAATGGAAATGCCCATAGAAGAAAAAAGTCAGAAAGAGAAAGGAATGGGGGGGGGGGAGAAAGACATGTTTTACAGTTCTTTTGGCAAGGAGATTCCCTGAGAGTACAAAGTTTCCATGTCCTAGGATTCCTTAAAGAGACAGGGAGGATTTCCCCTTTCCCTTTAACTGGAGTCACTTCCTACCAGAAGCCAGTGGATGCTTGTGCTGTGGTACTGGCTGCCCTGTCTCTGTCCCATGCCACCCTCCTCCTGCCATCCCATCACCCCATCCCCGTCCCATGCGACTGTCCTCTCACTGGAAAGTTGCTTTGTCCTAAGGAAAACACAAACTGAGATGAACTCGGCAGCGCTTTCCCTTCGCTTCCTCAATCCCAGCTGCCGGGCTTGCTGTGAGGAGGGGGACACAGGGTGTGTGGGGCTGCTGGGGTGGGCAGGGGGTGCCGGGCATGGGCTGGTCCCTTCAGTAGGACAGGCAGATGAGTGATTTCATAGGTGAAATAGCTTATCACTTGCTTTATTTCCCCTGGTTTTCTCATACTCCACTCTTCTGCTTCCCAATCTCAAGCCCCAGGGCTCCAAGTGCTTCCCTTTCAAGTTAGGAAAGGCAGAATTTGGGTTTACACGGATCTCATCTGTGGCGAGACATAGCCAGTGTGATTCTTAATGTGTTTAATCCAACACCTAAGACCCCATGTCTGTCTTTGGTGCAAGTATCTCTTAATTCACACAATAGGGAGCCTAGACAAACACACACACACAAAGATCATTTGTAGTAAAATACTTTAATTGGATGGGGGAGGCTGGGTTGTTGCCTGTATAAAACACTTGACCCATTTTATGCATGGAAATAACATTCCACTGTGAAAAATGAAAAGAAATGCCCCAGTTTTGCACGGCGGAGCCTGCAGCTCAGCCCGGGAGGACTTTGGGATTCTATTTGATTTCCAAGCTGCCCCTGCCCCCCTCACAGGCACTCTTGAAGAGGAGCCAGGTTTGGCTCTGTGTGTAAACACCTGGAAGAGCTCCAAGAGGAACTCACTCGGAGTATCCTCCGCACACCACAGCCTCCCAGACCTGCAGCAAGCTTAGGGAGAGATTACGCTTCCCTCAATGAGGAAATCAAGGGTTCTGGCTGCCAAAACTCTTGGCTTTCTCATTTTCACTGTTTTGGGATGTGACGGGCTCCGGAGCCTGGTTCTGCTGTTGAAGTTGCATCTGTAGGACCTCACTGGAAGCAAGAGCCCTTCTGGGTGTTTGGCAGGGGGTAGGGACTGGGTCAAATTTGCTGCCAGTGCCAGAAGTGAGTTTCTCCCCAGTTTCCATCCCTGTTGCAGAGTGGGGAACTATAACTGTGCAGCCCTGAGGGAGAGGGCAGAGCTGCCTTTAAGACACCCCTTTTTCAGAGTCCTCCTTGTATCTTCATCTGCTTTCTGCCCCCAACCTTCTGCCTGTGTCAACTGCTTCCCTTCCACCCCCATTTCTGGCACTGCACGTTGTAGAGGAGCCCCACGTGCTATAGGGGAAAGCCTGTTGTGTCTGTTCAAAATTTCCTGTAGGACCCAAGTTGTTATCAGCTCCTACGCCTGAGCCCTGATATAACGGAGCTCTTCTGCTAATCCAGGCTACAGGAGTTTCTGTCTGGAGCCAACTCTCCTTACGTCACCCTCTGCTGCAGTATTCAATTTGTTTTCATAAATGGCTAATTTTACAGCACTGTTAAGTGGGTTCGTCATCGTGCCGGGCCATGCCCCGGCTCTGATGATAGGCAGCCCTCTGTGCCAGGCTCTGCCAATTTTCACGCCGGTTGGCAGTGATGTTATTGCTGCCCTGCTTGACTTCCCTGCTATCTGTTCTGGCATTTGTCAGGGAAAGCTGTTGGGAAACTGGAAGTCTGACCCATTGATCCGCGTTACGCAAAAGCTCGGCAGCATGTTCGTGTCCGCGCTGCGCTCCGCCGGTGCTGCTCTCCCTGCTCTGTGTGTATTCTCCTCCCTCCCCGGGCCACATAGTTCTTGGACAAACACTCCTTGGATGTGCGTACCTACCACCCAGCACAGTACATCCCTCTTGTAAACACACACATGTGCACATGGTATTAATCATGCGCGTTTGCGCGCTTTCCCCTCTGCAGAGCCTTTGAACGCGGCTGTGGTTGTGGAGGAAGGAGTTAAGGGCTGGACTGTGCTCCGTTAGGTAACACACACGCCGTGCAAAATAAGAGGCTTCAAAGCACCGTTGACCTTGCTTCTGTTGTAAGCAAAGAGATTTCAGTTCTACTGGGGAAATGCAACTCCATCCTAAGAAACAGGATCCTCCGAGTCCCTGTCAGTGCGTTTGCTGCTATACGGCTCAGGGGCGGGAGAGCTCATGTTTTCATAGGAATGAGATGTTGACTCTTTACTGGCTGGGAGCTGAGGAGCGGGATGAATGATCTGGAGTAAGAAGGCGTGTCTGCCCTGAAGAGTGAAAGCTGTTTATGTTTTGGTTGGGCTTTTTTTTTCCCCTTCTCATTTTCATTCTCCTCTGTCTCTCTATTCCTGTGCCTGCCAACAGAGATGATGATCCCAACTTAATAAAGCTTCATATGCAAGGGAGCGCCTGTGTTTTCCCAACTTCAGTCCTTGATGAACATAAAACTGCAGCAAAATTCAGAGGGAAAGAAAGGCTAAAATCAACACAGTGGAGCTCACTGAAAGTGTATCAGGGTCTGAGAAACATCTGTGCCAGGTCCCATAACTGGGCAGCTATAGAGATATGTAATGGAGACTGTGTAGGTCTGTTCCTTCCACAGGGTATAAGAATATATGTTTGCTTTTGGGGAGTTAATTTGGTTCCCTTATGAAGTTTGGGAGTCTTGTATTGATTTAATACCCTTCAGGAAAATCAGTGAGCTGGGTCCTGTCCCCAGAGCTGATCCTTGTAGCGGGTCTGTTGGGAACTTGAGGTTGTTTTCTGTGGAGAGTTTACTCTGAGTTTCACTGGCATTAAAATAACAGGTAGATAGACAATGCAGCATTTCTCATCTCCAACAGCCTGGTGGTTTTTATAGCCTGAATTTCCTTGGTTTGATCTGTAGTGAAGTATTAGAATGAAGGACTAATAAGTAAGTCAATGTAAAGCTTGTACTTCTGTCATGCAATTAGTGCTGGCATTAGCAGGGTGATGGGCATGATGGGTGCAGTGCATGGACCAAAGTGACAGGAACTTGAACACCTGCCCAGCTGTTCCTTCAGGGTGACAAGCCTCCAACACACCACGGCTGAAGGCTGCAGGTACCACTGTGGTTTTGGCTTCCCTGTAGACGGGGTCAAATGAGTGCCTACTTCAGGACTATAGATCTGAATGAGGCTGGACTAATACGCTACGATAAAAACATGGCATAGCTTGTCATTCACTGAATATTTGCATTTGAAACAGCACATTTCCTTCAGGCTCCAGAAGCCAGGACAAGAGTCAGAAACCGGAAAAGAAAGAGAACTTTTTCTTTCCATCAGATATCCGATTTTAACCAGTCTCATTCTTCTGACACATAAGAGGCAGAACAGCACAGTTAGAAGAAAGCTGTGTTTGGTTTTGTTTTTCTTATAGCACTTACATGTAGACTGCTGTAATTATTAAGATGGTAATGAAAGAGGGAAATATGACTGTGTGCATGAAGAATGGTACATTTAGATTCCTAAATGATGTATGGTTGTCTTCTGTAGGCACAGAGATGTGTCCCAGGCTGAGCTTGCCTCTCCAAGCTTCATTTGGGCCTGATTTATTTCAAGCCAGCCTGTTTCAGTTAGAAAAACTCGTGCGAGGCATAAAGCAAGCTGAGGGGATGGTGTTTGGAAAGTGAGCAGGAGCGGGGCTCTCCCTAGGGATTCATGGAGATGTCTGGAGAAGCACAAGCTGAGCTGCGGTAGTGAGGGCAAGAAGAAGCCCTTGGAGAGCCTTTGCACGCTACGCCATTGCAGAGAGACTGACTTGGTCAGTGCTGCAGGTGCCTGAAAGTTAACACATCAGGTTGAAGCTGCTGCCTGGGTCTCCACATCACCTCCCACCTGGAGTGCTGTAGGTGTCCAAGGGGATCCTGAGGCTGTGGTTGCACTGAGCAGAGGCAGAGGTGCCCATCATCAGTCCCAGCCACATGGGACTGTGCTTAAATCCCAAATCCTAGAAGAGCATTGTGGCAGCTGGGAGGGAATCCTGGCCCAGACCCTCCTGGCCCATGACAGGTACCACTCACCTTCGTCATGAAGAACAGGACCCAGGAGTCTGCTGATGCTGCTCCATTAGTTTAATGTATTCATTAACCTTTGCCATGGGTGGCAGAGATCCTTGGCCAGCTACCTTGCACAGTGATGCACACCTGGGTCACTGGGGCATGCTAATGGGTGGAGAAACGCCTTCTTTGGAGCTTGGGTCTGGCTCCATCAGGACGTACAAGAGAGGTGCAGCCCCAGTGTCTGCCTGAGCAGCTTTAAGACAAAAGTGCAGCAGGACCAATGGGATTTAGGGGCTCTCAAGTCCCTGGAGTAACCGAGTGCCTTGGATTTCCATTGCTTATGCTGGCCAGAGCCAGAATATAGTGGCTTTTTTACAAAAAGGCATATTGAAAAAAACAAAAGTAAACCCTTTGGTGGCTGGGGTCAGCTGAAATGTTCCCGTGTAAGAGTTTTGCTTCCAATTTTAGCTGTTGTTTTTTTTTTTTTTCAGCTCCTCTTTTCCTTTCCCTGATAGAAATTATAGGAGCAGAAGCAGAGAAGGGACCACCTGGGTTGCCAAATTCCGTTCCCTGCAGTGTTAGGGATATAACAGCAGATAATTAGTCCAAACATTCACAGAATATCCACTTTGTAGATTGTGATATAGCACAGGCCACAGAAAATTTCCCAGTGCTCTATTATAAACCAAAGGTCTTTAGCTAAGACTAAGAGTCACCACTATAATGTAAGACAGGAAGGGAGAAGGGCAGATTGACAACATCTTAAGTACCTCAAATCCAAAGTGTTGGCTTACAAAAGTGTTAAGTATGGGAAAGAAAAACATTTGCTAGTAGAAGATATCAGCTTTCTTCTTTTCAGAAAGTGCAAAAAGAATCAGGTGTTTTGACAGTTATGAAACTTGCATTGGAATTGTGAGTTAGAATATTTCCCGGAGATAGTCTGTTTGGATTAATTCCCCTTTTTGCTGAGAAAAATATTGTATCAAACATTTCCCACCCTTCTCTGCCTGGGTGGCAGCTCCTACATCCCGACACAGTAAGAACAAACACGTTCACTTTATTACGTTTTTACTTCTTCAAATCTTGTATTCTAGGCTCTTCAGAAAATGCATCAGAAAAGTCGTGTTTGATCAAAACCCTTTACAGTTTTCTCTCAACTACATCAGCAGGTTTAATATTGTCTTTTTCATCTTTAACCTCCTCTGTCAATACTACCAAATGTTTCCTCTGATACCATCTTTACATGATCAGGATAGATTACACTTTCTATTTCAAACATGCAAAGTATCTTTTCTACTTCCTAGGTTCTGGGCATGTGCTTCATGTGATGTTCTGGGCACAGAGCAATTGCCTGGGCTGTCCTTTTTGGGTGTTTATTTTCCCCAAAATGAGATTTCTAAAAATGAAGGTTTTCCTTCCTTCTGACCTTATCTTTCCATTGCTCCGTGGGCATTGCACCCCCCTTGCAGTAGCTGACATAGATTCATGGGATCCCAGACTGGTTTGTGTTGGAAGGGACCTCAAAGCTCATCCAGTTCCAATCCCTGCCACAAGCAGGGACACTTTTCACTAGACCAGGTTCATCTGGGTGTGATTCTTAGTTCCATTTCAGCTTTCTGTGGAGAAGAAATGCTTGATTGTTGTTCTGCTAATTCTGCTCGTCCCTACCTTTCCCTTCATTTTCTCCGGTGTGAGCATGCATGCACACACACTCACAATTTCCAAAGCACCTTTGATTTTTTCCCAGATCAATAGAGCATTTAAACTCCACTGATCAAGGAAGAGCAGCTTGTTTATTTCCCCACATATCCTGACACAAGTGGCAGCAGATCTTGTAAACTGCTTTGATTTGATGTTAGTGCCTATTATAAAGTTTACTCTCCCCAAAGCCATCCATGAAGTCAAAGTACTTTTACTCTGAACATGAGCAGAGCAGAACTCAAAAAGGTGAATTTAAAAGAGATCAGGAGTGAATATCTATATGTTTATGATCTTATCCCAGAATTTTGCTTTCTGCTGCCATTGTGCATAGTGACCAGAGCAATTCACGTAGCCGAGCACTGTTCAGCACCCGTGAGGTTGTCAGCACCGAGTGAGAACACAGTATGTATCATAGAGCTGTGAACAAATATAGATTCAAGTCAGGTTATCCATTGGTGAGAATGGGGCTGGATTAATGATGTAAGATTTCTGCAAGCAGCATGGATTTGATCCTAAACCTGTTCAAGAGCACGATAAAATACCATTGACCTTGGCTGACTCTGGCTCAGGCTCTGATTTCAGTCTTCGGCATCCCTCCCTTGCAGCCTGGACCTTTCCATGGTCCTTGCTTTACCATCCTGTATTTTGCTGTGCTTTCTTGCTTTGGATACAAGAGAAATAAAAATGCAAAGCCTTACTTAACGTCAGAGGAATTGGCCAGGGGAAGGGGCCATGTTTGGTTTGGTTGGTTTTGCTATACTCCAAACCCCACTTTGGCCTCTGTCTCTTTCAACCTTTCTCTTCTTTTCTTTTTTTTTTTTTTCATTTTCTATTTTTTCAGTGTCAAAAAGAGCACTTATTCAAAACACACTGACTGGGTTTCTGTTTTGCTGGGTGATGTAAGTGTGGAACTTTCCTGTCCAATCTCTCCACCCTCTCTTATCACCATCATAGTCTCAGTTCTTTCTCTACTATCTGGTGTCCTTGATTCCCCCGTCTTTCCCTTCTTCCTGCTCCACACAGTTGCTGGCTCCCTCCTCCCTTACAAACGTGTGCTGTGGGTAACCCCATGCTCTCCGCAGTTCTCATCTTCTTTTTACTGTGGGAAGGTGGTTATCCCCTGCTGGCAGACCAAGGGTGGCCACCAGGTTGGTGGCTTCAGCCAAGCGGTGTTGGAAGTGCTGTGGGAACAGAGGGTAAGCAGGCTGTGTGTTTGTGTGCTTAGTCAGTCATATGTTGGTGCATATTTTCCAGGAATTATTGATACTGTTCTGTTTAATATCCATCCTAGTGGTACACAAACAAGGAGCGAGCGGTTGTTCTCACAAAGAGGGAGTGAGGGTGAAGTGAAACTGAGAAGCATCTGGAACTGGCCTGGTGAAGCAGCATCTAAGAGATATGATACCAGCTCATGAAAGCAAAACATTTGCTGTGTTAGAGAAGAAAACCACTCTGTTCTTTGCTGATCACCTCCTGGGGTCTGGTAGGCTTTCCTTGAGTCTTCCTTCTGACTCTTTTATCTCTCCTCTTTCCTCCCTGTGTTTTTCCTCCTTTTCCTTATGTAATTTATTGTCTCTGTGTTTGCTTTAAATCACTTTCCCATATGGATTTCTCTCTTCTGACCCATCTTCCCCTCCCTCATCTGATTCCCAGGAGTCTTGTGTCGTCATGGAATTGGGAGAAGAACAGCAGCCCTGTTCCCGACACCGAGCATCAGTTGCAGGCTCTTTTCCTCCCTGGTTTTCTTCCTTGCCTGTTCTCTGCTGTTAGTGTTGGAAGCATATTCTCAAAGATCATCCATTGGATTAAGGAAACAGATCTTATCACCATTATTTTGTTTGTTTTATTTAAGACAGGGAAAAGAAATGGCAAAAAAAGGACTTCACTGTTACCACTATTACTTAGTTTTCAACATAGGGGTTTTGCTCCTGTACTAATGTATCCTAGTGCTGTTATTTTTCTTTCTCTTTGCAGCAAGGCAGTGTTTTGTCATCCTGATAACTGCCTCAAAACGTGCTCCTGATGGTGGTGATACGTTTCTCAGGTGTGGGAGAACATTGCCCTTAAAACCAGGGAAACTGAGGAACAGAGGGATGCTCTGGTCTGACCAAGATGTGTTGGTGACAGAGCTAGGAACAGAGCTCAGCAAGGTTGGCCTTTTGTTAAACCTTTGTTGGGTTTTTCAGGGGCAATTGCAGTTATTCCCTAGTCTAACTTGTTCTCCATGTGAAGCCAACACACCCTGATTCCTGTAGGATGTTTCCTTGTGGGTAATGGCTGTACTGGGCTAATGGTGGTGATGAGGTCTTTGAGCTGGTGTCGCACTGCTGACAGAACTGGCAACACAGGCGATGGGAGAGGAAGGCAGCTGGCGTTTGTGACATGAGCTCTGTGGAGATGGCAGAAAATCAGATGGTCTGGAATTAATATCTCTGAACCAGCCATGCTGGTGATGTCTGAATCAGCATGAGTTATTGTATTTCTCAAATGGAACAGCATATGCTGCCCATAATGGGAGAGAAAAGCAAATATCAGCAAAGCCCCTTAGTTCAGAGAACTCTTATTTAAATTAGAATACTTTGATATTCTTTATACATCTGTGCATTGATTAATATATTGACTTGCAGAAACAGCTTGTAAAATACGTAACTGCTTGTTTTCCCAGGAAATGCTGAAAATCTGCCTCTGAACATCACAGCTTACCAATGAAAGGCAAAAGCAACTCACAGTTGAGCAAGCTGCTCTAGTGGAAGGTGTCCTTGCCCATGGCAGAGGGTTGGAACTGGGTGAGCTTGAAGATCCCTTTCAGCCCAAAGCATTCTATAATAGTTAAATACAGATCAAGTGCGAGGTTGCAGAAGGGGCTTTGCGTGCGGTGTGTTAGTGCCCTAGACTGTTCTGGGGAGGGATCATCATCTAGTGCACGCCCTCATGGCTAAACGACCCATGTTTCTGTTGGGAGCATCACCAAGGAGGCTGTACATCATACAATCAGCACAATTTTGTTCTGAATTCAGCAGCATCTGTGCTTGTAAAGTCTGAGGTGCTAAGGTTGAAATCTGGAGCTTGCATTACTACTGTCTTACATTGCAGCCTCTCTGAGGTCAAAACAGCACCCTTCACCAGTGATAATTTAATGGGAATTATATTCAGCATGAACTAGACAAGAATTGGAAGCCTGCAGTGCTGTAGCTCATGAATGGAGATGTTCAGGGAGAAAAGGAGTGCTGGGAGAAAAAGCAAATGTTAACTAAATGCATTACGCACATGATTTTGAAACATGTACTTGGCAGAGAGAAGGGTGAGCAGTACAAGCCAGATACTGCTGTTAAACACACCAATGTAAACCTAGAGTAACTCCTTTGGAGAGGAAATCGGGGGGGGCTGCTCCAGACCAATGAACATGTAGAATCTGGGGCAGCGACAGAGTGCATGCAATGGGGAAAGTGAACAAGCTGAGAAGTGGATGTCATGGAGAACAACCTCCAGCCACCGTCACCACTGTCGATGGTTTCATTTGGGTGTGTAATGGTTACGGTGATGCAGTGGGAAACATTTGTACAATGTGGGGTTGTTTTTACATTTTGGAGCATTTTCTGTATATACCTATCATAATCCCTCCAGGCTGTGAAATTAGGCCATAGACCAGTTGTACAGTGAGACCTTTGTGTTTTCCAGCAACAAACACCCTCTGAACTCTACCCTCCAGTCTTGTGTCCCTAAACTCCTTCACCCCCTCCCATACTGTCCCATCTCCAGCAATAATTTCCCCTCCTCTGTTTATAAACAAACACCCTCGGAGGAAGTTCACAGGAAGAACAGTTAGTTAATGAAAATCAACCATGCACGCAGGTCCAGGCTGCGGGTTGGAGCCAGCAGGGTTGCTGGATGTTTCCTGCTCCGCATCTGCTTGTAGGAGTTTCTTTGCCGAGATGTTTGCCTGTCTGTCTCGCTGTGCCTCTTTCTCTTCTCTTCCCTTTGTCACGGAAAACATGAAGGGAGTAACATTATAGTGTGAATATAGCGCGGACCATATTCAGGAACCCTGAGCGGGAGGCTGGTATCAATGAACTTGTAGAAGTTTTTCTTGATAAACCTACAGATTTTGTCTTTTTCTCTTTTTTAAAGCCTGAAATCCTGGCTCCTGGCAAAATTCTTGCTCGTGGATTGTGCAAAGGCTGCAAAAGGGCTAAACTACCCCAAAGGGTAATTGTCCTACTATAGCCTGAGCACACAGGTGTGAGTGTGGGGTTCATCACTCCTGCAGAACCATCAGCTTTAAAGAAGTGGGAGAGAGTAGGACCCAAGGAAATAGGTACCATGATGGGACTTGTGTAGTCACCACGAACTCTGGAGCAAAGGATGGATAGGCATAGTAATGATGCTGGGAAACACAGAATGCTTTTAACTTGCTCCAGAGGTCCCCCAAACCCTTTACAGCACAGGGGGAATGCAAGAAAAACTCAATTTTTCTGTGATATTCATGGGTTATACCCTTAGTACTGCACCTTGGTGGTCTCAGGTAGGAGGTGAGGGAATTATGTGGGTTTTTCCTTCCAGGAGACACTGGGATCCTCTAAAAAGCTTTTCTGGCAGCTCAAAATGTGTGGGGAAATCACTAGATAAAGAAAAGCTCAGGGGGCAGGACTGGGCAGGGCTGTGGCTCCTCACTTGTGCAGAGGTGTGGTACTGATGCATTGCTCATGTCACCACCCCAGGCTCCCCTTTTTCCATAGGGAATGTCTTTGGAAATTGAGATGATGGGAGTTTTAACAGATAAAATGGATGTGAAAGTTGTGGTCCCACTTGCGAGTCCTAAGAGCCTTGAAGTTTTGGATGTATTCCAAGAGGTCTCCAGTGCTGGCAGAATGGCCATACCTTAAAATGTGACAGCTTCAAATAGTCTTATCTGTTTCTTTCTGTTGAAAGAGCAGTTTCTCTTATTGTACAAATATTTTCTGTCAAGTCTTATCTGTAAGACTATTCCAGTGTGGTCTCTCCACCTCCCACCCCAACAGGGGGGAAGGCAATCAGGAATGAGCGTTTCGTAGCACAGCATGGACAAAGTTTATCAGTTGTTGCACAATTCCTTTGCCTGTGAGCAGATTGAATAAAGAAAGGGGACGGGGGTGGTAGAAATGATCCTGATTTATACGGGTGAGCTTCCTCCAAGAATTCCAGGATTAACTCTCAACGGTTTCTCCTAGGAGGAGATTCATTCTTGCCCTTTGAAGAGCTCTGAGCTAATGAAGAGCAGAGGATCTTCTGCTCTGTGCTGGGAAAGGCTGGAATTCCCCAAAGCCCTCTTGCTTGAGATGGTTTAATCAAACAGACTGTTTACATAGTGTGTCTCACCAGAGGCAGTGCTCAAGCAGTGGTGGGCTTCAGCTATATGCTGTAATACCAGGAGTTTAGTTTAGTTTGGTTTAAACATCAACATAGCACCAGTTGGACTTGGAAATGGCTGTATCCAAACACCTGCAGGCTCTATGGAGCAGGCCAGAGAGGGAAGCAACAGCAGCTGCATCCCACAGAGGCAGAATGATACCGTGAGGGGTCTGGGTTTCTTCTCCAATGGTTTCTGTGGGGTTGGGATTTAGCAGCAGAGGTGGGCTTGGGAGCACTTGCACTCATGGAGGAAGATTCCTTGCAGTGGTGGAAGGCTGAGCACTGGACCAAACTCTTCCTTCTGCCTCAAGTGCTGATGGAGAGGCAGAGAAGCAAGGGCCTTTCTGCCCCATCCATATATTCTGTCTCATACTGAGAAGGCCAAACTGTTTTGGTGAAAAGTTTCTGTGCTTTGGTAACTGAAGAAGGCACTAAATGAAATGGGAGCTATGTGCTTATCAAGAGAGAGAGGGAAGAAGGAAGCGGGATTAGGATAGTTCTTTCTACCGTCACCCATGTCTCCCTTTCCCTCCCTCAGGATGAACGTTTCTTGTACCTATACCAAGAAACTCAATGCTTTATTGCACATCTGTATGTCTGAAACTGGCCATAAACCTTGAGTCAGGATCTAAACTTGCTCAGATAATTTATTCTTTCTTTTAAATACTTTGGTATCTTCTGGAAGTGATGTATTTCCGCTCCCCATGCACAGGATCTTCTGTGCATCATTGAGGAGGATGCACGTAAGTAGGCAATGTGGCCAACATTCTTCCCAACCCAAGCAATCCACCCAGCTGTTCAGCAGGGATGTTATTTATTGGGAACTGTCAATGTGTTCAACACATGGTGTCCTCTGCACTGACGAACTCCCAGCCTGGCTTTTATGGGGTTTGCCTGACACTTGTCAAACACTGGTGATAGGGCAAGCTTGACGAGGCACACGTTTGATTGTGAAAGTTATTATGGAAGGGCACCGCAACAAGATGTTCCGTGAGGAAAGGAGAGACAGAGACTAGTCGGCAGACAAGGAAACAGGCAGCTGCAAAGGGTAGAGGTTTCTTTTTGGCTGGTGGTTTTGGGAAGAGAACAGAGATTTCCTTCAGCGATAAATGAGATGCTTTAGGAGGAAGAAAGGGTGTTTGTTTCAGCAGTGCTGAAACTGCTGCATGAGAGAAGCAGGCTCCCTCTTTTGTGAATCCAGGCTGCTGATTTTGTGACAGTGGTTGGAGGTACACAGGTTGCTCTGGGGTTTTAGTTGCCACTTTCGTAATTGCTCTGACGTGCTTCAGCACTGTCCTTTCTGCCTGTGAAGGTGGGACAATGGTTCTCAGCATTATTGAGGTTTCATCTCAGCAACCTCAGAGAGCTGTTGTTTGTAAGGATGAGGTGATACCACCAGTGCAAGCCCTTTGCTCATGCATGATGTTGTAAATGGCAAATGCCACCCTGTTGTGGAAGAGAAAATCCTCAGCCAAGAGGCCCCGTTGCTCAGGGTCCTGCTGGGTCCCTGCAGTGTTGTGCTGCTGGAGAGAGGAGACTCAGCTTGTGGAATGCCAAAGAGACAAAAAGACATAAAAATAGGCATATCTTGCCAATCTCCTACTTATCTATTTGTCCCATCTTTTTTCTCTTGACTTGTGTAAGCTCGTATTCATGAGCATCACAGGTATTTATTTTCCCCTACTGAAAAACAGCACTGTTGCCTGAACAGTGCGACTCTGGCCACATTCCCTCCTATTTGGCACAATGTAAACTTGGCTCTTTACAAGTTAATATTTTCTGTCAACAACCTGCAAGAAAACATAAAAATCCGTGCTGATAAAATTTGCAGATGTTGCAGAGTTGAGGGAGTGGTAAACAATGACCAAAACAGGACTCTCAGTTGGGTGGTTTCAGAAACTGAGAACATGCAAACAGTATGCATTAGAATAAAGCCAAATGTGAAGTCATCTATATAGGAAGAGGGACGGCAGGTCCTCCATAAAGGATGGATGGTGGGGGAAGGGTCTTTCACCTGGAAGCTCAACAAGTAGGAGTAGGAGTAACTCCCTGTTGGAATAGATAAAGAGTGTAAATGGGAGCTGCCAGTGTGATGCTGTGGCCAAAGGTTTGGAGTCATCGTTGGCTATGTAAACAGGGAAGCATTGAATGGGATAGGGGAGGTTGTGTTATCCCTGTTGCTGACACTGCTGCTGCAGTACTTTGTACAACTCCGGTATACACAGTTTAAGAAGATTGTTGGATGAAAGAGGATTTAGACAGAATAATTAACAATGACAATAATTACATGATTAGCAACAAGTCTTAAAGTATTTGACTCCAGAAGATTAAGAAGTGACTTGATCATCGTGATCTCTAAGTATATGTTTTGGGGAATATTAATCTGATAATTGGAGGTTGGAAATCTAATAATAGAGGATAAGAGTAAATCCAGTGGATGCACATGGAGACTAAGCAACTTCAGACAGAGAAAAAGCTGTATTTTAGCACCGGGAGTAGTCAGTCACTGAAAATCCTTTTTTGAGTAGAATGGTGGAGCATGTCACCATAACTTTTAAAGTAAAATTCAGTGGTTTTCCAAATCACAAGGTGTTTAATAGGATGTAATTCAGTCATCACCCGTATTGTGTCTGTGTGCTTCTAACATCACAGTAGTGTGGGTTTTTCAGCTATTACTGCAAAAGCATACTTGAAGCCAACAGTAATTAGCATTAGGTGCTAATTTCCAATCTTTACCTTTTCCAGTATTTCTATGGATTCTCCTTGACACTGGTAAGATATTTCTAATCATCATAAGATTTCCAGCTCTTTGTTAGGACTTCCTCGGCATCACTACATTGAATTACCAGGCTCAGTTTCATATGTGTGCTGGGCAAGGACTTGACTTTTCCCCTTCAAAACAGTGTGCTAATCTGAAAACAAGCTGAAAAACAAGACTGCAATCTTTTCTCATTGAAGGTAATAAGAGTTTTACTGTTGACTTCAATGAAGCCAAGAATTTACCTCTGGGATACAAACTTTGGGGAGCAAAATCAAGGTTTCCCTCTGGAAGCTGGAGTGTTGGCAATGTCAGGACTGTCAAGCTAACACAGCAGACTTCGTTAAAAACAAAGAAGTTGAATGAGAAAGCAGAGAATGAGCCTGGGGTGACTTTTGCTTGTTGTCTCCTTGCTGGGTGGTCTGTGTCTCAGGCTCAGGGCAGAACAGCAGTCCGGAGGGTATTAGGCTGTGTGCTGAAATGACCTATTCCTGTGACTTCGGCTGAGTTGCACACAGAAAATACAGACCAAAGACCTATCAAAGGTAATTAGTGTTCTGAGACAGGATTTTGTTCCATTTGAGCCATCCTCAGCTGGAGACTGTTCTTCAAAACTCAAATGCAAGCCAAGTGCTCGGAATACCCTGGTCTGGTCCCTCAAACCCTTCTGCACGTGTGTATCTAGGTCCGTGCGCAGAGAAAGTAGTACATGTACATGCTATATTGTTATTCTTCATTTCTTTGGTTCCAAATTTAACCAGAAGTGGAAGGGCTGAAATAACACAAGAAAGGTTGGACATACGATATTTCCTGCTGCTCAGCTAAACACAAGAATTGCCAAGAATCTTCCAAGGTAGCTTGTTTCTTTTACATTTTTCTCCCAGTTCTGTAGACTTGAGAAGGTCAATTACTTTTGAGAAGCATTTGACTTTGGCAACGCTTATGGAAAGTGAAGTAGAATTATGACCTTTTGGAGGCTTGCCCATCGCTGTCCCATCTTGGCCTTTCAGAACCAAAGGCTGACTTTTCAGCTACAGCCTTCAGTTTAATAGGTGTGAATTTGTTTCTAGACACTTCCTAAGACACGGTGAGGATCTGTGTGAGAACTCTCATTTAGATGTCTGTTTAATTGCGCTCACAGATCAAGTGATCACTGATATTTGCAGAGCAGAAACACAGGCTCAGGTATTTCCAGGAGGAAAATCATACCAAAACAAATGAGATTGGATTCAAACAGAGCAGAAAAAAATAGAGCTCTAAAATTATATACTTAGGTTAGCATGTGGCGAGTGCAGCCTATCTGGAATGCATACTAGAATAGTTATGTTAGAGAGGCAGGTTTTTACAGCAGGATGTTTCCTAGAAAGCAGAAATATCTCTGTGGTTTTTGTATGGGTTTGGAACTTGTATGCAAGTATGGAGCGGGGAATTTGAGGCATGAAATAGTCATGACTAGAGAAGGCCCAGATCCCATTCAGAAGCGACAGCAGAGAAACAGGCACAACCAGCTCCATCCCGCCTGCTGCTGCTCATGCTGCTCTGGGCGTTGCTTTAAAGGTTGGTAAATTCTTTGGTTGTTTCTATTAAGACAGGAAAGATGCAGTCATATGGGAAAGCCAGATGCAAAAAAGAGATTTGAGTCTGGATAAGATCTAAGATATTTTTACAATAAGATATTTAATTCTCACAGAGGCAAAGAGCTTGCATGGTATAAATCAGCGTAAATGCGCTGGAACTACTCAAGTTTTGCACTCACCAAGTCTCTGCCCAAGAATGTTCTCAAAATCCAATTAAATAACTAGAAGTGTTTCATGTGGAAATGCCCCTCAATTACAAAGACAAGTCTTAAGCTATCATGATGTGATTTTTACAGTCTCCTCGCAGGGTGCCCTAGTTTGCATTCATGGAATTTTTTGTTTTTGTTTTGGTTTTGTAATCATGTGGATGTTGGCCATCTGTCTGATCCTGGAAAGGTTGGAAGGTTGTCCCTGCTCCCCAGGTCCTCTTCCCACTCCCTCATTGATCATAATGTTTGATTTAGGTGCCACTAGATTTCCTCCTTTGTTCTTCAGCCCTAACCTCTCCCCCCTCCCCAACACACACGCATTGTGCAATGGTGTAAAAGCTCTTCTCCCTGCAGCTGGGAGTAGTAACTGCTCAGCTGGTTCCAGCGCTGCCCTAAAGCTGCTGTAAAGGTCAGAGACGAGGGAATTCTAAAGAGCAAAACAAGCTGTGTTGTTGTCCCCCCTTCGATCCCGGCTGCGTATTTTGATCAGCACCACAAGCAGTCTCATGCACAGACCTCCCCTGCTCGCTGCTCCATGTTTCTGGCCATCGAAGGGGTTCTGCAGGGCAGGGTTGGGCATTTTTCCAGCACAAGGATGGGCTTGGTGGCTGCTGCAGCTGATTGACTTGCAGTGCTTGTCAGGCACAAAGCACATTTTGAAAGGGAATGCCATATTGAACTCCCAGTGAGCTGATGGGTATTGTGCACAGTCATCTGATGGCACAGATGTGCCCCTAATAATCCTTCCAGGAGAACGTTTCCTCCTGGGATGCTCTGGCCATCTGATCTGCTCTGAGGTATGCTGACCTATCTTGACCCAGTTTATGATCAATTCTGGCTGTGCTTTTCTAAAAGGAGCCCAGAAATACCACTTTATCATTTAGATTGCCTGGAAGTTATGGTACTTACGTGTCTGTTCCTTCCAGAGAAGACACTCTCTGTGTTTGCACTCAAGTATTAACTGTAACAAAAGGGAGGAAAGCCACTCTGTGTTAGCATGCACAAGAGGAAATTTCTCTGTAGATGTTTGATAGCTAATCAGTATTTGGCTAATAGTGCAGGGAGGAGGAGACATGAAAGCAGGGGGGTTGGAACTTGATGATCTTAAGGTCCTTTCCAACCCTAACTATTCTATGATTCTATGTTCCGCCAAGCATGTTGCTGGGTACGTTCATCTGTGCGTGTAGAGCAACCCTTCTGCTCGTGTGCCATTGTATTTCTGTCCTGTTTTGCAAGTTTGTGCGTCCTTCCAGGTTTGTGTGTTGTGCATGTGTCTGTGGAAGGTGCCTCTTGATATGTATCCGTGGGCTTTGCCACATCAGCTTTTCAAGTGAGAATGGTGTTAATGCCTGGTTTCTCTAAAGGGGGAACACACTGCTTCAGCTACAATGGGATGGTTAATTCGTAACCTGGTCCTGCTGATCAGTCAGCATAGATAAGCTTGGAAGGTGAGAGGTGTGTTAAGGTCCCTTTGACCCAAACCAACAAACTTATTGAGAGCTTTCCATTCCCTGTATTTGAAGGATACCTGGGTGTTTATAAGCACTGAACTCTGCTTTGTCATCAGTGAGCCACATTAGAGTGTCTAAAACTGGCAGCCACCAACCTGAATTCTTGTCTGAATCAAGCCAGATGCAAAGATTCCCATATTTATTACATACACCAGTGGTTCTCTGAAGGAGCATGCTGATGGCTGCAGAGTTTGACTTTTAAGTTAAGTAGTATCCAAACAAAGCCTGCCTGCACTGTTAATTCTGTTCCTATGGCTGCACGTGTTATGATCGTATCGAACAGCATGGACACACACTGTTTTTTCAAGCTTCAACCAAAAATAGCCAGTTGTTTCTGAGAACAAAGCAGGAGGAATAAATTGTTGTGTAGATATTAGAATATCTTTACTCTGGTTCTTTGGAATGTTCCCATGGTCCCAGACTTTATAGCAGGAACTGAAGTTTGACCCTTGCAAAGGATGTGCTTTTTGCTCTCCATCTAAAAGCCTGCCTAAACCTAGTTATTAGATCATAAACAGCCACAGTTTGTTAACCAAGTACCAGTCTCCACTGGTTCTGCAGCTTTATTGTGAAATGCTTAAGGAGATCTAGATAAGAAGCCAACCTTCCCACTAATACTTGTTTATGCTGATACTCTGTATGGAGGAGCCCTTGTAAAAGCAATACCCAGTCCAAGGATGACTGTTACAGTACTGCAAGGACTGAAGCTGGCTCCGCTGTGCCATCTACTTATGCAGTGTTGTCTGTTCACTTACACCCCAAAATCCTCACAATCTAATGAGTTTTCACTGACCCTAGCCTACCAGATCTATTTGCAGTAAGCCCTTCTATACTGCTAGCGGTTATATTCTCACAATAGGCTCAGTGAAGTGTCACTAATATGATTGTCCATGCCAGTGGCTGCTCTGTTGCAGCCTACATTATTTTGTTATCAGAAGGGAAGGATTTATGTAATGCTCATAACTAACCAGCCACTACAAATTCATGTTTTACTGGTTTAGCTCTTCTCACCTCCCTGTTTTCAGGCTTTAAGGTATCTCATTGAGTATATGAATGACTGGGAATTTGAGAAACAGTACAGAACAGATGCTTAATTTAATGCGAAATGGCAATGATGTAAAGATTTTGCTATTGCAAAGAGCCTTGGGACAAATTCTCAACATTAAATAGGCATGGCTGTATTAGACTCTATTTCTAGTTGCTGAAGTTCTTGTCTTTCAGGGCAAAACAAAAAGAACTTTGTCCTTCGGTCTCAGCTCTGACTCCTATCTCATAGTTTGTAAAGGATAATATGTGGTGTGACTTCAGCTGGGTTGGTGGCAGCAGCAAGCATCCCCTTTTTGCTCTCTGGAGCCACACGTTGCCACCTGAACGGGTCTCAGGTGGTTTTGCTCGAGCCACTCCTCATCTCAGGGAGCGACCTCAGGAGGCCTCTTAGCTGTGTTGGAAATGGTATAGACAAAGATGTTGCCTTCAGCACTCTGGATGTTGAATTATTTAACTATTGTGGAAGGAAGCGGGGGCTGGGGCAAGTACGGCAGAGGAAAGGAGAGATTATTTCTCCCCTTTGTAAAGGGGAGATAGGGTTCAACATCATACCATGAAATATCCAGTGCAGAACTCAAGAACTGCTCCAGTGGATCTTCCCTGACTTATCCAATTGCATGGAACATGGGGATACTTAACCCAAATCTGTCGGGTTTAATTATTTTCCTCTGGACAGATAAAAGCTTTCTATAGGTTCCTGTAGAATATTTGCTCTTTCAAGCGTTCCTCTGTGCTTTGATACTAAACGATTAAAGCATGCTACAGAAAAAAAACAGCCCCAACCTTTAGCTCCCTGTTCTTGGGCCCCCTGACTGCAGCTTTGATTGTTGACCTAAATTCCCCTTTCATAACTGAGTCCTGTCACCTCTGGTTGGAGTCTCCCAGCAAAACAGGCACGGCCAACTTTCAGAAGTGCGGGGCACTGTTTTCCGTTCTGCCTTGCACGGCTGTGACGGGCTCCGAGCACACCTGATGTGTTCAAAGTCAAACTGACCTCCTTCCTCTCCTTCCTCCCCTTCCCCCAGCTTCCCTGCTCCTGGAAAAGCATAACAGGTCTCTTTTTTTTCCTTCTTTTTCCTTTTTTTACCAATTTTTTTTTTTCTTTTCTTTTTGCTTCCCATTGCTCGGCAAAGTGAGGAAGCCTTTTGCCTGCCTAAAGAATTAAATTCTTAGGTAATTCTATGGCTGGGCTGATTACCAGGAAGATTGCTGTTAGTAAGATGCATGAAATGACACTGAAATGAGGGAGGGAGGCCTGGAGTCTGTTACTGATAATATTAAAGTGGATTACAGCAGCTTGCATGGGCGACTTCGGCCTCTCTTCTTTCATACTCTGCCCACAGAGTGCTACTTAAGACTCCAGCAGCCACAGCCTCTAGCTGTGAGTTCCCGTTTCTCTGCAGCTACTGCTGATAAGCATCTGGTCCAACCTCTGCATCGCAGGCTTGGTTACAGCAATGCCTCGTGTCCTCACCCAGGACTTTGGTCCACAAGTTCAGGAGCTGATGCTACCTGCTGTGTTTGTGCTGCGAAATCCTGTCCATCATACAGGGCCCACACAAGGATGTGGCTCTATTTAAGTCCCCAGCAAAGTCCTGAAAGCAAATCGGGTTATAAATCATACACTGGCTTTGGTTAAGGCCTGCTGGAAGAGGTCAGATGGACAGTTGGGTGCTGGAGCCATTGTGGGTCAGTAGCCAGAGAACTGAGATTTCACTGGCAAGAAAAAGGGAGAGATTGTAGTTTCAGATTTCCATGTCTGGCTTTGGGCCTCTGGAGTTTAATGTTCCAGCTTTCCCTGTTCTAGATCCCTAGGATTTTACTTTTCCTATAAGGGGCAAACAGCATGGGACTGGAAGGAGCTTCATGGGCCGTTGAAGTCTGTCTGTGGCCAAGCAAACAGGAATGTAGTATCTTAACTCTGTTCATGCACTTCTGAAGAGTTGTCTGAGAAGTGACTCACTGCTTAGTGGGGAAGGAAGGTTACCAATGCCTCTTACTGGAAAGCTGGACTAGCACCTCTTCTTTTTCTTGTAATAAAAGATAAAACTCAAGTTTTAATCCCTTGGGCTTCAGGAGCTTTACAGGGAACAAATCACTTAGACTACGGACTTTGAAGGGCTGTCAGTGTTCTTCTCAGCTGTAACTCCATCCCTTTCTAGCAACTCGGAGCAAGCAGAAGTGAAGAAAATTGTTTGCTGCTGTATAGACTTCTACATATTTTTTTAATCTAATTGCTGTGGGGAAAACAAACATCAGTTTTATTTCACACCATTTCTTGGCTAGGAAACTTGAGGCATATTCGCCAGATTGTGGTTTTGCAGTCATTGGCTTGAGTCTCCTTTACCATGAGGCCTCTTTACACCACTCTTGATTTGTAAAGGGATATTAAGTAGCTAAAAATGTCCCCTAGCACATTATTGTAAAGGATTCTCAGTGTAAATGAGACTCTAACCTCTGTATGTTTTTCATGTAAATGTTCACTGTGGTCACAGCTGAATTCTGAAATTTGGAGTGTCAACCATTGTGAGGGGTGATTTTGCTCAAAACCAGCCTTGTTTGGGGTAAAAGAGGCCTCTCCTTGTTTAAAATGTTCTTAATTATGTCTGAGAAATAACTCATGGCTATGGAACCTTTTACTAAATTGAAATAAATTGTGAAAACATCAAATTATTCAGTTTTCAGAAGTTCTGGCAATTATTTCACATGTCCCTCTTCCAATGGCTTTGCCCTTATTAGTTGTCATAGAAGAAGTAATAAATTCTTGTATTATGACATCCGAAGTCCCAGCTGAAATGAGTTTCATTGTGCTGGGGACAAAACGGAAAAGTGACACTCCCTTAGCCGGAGGATTCTTAGTCTAAAGCCAAAAAGTAAGTGAAGGGTTGGGAAAGTAGGTACAGCATATGAGCAAAAGAAGGTCAGAAAGAACTGGTACAACATGCAAGTTATAGGGAGTGGGGGTTTCTTATACTTTCTTATTCTTTTTCCTTTCTCTTAAGAATAAAACAACTCTTGCTGTTGAAGGGATTGTGTTCAATCTGTCTTTTCATCAAGAGTTGGTTGTCTGTAATAGTAAAAGTTTGAGGAAAAAATACTGTACGTGGCATATGGATTCAGCAAGGACCTTTGCCCTAAACTAGAAAATGTAAGGAACTGGAATAGTAGACTGTTTTAGTTGAGCAGCTTTCATACTGGCGTGTTCAGTGGTGTCCCTATTGTCACTGGGTTTTTTCTTTCTCTGCCCTGCTTTGGCTCCCTGTAAATCTTGAATTGATGGCAGCTGTTTGAGCCAAACTCAAGACACGTTGCATCACATCAGGGTTTAAATGCTCAAAGGCAAGGGAGGATTGCTACTATTCTGTAGTATTCCTCCAGCAGCTCCATCTGTTCAGCTGAGGTCAATCACTAGCATCATGCAGCACTTCAGAGAGAGAGGAAGATGTTCTTTAATGCTGGCTGGGAAACTGAATTTCCATTCCACAATTATTTATTAGTTCTTTTGGGGGAATATTCCTAGCCCCAGCCAGTACAAAAAGCCAAAAACTTGACCCCTAAAGACTGTATGGTGGACTTTCTTAGAGCTGGAAACCCCAGAAGTGTGTTCCAGAGCTTCCAGCAGTCCATCCAACAGCAGGGATCTTGGATATCTTACAGGTGGAACTGCTATTGCATGTGCAGCTGCCCTTTGGTCCTCAGGCCTGGAGACTTTGGTCACTGTGAGGAGAAGGTGGCAGGAGATGCCGGGGAGCATGACTTGGATGGGTTGACCTTCTCTGCTTGCAGTCAGAACAGCCAAGGGAGTCCCTGGTGTTCCCTTGGCCATAGTGAAGGAAGGCTCACACCTTCTCATGGAGATTTACTGGGGCTAGCTCATATATGCATTACTTTTTCTGCCCTCTCCATGTTGGCATTTCTGGGCAGGCACAAACCCTCTTACAAAATATCTGACCAGCTCTAATGATCTATTACAATAAGTTGGGATTTTTTAGAACTTATTTTATTGCTTCTTTGGAAGAGGGACTTGTCTTGCCAGCTGTCTTCTCATTCACTGCAGCATTATCCACCCACTAGCACTGCACAATACCTTCATTGGAGATTCATAAAAATGCAGACTTTTATGGGCTCTCATACATCTGAAAATGAATGCTTTGTGAAAGCATTTATTCCATAAAGAAAAATCAAAACCCACTTAAAAACCAGCCTCCAGAAGGTCATTGGTAACTTTGGCTTTCCTACCATGAATTTCTCGGGTAAATATCCATCCCAGCAAATGTCATTCTTTATTTTAAGCATATTTGTTTTTTCCTTTCCTGGTTCTCCTCCTCTCCTTTCTCGTGATCAGAAGTAGCAGCATAAACTAGAGGCTGGTCTCGCAAAGGTTTTGAACTGAGTGCGCCCTACAGATGAATAAACACATTACCTTCCGAACCCTGGGATCTCTCTTCCAAAGGCAACAGGAAAAGGGGGAGCTCAGAGTCCCTAGCAAAATACCAGCCTGCAGAAAAAAAAAGGCCTGTTTAAATGCTCTAGCTTTCCCACCAGAAGACTTTTAAAGGGGGAGGAGGAGGAGAGAGGAAGGGTGTGAGGAGAGAGGGGGGAAGGTGGATGCTGGGAGAGGGGAGGAAAAATACAGTGAATGCTCCTGTAACCTTTGCTCTGTTGATACTAGACAAGACTGCACTGTTAATGAGTGATTGTTAACAGATGGCTGTTGAGCAACTTAGAAGCAGAAGATGTTATTTGGTTGTAGTGCTGGGAGGGTTAGGGTGCAGGGGTGAGGTAAGGGGATATTTAGTCTTTTCATGAGAACTGAATGGTCAGAGATTTATGATTTTTGGTTAGGCTTTTGGAAGTGGAGGTCTGGAGGAAGGATTGTTTCCCATGTTCTGATAGGAGAGTGGCCGTTTGGTGCTGAAGGCTGTAATGATGATTTTCTGGGTTGAGGGCTGTCCCTGCAGCCCTTGGCCTTTGAGAACTGAAAGATGGAAATGTATGTCTTTAACTTGCCAAACCTCAGGTCCCAAAGTGAGGAGTGGGCTCTTCCCACTGCTTGGAGCTGTCTGAAAGCAGGTTAAGAGAGCTTTAGATGTGGATCCACACTTTGTCCACAAGATAAATCATTAGTACTTATCCCCTGCGGTGTACCAAGTTGTTGGTGTGTGTATAAGGAGGCAGAAAACTTTCTGAACATGGATGTCCATCCGTGCATGTTCCTTGCCCTTTCCTGGTGTCATATATGCTATGTTCAGCACATCAGCATGCCAGCGTGTGCCACTTCCTCACTGGTTTTTATTTGGTATGAATTTGAGGGTAGCCTCAACACATCCTATGCACTTTCTGTAGGATTTGAATGCTTGAACCTACCACAATTCTTGTAGCTGCTCAGTGTTTCTCGAGCTGCAGTACTTTGTTTTTGTACTTGTTTCTCCTCTGGACCGCATTAGATACAGGGTTCAGTGGTAGGAGGTGTGAGTGGGATCAACACTGCTTCTCAAGGCTGTTATTTTCAACCAGTGGTATATGGCTTGAGTGAAGGCAAGAATCAAATGCACAGAGCATCATTTTGCTGTTAGGAATTTGCAGAAGAGGTTTGGCCTTTGGTCAGGAAAGGGGAACTCCATTTATACATGCAAAAATTAACAGCAAGTGTACCACAGTCATGCACTAGATGGTTTTATGTCTTTCTTGTACATGAACATTTTAACGCATGTAGGTGAGTGTGTGTATATACATGGATATTTATAGACTAATTTAAAGACTAATTTCTTCATCCTGTCATCCTTATTGATTCATATTTCTTTTTTGGGGGCACATAGGACTATATGACAAATGTTCTTACACCTCCCGTGACCGAGGATGGGTCCTGGGGATTAACACCGTCAGTGACCAGGGGAATAGAGACCCCCGCTATTTCTTCTCTCTGAAGACGGATCGTGCTCGCAAAGTAACCACCATTGCAGCACATCGCAGCTACCTCCCCAACCAGTGGGTGCATCTGGCTGCCACGTACGATGGGCACCTGATGAAACTCTATGTGAATGGTGCCCAGGTGGCCACAAGTGGAGAGCAAGTGGGCAGCATCTTCAGTCTTCTGACCTTGAAGTGCAAGGTGCTCATGGTTGGAGGAAATGCGCTGAACCAGAACTATCGGGGTTACATAGAGCACTTCAGTCTCTGGAGGACAGCCCGGTCTCAGAAGGAGATCTTATTGGACATGGGCCAGGCAATTCACAGACAAGACACCCCTCTACCTCAGCTAGTTCTTCAAGACAGTTTACTGAATGTGAAAAACACCTGGTCCCCCATGAAGGATGGCAGCAGCCCCCAGAGCAAGTTCAGTTATCACCATGGCTATTTGCTGGATACCAGCCTAGACCCTCCTCTCTGTGGACAGACCGTCTGTGACAACACAGATGTAATCGCCAGCTACAACAAGCTCCCCAGCTTCCGCCGCAACAAAATCGTGCGCTACCGTGTGGTCAACCTCTATGATGACAAACACCAGAACCCCACTGTCAGCCAGCAACAGATCGAGTTCCAGCATCAGCATTTAAATGAGGCTTTCAGCCGCTACAACATCACCTGGGAGCTGGAGGTGCTGGAGGTGAAGAACTCTTCCCTTCGCCACCGACTCATCCTGGCCAACTGTGATATCAGCAAGATCGGGGACGAGAACTGTGACCCGGAGTGCAACCACACCTTGACTGGGTACGACGGTGGGGACTGCCGGCACGTGCGCCACACGCTCTTCAACAAGAAGAAGCAGAACGGGGTGTGTGACATGGATTGTAATTACGAGAGATACAACTTCGATGGTGGGGAATGCTGTAACCCAGAGATAACAGAAGTCACCAAGACGTGCTTTGACCCTTATTCTCCTTACAGGTAGGCATTTTCTTAAACAAGCTTTTTATGATCATACTGGTGACTATCTGTCTACATATTGATCAGCCTGCTGGGTTTTGAAACCTTGTTTTGTTACCATTAGAGGCTTTGGAGTTTGTAATTCATTTGTTTTTTTCTTAGTGTTTGGCTTGTATTGTAGTTATCCAAATGCAATCTCAGTAATGGTCTCAGCAGCATCTTAACTGTTGAGCTGGTATTCTCCATCTAGGCTGAAGAAAGTTCAGCACTGAAGACTGAAGCAGCCAACTTTGGTCAACCCATTAGTTGTTGGTTATGAGCAGTGTATTGTAGCATTGCACAGTTTGTTTTAACTGCAGACTCTTAGCAGTGGGAATTGGATGTCATACAAAGCTCATGTGTATTTGGAGAGGGAAGAGCCCTTCAGGCATGGAACAGAACATAAATACTCTCAGGTAGACTTTAATTCTCTAGGACTTCTTTGAAGGTAGGTAGGTTATTCTGTATCCTTAATGCTCTGAGTACTGTTTTCTGTAAGCACTGCTGTGGCGAGACAGCTTAGTCTGCGGGCTGTGAGGAGGGAGGTGGGTACCAGGTTACTGGCAGTGCTATTGCACACATTGAGTTCTTCTGTGCCTCTTGTTATATAGATGAAAATTGGGTTAGTGCCACTTCATTGCAAATGGCAGGGCAACTTTCTGTGGGTGGATGTGAGCTTAGAAAATCCTGAGATCCTCAGCTAAAACTGTGCTGTAGTTTGAAGAGGGACATCCTCGAGTAACTTGCGTCAGCTGAGTACCACATACCTACAATTACTCCAACTTGCTTTTGGTCACCTTTAGATAAGAGTTAGTTTTTTTAAAGAAAAAAGTGTTTTCTGTGAAGGACTTAGAAATATAAACACACAGAAGATAAAGGTTAAAGCTGAGATTCTGTTGTCTGCATCCCATGTTACAGTTTCTGTAGGGCAATTCATGCAGTCATGGGGGAAAACCTCTAGATGGTCAGAATACCCTGTGTTGTCAACACTAAAGCTCAGGTTAAGAGAGGAAGTGTGAGCTGTTCTGGAATCCCTTCCATTACAGCAATTCAGGCTATCTTTGCAACTTCCTCCATAGAGAGAAGGTTTTACACAACATTATCAGCTCTACTGGAGCTTTAAATACACATAATTAAGCTGCTAAGAAATGTTTCCTTTCCATTTTTGTTTTTAACTCCGATGAGGTTGTTTTTGAAAAACTCCTTATGGCTCAGCATGACTTCAGTGAGCTCCCAGTGAACAGAGCTCACATGAGGAAATACTTGAAATGCTAATGATTGAAAATATCGGAAGAAAAAATACCGATCTCTTAATACTGTTCAACTGGAGAGGAACACAACGAAGCAAATATCATCAAAGGCATAATGCAAATTGGATTGTTTTAACACTGGAGTTCTGAGAAGTCGAGGTGTTAGTTCTAACAGCTATGACAATTTTTAGCAAAATACATTATTTTTAATATGATAGTTCCCTTTTATCACTTGTTCTGTGACCAGCATAATACCCATACAAAATGAAACTAGAAAAGTCTTGTAAATTTTAGTTGGCAGATTTAAGACTGTGCCTTAATGCTATTCTGATGCTCAGAGATGTTTCTATGTCAAATGAAGCCTTTTTTCCTTTTTTGATGCACGGATTGTACTTGCAGAAACCCAAGCAAGAAATTTAGATCCCAAATCTGAAATTACATTAATGCACCGTAGTTGCTTTTCATATGCAGTTGCGTGTTCATTTTGGAGACACCCAACCTTGCTGAACTGGCCTGGAGCCTTTGCATTTCATGGCTTTGAGCTCACAGATCTTCTACATGTTCTTTTTGGCTTGAGAAGCACCTCTTCTTGTCTGTGATCAGTGAGGGAGGCCCGAAGGTCCTGTTCCAAAGTGCAGAGACTGTGAAAATCTGTAGATCTTCCACAGACTTTTTTGCACCAGTTAGATTTCATTTATTTGTCTTTGCACAGACATTGTAATGCACTGTTGGTCATTGTCTATGATCAACATCTTGTTTATGAAAACATGAAGGGCAGTAGAAGACATTCCATCTCTCCAGAGAGTTTATTTGGTGGCTGATATGTTTAGACTGAGCTCATACCCACCACTCTGCTGGGTGTTGCACTCAGTATGGCAAAATAGAACACTTAGGGCCGTGGGCTTAGCCATGAGGTTTGTAAGGCTGAAGTATTTAGGCTAACAAATACAGGTTTGGGGCAGTGGCTTTGGCAGCAAAGCCTTCATTGACTAAAGAGTGAGGATTCAAACCCCATGTTTGGCTTTGGTATTGCCCTCAGCATCATTCCCTGAGAGAGATTACCATGCCAGTTAGTGACTAAGTCAAAATCTGTGACTCAGTTGGCACCATCTGGGCCCATTTTGCATTACCAGCCCTTCTTGTCATCACTTTCATTGGCAAAGAGTCCTCAGTCCCCTCTAGTGCAGGCCTTGCACCACATCAATGAAGGCATCTCCACAGCCACTGAGAGCTCACATTTAATTCCAGGTATTTCCTCTGCCAGTTCAGTCTAACAACAGCAGAAGAAAGAGAAGTGAGCCTTCCAACTGGTGAGGAAAGGGGGAGGAGGGAAAGATGAAATGGTACCAATAAAAAGTTTCCTGAGCCTTGTGCTATAAAGACTCTTCACAGTCTTCCTTGGTACTGGAGAGGCAGTCAGATGCTACTGGGTTTTGCTCCTTGTATCCATTTCTAGTCCCTTTTCTTCTTCTGACTGTCTCAGTCCCAAGCCTCCATCCTTGGACAAAGTTGTTATGAGTCTTGTTACAACAAACTCTGTGGATGCTCCTTAACCAAGTGCAACCACAGATGTGAGATCACTGGAACCGTTTCAAGACAACTTTGATCTGCATTGTAAGTTTCTTGTGATCCTTTTGGCACTTTGGACAAAGTGCTTGGGTACTTGGATGGTGTCATTCAGTCAATGTTGTGGTACAACTGTGGTGGCTTTAGAGCTGATCCCAGCAGCAGGAATGGGTTTTTCGTTTGTTTGCTTCCAACTCCTGGCACTTCTCCAGAAACATCTTCCTCTAAAGAGCCAAGATCCTGTGCCATAGGTACTGGGGATGTTGATGCATAGAGATTTAAATACTATGGCATAAAGAAGTTTGCCAGAGGGACAGTGCTGGTAGATGGGGACTCTGCTGTCAGAGCTGCTCAGCAATAAACATTGTGGTACCAACTAGATCATCTCTCCTCTTTTTTATTAGCTTACAGGGAAAAAACAAAGGACTGGTTAGCATTAGCCAACACAGCAGGCTTTATCCAAGAATATCTGCCTCACTTCTTTTTATTAATTTCATGAGAGTGGGACAAAATGTATTTAGTCCCAGCACAAGATTTGCAAATATTGTTCAGCTTGTCTTTATTTCTGCAATTCTGGGAAATTAGAACATGCTAAGATCATACAGTCTGGCCCAATACAAAGGGAAGGAGCAAGGATAAACACCACTTGCCACAAAGACACATTCCCTGTGTTATTTGGGATATTGCTGCTTACAAAATAGGGAGGATTTTGAGCTCATGACACCTACCATGGCTCCTTTTCAGAAAAACTTGAAACAAACAGCAAGGGATCATAGGAAATCATGCTCTGTAAGTGCTATTTGATGTGGCAAGTTCTTGCACCATCCTATGGTTAACTGAGCTCTTCCTTTTATGTAGTATTGGGCTTGCACATCAGGCTTCACCACAGGATCGCATGGGCAGATAAGAAAGCATTCCCCTTGAAGCCTTCTTAGGAAAACGCTGATGAAATCCCTGAAGCAGTAAAAGCTACTGGAGCCTTCAGATTCGCTTGATTCATACAACCTACCGAATACTTGCTGGAAATCCCCTCAGAAGGAGTGACCCTGGGGACAGGCTTTCTCAACATCCACATGTGTGCCCTGAAGGCTCCTACAGCCCATCAGTTCTGCCCAAACAAGGGGCAGAGATGAGCTGTACAAGCTCCAGAGTCTATTTTGCAGCACCTGACTGCAAATGCAAGGGTGACCCCAAGCCAAGGTGCTGGAGTGTCCAGTGCCCTGCTGATCCCACCCTTCTCCCTGGCCTTTTCCAACACTTGTATTGTGCAGTCAAGCAGAGCTTAGTGTTGTGTCACAGCAGCTTGCTCAAGATTAAGGGCACTGACACATTGTAGGTATATGTAATTAGACTCTGAATGCATGCTTGAACAATCTGTAGAAATCTCCATGTGGTTTTGACCAGCAATAAGTATGGCAGAGCCCCATATGAAGAGCACACCATGCTCTGCCACATGGACCACAGCAGTAGCGTTAGAAGGAGGTAGCTAGCTAATCCACAGCCTAGGTCTGTGGCTGCACTTCAGGGCTCCCCCATGGGATTTCTGACCAGATCAGCCTCTTATTCTTTATCCTTCTTTTCCACTGGAAGTCTTTTCATGAGGCTTCTTTACAAAGTATGGTCAACTTACTCTGGAGGAGGGAGGCATACTTAATGCCCTTTTCTAGGAGTTAGAAGAGTTCTAAGAAATACTCCTTGGTTCCTAATAAAAGACTAATTTCCACCTAATCCTAAACACTAAAAAGAACAGAAGAAATTCATCAAAGCTCTTCAATTCACGGAGCTTGAGAACTTAATCCCCTGCCTCGAAGAGACCATTGTATAGCTCTTGACATCAAGGATTCCTGCATTCATGCAGGTATCAGGCAGACATATAGCAAAGACCTGACTTTTTGTCTAGGGATTCAGCATTAAATGCCCAGTTCTTTAATTACCAGCCCCAGGGCTGTTGAGAAGGTGGAGAGTATCACGCTCAAGAACAGAGCTGCTGTCTCTTGGTAGTTGTCACCTTAAAAGCCATGTCCCAACAGGAAATCCTCTGTTCTCTCTGTTTATTCTGTCCTCTATTCCAGATGTCAGGGATGTTAATCAGCTGGGAGGAATTGCATCTGTTCCCATGCTGGCCACTGACATTTATAAGTCTATTATTGAATTCTGATATAGACAGGACTTAGGTACTAAAGAAACTATTTCTGTGTACAGGATTGCACATCCTAGAAACAGTGGGATTTTGCTCGCTTTAGCTTGACCCACAGTCATCTTTTCCAGCAGTATTTTTTCTTCAAGGAACATTTTTTCCCCAAGACTCATAGGACTCATGGTTTCTTTCATGGACATTCTCCATTATGTAGAAAGATCACTGTCTGGTCGAACTGCAGGATGCTTGGAATGAAGACAGCCTATAAAATCTATTGAGCAAAGTATCAGAGATCATTAAGAATCCTTGTAGGAGACAATAGATTAAAGTCTTATTATACTCTCTGGTGCTAATGCACCCCACAGTGAAGGTTTGCAAGCACGGTGTCTGAATTTGCCCCTCACAGCTCTGCAGCTCTGCATCCTCCAGGACCAGCCACCCCAGTGATGCTCTTCTCAGCCTCTGGTGGAGCTCATCCCCTCTCATGGTCTGAAAAGAAGCAGGGTATAAGTGGTTTTCTTCTCGTTGCTGATCAATTCAGATATATATACATATTTGAAGACGTGCATATGTATATAGTTCTATATGTACACCCATATATGGTGTGAGACCTATATGTACATATATGTACCTATATGTCCAGGCTGTTTTGGGTTGGAAGGGACCTTAAGGCTCATCCAGTTCCAACCCGCTGCCACGGGCAGGGACACCTTCCACTAGAGCAGCTTGCTCCATCTAAAACCTTCTGTAAAGTAAATTCAGGAGGTTGGACCTTTCACATAGAGAAGGATGCAAACCACAGGGTATTTTAACCAGGTGAAACACTTGTCTTTGCCATTCCCATTCTTTCAGGCCTTTTTTCTGATAGGAATCTGAGTTCAGTTCTTGCAAGGAATAGCTGCCCCTCAGGGAAATACAGGGCAGCCACCTCCACCATGTTCCATTTACATCATCCATGAACGCGGTGCATTTGACTTTGCCTCTCGCATGGATTGCTGGATGTGGGCAAACAGTACTTCAGTTGGTTGTGATTTTTCCTAACGATCCCTTCACTATTGCTGCCAGTGGAAATGTACAGAAATCTTTCAGCTGAGATGGTGCTGCCTTGTGCTACATCCTGGGGGAGTTTGCTCTGTGCAGCCACACTTTAAACCCTCAGCATTACTGGTGCCTTCACATAGTGGGTTCACAGGGTTCAGGAGAAGGGGTGAGGATGATAAGGTGAATTTTCTTTATATAGTCACAGCTGAAAATGTCAATGTGAACAGAGGCATGAATGCTGGCCTAGCAGCTCTGCCTTTGCCCGGTATCTGTGAACTTAATGCTGGGGGAGAAAGCCAACCCAAAAGTGTGATTACTCAGAAAATAGCAGTTTTTATAAGTAGGTTATATTTTTTTGGGTAGAAAAATACCTTTATGCCACAGAGGATTTGCCTGCAGCCTCAGTACATGTGATAGAAAGACTGGAAAGAGATGCAAGTTCTGAACAGAAGCAGCAGATAATAGTCACAGACTTGTCGAATGATTTATGTTGGAAGGGACCTTAAAGCTCACCCAGTTCCAACCCCTGCCACGGGCAGGGACACCTTCCACTAGAGACGCTTGCTCCAAGCCCCTGTGTCCAACCTGGCCTTGAACACTGCCAGGGATGGGGCAGCCACAGCTTCTCTGGGCACCCTGTGCCAGCGCCTCAGCACCCTCACAAGGAAGAGCTTCTGCCTAAGAGCTCATCTCAGTCTCCCCTCTGGCAGGTTAAAGCCATTCCCCTTGGCCTGTCCCTACATCCCTTGTCCCAAGCCCCTCTCCAGCTTTCCTGCAGCCCCTTCAGGCACTGGAGCTGCTCTCAGGTCTCCCCTTCAGGAGCCTTCTCTTCTCCAGGCTGCCCCAGCCCAGCTCTCTCAGCCTGGCTCCAGAGCAGAGCTGCTCCAGCCCTCGCAGCATCTCCATGGCCTCCTCTGGCCTCACTCCAACAGCTCCACGTCCCTCTTGTGCTGCTGCCCCAGAGCTGGATCAGGACTGCAGGGGGGGTCTCCCCAGAGCACAGCAGAGGGGCAGGATCCCCTCCCTGAGCTGCTGCTCACGCCATGGGGGTGCAGCCCAGCACACGGGGGAATTCTGGGCTCAGGCACACACTGAAGCTGGGTCATGGGGAGGTTCTCCTCACCCGGCACCCCCAAGTCATTCTCCTTGAGGCTGCTCCATCCAGTCTCTGCCCAGCCTGTAGTTTTGTTTGAGATTGCCCCAGTCCAGGTGTAGGATCTTGCACTTGGCCTTCCATGAGGTTTGCACTGACCCATCTCTCCAGCCTGTCCAGATCCCCCTGGATCCCATCCCTTCCCTCCAATGTGTCAGCCGTACCGCACAGCTTAGTGTCATTGGCAAACTTGCTGAGGGTGCTCCATCCCACCATCCATGTTGCCAACAAAGGTGTTGGTGTGCCAGTGCTATGATTTTCAGGGCGATGATGTTCTTGATGTAGCTGAGAGAGCTAAAGCTTACAAGTAAGGCAGGTTTCAGCAGCAGGAGGGATATCTTTTCTTAAGGCAATTAATAGTGTTAGGGAAAAACATAAGTATATTATAAAGAAGGGTTTATGAGCTTGGAAATTCTTTTCCCCAAATCAATCAGTTGATTTGGTAAAAAAAATGATTTCTCCTAAGAAATTGTTGCTTGTGATTTTTTTGAAGTCTTTCTTTTGTAAGTTTGTTGGTCTGTTGTGGGATTTCAGAGTGTGAAGAATGTATGTCAGGGATTGGTGTATGTATGCATGTATGTATGTTCAAATGTGGTAGCTGGAACAGAGTGAGGACAGGAGATGAAATAAATGGAAAGGTGATGGAAAGTGGAAGGAGAAAGGATGCAGAGATAGATCTGTAGGCAACAGTAAAGCGCAATCTGTGTCTTTTGGCCATGTGTTTGGACTTATTTGGAACCAGTTCCTGGTGTTTCAAGTCCTGGTTTGTCTCCTCCCTATTATGTCTTCCTTCTTGCCCCAAAACAGCTTCTCCATTCAGTGTAGGCTCCCTCCTCTGCACAGGTCAGGGTGAGGGGAAACCCAAGAAGTGCATATCTCAATTTATCTTCTCTTAACTGCAGTGAGAATCATTCGTTGTTCCTGACACCCCAGCATCAGGAGAGTGTGGAGCTGTCCCATCACTTTTGCAGCTGTCCACCGCTAAGATACACTTGTGCAGAGCGATTGATGAGGCCGATTTCAAAGTACGTGTGATATCTTCTGTGTTAGCTATTCATCAGGACTCCCACTGAAATCATCAGATAGTCTATGTCAAGACACCCATCATCAGATAGTCATAAAACTTTCTTTCTGTGCCTGTTGGAGAAGGATGAAGGGTGTGGGTGATTAGAGGGGCTACATAGAGTTGCTGGTTATAATTCCCCTACAGCTATCATGAAATTCAATGATGTGGAGCCTCACAACAAATCTTTTAGGATTCCTGAGATCCTCTGAAACCACTTCAACACTTGCAAGGTATTCATCAAAGCTTTGTTATAGAAAATCGTGATGCTGATAGTTGTTTTTAATCTATTAGAGCCAGATCCATTGAGGAACAAGATGGATATAGCCCCATCCCATAGCCCGGTAGAGTATTTAGACCAGGAATCCAAACCGCTACTGTCAAAAGCAGTTCTGAGTTTCTTTGCTTGCAGCCTGGGCTGAAGCAGAGTTACTTGCCACACATAGTGTGGAGGAAGATTAGTAGCTAGTGCTCTGCTGGGGTCAATGAAATCCTGTCCTTCAGTTTTGTTCGGAGTAATTTGCAATTTCGGAGTTTCTCTGGGTAACTCGACAGAAACTACCCAGTTAGCACATCATTTCAGAGCTCCAAATTACCATAAATTTGCAAGAAAGTGTTTTCAGGTTCATTAATAATGGATGGGTAGCTACAGCATCAGAGTACTTGTTCTCAGCTTCCACAAGGATCAGCGTAAGCCGTGCTGAGGGCACTTCTTGGACTACTTAAATGCTTGGGGTATGAAACTCTAATAAGCCTCCCAAAAGCCAGGAAATTTGGAGTGAAGGCTGAAACTCCATACCTAGTGCACCCTACTGGGTCTCTGTATTTCAGACACATTATGTTTGTTCGCTGAAGTATCTCCATTATGGAGTTCTTCTGGGTGGAGTTTCACCTTTAACTCTAAATTTCCTGGCATGTGTGAGTTTGAAGCACACACTTCACTTTCCCCCAGTGCTGTTTTTCACTTTTAATTTCCTTTGGCTTTTAAAGGAGAGACTCTGGTAGAAGGACCCCTGCTAAAAAAAGGGACCACATTGAAACCAAGATCAGAGTTTGGGGCCTAATTTGATCTTTCTGAAATTCTTCAGGAGTACAAGTTTCAGCAGGTTTTTTTTGTACCACTCTTTAAAGACTCTTGTGGCCAATCCACCCCAGTGAAAAAGATGATAAAACCTGCACCCTGCAGACCAATTACTTTAGGAGGTACCCAGATGTTTGAGTAGTTTATAGCAAACCTTAGAATCAGAATCATCAATGGTTTGGGTTGGAAGGGACCTTCAAGGGTTATCTGGTCCAATCCCCTGCAATGAGCAGGGACATCTTCAGTTAGATCTGGTTGCCCAGACCCACATCCAGCCTGGCCTTGAATGTCTCCAGGGATGGGGCATCCACCACCTCTCTGGGCGACCTGTGCCAGTGTTTTACCACCCTCATTGTAAAGAATTTCTTCCTCACATCCAGCCTGAATCTCCCTCTTATCCAGCCTGAGTCTCCCTCTTTCAGTTTAAAACCATCACCTCGTGTTCTGCCGCAACAGGCCCTGCTAAAAAAGTCTCTCCCCATCTTATAATCCCCTTTTAAGCACTGCAAGTCTGCAATAAGATCTCTCCAGACTCTTCTCCAGGATGAACAACCCCAACTCTCTCAGCCATTCCTCATAGCAGAGGTATTCTACCCCTCTGATCATTTTTGTGGCCCCCTCTTGACCCTCTCAAACAGGTCCATGTCTTTCTTGTACTGAGGACTCCAGAGCTGGATGCAGGACTGCAAGGGGGGGGGTCTCACCAGAGCAGAGGGGCAGAATCACCTCCCTTGATCTGCCGGCCATGCAGCCCAAGATACGATTGGCTTTCTGGGCTGCACTCAACATAGAACATCTCACTTAGATTGTAGTTAAGGATCTGGTGATGGCCATTGATACTTTGTGAGCTGTTTGTTGTGAAATGCGTTACTGCCGTTCATTCCCTAATGGCAGAAGCAGCCCGTGTTTGCTGTTGACACTTGCTGGGTTACATTAGTGATGGTAAAATAGTGGAAACAGCAGTGGTTTGGAATGACAGCAGTGGCAATTACCTGCGATGCTTTTAACAATACTTTTGGCCTCAGACGTTGAAAAGATGTGTCACCACTGGTTTGTGTGAGAGTGGTTCAGCTGCAGGGATCTGGAGAAGAAAATTCTTCCTGCTGCCTCAAAATGCATCCTTTGAGCTATAGTATCAATAGGTACTACGGAATAGATTTACTTCTTGTATTATAACCTTGTTGTGTCACTAAATTGAGGACATCAGTGGGAAGTGAGGACTTCTAGTGGAAGATGTCCCTGCCCATTGCAGGGGTCTGGACTAGATGACCTTTGAGGGTCTCTTCCAACCCAAACTTTTCTATGTTTCTGTAAGTGGTAGTTTGTGTCCCTAGCACAAGACTTGATTTTTCAAATCCTTCCTGTCATCTTCGCAAAGACACTTTGTGAAATGTCCCTAGGGAAGTTTAAAGTGTGTTGAAGTTACGTGCTGTTGGCTTTGTAAGTGCAGCCTCAGACCTGGTGTGCTGTAAGTGCAGGAGCCCAAGCTTGGTTTCCAGAGGATTTGATGCTCCCAGTCTGTTTCACTACTGACCCTTGTGATGGCTGTGGCATCTCACACTTTGTATAGAAGTCCCTGAAATTCAGCAATTCCTGATAGTCAAGAGCTACAGTCCATGCAGATGAAAACTTAAAGTGAAATCTGGAAGGATTCCTGCTGCCTGAAGCCAGGTACTTTGTCACCCATCAGCCCCTCTGTGATGGGGCTGATACCCTGCAGTGGTATGATGAGGGACTGTGTCCTCTGCTAAGCTGAATATTCCTCATTCTCACACTAAAAAGCACTTTGTCACTTTACTAGCAGACCATATTCCTCTCCTTTCACCCTTTCCAGTATGGCCCCATCAACATCCTTGTGTTGTATTTCCAGCCTTGACTTTGTAATACAGATCACAGCTGGTTGGTTTGAATTTCCCCTGAGTTACCCAGGATGCTGCTGAAAGCACAGGAAGAGCAGAAACGCTTTAATCAGTTAAATCAATCAAACAACAACCAAAAAAAAAGAGTAGACCAGACCTTCAAATCTACCCTGTGACCTTTGATACTCGCTGTCGATGACGTCTTTGTCCTAGTTCTTTAAGTGCAAGGTTTTATTGGGACTTGGCAGAAGGGTGGATGGAGGGAGGAAGACACGGGAGGGGGGTTTGCCGAGTTAAAAAAGGAGCCAGAAAATGTCAGTGAGAAAATGGAAATACCCTGATGTTCCTCCAGCCTAACGCTGGAGTCGGGCGCTCTCGCCCTTACAGGGAAGGGGCTCCTTTTCCGTTAGCTTGACTATGGCCTTATTTAATCGCTTTGCTCTGACATGGAGCCAAGAAAGGGCTTTGCTCTGGGATGCCGGGTCCTGCGTGCGTTCAGGCATCCACAGCTGTTCCCTAGCAAGGGTTGGCTTTTGACTACTGAGGTATTTTTTTATAGCCACAGAGGGCAACTATTAATAGATGAGATTTACCAAAACACAGCGCTGCGCAGCATGGTGCGAAGGGGAAAGGCAAACCTGTGTGATTTATGCCAGGAAAATTCCATGTCAAAATTATACCGAAAGACACAGTAAAAATGAAGATGCCAAGAAGGGGATTTAATCCCTTACTTGGGCCATGCCAGTATTTCTCCTCTATGAAGGATCTGCCCCATCGCATGAAGTATGTTGCCGAATTATTTCTTCAGCGCTAAGCAGCCCAGATTACACAAAGGATAAAGATAAGACACATAGGCACAAAATACCAGCTTTTTCTGAGATGTGATTAGACTGTGAAAGAAATACCAAAAGGAAGCGGAGGCATTCCTGACCCCGAAGACATTTCAGTTGATCAGACGTGGGATTAGGGGTAAAATGTGAAGAATTCCACATTGTGTGGTAGGAACGAGCTGATCGGGAGTTTGCTTCTTTGTTTATTGATTCATTTCTAATTTCCATGATATGATGTAATGAGGCTTGTGCCCGTGTCAGACTTACAAAGTATATTTGTGTATCAAAGAAGATGTGAGATTATGTTCTTCATTTAGGGATATGGAGCATTGAGCAGAAAGGAGTGTGTCAGTTGAAGCTCCTTTTGCAGTCAAAGCTCAGACATCAATTAAATAACATAAAATCCAGATGATATCAATTAATAGACCCATCACTGTAAACATCTACCCTCTTTTGTGCACCTTCCAAAGGCACAAAAAGGGGTTATATTCCCAAGTCAAGACCCACTGACTGTTAGTAGCATGTGGGTATCAAAATCCCCTTTGAAAAGCTTTGCTGAAGTTGTTTCATGTATCCCCGATTCATTTATTTGTTTTGATTCATTTGGAATGAGACAGGGAGAGATGAACTGGTGAAAAGTTCTAAGTAAATACAGAAATATGCTACACTCCTTTAGAGAACGTGGGCAGATGTCAAAAAGGCTGGAGCTTGGTTTGCTTCATGTGAGCATGAGCATCAAGGGAGGATGGAAATGTTTCCAGACCGACCGAACTGCTTAGGTTTGCAGAACTGGTTGAGAACAATTACAAAACAGCATTTTTCTGTGATCTTCTGATTTCCACGAGCTTGGTGATGCTCTATTCCTGTCTTCAGCCTCAGCAAGCACAAACGGAGACAAATATAGGCATGAGAAATATTAAGAAAATCACAAACTTTTATTGTTCAAAATACGTGAATATATTTGTTCTTTGGGTTTAATTTCGCCTTCGCATTTGACTTTCTTTCTGTTAAGGGCTAATTCTGAAAGCTGCTGATTCCTCCCCAAATGTGTAGTCTTGATGTTGTTATTGCACTAAGTGCTGCGGATAAGCGTTGGTTATTTGTAGTCGTTGCTCAGTTCCTCAGGGGAGCAGCCACGCCATCTGCTCACAGCAGGTATAGACACACAGCGTAGGCATGATTTAGAGAATTACATCTTCAAGTCTTCAGAATTGCTGGGGGAAAGGTAGGTGCTTCCAGTAGGATTCAGAGCACTGAGGTTAGAGGCTGAAAATAGGTACGTAAATGCCATGCCCGGTTTACATCAGGCTTCCCCATCACTGCATTCCTTAACAGTCATTCAATCTTTTCTATTTTTGTGTATATAATGTTCCAAACGTATGTTATGCTTTCTGTCTGGAGTAAGTTACATATCCCAAGCTCTTTGAAGTCCGTAGAAAGATTGAACTCCCAAAGACTTTGGGCTTTGGCTTGGATCTCTACATCCAGAGCACGAGTGAGGTCGAGAGCCTTCCCGAGACGAAGGGCAACAGCTAAGAGGAAAGCTCCTGCAGAACAGCACTGCACTAGAGTAAGTAGAAGAAATGTTTTGGGTAAGGATTGATGGCAACAGTTCACAGCATTATGAAAATTACTTCCCTTTTGCCTCCAGCCTTTTTACCACGACTGTGTCAGTGCCAAAAACCAGAACTCACTCACTAATTCTTCCAGAATTGATCGGTCATGATAAACTTCCAAACACAGAGTAAAATGCTTCCGTCAGACACATCAGAGTGTTTCTCCCAGTTTGCCTGAAGAAATCTGTGCTGTTTGATTTTCACCCCCTGCACCCAATTGGATTCAGAAAAGGGCTCAGAGTTCCTGGCTTCCTTCTCATACACTCAGAGTTCCTCTAATGGTTTTACTTCTGGGGATAGATGTATTCATGTGTTTTTGCTTCAGAATGTCTTTAAAATGCAGGCTCAAACCTTTAGCTATCGTCATCTAGATCAGACACAGAGTTTGTATTTTATCCATCTGGGAACAATACTTGAAGCACTTCCAGGTTTTGATCTAGAAAACCATCAGGGAGAATTAGTCCAGGAGGTGGTTCCAGGACACCTTCTCTTCCCCCACAATTGAATAAGGCACAGTGTCAGGTTTTGTAAAGTTCTTGAGATGTACTTGAGCTGGCAGCAGAGGAGTTGTGGAAGTGAGGGAATTCATAACAGCCCTCCTCTGTCTTTGACAGAGAGCTGCAAGACATTTCACGTTAGAGTATGTTTTATAAATGTGGGTTCGTATAATTTGGGGTCTATCTGTGGGAGGCTGGGCAAAAATGACAACCTGCAATTTTTGCTGAATCCTTTGCAAAGCTGGTTTTGTAGTCATCAAGATCTTAAGGCCTGTAGTAGTTGTTAGTGACCTGTTACCAATAAATCATTGCAGCAAACCAGAGCGAAAGTCAATGTGTGGTTGAGAGATGCAAATCAGAGTGGCAGAGGGTGCAAATGTTAAGGGGAAATTAAACTGTGTGGCGTGTCTATAGGAGTCATACTTGTGACAAAAGTTGGTCAAGAGATTTGCCATAAAGGAAAATTAGAGTTTTCCCCCTCTTGTGTTAGTATCCCACAATGGGGAACAGATCTTTGCATTCTCGGAGCCCTTTGCTGGAGGGTCTGTGTTTGATTCAAGTGGATCCACAGGCTTGTGGTGCCAAAACAGGCAATTTCTGCACTTGTGTCTGAAGGCCAAATATATGGGTATGATTTCCTATAGTTTACTGTTACATGCTGGATCAGGATTGTACGTTTCATAAGCTGCCAGTCCAATTTTGTAGGGTCTTGGGAAATGTGTCCTCCAGGGAATGCTTACAATCAGCCTTATGTTTTGGACTGATAGTGCCTGTTTTCTCATACACATGTTAGCAGATCCATATGTGAGGCAACCCAAATGTTCTTCCATCCTTTATTTAAGGAATAGAGGACTACTTCTGCTTGATACATCCCTCAGTTCAAGACATGTTCCCTCTCAGAGCACACACGTGCAATGGTATTTGCTTTAGCTTGTATCTAGAAGTTGCAGGTCCTGCATAGATTTTAAACCCAGAAAGTCTGAAAGTTCTTGAGTGTTTGGGAAAGGCATGTTCACATCTTTCCTCCTGCTGCTTGTTTCTGGCTCCAGAGAGAGAAGTGAGGGGCAGGATTTTGCTGTCAGGGAGTTGTGTTAGCAGGATCTGTTACAGCCATTGCTACTGCGTTTCATGTCCCAACAGTACTTGCTTGACAAAGTCCATGCTCCTGCTCTTTCTTTTCCTTTATTTCTGTCTTCCTAATGAGTAGGAATATAATAATTATAGTAATAACAATAATAATTATTATTATTGTTACTATTATTTAGAAAATACACTATCCACAGTATTTTCTTTCTGCAACCCTGAACTATTTTCATTGCAGGTGTGTTGGTGTTTCTGGGAACTTCAAAGCTATATGTTCTTATGTGGTATTTCTGTTTCAGTGGCTGATGTTTTCTGTTTCCTCATAATCTCTTCACTGCTGGGAAAGAACAAGAGCAAGTGGCTTTTGTAGATCTTGTAATATATAGTGGCTTTTTGGATCTGACTATTCCATTTTCTTTCCTTCCTTAAAAAACCTGTTCAAGACTTCACTGTTGAAGACTTATTAGTATGATCCATCGGTACCCATGAAAACAAACCAGCTCTATATTAGTCCTTTGTAGTAACAGGGAGAAAAACTCTCATGTACTTTGGAAATGTGAGGCTTTTAGTGCCAGGGCACAAGCTTTTGGTTTCCTTGAATTGAAGCCTTCATCACCAGACTATGTTCTCTGTGATCTCACTTTGGTGTCTCCTACCCTTTCCTGCATAAAATGAAATAAAAGGAAATTTCAAGCATTTGAACCAGATTTTCATTTCTTTCTCAGAAAAGAGGAAAATTGGGATTATCCATAAGGCATTGATGATCTGCCCACTGCAGCAGGACCAGCTTTCTGCACAGCCCTGCCAGGAGGTTAAGAAATGAGATTTGAAAGTCCATGAGTTGTAAAAACAAAAACAGAAAAGAAGCGGCATCTCCAAAGCACAAGTGATGTTTTGCAAGATGCATACTTGGAGTGGTTATTTTGGCCCATCAACTCCAAAAGTGTCTGTAATAAACATGCGAGGTCCTTTGTGGTTATATATGATTTTATTCTTTTTGCTGATGTCGGCCTGATTTCAAGTCGCTCTTCATTCCAATGGCAATGTATATCTCACTCTGTGGCACGGGGTTTATGTGCAGGGAGGATTAGTGTCAAAAAGTGAGATGAAAGGAGCAAAGAATTTGATCTTGTTCCTTTTTTCATCCTGCGTTTTTTCACTGTGTGTTGATTAGGGAAGATGCTGAAGGACCAGCCCCTTAAAGTCCCAGCTGCACACCCCAACAGGAACCCTTCTGAGGAGCTATGAGTAACTGCAACCTAACCGCGAGCACAAGGACACAGTGCTCCCTACCCTGACCTGTGTTTTGCTCCCTAAAAATGCCAGGTACTCCCATGGTAGGTGACCCAGCAGAGCTCACCCAGTCAGGGTCCTGACCCATCCTGCCTGCAGATAGGGCAGGTGGATGGAGCCCAGGGCAGAGCAGTAACCATGCAGGTAATTCCGTGCTGTCCATGGGCTCTAAAGAGGGGACACAAAGCACTTCCCAGTGCTCCAGAAGCACCCCAAACCTTGACAGCAAGGCACTAGTTTGGGCAGGCTGCAAGTGTGACCGCAAGCCTGACCCCTTAGCCAGTAGGATGGAGATGAGAAAGTCAGGCTGGAGTTGAATATTAGCAGTGGAAATTGTTAGACAGCTTTAATATAGAGAGTTGCTGTGAGCTACTCCTATAATTAAAGAAAACTCTGTGTCAAAGCCTCAAGCTTCCTCTTGATCTCCAACTTTCAGCCTGATTAACAGAGGCTCTACCTAACTCTTGACCTGATTCAAGGGAGTGATGACAGGCTGCATTCCTGCTTTTCCTTAAAAAAATCAGGTTTGTTCTGGTGACTGTAACCAAAGTGTCCTTTACGTGAACTGCTGTGCAGTGTGCTACGCACGTATCTGTCGGTTGTTCTTGGAAGCTTTGGGATGAGAGGTGGTATGCAAATGCCAAATATTAGAATGGAAAGGAGAGCCCTGGTTCCACAGGAAAATCTGTTTCTGAAGTGAGTGTGGTGCATTGTCTTCAGGAAGAGTGAAGCTGAAGGATTCAGGAAGGACCAGCTTCTTACTGTAGGGAGCTCTGGCTTTTCGTGTGCTGAGCATGAGATCTTTAGGACTTTTGTGGAGCTTGTAAAATAAGAGTAAATGAGTGTAAAATATGAGTAAATGATTATAAAATATGAGTGAAGGCTTGTAAAATATGATGAGGAGCCACCCGTTAAAGGATCAGCAACACAAGCCACTGCTTATGTAGAAGAAAGATGATCCTTATTATCACAGGATATAGGCTCAAGAGATCGAGTTTCTAATCCTCGCTGTCACAAGGAATAATTTTGTTACTTTGGACAAATTGCTGCAGTTCTCTACCTCAGTTTTCCCATTCAGAAGACAAAGCAAATTATTTCATTTCGCTATTTGATGGCATCTTCAGTCATGGTGAAACCTCTCGAGGGGAGGCCCAGTGCAAGGGTTCTTGTTCCACTTTAGTATCACTTAAGCCCTTGGACGGGGTTTGGAGCGGTGCAGAGGGCTTGTGTCAGGGCTTTGACCAGAGTGGAATTTCTCTCTTCATGTTTAGGAAGCATTTTGAGGCCCAGAGGGGAAGCACTGTGGAAGTGCCAAACAGCATAACCGATGGTTAAAATAGCCTAATATATATATCTATCTATACACGCACACCTTCCTATACTGACTTAAATTCTAATGTCTACGTGAGTGAGGTTTGCTGCAGCCAAAAGAGGTTTTCCTAAAGTGGGAAAGTGAATCTGTTTTAACTGAACGGGTTCCTGAAAGTATCCTTACTCCTCTTCGTTCTTTCTCGTCTGACTTTTCTCCTTGTTACAATGGTTCAGCCTGTAGAGTCTGGAAAAACATCAGGGTAACCAGGGCAGAGGGAATATCAGATGGAGATGAGGGATGGATAAGAGACAAATTACAGTACATTTCTCATGGGTCATTTGGCTCTAGTCTTGAAAAGGAGAGAGAGAAAAAAATCCCAAAGTAGTAAAAGAAAGAAAAAGAGACAAAACAAATAAACCTGCCAGTGTTGCTGATTTCAAAGGCCTGTGAAATGTGCATCTATGCTTCATAATGCTTTGCTGCTTGAAAGAGATGCGTCTCGAAATGTTCCGTTCTTTAATCTTACTCACTGTCTCAGAAGTTAATTGTACAGTAAGATCACAATTCTCCTTGCCAAGGCTTTCCCTTTGTTTTCCTTCTCCTTCCTGCATGTTGGCCAGCCAGCAGATCTTTTCCTCGCTTTGTGTAGTTGGTTTACTTAATTATCTTTAATGGTTGTGTGAGGAAACAGGGCTTTTCAGTTCTTGTTGCACGAGTGAACTCAAGTGTTGCTCCGCTCTTGGACATAGACCTTGCAAAGGGAGAAGGTTCAATGCTCACGTATTTATGGTCTGCAGCACTGCAACTCTCCATAAATCTCCTAAAGGGTATATAAAGGTGGGGTCTCTTGTATAAAGAGTGGGCATTAATCCTTGGGAGGATCAAGGGAGAGAGGGAACAGATAATTTTCTGTATATTAACAGCCTCCCCAGATTGTTGCCCAGAGCTCAGGCAGAACATGTATGACATTTGAAGAGGTTTGCATCATCTTGTTCCCCATTCTTTTTCCCTCAGCCTCTGCTCTTTCTTATCCTGGCCAGAACCAGCAGCAAAAGTGCCGGGGAAAAAAAGAATCTGGTTTCACTGTATTTCTGAATCTCAGCCCAGGTTTGTGGAGGATTTGGCAAGGATTTACAAACCTTTGAGAGAATCCGTGTGGAGATCTGAGGAAACCCGCCTCCCTCCTTAAAAAAGCAAGTTGCCTTGGCCAGAAATTGGGCAAAAATTGGTCGTTTCAACGGAGGTTTCCTTTGAGATTTTGGATTTGAACCTGAAGCTGCACTTTGAGAATCAAATTTTGCTCTGACTCTAGATTTACACTGGAGCAAATGCATCACAATCAGCACCGATACTTGTGTGCAACCCAGTGAGAACAGAACTTGGCTCAAAGTTCAAGCTCACATGAACCAAACCGAAAGAGGACCCAGAGCTAGGTTTGGAGAAGCCCAACCACCAGCTTTATTCCAAGCCGTTGATGCAGTTCAGCTTATTAAGTAGCTGTTACATTTACAACATCCAGAAGTTATCTGTAAGTAATTGCATAAAATAAAGCTGTATCCTTTGTTAGGTTGGATACCAGGTTGGATGGCACTTGGGGCAACTTGCTCTAGTGGAAGGTGTCCCTGCCCATGGCAAGGGGTTGGAACTGGATGAGCTTTAACGTCACAAACCGTTCTGTGATTGCACGATTAGCAGTCTTTCATGAGAAATTCAGATATGACCAAGCAGGGGTGTGCCATGAGGGTTCTATAGACAATAATACTTATTTTTAGACCTAAGTAGCAAACAATTTATGTATGGAATGTTCTTTTTTCCTTCCAGTCATATAGATTTAGAGTGTAGAATGTTACAGTAGAAACGTGCTTATGGCTAGGACTGTCCTGCTGGAAAGCCAGCATTACAAAGCAAATGGAATGAGACTGATGATTTGATGATTGTAAAAATTCCCTGCTTTACACCAAGAAGCTGCTGTCAGTCTCTGTTGCAGGATAAAGAAAAGCCAAGCCCAAAGGATTCCCATGTTTTGCATAGTAAAACTTTTCTTTCTGTTTTCTTTTATATATATATGTATAATTTCTTGTCATAGGGTGAGTAAAGCCTGAATCAGCAACATAATGGTAGAGCTTGGAAAAGATGGCACCCTAGGATCACTGAACATCCAGCCTTCTGTAGCCATGTGTGGTTTTACTTGGTTGCTTAATGTCAGTCTTAACTATAGGACCTGCCTCCGGTGTAGAAAACCCTCATCCAGCTTTAACCAGCTAACCCGAACGCATTCGCAGTGTCCCAGAGAGTGACACAGAGTTCAGCCCAAGCTTCCAAGCCGACCCAGGAAGCCGGGTGTATGCTTGAACACTCATCCTAAGTGTCTTCTCTTGGATCCTTATCATTATTAAGTTTTCCTTTGCCAAAACATTCCTTCTTTCTTGTAACAGGAGATCAGATTTGGGGGCTGTAGACTAGGACATTTTGTTGCAGTGGATAAACCAGAATGGTTTAAAAGCTGCCAAGCCTACATGTGCTGACAGTGCTTGCAATTTATGCTTGTGGACATGACCTAGTGACTGCCTGGTTTGGATGCGGTCGGAATTACAGTTACACAGTTGGATTTCAGTGTGAACACAGGCAGTGATCTGGATCTAAATTGGGACCTGAAGCCTTTCACTTGTAATATTCTGGCTCCGTTCTATTTCAGGCTCTGTCCCAATCACTGAAAGATTTATACCTTTATCAATAAATTATCATGACTTTTACTACACTTACACCAGTGTCTTAAATTAACACTAAACTAAATGTAGATGAGGCACGCTTCCTGCTTCACATGATTTATGGCAATCTGTCTGAAATGAGCAAAATTAAATTTGCCAGAAAAGGCAGATCTTTAACATTAGGTCAGACAAAAATTTTATTGCGAATCCACCTCTGAAGAGGGTTTGGAGATTGCCCTTTTTTCAGGTTTTTGATAAACCTGTAGCACTTTAAGCAAAAAAAAGAATGAGTATTAGGAGTGTTTGTGAGGTCTGAAATCTCTGCTGTGTGCTTTATGTCAGGTTGTAGGTGATAGCCAGGACAAAGATACAGTTCCATGGCACTGATAAGCTCTCAGCTTGAGGAATGTGTCCTCTTTTGCTGACCTGCCTTTAAGAAAGATGTTGAGAGTGCAGATGAGAGCATCGGAAATGACTAGAGGTCTTAAAAATACAACCAGTGTGGAGAGGCTGAAAAATAATGTCATTTAATGTCCCTTTGTGTGGGGAATGGCATAAACAGGGTGCCCAGGGCAGTGCTGGAATCACTGTCCCTGCAAGTGTTCACAAACTGTGTAGACGAGGCCCTTAGTGCCATGGGTTGGTGGTGGCCTTGGCAGTGCTGAGGTAACGGTTGGACCTTATGGTCTTTAAGGTCTTTTCCAACCTGGTTGATTCTGTAATTCTAAATACTCATGTGCATCTGTTGCAGAAGAAAAAGATTCAGGTAGACCTTCAGTAAAGCTTGTGACTGTAAAGGTATTAAAACACGGGCTGCAGGTTGCTGGGGCAGTGGCAGAGTCCTTGTCATGTGTGGTCTTAAGTATGAGCTGGATAAGTTGCTTGGTGTGACATAGAGATGCCCTTGTCTTGGGGTGGAGTCTGGCAACAATGATCTCTGGGCATCCTTTCCAGCTCTATTTTCCTGTGATTCTATGACAGGAGACAAAAGGCAGCTTATACACTGGCATCAACACTGCGTCTCCAAAGAGAGTTCCATGTCTAACCACCCAAGACTGAGAAATCACAGGGGGAAAAGCTAAATTACAATTGTGCATGTCTGCCAAATGGCCTCATTTCAAGGTCAACTTTCAGTGCTGTTAGAGTCATGGCTCGTACCATTATCTTCAGGAAGAGCATCATGTATCTCAAAGCTGTTCTTGCTGTTCACTGCAGATATGGAAAATCTCTAGGTGGACTCTGCACCCTAAAACCTTGTGCCCCCCATGTTGCTTGAACAAACAGGGCTGCTGGTGAGTGCCTGTCCACATCCTGACTGCTGTGCTCTTTACTGCTCTAACGTGTTAGTGTCAGTCCTGGGACCAGGATTGGAGCTGGAGGGATGAAGGGAGCACGACTGAGATACATCAGCCACACTATGGTGGAAACCACACCTGGATCTGCCACAGGCATTGCAGGGCTGTCCCGAAAAGCCTCCTCTTTGTCTGCTAAACTGTATTCTATGGTTTAAACTGGGCTGACATCTCTTTGATGTCATCACCAAATGAAAGCAGAAACAAGGAGTCTTGGGAAGGAGAGCAATATACTGGTCCCTAATTCCAGCAGATTAAATCTGTCCTACAGTATGCTGAACTCACTACCTAAAGGGTAGGATATTGCATGTCAAGACTTAAATGGAGACATTTTGAGGCTGACTTCCCAATTCAGAAGATGCTGTGGGGTTTTGTTTTGCATTGGTTTGGGTGTTTTGTTTTCAGATTGTGAAATGCAGTGCCTTTTATTCCTAACAAACTCATCAGGCAGTTGGAGACCGTACTCCATAGTGAGCAGATAGCAAAGTTCCTACTCTGTGCTTGGGTGGGGTCTTGCAAACAATCCCTTAAGTACCCTGTTTGTTTTCTTGCTGTAAAGGGACACTTGTCTTTGAAGGAAAAAAAAAAGCCAAAACAAAGTCAAATAGGGAATAACTGGGAGCAAACAGTAGAAAACATTTCCTAACAATAAGGGCTGGAAAACTCTGTTCCTTGCAAAAACAACCACAAGTGCAAGAGGCTACACCCCAGGCACACTGGGGAAACACGGGAAAGCCACTCTCTGACCTGGAAGAAAATGGGGAGGAAAAGTTTCCAACCCAGTTACAAAACTGCTCGACTCTAGCCACCAAGGCCAGATTTAATATGATTAGACTGGATACCCACTGAGTTTAAAAGCCATTGTTGAATGTGTTTGTAGTGAAGTGGCAGAGATTCATAGCTGGGCTTGGCTTTGGAGCTGAGGATCCAGCAGAAGGGAGCTTCATGGAACCATGGGGCTAAAGCCTGTGGGCTTCACCTCCCTGCCTGGGAATGAGCCCTGCTCCAGCAAAGCCACAGCCCAAATGGGCAGGAAATGGGTTTGACAGATGAGACAGGCATGGGGCTAATGGCTCCTGTGACTGATGGGGCAGGCTGTGTGGCGAGACACTGCTGGATGAGCTGAAGGCTCCATTAGAATGAAACTGGAGCATTGCACGGGATGCATATTACTGATTGAGGTCTGGGGCTTACTGGATGAGGGCGAGCTGCTGTAGAGTTCCAGGGGGCCATTTACACTGCAGTGGAGGGAAAAAAGCAAAGTGAAGCTGTGCATTGGACAAAAAAGTCGATGAAAAGATCTGGGTGGGAATGTGCACATTGCCTGATATGATTTGGTGTCCCAAATGGCCTTAAACAGCCCATAGAATTTCTATGTCTAAACCAGATTCCTGCAAACGAGACCTTTTATGATGCACTAATAGGCTCATTAGGCTTTCTTGAGCGAGGCACGCTCACAGCATCCAGCATCGTATGTTTTTTCCATTACAGGAATTACACGTGTTTTGTTGTGCTTTGGGTTCTGTTTTGTTTTCCACATAGGCTTGCCCTGACAGTTTCCCCCATTCAGGTTTATATTGGAGGTACCATCTCGAGCCAATGAATTTTATGAAATATGTTGCTGGCACTCACGGAGAGATGCATAAAGGAAATATTCTAATGACAGTTGGGAAGGCTTTGATCGCTTTCCAAGACTGCACTCATGTCTTTGAAATGCGAGTTTGGCAGTGCTGGAAAGGCTGGGCTCTTTGGCTCTCTTTGGCACGAGCCCATGTGACAGACATTATGTCCTCTATCAGGGGACCCACATAACCTTGAGAAGTGTAAGCAGCGCTCGCAGATTGCATTGGGTCAGATAGTCTGGGCTGATAACAAAGCAGCCGCGGCAGCAGGGGGGAGGCAGCCTCATCCAATGCAATAACTGAAAGCTATTTTGACCTGGTAACTGTTGGGTCTGCTGCCTGCGGCTACGTAGTTGGACATGAACTGCAAAAGTAGTTAATTTATGCCTCCTTGAGTGTAGGAATGTGGTGATGATGGATAGGGATGGGAGGTTATTAGAAACACGGGGAGGAAGGAGAGGATAGAATTCCAGCTCGTGTTTTTATCTCTTACACACACACACACACACACGCTGGTTCCTTTGCATGCATACTCTTGGCTGTCTCGCATGTGTGCACAATCCAAAGCCTTGCTTACACACTCACACCTCAGCTCATGCACGCACATGCAGGCGCATGTCCACACGCTTACAAGGGATTTGCCTGAGCTAAGTGCTGGAGCATGTTTATGTGTTGGGGGTTGCTGACTGCTTTTACTGCGCTTTCTTCCTCCCAAACATGATCTGCCTACACCTAGTCCTGTGCAGCCCCTTTGCTAAAAATCCTCTGGACATTCTGTTCTTACACCTTCTGAATATATTCATTTGCAGACTTATATTGGCTGGCAGAGAAATGGTGGTCAGAGAAATGCCATAAAGCCAAGTCCAGTTGAGTTGGTGAATTTACGTAAGAGGAGTTCAGTCTCAGTGATGCACTGACATCATTTAACAATTAGTTAAATGCTGCCTGCTCTGGATGTTGTCTGCAGTAATAATCCATGTACCTAGATGTTGAAGCACAGAGCCTGTGTGCAAGTGAGGGAGCCCTTGTGGCCATGCACTGAGGCTATAAATGGGGATGGGATCGTGTAAACAATAAGCAAAGAGACAGCTGAGAATAAAGAAATGTTAGTTTAGATTATTTGAAACCATAAGAGAAGAGTGGGGATAAAAATGGTAATCTCAGGAGGGGAGTCTGATTATAGTTACTCCTACAGGGATTTGCATAGGCCATGGAGTGCCTGCATCCAGAGTCAACAACCACGGTCTCAATACAGGCCTTTCTTTCCCACTGTGATACAAAACATACAAACGTTTTTCTACTTAGAGATACACAGTGCTTCTGTTTCTGTCCTTTTCTTTCTTGCACAAAGCATCACACCACTCAGCCATTGTCTCTTACGCTTTTGCTCACTGTCTTCTACTGATGCTACCGTACACGTACACATACACATCCTCCCCTTCCCATGCGTGCATCCTCCATCACATATTGTCCCAATGCACTTATGCTTTCGTCTGGAAATGTACATTAGTTGTCATGTAATCTCAAACTGTTGCTTGTGGACACATATGAGCCCATGTTTAGAAGAGGTGTTTTCAAAGGCACAAAGAAGATCATGGACATAGATTACACACAGCCTCAGAAGGTTCTGCAGATACATGCAGAACAGGCTTGAGGAGCTAAGGGGAAGATGTGTGTGTTTTCCATAGATGTGTTGGGAACAGTGGAGAGATGAGAAATGTGTAAGGGGTCACAGTGCTGACCTGTCCTTCAGGATGTCATCCACATCTGATCGGAAGATAAACACTGTATGGAATGGAAACATACCCTTCCACTGGGGTCCCCAAAGAGCACGTCTTCCTCCATGAGTCAGCGAGGGCCTGGGGACACCCAGCCGTGTGCTATTTTGGAGGCAATGACTTCAGCAAGTGGCAGGGGAAGCTATTGTGGAAATATGAATGTGTTTTCCATTGGGGAGTCCTCCAGGGAAGGACAGAAAGATCTTGGTGTTGATCCAAGTCCCCTATTTTTTCTTCACCCTTCTGGGAACGAAAGCCTTGCAAAGTATGCAAGGAACCCTATTCACTGAATGTGTTTGGTTTGTGAGAGCTGTGTGAGCCCCATGAACACCCATACACAGATGGAGAGGGGGACTTTAGGAAGCAGGAATCAACCTGCTCAAGACCATCATGGTGTCCTTTCCTTACAAGCTAGACAGCCGTGCTTGACTCAGTGTGATCTCTCTGTTGTTTCCACCTGTCAAGTGAAGACAGTGCAGCTTACCTGGGTTTGAGATCTTGTGTTAGCATGCTTCATATCAAAACTGTGAGCTAGAAACAGAGAACCAATGGGTTACTCTTATGCTTCACTTTCTCCAGCTTTACTCTGTGTGCATCAGAGTTCCAATGGAAGCAGTGTTGTACCATGGTGCGTGCCCTGTGAGTAGCTCCTCTATTCCAGTATTGACAAAGTCTCCTCCCTTAAAGGAGTGCAAAGAGTGCTTCCAATGGCCATTAGGCTTAAGGGATTGGCTTATCTGCAAGCAGATTGCTCTGTAACCTCCAGACATACCAAAAGCTAAGAAGAAATACAGCTCACCAGGGAGGGGAACACCTAAGGAGCCTTAGGAATTGATGTCACAGTATGGTACCGCTCCTGCAGAGATGTCTTGCCAGGAGACCTTTTGGCACAACTTGGCTTTCAATAAATAGCAATTTCCAAGCATCCAGTGTCAAGGTTAGACCATCTGCATCCTCTTACAAGTGGCTGGTGCTGGTGCTAAAGGAGGAACTTTGTGAGCTGGTGTGTGTTGCTGCACCAGCCTGAAGATGTGAAACTTGTCGTGAAGGAAAATTAGAGGTAACAATAATAAACAGCCTAGAGGGAATGTGCAAGGTAACTGCTGATATAAGAGATTTACTGACCATAATATGTGGTTAATTACATTCATAATAAGTAGATTCCTATACTTATCTTCAGAATGTGTACAGCTTTATGTATTTAGCTTGGATTTTGTGGCCTCAGTTAATCAATGGCCTGATATCCTTGTATAAGATTCACTGTATGAATGCAAAGCAATCAAAGTTAGGGAGTGGGTTATTAAAATATCTCAGGTGACTGTTATGCAGGATATTATAAGATCTTTGCCTGGATTGCAGCACTTCTTCTATACTTTGTGGCTTTTCATGTCACCTTTAGAAAACAAAATGCTTTTCTTTTCCTACAGAGCATACTTGGATGTCAACGAACTGAAGAACATCCTCAAACTGGATGGATCCACACACCTCAACATCTTCTTTGCCAATTCCTCCGAGGAAGAGCTGGCTGGAGTGGCAACTTGGCCCTGGGACAAGGAAGCCTTGATGCATCTAGGTGAGCAATAAAGATGTTTCTTCTTTGTAAAGCATTCTTCTGAGGCACTAAGAAGGAAAGACAAATATGCTTTAAGCTCTGTTCTGATTTCTTATCATTCCTCTAATATATAGTCAGGGGAAAAAAAGTATTTCACGATTCCCAGATACTGGCTCTCAACCAGGAAAATATTAGGTTATAAACCCAAAGCATATTATGGTATTTGTAGATGATGTCAAGCTGAAAGTATTTCACCTTTTAAGTGAAGCTACTTTACAGGGCATTCACTCCATGGGAGCACTTTGCAAAGAAGATTTGGGGAGATAGGTGTGGGGATGCTAGACAGAAGTGAATTTTTAACCTCAGCCTATTATGTTCTGATCCTTAGTTCATTCCTTAGTAAGTGTTCAATTAATTTCCCTCGCAGCTGAAATTTGTGGCTGTTTTTCTCTACCAATGTGCAAAAGAGCAAACTGCTGAGAGATTGTATTTCTAATGTTCATTTGAGTGGAACTAGAAGGAGTTCACAACCCTGTGGATTGCCTTGCATGTTTCATAACAAGGTTGCTGAGTATGGCTGCTGGAACCCAGGCGTCCAGACAAAGCTGTACAACCTCCCAAATGACTCATTGCCCTGACACCCGCAGTGCCACTGGACCTGTGTTCCTTGCAAAGTGCCAGATGAGCCTGGTTCAGAAGGCACCTACTGAGTGTGTAGGTACTTCTCTGAACTGCACAAACCTCCCTCGGGCTGCAAACCTCATCTGGTCATCTTATAAGAGCAGGGATTGTCACAGATTTCCCAGCTATTTTCTAGCTTGTCCAGACCTTCCAAAGCTGGAAGTGAAGTCCAGTTTCTGCCAAGTTCAGGCTTTATGAAAGGCTGTTTCAGCCAGTTTTTATATTACCCAGCCCCATCTTGAGCAAAACAGAAAAGCTGTGGCAAATGTAAAGCTAGACGAGGAGAGTAAAATATGATGTTTATTATTCTAAAGCATATTGTGAGAGCTGAGCTACAACTCGAGCCATCAGTCAGGGAGGCTTTTCCATGCTCAAAAATGTATTACGCCAAATCCTAGATGTTAACATCTCTTTATAGTCACCATAGCTGAGAGAAGCCCCATGGTTGGATCAAGCCGTTGCCCTACCTCAGTTAGTGAATGCTTTATTGTGACATGCAACTTTGCTGCTGCTCTGGCAGAACTGCGAGCAAACTTCCCAAGGACTGGCACTGACACACATCCAGTCTCCTGCTGAGCTAGGCTGGAAGTGAAGCCACTTCCACTCTGACTTGCCTCCAGCCCCTTCTCCATGGGCTGCTGCTTGGAGCACCAAGAACAGAAGATGCTGTGAATAAATGCCTGCCAGTGAGCATCCCCCACAGCAACATCTGGCAAAACCAGAGATAGATATTAACCCCAGCCTCAGCTGGAACCCACACTGATGTGATTTCTATCACTTTGTAGTACCACAACTCCCTTCTCCTGCACTAGTAACTGTTTGCTTCTGATTGTGCAACAAGGATGGGTTTGCTGGTGGGAAACATTAGCCCTAATGCCACTGCTGGAGTGAGCTAAGGCTGCAGCGTAGCTGATCCTGCCATAATGAGTAGTTTCACAGCTTCCCTTGGTGTTGCCATGGGAGGGAGAAGAGAACAAGGAGAGAGCTCCAGAGCGCCAAGAAGAGCCTTCTGCAAGAGGGCTGGGGCCTGCCCAAAGCCCTGGTGAGTTCTTCTGTCACTTCATTAAGCTAATTGTCACCATCATGCCTCAGCAAAACAGTTTCAACTCAGATCCTAGAGTGTGTTGCCAGAATCCATTGACCAAGACAAGATTTCATGGGAGAAAAAGACATTAACCAACAGTTTAAAGTTGATTTGAAGTGGGGAAAAAGTAGAATAAATAAATAATGGTCATAATTTCCTGTCCAAATGGCCCTCCCAGACCTGTGCTTGCTCTGTAAGAATTCAGCTTGAATCTTTTTTTACTCTCTTCTATAAATCCAATATGTCCTTAATAAAAAAATATGAAATATGTCCTGTGGTGCAGATCTAAAGGCTGGGATAGAGATTGGCTGGGTGAGGGAGTTTATCTTTTCTGTAAAACTGCACTTGATTTAGATTCTTGACAGCTGTGAAAAATGTAACTTTCCAACAAAGGCAAAAAGCAAATCTCTGTCTCCAGCTGCCTCGGGGCTGTCCAGAGCCAGAACCATTTACCCAGCCTGTGCTTTCAGAGGCACATCCTGCTGAGGAATTCCACCAATACTCCTGCTATTGGAAAACAAACTCTGGAATTATCATTGGGAAAGAGACCCTCACAAAATACACTCTCTGACTCTCTGGGTTGAAATATCTGGGTAGAGACCAAGCACTGGAGGAATCAGAGCATGGATTGTATAAAGGGGGATTGAAGTGGTTACGTACTGGTAGGCTGTATATAATTTGGATGGACGAAAAGGAGCATTTCAGTGCTGTGGAAGGGATGTGCAGATGCTGCATGCAGCATAGTTGTTGCAGTGTGATTGATTTTGTTCACTCTTTTTAATCTGTATTTAAACTTTCAGCTCATTTTTTAAAAGACTATATATGTATTTACACATGTCCACATGACTTCTTTGCACTGTGTCCATGTAGTCACACATGCCCATACACAGTCTTTCTTATGTTCCTATGCATAGGTCCCTGCAGGACATCGGAAGGGGTCTTGCCTCTGTCCTCAGCACTGATAAGATTTCAGGTGTATTGTGTTTGGACACTTGGAGGAAAATGTGAGACAACTGGGAAGGAAAACCAGTGGAGAACCACAGTCAGGAAGGACTAAAGAAAGGTTGAATGCATTAGTTATTTAGACTGAAGGAAAAGAGTCTGAAGTGGGCTTGATGACAATCTCATAAAATCTGATGAAAGGGGAGGAGAATCTTTTGTTCTTTGTACCTGTGTGAGGCAGGACTTGAAGTCATGAACTTAAATTGCCAACAAATCAATTCAGATTAGATGTGAGTTAAATCCTTGCAGCCGCGAGGATACTGAGTGCTGAAATGGACTGGTGGGGCAGTCATGTCATCAGGGGTTGTAAAGAGATGTTAGGGCAGTATCTGTGAGGGATGGTATAGACCTAACTTGCCCTGTGTTGTTTGAGAGTGGAGTTTAGGTGACTTATTAAGATCTTCTGAGTCTTATTTTCCTCTAATTCCATGATTATTACAACCAAGTGTCCAGGCAGATGAGAAGGAAGAGTCAGGACTCGGTGATCTCATCTTCCCTTCACTGCAGTCACTGATAGAGTTCCTCCTGCCAGAACCTTTCCTCTCCTCATTGTCACTAAATTAGTACTGTACCATATCCAAGATTTATTCTCCCACTTCTACAGAACAGTGTCCTGTTCTCATGGAAGGCAGTATACACAAACAGTTTTAAATAAAGGGCTTGGAAAAGGTGAGCTCAACAAGCTAAATAAAGAAAATCTGAAGCGTGTCATAAATCCGAAGGTACATCTAACTGAGCTAAAAATATAATTATGATTAATTCAATGTACTGTCGAGCCTCACTAATTTACCATTTGCTTATCTACACATCCCATAATTCATACAACAAAAACAAGCACCCTTGATTTTCTTTGCGCACATTTAACAACCACAGAGTTCTTTTAGAATTAGCACATTCCAGGATTCCATCGTTTTTGACACATTAGACTGATGCATATTCATTAGTGGACTGTGCAGTTCAGATCAAACCAGCCTTGTCTGGGTGTATGAGCAGAGTGTGTTTGTGACAGTTACTTCAAAGCTGTCTATCTGATTAGAGCACACCCTGCAAAAACTGTTCCAGCCTTGGTGTATGCTGTTTTCTTTGTCCAGCTCCTAGTTTGCAAACATTGGTACAACTCACTGCAGTTTTTAGAGTGTTTCAGAAGTTAATAGGCTTCTATTATACCTTTACCCTGTGGAATAATATGCAGAGAGTGTTTCAGGTATGCTTTGACTGTTGGTATCAATACATTGCTTACACTTATCTGGGCAGAATTATTCTCTTTAAGCACATTAAACTATTTGCAATTGCATAGCAATTGCATGTAGGATTTCTCTTTAAATTAACACAAACCAAACTAAGGATATTCAGTCAAAAGACCAATTGCCACTGTGGTTTTGGTTTAGGACACTGGGTTTGTCCCATCGCTCTTTCTCCTTAGAGCCCCAGTCTAAGGGTGAGATTAAACCTTGTTGTGCAGTTTCTCTGAGCAGGCAATGTGCCTGACAGTGCAAAAAGCAGCCCATGCTATAAAGGATCCGATGAACTGCCAGAGGATCTGCCCTTGGGATTGTCTTCCTTTGCTGTTCTGTGTAAGACAAGGCAAATGTAGAAGCTGTTCTCTTTTCCCTTTACAGGTGGCATTGTGCTGAATCCTTCCTTCTATGGAATCCCTGGCCACACACACACAATGATCCATGAAATTGGGCACAGCCTGGGGCTCTATCACGTCTTCCGGGGAATCTCAGAAATCCTCTCCTGCAGCGATCCGTGCATGGAAACAGAGCCCTCCTTTGAGACTGGGGACCTCTGCAGTGACACCAACCCCGCTCCCAAGCACAAGCAGTGTGGGGATCCTGGCCCTGGCAATGACACGTGTGGTTTTCACAGCTTCCTAAACACTCCCTTCAGTAACTTCATGAGCTACGCAGGTACTTGGGTTTCCTCAGCTTGCTGCTGGTTGGGCATGAGCAAAGAATACAAGTATTACCTCTGATTTCTGCAGTCCCTTTCATGTGGGGCTCCATGCTGACTCCTGTGTCCTTTGGTCTAGGAGCAGGCTTGATAAAGGATCAGATTTGATGGCCTCAGGACTCTCTTCCAGTTCTCCTATTCTTTTCTTTCCCACCTTTCCCCAACTTTACACAGTTTCATGTGAAGCCCGGGCAGAAGGCTTTGGGGAGGGGAGAAATGAGATAAGCATTAAGAAAACAGCTTCTAAAGGCTTTACAGCAAATTTGACACCTTGTTTCCCTGGGATCTGGATGCCTCATCTATGAGGTCTTCTTTGGAAACCCCAAATTCAGAGATTTACCTTCTCCCAAGGCGATACCAAGTGTCAGATGAGTATCGATGCCACCAAGGCTGTAGGATAAATCTGTGATAGACATCTAATGAGACACTGCTCATGCCTCCAGGTGTCTGCTCAAACACCATGTTTATTGTTTGATTTGGAGTCACTGTGGTTCAGCTAGAATTGCTCATGCAAGTTTCATCATTAGAGTGGGATATACTGGGATAGTACCTAGTCAGGAATGCTCTTCTGGTCAAAGACCACCAATACGCTGTGCTGGTTTGTGCTGGGAGTGCAGCTAAAAAGGCTCCATTTCAACTGTGTGGAGCCACCCCTCCAAGAGGAATAAGCTACTCAAGCAAAAACCTGATTTTGAGGTTATAACTTCCATAGGCACAGCTGTGCTTTTCAGGGGTGCTGGTTCATGGCACTCCTACCAACAGAGAGTAATACAAAGAATCCATGAGCTCCTGTGATGCTTCACGTTGGACAAGGGTGGCCTGGGGGCCTTACTGCACCCCTGCAAGTTCAAGGGGAGTTGAATGATCCTCTGTTATTTCCCAGAAAGAACCAGGGATACCTTAGCTTGTATTTCCCCTTATTTTGGGTCACGGGGTCAAGCCATGCTGAAGGTCTGTGACACTGAGCTGACAGCATTTTAAAGGTGACCAATATCCTTATAGCCACTGAAGGGCACCTTTATACACTAGGCAAAAACACAGATTGCCCACTCAAAAGGTCATAGGAGTGCTTACTCTGTAGTAAAAGTGTAGAGAAGCGAAGTGTTTAATGTCATCTGGGGCACAGATTGAAATGATTTATAACAGCAATGCTTTTATGCTCTCCGTGGCCCTAGCTAAAAGCAATGCTTAGTTTTCTCTTTATTTTCCTATTTGTTTAGAGGGTGTTTTCAGGGACAAGCATACGCACCCTGAGACAGCTCCCCAGCATGCTGTGCACTTTACTGTGGGGCAGAGCCTTAGAGCTTGATGCAGCCTCCTGTAACATGGCACAAAGAACTCCTGAGATGACAATCCCCATCCACCAGATCTGCTGGGGTGTGTGCTGAGGGGTGGAGAGTGCTTGTTGCAAAACCCTGAGGTCTCTTCTTCCAAAGAGATCTTGCCTTCTCAATTCTCTCTCGAGAGCTGAGACAGAGACAGACCACAGAGATATGGATCTGCTCTTGGGAACTCCATATGTGCTGGTGTTCCGAGCAGAAACCTGCCTTTTTTTTTGTCTTGAAAAATTAAGTGAAGCGACATGATAGGTATCTCTAGAGCTCATGCATGAATCGGGTTGTTTTCTGTTGTTGCCAGTGGAATAAAAATATACCAGGATATCAAATTGCTGTAGAAATACCTTTGAAACATTTAGTTGAGGTCATGTAGCTCTAAGCATCGCCTTGCCTTTCTGTTTTGCTGCTTGTATGCAGCTTGATCATATTGTGTTTGTCTGATGTGCATCTGTCCAGTTATCCCCAGCTGTGTAGCAAAGCACTGATTTAAAGGGTAACTTTTCTTTCCCTAAATAACAAGTTTTGATGTCCAGAAGATCAAGAATGTAAGAAATTGGGCTTGTAAATTATTTTTACAAGTCCAAATAGCCGTGGTGTTCCCAAATAAAAGATAAATCTTTTAGATGATCCTCCGTGAAGTCAGCAGGAATTCTGCCTCTGAATTCTGTTGGAGCAATCATCCCAGCAAAGACTCCTGAATTTCTCTAATTATTACTTTATCTGAGGATCTTGAACCCTTCTTGTCATGGAGGGATTCATTGAAATACCTTCCTCCCTCTCCTCTCCTCCCTTCCCTCCCCCAGGACACAGCCTTTGCTGATGGGGAAGCAGATTGGGAATGCAGGTCATCTTTCTCCCATGCCATTGTCTCACTGCTTTGTCCTATATATACTTTATTGTTCCTTTATGATGGCTGTTAAGGGCTTTTGTCTCCTTCTGTGCTTCCGTGAAGAATATTTATGGCTTTTACAGCATGCTCAGGGGTAGACCATCGATAATTATTGAGGATATCCAGGGATGTCAGATTAAAGCAGCCTTTTGCGTACCCACAGGGATTTGTAGATATTTTCAAGCTGGTGGTGGCTGTCTATCTACTGGGTATGTTTGATGAGAGGAGGTTCACTGCTCAGTGGAATTAGGAGGGATGCAGGAGAACATGCGAACAGACATGTCCTTCCTGTGGTAGGGCTGCATCTGAGGCTGTAGTTTGAGCAGGATCCCAGCCGAAGCTGTCTCCTTTTGCTTGCATCTCTGGGAAGATGTGGCAAGGTTTTAAATTAGCCAGCAAATTCACACTTCTCTTTAGAACAAATTCATGGGGTTTTGTGCCTCTTGAGTTGCACAGGGCACGGACTTGAAGAAATCAGAGCATCTAGTAACGCTATTACAATATTGAGCTGCCAACTTACACTCAGGCAAACAACTCTGAGCAGCCTCCAGTGACCTGCATCTTCCCAGAAAAGTGTATTCCTTGACCTGTGCCAAACTGTCATTGTTGTTTGTGTCACAGCAGCGTGCAGAGGTCCCATCTGGGACCGAGCGTCACAGGGCTAGGAACTCTGCAGGCACATGGGAAGAAACACTCCGTGTTTTCAAGAGCTTTTCATCAGATGGGAAGAGAACCAGAGAAATGGTTCAAGTGCAAGCATCAAGTTCTTCAGCACAGCGTCTCCGGGTGACTTTGCACAACCTATTTATTCCTTCTGTGATCTGCACAATAGAGAAATAGTAATTTGCTGCTTCTCCGGGGCATTGTAGTTGTAAAGTTGCGTGGTGTGCAGAGGGCACTAGATGTGCTCTTGTTGCCAAATCATGTCTGGGGAAAAACAGTTGAAATGAGAAATGGGAATTTGTGGGAAATTATCCAGCAAAATCATTTCTTCATTTTGACTGAGAAAGAAATTGGAAATATCAAAAAAAAAAAAAAAGGGTTATGGAAAGCTCAGAAAGGGCTTGAATCATAATGGTAATGGGGGAGATGTTGAATAGAAGTAACGTTATTTTCCTACCTCCAAATTTACGTTTTTAATCATGATTTTTAAAAAAATTGATCTTTCGGAACAGTTTTATTTGTTCATTAAAAAAATGAGGAACTTTATTAAAGTGATGTATTTTAAAATTCTGTGTTCTTTTAATCTAAGAAAGGTGTTAAAGTCTATTGCACTCATTTGCATGAGTCTCAGTCAGTGCTTTATCCTGACATCACCCATCCTTCACCCTTTTATCCTCTCTCTGAGGTATTTTAGAAGTGAAACTTTTAAGCCCAGAGGTCCACTGGTATCCCCAGTTCTGACCAGAAGGTGCTGCACTGAGGCTTTTTCTGTCTCTTCATCTCCATGTCTCTGTCTCATCTAGGGATGATCTCTAGGTGCTTCCTACATATCCCGGACCTGAGGGAGGGCACGTGTATTGATTTATGTTTTCCTTTTTAACTCTTGTTTCCTTTCACCTGCCTCCCCAAGTGATGTCTGCGCTAATTTGTTCGCAGGCCATTAACTCCTGAGTGCTGGGAGAACCCATCCCAGCCCTTGCAAGAAGCTGCAATTCACCAGGTTGTAATTCTCACCCCTTATCTCCCCTGTGGGTGATGTGGCTTCTGTTTTCATTTCAGATGATGACTGCACCAACTCCTTCACGCCCAACCAAGTGGCCAGGATGCATTGCTACTTGGACCTCGTCTATCAGAGCTGGCAGCCTGCGAAGAAACCAGCTCCTATTGCAATTGCCCCACAGATTGTGGCTCGGAGCTCCACCTCTGTCACCCTGGAGTGGTTCCCACCCATTGATGGCCACTTCTTTGAAAGGTGATCACGCGCTGCTCCGTACTGTTGCACTGAATTGAATGGGAAGGGGAGAAGGAGGGAAACAACCCAGGACCCCTGCCCGGGAGCGCAGCTTTATCATGTGCTGTGCTCAGTCTGGATTAAGGCTTCATCCTAAATTGGTTCATACCGAGGAGGTTATTGATCTGTTTTCTGCTCTTCCTTTCTCAGCCTGTAGCACTCGGTTGAGGGCCATTGATTTGCCATGTAAAGGGCAAATCTTTTCTTCCTCCTTATGTTGTGGGAGGAATTTTCAATCAAGGATTCAGGCCCTGTGATTCCCGCTGTTATTGCTGCTCACAAATACCTGTGGGCTTCAGCTCTGCCTGCACGTCTCCCGCACCCCTCCTCTTGCACATTTCCTTTCCAAGGACAAAGTGAATCGTGTTTCTACTCCTGTGACAGCTCTCGCTCACAGGCAGTGGTGTCTCACAGGGTAAGGAGGTGGCCATCTGGGGAGGGGGACAAATGCTGCCCCGTTCCCTGAGTTGCAGGTCTGAGATGGGAATTGAGCAAGGCACAGTCAAAAACCTGCAACCTTGAGTATCATGTGAGTGTCATCTTCCTGCAGCCCAAGTCGAGCCTGTAGGTCAGAGTAAGTGTGTATGTGTTCATGTCCGATAGGCACGCAGCTATGTGCTACCGATAATGAAGAATGAAATGAATGTAGGGCTCTGGACAAGAGCTGCACCACACTGAGCAAGTCTACCCTAGGATGACCTGAGCAACTGGATAGATCTAAATACTCTTAGGCAGTGCTTGCATGAGCCACAGGAGCCATGGGAATGCTAGGAAAGAACTTCCTAAATGACTGACCTTCTTGTGTTACCATTAACTCACCTGCCCTGTTTGAGTTCCTCCTCTGCTGTTTGCTTTGTTATAAGAGAGCAAACTCTGAGTGTCCTTCAGCACTGTAGCAGTTCCTATCACAGGAGGCCGAATTTACAAGCATATTAGCACCCAAAGAGCTGTCTCAGCGCTGCTGCTCCCTTCAGTGGGAGCACCTTGAAAGCCACTGCCTCCATCAGGGATGAAACGCCTTCCACTGCTTAGGACACTGTGACCAGTTCAGTGGCCAGCTTATGCTTTACCTGAGCAGGCAGATAGCTGTTTTTTTCTGCTCAGATGGGGTTTTCCACCTTTACTGCAGGTTCACACAGGGAAAGGCAATCAAATCTATTAGGAGTTGATAGAGAGAGGTCTTGTGCTCTGAGCAGTGTTTGCTTTAATTGCAGTTTTGCAACTGGAGCCCTTTATTCCCTACGTGTGAAAAAGGCCTTATGTGAAGCTCTGAAAATTAATTCAGAATTGTTTAGCCCATAACCATTTCTAGGTAAATTAAGTTTCTCCAATTTAATTTAGATTTCAGAAGATGCTTATTGTGTGTTAAATAAATACCATCTGCCTCTTAAGACACATTGATGCAGAGTTAATTGTTATGTAACCGAATATGTCTTTATTACATATTTCTTATAACTCAATCAATATGTTCTTAATAACCCCTAGTTAGTTGCTTCTTAAATAACATCCAGTGGATAGCCTGCAAAATCTAAAATTTCATAACAGAGTTATCATATGTTAAATAAATAGTGATTTTCGAGAGAAAAAAAGGTCCTTTGGGTTTTCAAATCTGTGTGCTCAGTATTACTGAACAGATTTAAAGAGACAGCCTCAAATACTTTGAGTCCAGTTCTTGTTACACTGAGATTTCCAGTGCTAACAGATATGGAAATGCTGTGACCATTTAAAAATGTCACCAAAATATATAAACGATTCTGTCTAAAACACATCCAAGTTTCTGTTATATTAAGCAAAACAAGGACGATGTTAGTATTATAGTGGCTAATACAGAAGAGCTCATGTGCTGTACTTCCAGTCCCACCGTGTCCAGCACTGCTCAGTTAGAGATACGTGCCTCTATCAGTTTGTAGAATTGGGTCACTGTGCAAGACAAGTAGGAGGTAAAATTGGCCAAGTATAATCTTATCTGTGTGTGGGAATACTGTAAATCTTTGCAGATATTTTTACACAAAGTGCACACCATGGCCCAAATTTTACTTGCCTCACTTGAATGAATAAACTCATTCACTTCAATGGGACTATTCATGTAAAAAACAGAAGACTGATACTCAACTGCTGAGTGCCTTGGGCCTGGTTTCTAATGCACAGAGGCCCTTTCCATGCTGTTTTGACAGTGTAAAAGGGCCTTAAAAGGCTGAATGGCTCTGGCTACATTAGCAAGTATTGTGGCCCAATATAAGTAGTGCAAAGCAGTTGTTAATGAAGACGTGACGTCAACACTGTTGGGGTTCTGGGGGATGGTTTTAGCCTAGATCTAGCCTGGCCCATGGCATCAACAGTTGGAGCACACCAGGTGTGGTCCTGGAGCACATCAAGTGTGGTCCTGGAGCGCGTCTCAGCTCTGGTTTCAGGCAAAACTGGGTCCAGCTTCCATGCTCCAGGACTGCTCCGAGTGCTCTAAGTGGGGAAGATGAAGAGTTTCACTTCAAAAGCTTGCTCCTGATCCAAATTACCATGCTACTGTAGGCGCACTCAGAGTAACTCAAGTTCCTTTTATGTCCCTTTTATTCTCTAGAGCTGTGCATAGGCAGTGACCTCTGCTTAATGAAAGTCAGGAAGGGAAAATTCAGCCTTGTGTTTAAAAATGTAGTGCTGGGCTGGCTGTAACCATGGCTGAGGTCCTGACAGGTCTGCAGTTCAATGGAGATGAAGCATGGAAGTAAAAACCATGTGCTGCTTCTCTGTTTAGATGCAGCTTTGTCACTGGTGCCACAGTATTACGTAGTGTTATTTCTCTTAGGGACCTCAGTTCTAGGAATTATATGATTAATTATGTGGATCTGGGGACAGAGAGCAATACTAACTCTTAGTTCATGTCAGTTTGGGGGTTAGCTATCCCCACACCTTGGCAAGAGTAGCCCTAGGAGTTGTGCACAGTAGATTCTTCTCCCTGACAGCCTCTCCTTACCTGTTTAGTGTGTTCAGTTGAGGGCTTCTATATTACACTAGAGAGTCATTTACCTGCACATAAATTTGCCAACATGTGTTTGACCCTGAACTGCAGCAACTGGTTGGTCTTCTAAACATCTCTAATACTCAGACATATCAAGAACCAGCATTTCCTCTTGTAGCTACTACACAGAGGATTGGAATACTTACCATTCTCCATCCTCCTCCATGAAAACCCTTGCATGCACATACAATAATGTGTGATAATCAAATAATAATAGAGCCAACAAAACAAGTGAAAACAAGTGAGAAGAAGAAAACTCTCTTCATTTCCTGGCTGCATCTATTAGATGCGTTCATCTGCTGTCGCTAAGCATCCATTCATGTGCCTCCTGTTTGATATGCATAGGCAGGATGTAAACAGTTATTGTAATAGGGCTCAGCAGCAAATTCTGCTTGGACAGAAAACTTTGAATGCATCTGCTCTTCCAAGTTTTCATTGAGGTGACTGCATTAATTTCCATGAATCTGATGCTATCTTGTTCTTAGCAAGCAAATATTTTGGTCAGTATGGCGTCCCAGATCTAGATGGCTGGGCTTGATATTCACTTGTTTAAACCTTGCTGGAAAGTTTCAGTGCCTTACAGGAGGGCAGAGCACCAATTCTGAATTTCAAGCAAGCAGGTACAATTTGATCTGAAAACAGACACTTTTCCTTGAAAGGAATGACAGATTTTAGCTGGGTTTGAGTTGCGCGTTGAACGGTGCTGGCCCTGCAGAGAATTGTCTGGTTTTCAGTAGTAAGCTTTAGATTTGGAATCCACTTCCCTGGAATATCATGCTGGAGGAATGAATTCCTCCTGCGCTCTGAACTTTGTAAGCTGGAATCTCCCCAGTACTTGGCTTATTAGAAAACAGAAAAGTCCAGATTTTCCATTACCCTGCACTTCGGGGAGTCATGTGCATCGGTGTCTAAGGTGTCAGATATGCTATCGTTCCTAATTAATAGTGTTTTGAACCAATTCACGCTCATTTTGTCTTGATGTCAGGGGCTGCATAAGGTGTAAGGATCTGGCTTAGATTTTCACAAGCCTGTAAATGTGATTCCATAATTAGTTTTGACATTCATGGCTCTTTGTAGGATTTGTGTGCAAAAGTCTCAAGACCAAAAGCTTTAACCCAAGAGTCATCCCCTGTGTAACTCCTTTCAGCCAGTGGAGTTACATCAGGGTTGCGTTTGGCTCCCAGATTGGAAAAGTAAAAAGAGAAAGTTTGCTCATAGCCTTTCCCACATGATGCTCCTTGTGATTCTTCTTACCTCCAAGTCCTTGCTGGTAAAAGGAAATGTTTGTCCATAAGCCTACAGTTTTTTCCACCATGGCAGCCTGTGATGAAATTGTATAGCTGCTAATTTGAGTAAAAAGCAGTCCTAATTGTGGAAACTTGGCTTTCAAAGCCCTGTCCTCATCCAGGCCCAAGTGCTAATGCAGGAGTACGGAACTGGAAGATTATTATTGCAGGGACTTCTATCCTGACTGTTGGTGGATGTATCTGAAAAGCAACTGCACCGTAAGAATTGTACATTTTGATTTCCCTGTACCTTTTATTCTGGATTCTTGATTTTTATACGCATATTTATATGTAACATTTAGGCAAGCTGAGTTAGACCTTTCAACCGCTGTTAAATAGGTAGCTGAGAAATGAAGTAGAGAGGCAGTGTCATACCAATAGTGCAGGTGGGTGAAGTGAGACAGAGAGGGAAGTTATTCACAACGTGCCCAAATTTATTCTTTACCAGTGTTACAGATCATGCAAGGAAGAGGAGGGCAGCTCTGCCTCCCTCTTCTGTATTCCACCCCATTGCCACATTTCACTCTTCAGATGTTTTCAGCAGGTGCATCCCTTTCTGTACCGTCTACGAGTTCAATCATCCACGGTCCCTTCGTAGGGGTGGCTCTGGGCCATGTTGAAATGGATACGAGTTTTACCAGCGATGTCATTCCCAGACCCCCCGCTGACAATCCCTGCTTCCACCTAATTAAGCCAACAGAAAGTTGACTTTCAAATAGATCCCTGCCAACAAACAGGAGATGCTAAGCTGAGGAGCAGCTGAGCGTGTGTCATCCCTACCACCAACAGTCTGGGAGGGCTGTGAGAGTAAATTTACAGTCCCGGTGTCCTCACTGAGGATCCAAAATAGCTTCTGCCTTAGGAACACAGTGCCCTTCGCAGAGCAGTGCTGAAATAACCCGCGCGATGGGGGACGGGTAACATTCGTGGAGCTGATTATAATAATTGATGTTAATTATAATAATTGACTCAGTCCATACTTACCTGGGTAGCTTAAAGAGTGCACTGGGTGTTACACACGGTGTTTGCCTAAAACTTCAGGCCTTTCCTAGGTGCATCTAACCATTAACATTATTAATTCCTTTCATTTTGAGTGGGCAGTTGCCTTAAATCAGAACAATGAATTCTGAATCACGAGCAACTTACTGGGATGAATAACCACAGTTTCTAGGTTGTACACAGTTCCACATGTTGTGACCCTGAGGAATGTAGGGCTGAGCTGTGTGAGATGCATCCTCAGCTGATAGAAATCAGCTTAATGTTATGGAAGATATTGGAGTTACTCCAGTCTACATCAGCTTAAACCCTGATCTTGGGAATGCATTAATGGAAATATTTGTGATTCAGTGTTTAACCGGGCTTTCCTGTTCAACCGCTTCTGCTGATAGTACTTGATTGACAGTAGCTGGTATTAGATGTATTGTGTAGGTGAAGTAATGCTGGTGTTGGGCAGTGAAGTACCTTTCTCAATGCCATGTCATGCCGTCGGATGGTGTGGAGCCGCAAGATGTTCCAGTTCAGAAGGATCCATGCAGTGGTGCCAAAGCTGCCAGGATTAAGGACATGTTCTTTTCTGCATGTTCATAACCCACCCCTTTTCCAGGCTTGCAATGATCTGGGCTGTGATGCACCTCCAAAAGCAGGTCCTTGCATACATAGCTGTGCTTCACAAAGCAATTCTACCTGGTGTTCTCAGAGCCTGGGACTTTGCTCTCTCCTCTCATCACCAGTAAGCCCACGGCCTTCACAGTCACAGAATCCCAGACTGGTTTGGGTTGGAAGGGACCTTAAAGCTCACCCAGTTCCAACCCCTGCCACAGGCAGGGACACCTTCCACTAGAGCAGCTTGCTCCAAGCCCCTGTGTCCAACCTGGCCTTGAACACTGCCAGGGATGGGGCAGCCACAGCTTCTCTGGGCACCCTGTGCCAGCGCCTCAGCACCCTCACAGGGAAGATACAAACCTGAAGATGCTACAAGTTCCGGCAATAAATCCATGGCAGGAACAGAAATAGATCTGAAATCTCCTGAGGCCAGTTTCCCTGCTCTAACCACTAAGCAATATGTATTTTCTTTTGTCACAGTTTGATCCAGTTGTAGTGCAGGGGAGAAAAAAGAAATCTAGCTGAGCATGTTTTCACAGGTTGCTGTTGTTTTGTGTTGGATTGGAGGGCTCACAGATGCCATCTACACAGGCTGTTAGCCCAAACCTACAGAAGGTCAGTGTCAGAAAACACTCTTGTCAGTGCCTTGAGAAAAGAGGGTTAAGTGGAACTGAATTCTAAGTTTTATTGCTTTTAATAGAGATGAATAAGCAGCTCATTCAGCTGTTACTAAGTTGGTGTGTTTTCCTGTTTTCCTGGCCTCCTAGAGAAGTGGGATCAGCATGTGATCTGTGTGCGGAAGGAAGAGTCCTGGTGCAGTACGCCTTCAGCGCCTCCTCTCCGATGCCCTGCGATCCCTCGGGACACTGGAGCCCTCGGGAAGCAGAAGGTGAGTCACAGGGCGTGGGATAAAGACGTGGTGGAGGAGAAGATGAGACAGAATGAAAGGAGACCCCCAAAGATAGTGGGGAAATCCGTGAGAGAGTGACAGTTTATGCAGAACCAGAGGACAGATGACTGCGCTGTGCCCTGAGGTAATGCTGCTGGCTGAAATACCTGTGTTTTGGCTCCCATGTCCTGCCCCTGCCCATGAATTAAATGAATTCCAGGAGCTGAACCTGAATTTCATAAAGCAGCACAGTGCCAAGAGGTGCTGACCATTCACAGCTGCCAGCTGAATCCCTCAGGGGAGCCGCTTACTCCTACTCCAACTCCGAAAGTGAAGAATTGCAAGAAATGCATTGCACTGGGTCTGATTTCTGCTGCTTTCATTTGCGTTCAATAGCAGCGGCTGCACCAGCAGACAGGCTGAATGGAGCTTGCCCTTTGGGCAAGTACTCTACAGCATCAACACAGGGGACTATATCAAGCCCTGTCTAGGTCAGGGTGTTTTGCAAGTCATTCTTAATGTGGTGCAGGGAGAATGGTCTGTAGGGCTGGTTGTACAATGCCATTAGATGTCCATCATGCAGTCTTCTTCCATTACGTAAGCAGGTGGATGCGGTTGAGCATACTCAATACCAGGTAGAGCTCAGTAATCACAGATTATGGTTTGAAAAGAACATAGTGTTATTTCAGTCTGTCCATCACAAGCTATTCCGTTGGGAGCAGCACACTTCGCTGTAAACACACAGGTGGGCTCACTGAGCTCAAAGGCCAATCCCTGGATTTTGAAAACTCATTATATAAAAACCTCCTTACATTAAGGGCTTTTCTGTTCTGCAGCTGGAGTAGTTGGGAGTTATTCTATAAGGACAATTATTTGAAGGCTAATATGGTGATATATGTAGTGATGGCACTCAAGAGCCATCCCTAAGGGTCCTAAGGACAGCATGTGCAGCAAGCTGCATCCCTGCCACCTGATGGGATAAGATGTGTGGGCAAGCGCCCTCTTCCTTGTGCACCCATCTCCAAGGGTGGGAACCCAACAGAGGTTTCAGTTCACTCCAGCGTTTGAAAAGGGACTTTTAACAAGGGCATGTCGGGACAGGACAAGGGGGAATGGCTGTAAACTGAATGAATGTAGATTTAGATAGGATATAAGGCAGAAGCTCTTCCCTGTGAGGGTGCTGAGGCGCTGGCACAGGGTGCCCAGAGAAGCTGTGGCTGCCCCATCCCTGGCAGTGTTCAAGGCCAGGTTGGACACGGGCTTGGAGCAAGCTGCTCTAGTGGAAGGTGTCCCTGCCCGTGGCAGGGGTTGGAGCTGGATGAGCTTTAAAGTCACTTCCAACGCAAACTGTTTTATGAGTCTATGACACCTGAGGGGCAGGGGTACCAGGTATGGCACAGAGCACACCTGCCCCTTGGGTGGATATCGTTCAAGAGCTCCATCCTAGGAAGCAGTCCTGTGGCTACAAGTGTGACTGGATTAAGAAGTAAACAGGATTAGCTAAATTTGGATCACTCACAGTAGTAGTGCAGGGTGGAAGGTGGAATTTCCACTTAGCCAAGGATTACAAGACTTTGAAACCTGGTTTCGTTTGGAACAAAACCTGAAACTTTTGAAAGTCTTCATGAAGGAAAATTAAAAACAAAAAGTGTTTGAGGCTGGCCAAAATGTTTTGTTTAGCTCATAAAATTCCTCTTTCAGGAACTTTGGTTAAATTATGACATTTTAAAATATCCCTTTTTAGTATATAATCTAGGGCAAAAGCAACTTTTAATATCCAACTGAAAAGTGTTTCAAAGGGCAAAAGTGAAACAATTTCTTCCCAAAATGTCAAAACACAATATTCCAATATTGTTAGAACTTTCTTCCTGTTTTCTCAAAATAAAATTTTGGCCAGATAACCCAAATTTGTCAGTGTGTTTTGCTTTTGAGAGCACTTCATATTCCATTGAGATATGCAGTTCTGTCAAAATCTCTCCGATGAGCTCTGATTTGAAACCTTCCACATCGCACACGTCTTGCCAGCAGCATCATTCCTAGAGAAACTGAGCTGCTCAAAGATTTATTACTCAGCTGCATTTTGCATTTAATTTCCTCTTCTTACAGTGTGTGCCTGCATGTTCTTAATTCTGAAAGGTGCAGCCTGATCCTTATCTGTCGCCTACAATTGTCGTGGTGCCATTGCTCTGGAAAGAAAATTTGGTAACCCTATCCCCTTACTACGTTAATAGTTGTCTCCACTTCAGGGTAGAAAAAGTACCAAGTGTATGGTATTTGGTGCTCTCTAATTTTCTGTCATCACTAGCACACTCCCTGACGTTCAGGATCTTTGCCTATTCGCACTTGGTCTGAGTTACAAATAGCACAGTTAGGTCATTGTCTGGCTTCTTTAATTGTCTATCTGCGAGTACTCAAGCACGCAAGCTTTAAATCCACTTTCTGCAAGCGTTCATGTGTGTAAATCTCCGCTGCTTGAGTGTTCATGGAAAGTGAATACAAAAGAGGCATGAGCATGGCCAAAATGAACTCATTTTACAATTTGAGACGACACTCATGGAAAATGTTTCGTAGTACTCCAACTTCTTACCAGAAATCCACACTTCTCACATGTCTCCGGAGCAGCTCTCAACCTGGTTGGTTTGATTTCATTTTCCTGAGGCCTCATAGTGGTGGTGCTGCTCAGTTACTCCAGGTAGCTGACACCAGCTGTGGTCTGGCCTACGTGTGAGCCATGCCCATTGCAGAATGCACCCTTCCTAATGTCCAGCTTCTGCCTGAGCGTGGTGGTGTCCAACCCTCTGGGATGAGATGTTTTATGTCTCTTTCTCAGCTAGTCATGCCCCTCATGTAGGGGCTGTTTGCTCCTTGGCAGTGGCTGTGGGAAGGCACTGGAGATGAGGCAGCTCTGGTTACTCTTTACCTTCACATGGATCAGGAAAGCTCTGACTTACCTGGATTCTCACCAGCAGCACCATCTAGGCAAACAAACATTACAACCCTGCCACAATGCAGTCAAAGGGGATTTTTATATAAGAAAGGTGGTTCTGGCTCCAACCCAAAGTGCCTTTGCTTTCTGTGCAATATATGCATATATCAGTCAATTCCCACTGCCTGGCTCACTATTGACTAAGAGAAGTGTGATAATGTAATGCAAAATGTTGCTCCCTTTGGCTGCTCTAGCGCCCTGCCTTTCCCAGTAGCCAGTGTTTCACTTGAGAGTGATTCATTCTGTATTTGCAAGTGGAATTGTCTCAGTTGGACATTAGAGTCCAGCTCTCTAACCAGGAGATGGGTTTGGCTTCTCCTCACAAACCTCAAGTTCACATGTTGTGTTAGGCAAGGCATGATGTTGCATGAGATGCTCTTCTAGGACCGATCTTACTGGCGACCTCATAAGCCAAAGGGTTTTCAGAACCTATTTTTTTTGCAAACAAAATTTTTTGTAATATTCATAGTATTTATCAATCTCTAGGAATCTGGGATTTCACGGAATGGGTTTCCATCCTCTTCCACAATTAAATGGATGTTTCTTACCCAGGTCTAAGTGTTTGATGATAGTTTAGAAAAGGTTTCTATCTCAACTTCATTGAGGTTTTTCATCTATGGATGGCTACAATCAAGCTCCCATTTTGGGTTGTTCAACGCCCTGGAGGCTGAGTCCAGTTCATGTAACTCCAGTGATCACATCCTGATCTATCAGAACATGTAGGTTCATTCACTATTTAAGTCTTACAGAAGCATTGAAGTGGTAGAGGTGAAACAGCAGGAACCCTGGTGGTTCAGAACCATACTGGGCTGTGAGCCACTGATGCAAGATGGCAGTGATGAGATTCATGGATCTTTCCAAAGCCCTCTGAGATAGCAGGGATAAAAAACACCTTCTGATCATGCACAGTGTGTGCCAGGGGGGGAAGCCTGAATTGAAATGGACCTCTGGCTTTCTTCACAACGTATCGCTGCTGAGGTCTCTCCAGATCCTGAGGTTAGTGGCATTCCCACTGCTCTGTGGCATGTGCAGAGGAGAGGAGGGTGATGGGATGTGAGGGTGAGGGAGTAGCATTAAAAGCTGTGCATCTGCAGGACAACTGGTTGGATCACTGGGGTGACTGCCTGAGACACCAGGAAATCTATTCTGCATCTGGGTTCATTTGGTCTGAAGTGGAGAATTCCCTGCGCCATTTATCCTTGACAAAAAAGGCACATTTCTAACACTTCACTGGATCACAGACAATTAAGAATAACCTTCCCACATTGCCCTTTCCTCTTCAAATTAGTAGTGATGTCCTGTTTGTTCATGTTTGCCCAGTGCTTTATCTTGCTTTCTTCTTCAGTTGCAAACAGCTGTGCTCTCTTTTTTTCCCCTCTGCCTTCTCCATTTCTCTCCTCTCATTACCTTTCTTTATCTTTACTTTTCCCTTTCTTCTTTTCTGTACTTTGCCTTCTCCCTCCCATGCTTGCTCCCTTTTTGTGTGATTATTTGGGAAGGAAGAGGGAATTCATAGCTCTCACTGGATTCTGTTACCAACTGTTCCACCCATCTGACCTCTCTGGATCTTGCAGTCCATGACTCGGTGCCAAATTGTAATGTTACCATAGTATTTGGGAACCCAGCAAGCATTGTGGCTTTCATTAGTTTTTAGTAATACCTCCCATGCAGTTGAACATAGCCAATGGTGAGAAAGTGCCCATTTCATTGCACCGAGTGCAAAGAGACAGCTCAGTCCTGTGCTCTGTGTCCCTCCAAAAAGAGGGGTCTTACACAACAAGATAGATGAGCCTGTAAATGGCATAGGAGTTGTCCCTCAACAGCACGGTGCAACAGCTGCTTGGAATCAACAAAAGCTCTTTTCTTGTCTTTGTTGTAGAGAACAAGGTTGTATTTTAGAGTGAGAGGCAAGGGAATAAGTAGGAGCACCGAGGTGAACTGAAGGCAAAGTGACTCTATTTGTCAGGTAAAGTACCAAGTAGAAGGAGCAGAAAATATTGTTTGGCACAGGAGAAAGCACTAGAAATAGCAAATACAGGACCAGATGCACTGGCACAATGTGTTGTGGAGTGTCCAGTCCGGCTGGGCACTTAAGCTGGGTTTGCATCTCTCACCCAGCCAGGAGACAGTGGAGTTATATTCCTCCTCTCCATGCTAGCCATGCCTGTTCTGCTCAAGTAAATAGTTTCCTTGACAGATTTGCTCTTCTGCCACGTTTGTCTTTGAAGACTGATGCCAGTGGTAAACCCATAGCTCTTAAAGCCCTGCCTTTGCTTCTTTCTTTCCAGGGCACCCTGATGTTGAGCAGCCTTGTAAATCCAGTGTCAGAACATGGAGTCCCAACTCAGCTGTCAACCAACACACGGTGCCCCCGGCCTGTCCCGAGCCTCAGGGCTGCTACCTTCAGTTGGAATTCCGCTATCCCCTGACTCCAGAGTCCCTCACAGTGTGGGTGACATTTGTTTCCCCTGACTGGGACTCCAGCGGGGCGGTGAACGATATCAAGTTGCTCACCATCAGTGGCAAGAACATTTCTCTCGGGCCACAGAACGTCTTCTGTGACATCCCATTGACCATAAAGCTGGATGCGGGACAAGTGGGAGAGGAGGTGTACGGGATCCAGATCTACACTCTGGATGAGCACCTGGAAATTGATGCTGCCATGCTGAGCTCTGTCCCTCAGAGCACGCTGTGTGCGGACTGCAGACCCATCCAGTACAAAGTGGTTCGGGACCCTCCTTTCCAGTCTGGATCTCCAGTTGTCATCTCAAACCTCAGCAGGAGATTTGTTGACACGTAAGTACTGCTTCCCAGAGACCTGAATAGACTTGTTCAGGGAAAAACAGTAACCTCTTCTGCTCATTCTTCTACTGTCCAGCACTGACGGTTGGATAGACAGACCAAGTGTCACCAAGAGAGGATGTTCTCTGTGGAAGCAGGATTATCATACTCAGATGAAATAAGCCTGAGATTTCACAGATAGTTTTTGAGATATTTCTGGGCAGAGACATAAATTTCAGGCTTTCCTTAACTGGAACGGATATTGCAAACTACCTAAGCTATGATAAGTTAAATGTTTAAGATAACCTAAATGAGGACCTCTGGAGTAACATAGAATCATTTCCGTAGAAATCTTCTGAAAGTAATATTTTTGATGGAGAAGGAGAGAGGATGGCTCTCAGTGCTGGAGCACCAATTCACTGCTAAAGAAAGAGGGCAACAAAATACACTTTCAGTTCCAGTCTATAAATGTATTTAATCCACTTTCATTTTCTGCTTTCATGTGTCACTAAAACAAATTGTGTTGGAGTGAGGTCATTCTAACCTAGTAAACATGCCAAATACACTAGTTTGTTGCAGTAGGAATGGAGTTTCATCCCAGATGCAGTTATGCGTCAAGGAATGCATGATTGTTGAGGAAAGTCCAACTTCCAAATATTTACTGATTTCAAGGAGATCCATGATCTACCCATCAGCATTCTACAGCAGCAAGAAAAAACATCCTCTGTGTAGCATGATTCCCTGGAAATGATTCACTCATCTGTGGGAACAACATGAAACTCTCTTGAAAAATGAACCCCAGATAAAAGGAAACCTGCTAAGAAAACTGCACTCTAATTTAGAGAAGATCTAATTAGTAGAGCTAATACCAAGGAAGCATACATCATTATGGTCTTCTAAAGCATATTTAAATATAATAAAAATGAGTAATTAACAATTCAGTAATCATGAGCTCCCAGCCCTTTCGTGGCCCAATTATACAGCTCAGAAGATGCAAATTGCCCCTATGGATTTAAAAATGCAAGGTAGCTAACAATAGAGAATACAAAAACAGAAACCCAGGACATCACTGAGATTACTCATGTGCTGAAAGTTCAGCATGTGCTGAAGTGCTTTCTTGGGTTGTAGCCTTGTTCCAACAATTGCTGGCACTTAACATGAGATGAATATTGGCATTTTGGAAACACGGAAAATGGTGAATTTTCCCATGGTTTTGCTGTGAAAGCATCTTTGCCTGAAACCTGGCCCACTCTCCTTGGAAAATGGGACTGGTTTGGGTTGAAATATTTGCATACCTTAGCACAAGTTCCCACAGAAACAGGTCCAATTTCGAGTTCATAACAAAATGTGAGAGAAAAGAAAAAGCCCAAAATATAGCCTGTGCTCTGAGTTCTGTTTCTTGGGCTTGTATTATGATTTTGTGGGTCACTTACAGGTAGCTGAAGTGAAAGGGTGCTCTAATAGTTAAAGCAGTAGCCAGGGAGTAATGACAGTTTTCATTGGATAAATCACAAGGGGTAACAGTACTGTACTTGTCTTGTGTCTCACCTAGTTACATCGCCAGCTAAAAATCACACATAGCATTGAAGTGAGTCTTTCTGGGCTCCACCTGTGATCGGTAGCTCCAGTCTAGCTGGCCTCAGCTCATCTGTGTCTTTCCAGGGACAACAGGGAAAATCCTGACCGTAAGCTTCAATAAGACACATGGAAAGTGAAATCTTGATTTAGTCACAGGGTAAGGAGATGCAGATTCTTAAGCGCTTGTGACTGGTTTTTGGTTCAGTACTTATGCATTCATTGGAAAGTTTGAAATGGGAGTTGAGTTTTGGCATCCTAATACACAGATGTGCCAACAGGGATCCAGATCCTGTGGGTTTGGGGGTATCATGCAGATTCATAGGTTGATGGTGTATGTCCAGGCTGCTGCTGGGCCATACCTTGAGATTCAGTAAACTCGTTGAATCTCTGTGTGTAGTTGTGGTTCTGTGATAGAGGCAGAATGCCCCATCCCTGTCAGTGTTCAACACCAGGTTGGAAGGGGCTTGGAGCAACGTGCTCTAGAGGAAGGTGCCCCTGCCAATGGCAGGGGGGTTGGAACTGGATGAGCTTTGAGGTCCCTTACAACACAAACCATTCTATGAATTTTCATTAGCATCTTGTGCAAAGAGTAACTATAGTCCTTATACTTTGTAAGCAGGAAAGAAGGGAAGATGCTTCAGGGGAGTCAGGGACAGAGGTGTTGGGCTGTGCTCCTATGTATATATAATGCAGTCTGCCTGTTTGTCACATTCTGTACAGCTGTAATTCAGCATATCTGTGCAACCAGACTTTGCAGCCCCTTTATCTCTCTGTAAGCCCCAAGCTTGTTATCCCTCCTTTATGCTTTTTCATGTTTTCCATGTTAAGTGACACCCCCACATGTTCTATGGAAGGTTATTTTGAAGGCAGTCACATATCTTTACTCCTGCCTCCTCTGACCTTGATCTTCACTTTCTCTTTTTCTCCCAAAGGAAATATTTGCTTGCACTGTTATCTGTGAGCAAGATCCTTTCCCCAGGTGTGGAATGCTGAAAGAAAAATTCATTTCTCCTACCTTCTTCCCATCAAAGAGAAGGAACTTCTCTTTAAGCTGAGAGGCAGCCTTTAATGGTTAGCCCTTGCCTAGTCAGCACTGGGCGCTCCGCAGAGGAGAGTAAATAACTATAATAGTGGAAACCTGTTTATTAAGAAATACAAAATAATGGCAGACCTTCTGTTCTCAAGCTGAATTTTCTTCACAGCTCTTGGCTGAAGTTAAGGGACAGGACCATATCCTTGGCCCTTACAGAAAGCAGGCCAGGTAGACTCAATTCCACTGAGTATGATCAGCCGGAACTGCTGGTATCTGTGATACAAAATGAGAGTCAGAGCCTAGGAAGAGAGCAGAAAGCTAAATAAATCAGTGGGGAGGGGGGGGAAAGAGGTCAGGCCAGGTGCAGCACAGAACTGCTGAGTCTTCACACCACAGCGAGTGATAAGGAGGGAGCCTCATCTGCAAGTCTCAAAGTCTCAGCTCACAATTTAATCCCAAGTGTGGGTTGTGCTCGTACGTAGAGGGTTGCACTCTGGCTGTTCTCTAGAAATAATGTGCAAGATAGTCACAATGGTGAACATGGTAATGGCTTTGCCCTCCCTTTGCCCTTACTGTAGCGCTTTTTACACTCACAGGGCTGCAGTTGGAAGGTAATCACTGCTCTTGCATTCGTTTGTAGCAAGCACTGATTTTTTTTAAAGAGCTCAGTGGGAAGTGAGTGCCCACAATGAGATGCTGTGCTGAGGATGTCACAGGTCAGTCCCATGGCGGGGGAGCAGCCCATGTTCCCCATTGCACTGTCGGTAGCCAAATATGCGAGGTGTGAGCAGCCGGGCGTGCTGGTGAGATCTGTGCTCTCCCCTCTGGCAGGCCAAGCCAAGAGACACTGAGGTTGGGTTTGGAAAGTTGTCAGAATAACTGGAAAAGTTTCTAAGAATTGGGAATTTTCCCAACTCTTCTGCCACAGACTTTGTAGGAAACCTTAAAATGTAGTGGACGATGATGGATCAGGTCATCTTTGTGGTGTTAACCTGTAGGCTTTTTTCAAGACAAAGGGATGGACTGAAATGACCTTAAAAGGAATCCCAGCATGAAGCCCTAGTATGGATTTGGGTTTTGCAGAGTTGAGCATCGCTGAGACACAAGTATGTTGTCCTTTGCTATATTCAGCTGAGCCATTCCTACTCTGACTACACTAGTACCTAAGTGGCACCTAGAGATACTCCTTGAAAAGAAAGAAAAGGGAGACTGAGAGAAAAACTTCATTTTCTCATACAGGGAATATGGTTCTCTTCTCAGTTTTGGGGTATTTTAAAGCTGTTTTCTATGGCTGGACCTTCTCTGTTGCTTGATAATGGTTGGAGGGGACTGGTTGTCATCTGTGTCCAGTTGTTATTTAATTAAATACATTTTCATGTATTTTATTAGAATCAGGAGTTCCATTCGTGTTAAACTGTGTGCAGATAACACTTGGGCTTCTTGGAGTGATTGCAAAATTACTGAGAGATTGCCATCATCAAGTTTGCAGGTAGCTGGAGAGTGGTGGTGGCATGTTCAGGGGTCCTTAGCACATCGTGTACTTCATCTGAAACAACTGTTTGTTTCAAAGTCTGCTTTATTGATGCTGTTGCCCTTGTTACTGGTCCAGTCAGAAGGGCATATGATGAGTGACTTGTCAGGAACTCCAGATGATGAGTAGTTGAAGGAGATGGCAAACGGTTCTTAGTCTGAAGGCTCCTACAAGTATGAACAAGCAGAAAAGCTGGAGGATCAGCAGTTGCTATTTATAATGAGCAGTAATTCATTACAGCCAAATACTGGTGTGCCTTTCAGCCCCTGAACTCAATAGGAAGATGGAGGTTACAGGATAGGGGCCCAGCTGAAAAGAGGATTGGAAAAATATGATGATCATAATGATGATGGGTAAACTTAAGTCCCTGCTGAATGCAACACTAAAATTTCATGATGACATCTGTCCTTATTATGGCATTCCTTCCTTCATCTTGAAGATCTATTTCTCTGTTTTCTGAAGGTCTACCAGCCAGAGGAATGTATGATCTAAAGCAGCTGAAATGAATTGCCAGATCCATCTGTCATGAAGATAATTAACACCATATTTCCACCCGAACAAGATACAGATCACTGGGTGGATGTTCTCCCAACACCAAAAGCTGAATCCCATATTATCACCATCTTCTGCTCACCCCTCCTCCATGGTTACCATGCCAAACCTCTCTTGATATGCCAGGAAATATTGGGGAATATCAAAGATAGGCCTGAAATGTTAAGAAAGCACTTTACATATCCAGATTTATCTGCAAGAGCTGCTAGGTTGTCCGTGCGATAACGGCATGCTGCACATCTGGATTCCCAACAGGCTTCAGAACTGTATACGGTATTCCAGATGTCCTTGTGCACGAATACTTGCCCAGCTACCCTGGGAATGCCTTGTCTTGATGCGTGCAAGGACCTCATGTGCTGTTCTTGTGCATACATCCCACTGATGGTTCATAGTTGTCTTCCAGTGGATAAATACAACCAACTGCTGCTTCCCCTCTCACATGCGAGGAAGAGCTCCAGGCTTAATCTGAATGTATTGATACTAACGCACATAGTATTGTCTTATACCATCATATGCACCATTCTGAGACATCCAGTCCTTAAAATTAGTCATTTCTACATTATAACTACATCCTTCTCTGCATTGACTGAGCCTGCTTACTTGGGCTTTTGGGGATTGGATCTTTATTTGCAGGAAATGTTGGTGAGTTGAACTCAAAGTGATAACTGAAAGACAATTATCTGTTTTCATTCAAATTTCTCTTTCAATTTAATCTATTACAGCTACTAGAAATAAGTGCAAAACAGTGTTTTCTCTTGTTGAGTCCCTGTGGATGTCTGCTCTCATGCCTGGCACCAGAGACCTGCCATTATGAAAGGCATTTGTTCTCTAGTCTGCATCTAGGAGGTTTCTTTCCCATAATTACACAATTCTCTGTATTATTTCTCTTCAGTAATGTATTAGAGATCCCTATCTGTATCTGTATGAAAGTTCCCAGCCCATCTCCATTCAAAACACTTCTATCAAAATTGAGCAGGAACAGATTTAATTCTTGTTATCTCTTTCTTGCTCTTGCCTACAAGCTTTCCTATCATTAGTTTACAGTGCTGCATGGCCAAAGCTATTTTGAGCTTTCCCAAGAACTAATAACCCTTCTGTCCCACCAGGTTTCTCTTAACCCCTATAATTTCCCATTTCAGGTACACTGCTAGTTCTTCATCCAGAGTCCTCACACTAAGGAGTAAATGTTTCAGCTGTTCCTCTTTAACTCTGTTTTCCCAGCTGGATTAGTGGCTATGCTGTCCCTGTCTAAAAGCCTCCATGTGTCAGTGGAGCTTTGAGTGTATTGGAGCTGCCTGTGGTTGGTTTGGGCTAAGTTTACTACTCAGTGGAGGTGCTGGCGATCCCCTGCAAGCAGCACTTCATATCTCTCTGAGGCCGTGTCTGGCCTTGGATGCATTGTCAGCTCCTTCCAGCCAGTATTGATTGCCCTGTTTCTGCTTGGCCCAGGGAATTTCCCATGATGAAAAACCAGAAAAATACGGGATGATTGCTTGTCCCTCGCCTTCCCTTCCAACAGTGGGAAACTGGTCATAGGCTCATTTGACACCAGCAGAGGTGAAGTGCTGGTAGGAGGAGAGTCATCCACTCAGCACCATCTTCTCTGCGAACTTTCCCTTGAGGCTTGCGTGGCAATGGGGATGACTGCTTCTGCTCCCTGTGCCAGAGCATGTTCCCCTGCTCTACTCCAAGGGCTGGGAAGAGGAACCCTGCTTCTTTTCCACCTGCTCTTCTTCCATCTTTCCTTCACATACCTTGTGCTGCTAAATAGCAGCTAGCAGTTGTTGTTATTGACGGTGGTCAGTAGTGGCTGGGAATTTTACAGGGGGAATACTCCAGGTGCCTTCTTTCAGAATTAAATGTTAAAGGCTAGCAGTGCTGCTGCTCTCATGGGTTATACACCTCCACTTCCCTGATGTGCCTTGACAGCTGGAAGCCACATTCTGATGGCTTTCCTTCTTTCTTGCTTTCTTCATTAAAGGTGCCAGGTTATCTCTGCAAGAGAATAAAACCTGCTTCCTGACCCCACACACTGAACAGATAGAGCAATTCTTTCCCTCACCACCCTCTGCCAAATTGCCTTAACCCCGCCCTGGAGAAGAGAAAGAACAATTTGTCTGTCTGTGCCCATTCAGTAGGCAGCTTTTCTGCTCAGCCTGTGCAGAGATGCCATTTGGTGCCAGCTGTAGTGATAGATTTGTGATCCCTCGCTGTTGCGGTTCCTTATGTAATGCTGTAACTATAGCTGGCACTCGACACAGTCTGTAGCTCCTGTTCTGGCTCGGCTGCACATGATGCAAGAAGAAGGTAGTAAGGGCGGGTTTGTATCTTTATGGCTTTGTGAGCCTGAGACAGGGCAGCCCATTTTCAGCCTGGGTGTAGCTTTGAAGGCTGGGATTGCTCTGAACAACCCCCAGCTGCCTCTCAATGAAATGACTCGGGAGCATGGGAAGAGCCAGGAAAGAGGGACTGCCCCATTTGGGGAATGACACTTGGCTTCGGCTCTGCCAGCTCTGCTCCAGACAGGGACTCCCTTGGGACTGCTGCTGCATTGGATTCATTTCTCCAGTGCACCTCTTGGGCAATACACAGAGAGATCACACCCATAGACTACAGCTCAGCCGCATGCAAGTGTCCCTGAAAAGTGAATATTTACAGCTCTCCTATTATTAACCAAATAGATACTATTAGAAGTTGATATATTTAATCACTCCCAGCCAGGGTGGAGTTTGAACTCACGACCTAGAAGGAGTAACAGAGTTTTCAGCTGCAGGGGAAAAGATAGAAGGTCAAACAGGACTTTTCCTGCCGGGCAAAATAATTTATTGCAGGTGAAACAGTCTCAGCTATGTGGTAAATTAGGCTGTGCATTATCTCATGGATAATAATTTCTCTCTGATGTTTTGCCTTCTTGCGTGCATCTTTATTTTTGGGCTCTAAATGAGATGAGAAGCCCCAGAAATCTCCCAGGAATAACAAATGCATTTTCTTTGCTTGATTGAGGAAAGAAATATTGGACAGACATGTGTTATGCAACAACTTAAAAATAACTCTCTTGTAAGACTTGGAGTGAGCCTCAAATACCACAGGAGCAGCAGAAATGTGTTACCTACCTTTTTATCAGCAGTGGCAGCCAGCACAGCTTTTTTCAGCTACTTTTACTAAACTATTGGCCTGATCATTTCCTGGGCATTGTCTTTTTATATCTTTTCCTAGGAAACATATTCCAAGCCTCTGTTAAATTTGCTCAAACAGGCAAGGAGCTGAAAACAATGCTGCAGGAAGACTGAAATACCTGTGCTGTCCTTAATACCTTGTTTGGGTACAGCAACAGAAGGCAGAAGCCTTTTAGGTATATCATTGCATCACATGCAGTATGCTGAGCCCTTTGTGTGATTGTTTCACCAAACTTGATCGCAGTATTTCTGGCCAGGATCTTCTTAAATGTATTGGTGGCATTGAGCATCCATGCTGATGCCCTGATTCCAGCATCTTCCTGGAGCTTATTGTGATAGGAGGGGAAAGGTGGAAATAAAGCTCAAATTGTACCCCAGGGAGGGTGCCTGGAATTGGATACCCCAAATGATCAGCCACTACTACAATTACTGGCCCGGAGAGCTCAGTGCAGCGAACCAGATCATTTACTCGCAGTGGTACAGGGTTTTACAAAATGTAAGACCAGTTGCAGATGTAATGACAATAGAGGAAATTAGCTCATGATGGGATTTTAGCAAGAGGCTAGTGGAAATATATTCAGTAATGTTCAGTTATTAAACCATTAAAGATCCCACCGGAGATCAGCGAGTAGGATTTCTCATAATCTGAAGTGGCTTAAGGCAAAATACAGAGCCCCTAAGGAGGGAAATGACAAAATGGTCCTTTGGAATAGTCACCTCACCTCTTTGCCCATCTCTGTGGGCTCTGCTGTGTGGCATGTATGATGGCACATACGTTTCTCACACATACGTGTAACCGTACAGGTCCTTCCCTCCAAGGAGCAGCTCCTCAGGATGCCTCATTCCCCATGCCATCACCCTCCATAGTGGAGTTCTGGCAAGGAGGGATGGTGGAGGTGAAACCAGAGAAAACTGCAAACATCTGTGTTCGCTTGGGGCCCAACCTAAGCCCTACTGAAAATGCACATAATAACTTCCACTGGCTGCAGGAGCCTTTGGATCAGGCACTGCGAGCGTCTGCTCCCATGACTCTGTTTACCATTTTGGTGGGATTACATGGAAACGGGAAGGGTTTAAGCTCTGAAAATCAGGTCTTGGCTCAGGCGCATTGAAGGGAAATCCTAGAGGTCAGGTCTAGATTCAGAGCTGAAGAGCGTTATTCTGCCAAGCTGATGACATTGAGCAGAACCTTCTGCCCATGGGGAGAGCTGAACATGATGAATGGTGGAGGGTAACAACCAAAGTGCTCCCAGCCCCAGTGATGAACAGTCAACATCCAGATGCTGAGAGGTGGCTGTTGGGGTCCCAGCCCCCGTGTAGGGTGTGCATCAGGCACTTCTCCCGCAGCATGGATTGAACCAGCATCGATGCCTGCATGGATGCTGCTGCTGCTGTTCCTTCATGGAGGAACTACAGCATGCCTGGGATGTTGTTAACGGTGTGAGTAATCAGACAGTGCTCACCGAGAGGCACGATGCAACAGGCAAAGGTTCACCGGTGACGATGATGGCCTTTAAAGCAATTAACCTGTCCTAACCTGCCTGTCAGTCGCAGTACCGTTTCCTCCCTGGCATACCAGTATGCCAAAGCACCATCCTCATGGGGTGGATACTGGCAGCGTTCCCTTAAAATCAATAGAGAAATGCTGGCTTTTACTGGTTGGAAATCAGCCTTTCTGCATTTCCCTCCTCAGCCAAAACATAACACGCTTCCCTCTGTGGCGGCTGCATCTAAGGCTCATGTTGAGAAGCACTCCCATCTCAGCTTAGGGTTGATCGCAGCGGCGAAGTAGCAAACACAACAGATTTCCCCCCCCTTCTCTGCTTCTAATAGCAACCAGGTGCTCTGACACTTAACCTGTGTGCTGCCGTGAAATTGCCTGTCTAGTACAGACACCCACGTGAGGCCCTGGGCCTCAAGGATTTACTTTATCCAGGGATTTTTAACCCAGTCTCGTTTAGATCCTGCGTTTTTATCATCCACCTTAAAAACTGGTAATTGTTGTTGCTTAAACATTAAAGTACAAAACTGTCTCTTGACATTTAATTTATTTTCTTTAGAGAGAAAAAAACCCAAGAAATATCTTTAAGGTCTTAGCTGCAAACTTTGGTTTTTATTAAATGTGCTACTGTGTCTTAAATTGGTACCAGGGCAAATACTTGGATGATTATATCAAATGCTGGAGTTAATCAGTTGCATATATACCTAGATGTTTGCTGCTTTAAAAGCTTACGGTTATGGCACAAAGGACACGAGAGCAGTCTGTCTGAAAGCCAAATGTTCAAAACCAAATGTGTGTAAGGTCCTAAACAGGACCTGGGTTTCAGAGCAGAGGGCTCCAGGCAGGCATGTGGTCCTGTGCTATGGCATCTTGTGCAGGCAGGGAGCTGGTCTGAGCAGCAAATACACACATTTGCAACTCAGAGGAACAGGCGAGCAGCTGAGTTCTAGTGGTTTAAACCTGGAGTGTTTTGCTGAGGTCTCTAAAGTTACATGAGGTTTATACCAGCCAAGCGAGAGCAGAGCTGTAGACTAATTGCCTGTTTTGATTTTGTGGTGGTTATGAAAGTTGGTGGTGACTGGTTCGTAGTATGTCATGGAGCAAGGCGTATTTTCCTTTTTCTAATAGACTGGATCCCCAAACCTTTGACTTCAATTTCAAATATGTGGAGTCTCCATGGTATTGTGTGAGTGGGTAAGGTGGTTGGTTTAGGTGTTAGCAGAAATGCAGTCAGAAGGAAAAGTTGAGTTTGGGCATTATCTTGAAGCCACTGCTTTAAATGGTGAGCCTCTGGGCTTCAGAAAGCCCAAACACCTGATGGCACAAAGCATACCCAACCAAGTGTTCAGCTGAGATTATCTATTCAGGTCATTGGTGGCTCCAATGCTCCTCCTTGGAAATACCCAGTTCAGGTTTAAGCTGGGTTTGGGAGCAGAAATCCACTGTACAGTCCCCACTCTCCCTTCCAGCCCATGAGAGCTCATTTAGTACTTCACCGACCTGATTCTGATTTGCTTGTAACCAAATACATCATAAAAGAGAAGAGAGCAAACCCACCACCCCGGGTGGGACCTATCTCATCGTGGCTAGAGAGAAAAGCCTCTGCAAGGCTGCTTGCTTGGTATTTATGTTTTCTGAGTCAGCTTGGAGTCTGGGACAGAGGCAGGAGGCTGGTTTTGAGGCCTTTGCACCTGCCATGGTGCTGGGTTTATCCAAACAGCCAGAGATTGGACTGCAGCTGGAAAAACAGCCCATCACATGAGGCTGGGATTTTGATGTCCTTTTGTTTACAGCATCCTGCCCCTCCTCTCTCCTGAGTGCAGAGCTGGGCAGGAATTCTCTTCATTATCTTCTGCCATGCTTCTCATGCCATTTTTATTAAAAGAAGGAGAAGCAAGGCAAAGGGGGGGTGTGCAAGAGGAGATGAAGGAAGAAACCCAGCATACTTGTACAGTCAGTGGCAGCACTGGAAAACGGATGGCAGTTGGGAAGCAGATCTATTTGGGTTGTCCCAAAGCAGCCTCATCCCCTGGGTTACTCTTCATCAATTGCTTTTGGAGCACCTGAGGATGGGTGAGCCTGCAAACACCATGGTGGCATTGCTGAGAGGTAAACCCCAGTGCAGTTGAATGACCCAGTCCCTAAGTAACAGAGTTAGATTCTCTGATGTGGAAGCATTGAGAGCCACTTTGGTGCCCAGGACTGGGAGTCTCTAAACACGTCTGTTTCACTGACTTAGTGAATATTTGGGGTAGTTCAGGACCTCTGCAAATGGTGTTGGGTGTTTTGGTCACTGTGAGCAGCACATGAGGATGGACTGGACAGCTCCAGGCTGCACAGGAGGGGACAAGAGATGATGAGACCTTCAGTGTGTGGTTGTATTCAGATCATCCTGAGCAGCTGATCCAAAGCATTGCAACAAGTGAAGATGTGGGGTTTATGCTGCCAGCAGATTTCCTGTTTTGCTCCACGTGGTTTCCTTGCTGGAGAAGAAGAGCAAAGGTGACAGTGTTAGAAGGAAGCGAGGACATTGCTGACAGATCGGGCTTATTCTGGGCTGCGGAGAGCTGTCCAGGAAACATCTTTTGGCTCAAGAGTTTGGTGACTATTTAAGATCAAAGAAAGATGGTTTCTTCATGAGGACACTGAGGTGTGGAATTTGCTTGTTTTAACATCATGCTGCCTGTGACAGCCATAGTTTAATAGGCGATGCCTAAGATCATGTCATCTTCTCCTTAAATAACAGGATTGCTTTCTGACTGTTCATGTTTTCCTGGGGCAGAAACTGGGATCAGCCTTAAGGATATTTTCAATTTTGTTGGAAACAAGTCTTTGCTGTATAAAACCCCTCACTGCTATCTGTAGTAAGAAAAACATGTATATGCTATTGTAGTAGGGAGAGAGGCGTGGGATGTTTGCTTTCCCTTGGTGCTTCCACTGCATCTCAACTGTGCTGTGTCCTCAGATGCTGAAGCTCTGTAGTGAGCACAGAGCAGATGTGGTTGACGGTCTGCTGGCACTCGAGGGCATGTGTGTTGCTTCTGTAAACTCAATGATCCTTTAAACCCACCTCGGTCTGAATAGAAAACAACTTCCCAGAGGTATAATTCTTCCCATAAGTTTTACAGGAACACCCAAACTGAAAGCAGAGATCCCTTGCCCGGGGGACTCTGCAAGATGAACTCAGCTTCCCCAGGAAAACCAGGAAAAGAATTAGAGAGTTTTATATATCTGACCCTGGATCTGCCACTTGCTACAGCAGACAGGGAAGTTGCCCCCTTGGTGTTTCACATGGCACATCCTAATTCCCCCTCTACACAGAGGACTTGAGTCATTGCTTTTTAATAAGACTGCCGCCCCACGGCGGAAGCTGCTGCCATCAATGCAGCTTACTCAGTTCTCAGAAAGGTCCTTAAAAGACCATAGATATAAATTTAAAAGAGTGTTTGTTCACATCCTTAATGTTAAAGATGTTCTTCTCTCTCACTTCCTTAAGAAGCATCGTGTGAAGCCACAGTGCATCCGACCTGCCTGACAGCAGAGGGGAAAGAACAGGTTATTGCTGTTAGTGTGCCCTCAGCTCCAAGAAAAGGCAGGAAAGAAAATAAATGGTCCAAAATCCCACTTTTATCATCACTTAGAGCACAGCCGGACTTGCTGACATCTCCAGATACAGTCTGTAATATCTACCTCGGTGCCCTATAACTGTATAGGAAAGAATAAATTCTTTTGTGTTTTTTTTCCACCCCTTCATTCCTGCATTCCTTCCTCCCTCCCTCACTATGGTACTGGATTACTGCCCGAAGTATTGCATGTATCATCCCTTTAGCAGCTATATTTTTCCGAAATGTGGGTACTGTGAAGGAATGCTAAAGCTCTCTGTGTCTGCCGATATGTTTAACAGTTCAGGAGGACAGAAGTATCTCAGGTTCCAGTTGTTGGGATGTGAAATGCCACATCCAGCTCAGTCAGCTTTTTGCCACTAGTTGCATCAGGCCAGGGTGAGCTGGTAACGTGGTGGCTTGAGTTTTTAGTGTCTAAGGTGGCTTTCTGGTGCTCCAGTCCAGGCCCATCTCCAGCTATGTGAAGGGCACATGTCCCATCTCCTCCGGGCATGGATGGTGCTGTCCTGGGTGTGACAGCCTGGGGCTGCTCTGCCATCCCCAGCATGGGGAACATTGTGAAGCTCCAGGTAGCTCTGACTGGGCTGTCTGAAAGGGGAACCGGGATGAGGATGGGGAGGACTGGCCCTGTGGACTGGAGATCTGGCTCACAGTCCTGCCATTGCTTTACAGGGACTGTATGTCTCCAGGCATTTGTCTTCCCTTTCTCTGTATTTTACCCAAGACAAGGATATTCCATTCATAGCTCATGGGGTATTGTGAGCATAAATAACTTAACAGCTATTTCATACACAGACTGTGTAGAAGTAAGGGAAGCCAAGCTGTACAAATACCTAAATGTATGTGTAAGGAGTCAGATATTGTGTTCACCTTCTTTTTTGGAGAAGAAATTGCCTTTTCCTTGTGTGTCTAAACTGTCAGTATCTTTTGCCTGTCATGACATACCCATTTCCATTTCTGAGCAGCAGGCTGCAGTTGGAAATCTCGCCTCCCCAGCATATGGCAGGTGACAGGATTAGCCCAAAGCCCAGAGCTGCACAGCCAGCAGTCACCCCTCGGTGTCCACAGGGTCCTCTCCCCATATGAAGTTTTTCCTTCACAACCCATACAATTAAACGGACCAGAGTTCTCCCCACCTAATAACTTTCATTTCCAGTTTTCTGTCTTATTCACCCACATACACATTCATCTCCAGTCACCTAATAATTCATAAACACCATATGCTCTCCCGTGCTTTATTTAGTACTATGTCTTCTTCCATTATGTTCTGCCAACTTCCCGCCCTGTACATAAACAAATGTGAACTTTTCCTGTTTTCCATTTGCTTACATGTACACACAGGCATACACAAACACTCCCACAGACTGCAGCACACTCGCAGAGGCACACTCTGCTGCGAGCTCAGTTCCTGCCCATCACCTGTGGGTATCGCTGGAAATCACGCCAAAAATCAGGATCCGAACACAACTGTTTTGCCCTCACACGTGTCATCACAGCACATCGGAAAGCAGCAGGGATTGATTGATTTTGTAGCTGCCCGAGCTGTTCCTTTGTTAACAGCCTTTTCTAAGAATTGAACCTTTTTGTGGTTAGCAGATTCCCCAGTGACAAAATCCGTGTTTCTGCAAGGAGATTTGTTCATCTTAAATATTCCAACCCTAACCGTTCTATGATTTTATGAATGGTTTTGAGAAAGAACTTGAGAAATAACTCTTGAATAATCAAAGCTTGCCTGTGCTTTGATTTTGTGAGGTTACAGCAGAAATTTGCAATCTTCAGAAGTGGATGTGAAAGGGAGTGAAATCTCAGTATTGTACATCAGTGGGTGTTCAGCCGCTTAAGTTACTTCCTATAATGTTATATTTATTTTTTGTCTAAACCAGTTGTTTTAAACAGGTCCCAAGGGCAGAAGTTTGACATTTTTCACTTCGAATAGACACTCTTAACCAATATCTGGGTAGAAGTCTCCCCAGTCTGTGGGTGAATTAAGATGCTGTTTGTGCTATGTGAACTCTCCAATTTAGCTAATAGGAGCCGCAGACTAATGCTGACATGAATCAGGTGGAGCAGCAATGAGAAAGCCAGTTCTGGTTTTATTCCACTGCGTTTCTCTCCCCACTTCACTACCATGTGTGGTAACACAGAATCAAATCCCAGTGCTGTTCATGTGCAGTTCATTCAATGACAGTTACTTTGCAGGCGTAGTATCCATGAGGAATGGCTCTGTTGTGAAATATCACGTGCGATATGGGACTTTAAGTCATGCTTGTTAATTTAATGAATGTTGTAAGGAGATCCTTATTTCCCAGACTTGAAGGTTTCAGTAACTACAGTCCATTGATACCTACTTCAGTGGCTTTGTGGCTGGGTGTAGTAGATACATCTCTTCGTAGCACACACTTCATTAATATGTGCTTTTTGACCAAGTTCCTGCGACAAAAAGACTTGTATATTGCTGTCAGTAATTGGGGCAATATGAGCGTGGTAAGTGGAGGACTGGCGTGGGTTGGGAAAGAGCTGGGTTGTGTTATGGGCTCTGCAATTAGCCTGATTGATGACTCTGAGCAAATCATTTTGCCTTCACCACTCCATAGCTTTACAAATCGGCACAATGGGGATGATGGTAATGAGTTTCTTTGTGGAACGTTTTGAGTTCTGATAATGTAAAAGGCATTGTAAAAGGGCTAAACATTTATATTAGGCTTATATTATTTCTGTATTGCACATATAAAAATGATTCCTCATTTACAGATGCACAGGATTTAAGTAATTATGGCTTTGCATAAATATGTAACAGTTTGCTAATTCTTTCTGTGAATATTTCAATGTTAATCCCAGGATCCAGTGCTGTGGTGTGCATCCTATTTTTCGCACTCTCCTAGAGGGGAAGAAAGTTGTTTAACTCTATTGTTTCAATACCTGCATGCAAAGTGGATATCTTACTTATCACTGAAACATCCCCAGTCCAATTCTGACTTCAATCAATAGGCAACTTCCCACTGGCTCCATCTGCAGCTGGATTGAGCTCAGGGCTGTTCAGGAAGTAATCAGTGTTCATGGGGTATTTTAAGTTCCTTAACTAAACTATGCAGACTTGCAGGTAAGGCTGTCCCTGACGTGGAGAGGTGGGAGCAGAAATATCCAAGGCTAAACACATTGAAGCTCAGGGCTGGTTTCTCAAATGCTGTTACTGTTTCCCACTGTGTGTGGTGAGGATTGATGCACTGCCATGTTATCAGTGCAGCACCATCTCTATAGTGGGTACAGATGTAAGCAGCAACACCCAACCCAAAATTAACCCTAGGAACATTCTGAGGACCTGACTGAAACTAAAACTTGCTTCTTTTGGCAGCCACCCCCCATTTCAGTACCTCCCTCCCTGCCCTTTTCTACCGCCTTTGTTGTCCCGATCACTTAGTGTTTCCTTCTGTCCTGCAGGGAGCTGAGCGATAGCACCACGTACACGTACCAGGTCATCATTGTTTCCGGGAGGGAGGAGAGCGAGCCTTCCCCGGAGCTTGTCTATATCTCTGGAAGTGGATACTGTGGAGACGGGATTATCCAAATGTAAGTCTGGACCGAGCAAACAGATAAATCCGGGCACATCTACTGAGCCAGAATCTGAGACTAGAAAGGAATTGACAACCTCTGATGTCTCCTCAGTTGAGGCCAGCTCTCATCTGTACATAATGACTCATGTGCCTGGTGATTACCAGGATGATGACACTTAATTGGAACTTAGGCCCTGCTATCCTGGCACCAGGAGATACAGACAGAGATACAGATAATGGAGTCCAGACAGCAGGATCGATATGGACATAACACTATATGCTGTTTATGCTGTTTGTTCGTGTATCTCTATCTTTATACATGCATATGACATTTCCTATGCAGAGCTGAAGTAAGCACTGGAAAAATTCACATGGCCTTTGATGCTGTCCTCACCCGTGGAGTCCCACGTGTCTGGCAGCTGGTGGACAGGGTAAAACCCTGCCCTGTGTTGGTCCAGGTTCCTGGTGCAACCTCTTGTTTGAGCACCGGAGCTAGGATGCATTTGGAGGTGATAGATTTGGCCTCTGAGGGAGAGTGCTGAGAATTTCATGTTGTAAACCAGCTCCTCCCTCTCACCGCTGCCAGTCCCCAGACCACTGAAAACGTAAAAGAAAATCATTCACAGCTATGTTAGGGTTTTTTCTTTTGCTGTGTTGGCCCTGAAGGCACCTGCTTCAAAGCTTCCTGGCATTAGGTAATTCAATTGTTTAAACTATGGAAGTAACAACAAGCAAGTGCTCAATCCAGCCATTGCTTTAAATAATGCCGATCAGCAATCACGTAGTACCACTCTGTCAGATGATATACCTAGCAGCAAGTATTTGCAGGATGAGGCCCAACAGGTAGGGAAATCAAAGGGAATAACCAAACGACATATGAATCCAGGGCAGTCTTGGAGAGAGAGGTGGAGAAAGACAGATTAATTTTGCTTTCCATAACTTTTCTCCTACTGTTATGTTTGCACATTCCTCAAGCATCACTTGTGGCTTTGCAGCAAGTGTCGAACAATAGCTGAGCTGCCTCAGGAGCGAGCAGGAACCAGACTGTGTCACAGCTTGGTTGGTTGTGGCCCCACTTACAGCTGTGGCAGCCCCTTTCTCATCTGGTTCACACTCATCTCCCTGCATGCTGCTGCAACCGTGCGGGCTGGCGTGAAGCAGGATCCCATTCCCAACACCACCTCCTCTCCACCTGGAATAGCCTGGCACCAGGCTTTATGCCTTGTTATTCCCATGCTGGGGTCACAGTCTGGCCCTTCCAGATTTAATACAAAGAGTTTCAGAGATTCCTGCTCTCTTTTTTTCCCCACCTGCTGAGTTGCAGCCACACCAGCTATGAAGGAAGTTGCTCATATCCTCATCAGAGAGCAGCAAGTGGTATCCACATGTGTAGGAGAGAAGTGGCCAGGCAAGCCTGTGAACCAGGAATGATGGAAGTCAGGGCTGGAGGAGGAAGGGAGAGGCATTTCAAGGGTCAGCACACAAAGTGCTGTACTAGATTGGAGGGCTTTGGGGTTCTGCAGAGGGGTTGCAGTGATTGTTGGGATGATGCCATTTGCCACCTGACTCATTTTTGTATGTGTATGCCCTGCCTGCAGAGACTTGGGGGAAGAATGTGATGACATGAACAAGATCAACGGTGATGGCTGCTCCCTGTTCTGCCTGCAGGAGTTGTCCTTTAATTGCATTGGTAAGTCTGCTCACGGTGGGCACCAACTCTACGTAGAGTGCAAGGGGAAAAATATCAACAGCATTTTCAGCATTTCCAGCTGAAGAGTTGTCATGGAAGAGAGAAAAAAAGGTGGAATTTGTAGGTTTGAAAGGCGAACATATCTTCCCAGCTTCTGGTCATTTTGATGGGAAATTGGTTCTGCTGGCTTTGAAACAGCCTAGGACTTAGGGCTAAGTCAGCCATTGTGGGACTGATCCAAAGCCCATTGAAGTCAGTGGGTGGTTTTCCACTGCCTTCAATAGGCTTTAGATCTGGCTATGTGAGAAGACATGAACTGATTTTTTTCCTGGTAAACAGGAGGAGGAGTGAAAGGGGAAGGGACTGAGACCAGAAGCAAGTCCGGCTGAGGTCACACCTCCTTTGAGTTGCAAATCAATATCTGAGGATCAAAGGTCTAGCTAATCCCCTTTTTCAGAGGTGAAAACTACTTAATCAGATTTCATTTGCAAGCCTGGTTTGCTCTGATTAGCAAAACCAGTAAGGACAATGGCCGGAAGATGCTGGAGCTATCGGGGATAGCAGGGCTGCAGTTGCGAGCTTTACATATTCATTAAACTCTCTAGGAATGCTGGAGGCAGAGAAGGGAAATGGAGACCAATTTGCACTGCACCTTCTGTGGGGTGTCCCTATGTTGTGGGATTCCATTTCCCAACCAGGGCTCAGTGAGGGCTAGGGAAGGATGAAATGTGCAAGCCTTCTGCAGCCAAAGCAAGTGTTTATAAATGGTCATCTTCTTCTCAAGAAGTTCTATGATATTCCTTTCCTGGTCTCACCAAGCAAATACTCGGTCCCATCTAGTGATCATTCAGCTCAGGGCATCAGTCCTAAGCAGATAATACAATGTTGGCAAGACTGAAATTTGCTCTTTTTGGCAATCTGATGATTACCTCTTGTGCCTGGAGCAACGTAGAGGGGACCTCACAGGCACCATGTTTCCCTTGGGTGGTAAGCTGGGGACGGCTTGTCTCGTCATAATGGCTGCAGTTTTACTTCAGCATCCCACACTGTGAGACTTGAGGCCTAATTTGGTGATGTTCTTATTTACATATTTACATATGTAAATAGCTCTTTTGAAATCTGAGCATATTTATGGTGCAGGCTAATTGTGACTATTGGTGGTCTTGAAGTTAGGTTTGTGTTTCAAGTCACTTGCTGCATTAGAGCCTCAAGCACTGAAAGAGATTAGTCATAATATTTTGAAAGTGAGATAAACACTTATGCAAATGTTTTGGGTTCTCCAAAAGTCAGGCAGAGTGCGAGGTTCCAGCAAGGGGTCGGGTTGGAGCTGTGTGGTTGCATCTGTATCACCCTGCTCAAGAGCAGGTCTGGGTCTGTACTTTGACCACATCCCAGCGTTACATTAGGACATGACCCAGATCCTCCCCTTTGTATACTGGTTCTTAAGGAAACTTATTTGTGTGGGCTGGGCAGGAGCTGCATCATGCTCCAAAGGATCGATGGACAGGAGTAAGAGTGGGGTGTCCCAGGCTTTGGACCACACAGCATTGTCCTGCTAGGTGAGTGCGGGAGCCTGCTCTGTACCTGTGTACATGTTCATCTCCAGCACCAGCAACAGGGCTGGTTCAGAATGTGATAAAAACCTGTCTGACAGCAATACAGTTAGAACATGAAGCAATGAAAACATACACACAGCTATTTCTGTGCCATTACAGAGGAAGTGATGTTCAGATTTGCTTGTGTTGGAAAGGGGAATTCCAGAGGTAAAATGCTGTTTGTTTGTCATGGCCTTTGGAAGGTTGTGGGTTTGCACAGGTCCTGGATTACAAAAGGGAATGAAATCAACCTGCTTTGTGATATACAAAATATGAGGACACAGGTGAAGCAGGGTACCTGAATCACTGGAAAGCTGCGTGGATACACACCTTACAGAGGTTTTGTTGGGTGGCTTTACAGCTGTGGTGGAGAGACTGCTGTGGCAGTGATGGTGTGTGTGCATAAGGGTAGACCAGATGCTGCTGTTTTGGGGTAACCACTGCCTTCATCAAGTCCCTAAGAAAGGTTCAGAGGAGGTAATAACTGTGAAACGGGTCCTGTTGGTATCTGTGGGTGCTGGACCACCATGAATTAGGATATCAAGAGCTAAAGATAAATGACTGGCTCATCTTTCAGACAAATGAACAGCGCTGACTTGTATTCTGTTTTAACATGCCAAGCATTCAAATCTCACCAGAAAACATAAAGGTGTTGAGGAAGAGAATGGCTGTGCATAGTGCATGATAAACACTAACCAGAAAGTGCAAACCTTCAGCATTCTCCACAATAGAATAGTATAAGACTGGATCTTCTGCCTTCAGCCAAACAAAAGTCTTCTTTGAATCTGGTGAGGGGTTTTCTTGGGATGCTTGAGTCCCTGTTTGAGAAGCACAGAAAAATAAGGGTAATTCATTTCCATATTTACAAGGCAAACACATGTTATAATCCTGTAGGACAAGAAGTAATTATTCCAGACAGTGTTATTTTTGCAGTGATGTTCTTATTGTATTATGTAGCTCTTTAGAGCCCGGGGAATCACTCCCCTTCACCGAAGAATGCCGTTAGCCTCAAACACATGTTCAGAGGCTTTGCTGAACTGGGGGCCTCAGGGTTTGATCTTGCAAACGTTTCCTTCCAGGCATGTTTCTGAACTACCACAAGGCATTCTTTAGACTTTGGCAACTCGAACCACAGCGGTGAATGCGGTGCTTGTCACAGATTGTCTGCAGGATTGGGTCCCACGTGGCTGAGAATAATCACTAAACATTTTGTTTGCAAAAGCAGGGTTGAAGGGGCATCACCACGGAAAGATTCATAGCAGGAGGTTTGATAGCCAAGCCCAAGTGAGCTTCTTCCTTCCAAAGCAGAGACCAAGCAAGTCACCTCATTTGGTAGAAGAGAGATACAACAGAGCCCTCAAACACCATCAAGCTTTAGCTTTAGAGCCATGACTCACAGAATAATTAAGGTTTGAAGGAGTCCCTGGAGTTCTCTGGTCCAAGGAGGATCAATCTTAAAGTTAGATCCAGCTTCAATTTGGAGCATGTTGCTCAGGGTCATGTTCCGCTGTGCTCAAGGTATCTCCAAGGATGGAGGCAGCCTGTTTGCAGGTGTCCCTTTGCCTCTCCTGCTCCCTTTGCCTTTTAGGCTCATGAGGCTTATGGGGTTTTTTAATTGCCCAACTTCCCTTTGTCTGAATGGCACGAGGCTCTCAAGACACTTTGCGCTAGTGCCTGTAATAAAATTAGAGGGTTTTTTTTTCCTCTCAGTGTTGTTTTCCTTCCTCCTTTCCTCTCTAATCAGATAACAGTGGATCAATCTGCTCTGCCACGGGAGGAGGGGCGCGGGGGAAGGAGGGAGGGAGGCAGGGAAGAAAACTGTGTGGTCTTACTGTCAGGCTGTCCTGGCCTTCTCTGAGCACAAAGGCAAGTAACAGAAAACAGATAAGATGAATAGCGTTTTCTCCCTGCAACATGCTGAAGAGTGACAGCGAGATTGATTCATTAATTAATGGCAGCATCTGGCAGTACTCCTCCTTTAAGTTCTGTGGCACATTCACCCTTCCCCATCCTGAAATCCATCATCTCTACTTATTCCCCTCCTCTCCTTCGCCTAGCTCGTTTTGCACATTTTATCTCCTTCCCCGCACAGAATCGGGTCCCAGTGGAGAAGTTTCACTTGGCCTTTGGATACGTAGGAGCCAAGCGAGCTGCGGTCGTGTCCGCTGTGACCGATGCACCCCTCTCCTACCTCTTGGCTGCTTTTCTTTCACCTTGCTCTTGATTCCTCCCGGGATAACTGATTTCTGTGATTACTGCGGATCCCAGCCAAGTTCAAGCCCTGTGTAAAACAGGCCCCATTTGTAAGAGTTACGATTTGCAGTTGTGGGAACCCAGAGCTTTTTTGCACTTGATCCATTGAGAAATGGGTGTCTAACAAGCAGCTGAGCACCTTGTCCTTGGCGTGCACTCTCCCACACACCAAGGTTGTACACATGCATCTAGATATATGTGCGGACATTGAAAAAGAGCGCTGCTTTCATTTGCATTCCTTTTGTTGAGTGTGATGTGCATTATGCATTGATTTAGCTCACCAGGGCTGAAGAAAGAGAAGGATATGATAAAAAAGATGCAGAGATCAATAAAAAAGAAGGGAGGGGGAGAGAAAGTAATATGAAAAGAGATGAGTAAGGGCTGATAGACACATTGAACCACAGCTGGGAAGTTGCTGCAGAACTTCTATCTACCCTTAAGTTTGCCAGGTAATTTATGGGGTTTTCAATTGCATCTTATTGGTGTTGTTATTGCTACGCTTTATCTCCTTTGCTTATAAGGGACTCTTCCTAAAGCCTTTTTACAGCAAAACAGGGCAGCGCTTCCGCTTACTTCCACATGTGAGTGGTCCCGCTGCAGAATGCGAGTGTTTCAGGTTAGACACACATCTCCCTGCTTTGTTGGATCAGGGCCTCAGGGATGTAAAACACAAAGAAAAGGCACAGGGTAGAGGAAAAGAGAAAATAAATACACCTAGCTCTTGAGTTTACCCCCAGTTCCTGGCATCTTGAAGCATTAGACTCCGGGTCAGGGAAAAGTATGATTTTAATTTGACAATGTTCTTTAAACACCTTTTCTCTCGCTCCTGCTTGGCCTCAAGTGGTTTTTTGCTACCTTACAAATCTGGATCTGTCCTTCTCCTCCTCAGAGGCCTCTCCTTCCAGCTGTGAGCCTTACCTTTGTGGGAGCTCTATCCTTTACCTCTCCCATTATCCATAAATTAAGCATAGCACTTTCCCCTAATCTTATTGTTTGGCGGGCTGCATTGCATTCAGGGAAGCGATTAATATTCATGAGCTTGCTATCTCTGTTTGGTGCATAATCCTCTAGGGAAATTGCAGTGTTAAATGAGTGACACAAACCTAATTTTATATGTCTTTTCTTTCCTTTCTTTCTTTTTCCTTTTTTTCCCTTTCTGACAGAGGAGTAATGTGCTTAAAATAAATTGATGGATGACCATCCATATTCATTGTGGGCATGCTTTGAGAGCGTGCCTCGCTCCCATCCTCTCTCCCTCCCTTCCTCATACCCCTGCACAGGAACACGGCTTTGACTGCCGAAACCCTGGCCCCACACAGCAGCTAATGGTGATTTTGCCTTCTTTCATGAACATTAAATAGGCCTTGGCTGACCCTGCTCAGGGCTTTCAGTAGAACAACAGCATGGGAGAAACTGAGCCACCTTGCAAGAGAAACTCAGCATCTCACAGGGCATCAATAAGACTAAAGCATTGACCAAGGAGCTTGGGAAAGAGTATTGCTGTCGATTCAGAAGCTGAGGTTCTATAGCAGAATTTAATGGCAAGTAGCAATGATTTTACTGACTGGGGCCATTCAGATGATATTTGTGTGAATCAGTCAGCTTAAGGCAAATGCTTTGAAGCTGACGGTTTCCTGCAGCTCGTGGGAGTGTGGCTACATGTTCTAAAATGTCTAAGCACTCATTTGGCAAGTTAGTAATCACAACATAGTCATAAAGTCTCTCAAAGTGATTTTCAGACTGTCATCATTAATAGTGCAATGTTAGCAGGGCCAGCTGAGCCACAGAGCAGAGAGAGCAGGCATCTCAGGCAGTAAAACACAAAGGACAGATGCTTTTTTGTGGGGGAGAATGTGGGATGGAGTGGTATTTGCCTGCATTTTTCTCTAGGCCAGTGACTCCAGCCCAGTTCATTCCAGCTTTGGTTTTTAGGACACAGCTACAATGACAGCCCAACGGAAGGATTACTCCTTTGCTTGCTGTGTCCCTCATGCATTGCTCTCCATGGATCAGCGCTTCCATGGCTGGCCATGCTTCACTCCTCAGAGCATCCTCTGTGACTCAACAGCAACTTGGTGTGTTTAGAGGATGATGCTGAGCACAAGACCTTCCTTTGCAATAACATAATAACATCCAACCACACTCACAAACAAGCAGTTTGTGCTCCCTGGTGACTGGCACCACTATTTTTTTACTCCTGGGCTTCTTCCCAGCTTCCCAAGGAAGTGGGCCAGGTGTCGGGAAGGGCCACATTGGCCAGTCTTCTTGCCTTCAGAGTGGCTGCTGCCATGTGTGACAGAAGCCTCAAGATTTTCAGTCAGACAGTCTCCAAGTTTAGCTAATAAATCTGTGTAAGTCTGAGGAAACACTGAAACATTCCCAGCCTTGCTTTTCAGATTTATCCAACCACCCAGGGAAGGGAACAAGATTAAGAGTGACCAGAACGTGTACTGGAGTGCTTTTAGAGCATGCGTGGTTGGTGGAAGGCCACATTGGCTCCCTTTGGCAAGCCACAGAGCCGATAAGGTCTTACTACCACTGCCAGTGACGGGAAATATCCTTTCTCTCAAGTGACAGAGGCTCGTGTTCTTGGAGGTGAAATATCCGATTTCAGTGCCGGGCTCTGCGAGAGAGTTGTAATTGTATCTGTCTGCAGCATGCAGATCAATTGCATAATTATTGTGCCCCAACCGCTATATCATACCGAGGAGCCGGCTCACGCCAGACAAAGGACAAGCCCAGGAATGTATTTCCACGAAGCAGCTGAGTTACCAGGGAGCCGCGTTCCGCATGCTCGGTTCAGGAGATGCTCAGACACGATTGTCATGTTATGCAGGGGGAAAAAAGCCTCCTGCGAGGCCCCGGGATGTGCTGCAGTAGATTGCAACACCCGTGTTGCCTTCATTTCCAAGGTGTCTGTTTTATTTCATGGAAGGAAAACGTCACCATTTATTGATACGCAACTTTATTCGGCAAGGTCTGCCCAAGCTCTGTGTAATGGTTTTTCCTCTTCTCAAACCCGAACATCCAGGAAGGAAAATAACTCTCGAATATTTTACCGTAGCAGGAAATCTCTCTCTGTCTCTGGCTTCTTCAATATTAAAGAAGAGATTAGCAGATATCCTGGAAGCAGGCCAGGTTATTCACTCTCTTCCCACTGAAGCCAAAGGTGAAACTCCCATAGAAATAGATGGAGCAGGTTCTGCTATCACTCAGCTGCCGGGTTCTTGTGATCTGCAGTGGAATTATTTCTCCTTTTGCGATAGAAACCTCTGGATATGTTTCTTCTCATCTGTAAACTTAAACACCAGTGCTGGAGATAGAATCATAGAATCAGAGGATAGTTAGGGTTGGAAAGGACCTTACAGTTAAGTGATGTGCTGGTAAAATCCTGCTTCTGTACAAGTTGCTGACTTGAGCGAGCCTGTGATTCGTGCCTCACTGTGTCTGAAAAGAGCTGGACACCTTTGGACAGACCTCCCGGGGGTTAAAATTAAGCTTGCTCTGTTCCAAGATCTTGTTACTTTGAGACAATGCTTCTGCATTTTTGTACCCCTCTTCCCCCTCTTTTTTTTTTTGCTCTTTCGGACAAATAGTTATGTGGCGTGAGTCTTGTTAGAGTTGGAAACAGCCCCAAGTAAACAGCTGAGCTTAAAAATACTCCTTTTTTTTGTCTGGCCTTTAGAAAAAATAGTAGTTATTGCACAAAAGAAGACTATGCTGATGCCAATCACTGCGTTCCAGCTGAAAACAGGAAGCTGCCCCGAGTGTCTGTCCCCAGCACTTTGACTATGCGGCTCGGACATTCAAAGCCTCAAGGAGGATGTGCCCTGTGCTATGAATTGGATCCCTTGATCTCTTTTTTTTTCCTTTTTAATGAGGTGGAAGGCTGCCTATGACAGATAAGTGTGTATCCTGCATGTCTGCTTCCTGATCTGTACCAGAATTCATTCATTTTGCTGGGGATTTTCCAGCCTCACTTCAAACAGGTAACTGTGATGGGGAGATACCTGCTCATCCAGACCTGGGCTGGCAGGTGCCTGCAAGCACTGCCTAAACCCTCTGCCTTACCTTGTGCACCCTTTTATCTCTAAACCCTACATGAGGGGATTGTATTTCAATCCAAAATCTGCCTTTTGCACTGTGTTCAAGCAGCTGAAGAAGTAAGGAGACACGGAGTTCACACAATGCACGGGAGCCCTAAGATCTTGCAGCCCAATGCAGTAGTGAGCAGGACAAGTCTTGCTAGTCTGTCTTCCCAACAAATCCCCCTCTCTGGGTTGGTGTCTGCCATGGAGCATTCAGGGATTCCCAGATGTTGCTGATCAGGAGACTGCCTTTTCCCCAAACAAGAGCAACTTTGGTTTGGCCCCAACATTTTTGTGCCTTCAGTGAGAACGCAGTCAGGGAAAAGGAGCTCAGGCTGCTTGAATGAATATGTGTTCCCCGAGTTCAGCTCAGGATCCTTTAGCATCTGTTGTCAATCCCCAGAGGTGCTGTCTCTTGCCAGGTGCTGTGCCTGCAGACATTTTGCTGTTCTAGATTTAAGCTGGATTTCCAGGCAACTGCTTTGTAATTTTTTGAAGTCATTTTTTTCCTTGAGGACAAATCGGATTTCCTTCATGTTCCCTTCCTCCATATCTCCTTCAAATCAGATTCAACTTTGAAGTGAGAAGTCCGCGGTGTTGATGAACCAAGTCCGTGATGCAGGCCATATGTGACCACTACAGCACTGTGACCTTCAAAAGGTCTTGGGAGCTTGTAGGTCTCTATGGAAGCAAAAGTTAGCTCATGTTACCCAGGACCTGGATGCTTTTCATGTCACAGTAGTTGAGAATAGAACATAAAAGGCATTTTGCACCATGATGGAAATAAAGATGTTAGCTACTGCTTCCTAGAAAAACACCACTGCTGACACTGCCCTCCCTGGCTTTGATCCTGTAGGACTCTGCGGATTTAACTGAGCTGTCTTCACACCACTGTGGAAAGGGAAGAAGCCTGTTAGCTTTTATTTTGTGAGGGCAATCGTAGGAAGAAACAATCTGGTCGCTCTTTACTTTATGAAAATGTGAAGCCCAACATGTAACCTACCGAGCATCCAAGACCACAGTAAGAATCAGGAGTAGGAGCTGGTGCTCAGCACCTGTGGAAGGAAGAGCGTCTGCTTTTTGGCAGCCCACCTGGTGATGCACCACCTTTGGCTGTCGTAGATTGATGCCTTCATCAGTGCTCTCATGATTTAAAGAAGTCCCCCTCTTTGCTGTCACTCAGGTGTAGAGCCTCATGGGCAGGCATGACCTGCTCTTCTCACCAACGCTCCCCTCAAAGCATGACAGTGCGTGCTACAGGATGGTGTGTCAATAGTAGGACTTACTATTTCTTTCCTTTCTTTTTCTTGCCTTAAATGAAAACCAGGGTTGTAAAGCCACTTTCACCATCATTTTTCAAAGCACATAAAAGCAAGCGGGTACCTGATCTCTCAGCTCTTATGTCATCCAGCCCCATGCTGTGGTGGAGAGCAGGGTGCAGCCACTCTCCAGGACCAGCACAGCCGAAGGCCTCATGACAGTGCAGTTCAGTAAGACTTGGTTAATCATTTAGGCAGTCTCCATTTAATTCAGACATCCCAACCTCTCCATTCGGTTCCTCCCTTGGGTTTTGCAGACTCCAAGCAGACAGATTTATTGGGGTCTTAAGCATAATCAGGAACAAATTAGCCTCTGTTAGGATCACACGCTGGCCTGGATCACAGCTATTCAAAGGCTGCCTTCCCATCCATGTGAGTATGAATTAAGTCATCGGGTTGGAGTAGGTCTTGAGTATTCTTTTAACCCAAACACATGATCTTATCAGAAGCCCATTACGTTTATCATCGCATTAGGAGGGAACATTTGGAGCCAGTGCAGGAGTATGTTGCTATATAAACGTTGTGCTTGCTTCAGTGCCTGTCATGAAAAGAAGTCAGTGCTTCAGGAAGGCCAGGGAAACGCTGTCTAAATGCCTAAAATGAGGCTGTGAGTTTCTGGGGATGTGTTTGCATCAGTAGGGTGGCTGCTCTGGGGATGTGTAAAGAGAGTGTCTATGTGTTTGTGTGTCAGTGCTTCTGTCAGTGTGGGTGTGTAGCAGGGTGCTCTTGGGTGCTGGTATTTCACTGTAAGTGTATATGTGACTGTGCATATGTCAACAGGCTGAATGTTGGGTCTTTTTAATAGGGTGTGTGTTTTCCTTTCTTTTCTTTTGCTTTTTACAGAAATAAGCCTCTTTTCCTAAAATGACAAAGAAACCCTTTTAAAAAAAAAAAAATCCATGTTTTCATATGTTTGGGATTTGTTTCTGAGGATTTTTGATTGCTGACCACAGGCTTTCCAGAGCTGAATGTTTCTCAGGGATTTCTGCTGAGACTCTCACTCAAACTGGGACATAGTGCTCCAAGGCGGGCAAGCTGCTTAGCTTTTATCCTGCTGTTCTTGGGTACAGCAGAGACCTGGCCTACGCTTTGCTATTGCTCTGCAGAGAAAGGAGCAGAACAAGAAATGCATAAGGATAAGGTGAAGGGAACCAAGGCTTTGCCTCCATGGCCATCACAGTGTGAATGAGCCACACTTGTGCAGCACTGTGCCAGCACTGATAAGCCCTACAGAGAAACAAGGTATGTCGCAGGGATGTCCAAACTGTGGCTCCCAGGGCACGTATCGTTCATGACCAATTCAGGTTCACATTCCCAGCTGGGTCAATATCAGATGGGGACTAGCATGGCCCTGCTGGCATCAGTGCTGTTGGGCGATAGGCCCTGGGAAAGGCAAGGCAGTGGCTGCTGGGGCCAGCACTGCTGGGTTGCCTTAGGGCCCATCTGCACATCCACGGAGCCCCTTCCCACCGCGGAGCAATGGGACACCCCGGGGAGCCATTGTCATCTCTTCCCTGTGAAGCACTCTCCCAAGCCTCCTCCTCCCAGCCATTCGAGGTGTGTGGTATATGTTCAGTGGCTCCCAGCCATATGAAGATTTTAAGACGTGACATGTAGGGTCAAGGAGTTTGGCCACCCCATCTCAGGCGCAGGGCTGCACTCATACAGCTGAACAGCTTCCAGGTTCCTGCTGGCTCCTTTTCACCAGCTCACAGCGCTGGCCCAGCAAACACACAGCTCCCAACACTTACCCACGTACACGAGTTGTCCGCAGAGGTCATGATGAAACGAAACCATAATGATTGACTTCTCCATTCTTTCAAACTCACACTCTCAGAAGGACCTGGAATTTTTCACGGGGGACTGGGAGGACGGGAGGGGAAAAGGAGTGAAAGTCATTAAATAATTGAATTGCAATAAACTGATTTTTTCTGGCTCATGGTGGTATTTCACTGTGTAAACTAGGAGGAAAAATAAACAGGGGATTTAGTAGTTTGGAAGTAGCTCAAAATTGAGCAGCCGTTGGATTTTCTGACACCTAGCTCGAGATAGTCCAATGCTACCGGCAGGACTCTCCTTAGGGATCGCTTCCATCAGTCCAGCTAGCAGCTCTGGCTAATTTCCTACCAGGTTTTTTTTTTTCAGCAGGCTTATTTGCCAGACAAAAATACAACAGGCTGTCAGAACTGGATACCTCTGGGGACTGGCAATGATAATACAATACAAAATAGGATACCAACAGGTCAAAGGTTTCCATTTCAGAGAGTACTCTAATGACTGAAAGTCATTATTGCTATGCAGTCTGTTTGAAAAGAGTAGATGGATCTCAGTTCAGTTTTTAATGGGCCAGTGTTACAGAAACAACCTCAAAAATTTGGCATCTTTGTTGGCAGTCTCATTAGAGAAGCCACAGAATAAATGGACGAGGATAATAAAGTCTCCTGCTGCTTTTGATCCTTTCAGGTCAAATCTGAGTCATGTTGGTTGAAGCCGTGTGTGCATGTGGCAAGCTTACCCTCACACATTGTATACTGTGTCTGCTCTGTGGATAAACAGATCCCTTAGGCCCTTTGGTCACTACAACTGTGAACTTGGCAGTTTTCACCATCCCAAAATTCACAGTTGCTGCTGCTGCTGTTGTTTTTCAGATATCTTTTAGAAGCAAAAAGGGAAACGTTGCAGACCAGCCCCTCTGCTGGCGTTTTTCCATCCAAGTTGGTGGAATTACGCCAACACCCACATTGTCTCTCTATGTATTTTCTGTCTCTGCTTTCTTCTGTCTCCATCTTTTCAAATGGAGATAGATGAAAATAAGCAGAAATCCCCTTACATTAGGAAATGTCTTGGGGGAATTGCCCAATATAAAAGTTGACTATCGTTGCTTGGCTTTTTTTAAATCACCTTGCTATTGCCTAGGAGTGCTTTCACTTCCCAGTGACCTGGTCCAGCAGATACAGGACACTGATGTTATCAGGTCCTAGTTCTTACATTGCTACCTGTAACCAGCGCTTCGTGATTTCTCTTCCTCCTGGCAGATGAACCCAGCAGGTGCTATTTCCATGATGGTGATGGAGTATGTGAGGAATTTGAGCAAATGACCAGCATCAAAGACTGTGGTGTTTACACTCCCAAAGGCTTCCTGGATCAGTGGGCTTCCAACGTCTCTGTCTCACATCACAGTGACCAGCAGTGTCCAGGATGGGTGGTCATCGGTCAGCCAGCAGCAACCCAGGTAAGAAAGCATGTGTTCTTTCCTGTCTTGGAGAGCAAAGTCCAGCAAGAAGCAACAGTCATGAATGTAGCTCAATGGTCAACATTGGTGTGTGATGTTTCCTCTGCCCATTAACTTGCTGCTTCACCAAGGAAGGCCCCTGACAGCAGTTTCTCTCTTTCCGAGCCTGATAAGTAGTGAAGAGTTGAAATTCAGTTCCAATCATGCATTCAATATGCTGTGTAGGAGCCACCTCGAGCAACTATCACCACCAAAAAGCCTAGACAGGCTCTCTGCAGCTAGCACAGGCTACTGTCTTGTGGCGATGAGATCTGAAGGCTAATGCTGAATAACACAAAGGAGCGTTCTTTCTTTTTAATAGTTTTGTGTTTTCTGTCTCTCAGTTTCATAAAAGCTCCCTATTGTTCTATTCTGAGAAAGGTCCCGTCCATTCCCAAAGCCATTCATTAGTTTTAACCCCCTTCTTACATGTCTCCTTTGTAACATAAATAGCTCCAGTTACCATAACTTTACCTTTTGTCTCCCTGAAAGAATTAGATCCAAATGAGTTCAAAAAGACATTAGACAAATGCCTGGAAAACAGAGCTGTACATGATGCAGATGCAACAGTCCAGATACAACCTGACTCAGGAAAGCCCATGTTGCTTATTGATGTTTTTTAGAGGATGCAAGATATAGTAGAGGATATAGATATAGGAGCTGCTTTGTATGTTCCTCCTTGAGCATCCACTGTTGTCCCTTGCCTGAGATAGAGCACTGAATTACGTGGACTTTTGGGTTGATGCAGTAAAGTTGTTCTGACAGTCTAATTACCGGGGAGGTGTCTTGTGGGCAGTGCAGAGAGGGATGTCACAGATAGGACAAGCAGATTTCTCCATGAATAGTAAACACAAAGTATTTCCAGTTGGCTTGCAAAAGAAAACATCTTTATGCAAGAGACTTGGCCTTGTCCACATTGCACAAGTCTGTAACAAATTAATGACCAGGTCAGTTTTAAACGCACAAAGCTTGGATAGTACCAAGACACAATCCAGAGCCCAGTATTGCCTCTTTGTCATGGTCTCATTTATTATCTCACCCTGTAAAAGGAACTTTTACCTGGACCACTACCAGTGCCTTCATAACTTCTTTCTCATTTGAGCTCCCTATAGGACAGCCCAAAGCCCACTGCCTCCAGTTCAGGTACTGCTTTATGTGCATGTCCCCAAGCACTCGGTGCCCATGCAGCTGCTATGGAATGCTGCCCTGTTTTTTCTCCTAAGGCACTAGTAGAGATGCAGCCACCCCATGCAGTAGGTAACATATGGTCCTGCGGTGGGATAACCACCACCACGTGCACACGCAAAGCCCTGCTGTGTAGCCACAGCTCAGGCTTGTATGTTGTACCCGATGAGATGAAGTTGTCACAGCCTTGTTAAAACAAAAAAAAAGGGGGTTGGAAAAAGTGCTGTTGTATTTATAGGCAGAGCACTGGCATATCACACACTGCCAGAGTGAATGGGAACATGCCTCCTGTTATTGCCTGGCCCCTGGGGAGATAACAGTGTGCTCTTTACTTCCAGCAAAAGAATTTTTGCTTTAGCTCAGCTGGTCCTGTTACCAGTTTGAGTGCATGGGGTTCACTGACCTTTATAATCATATATGTTGAGAAAGTCTTTGTTTTCCCCAGGAACAAGGAGGGCTCGTTGGCTTGTGAAAGCACCTGACTTGTCACTGCAGAGAGGTTAGGTGGGGCAGCAGGTCATCAGTGTTAGCCAGCGGAGATGAAAATTAACCTAAGATCTCCTCTAATCACTGCATGTAATGATCACTGGTGTGTAAACATGTTTGGCTTCATTATCTGTACAAGCATTGAGCCTTCGGGGGTGGGGGGGTGGTGTATTGATGAAAGGAGCACCTTTCCTCACCCAGATATCTTTTGGAGTAGGTTGTGTGCTTGCTGGTCTTGTGCAAACTTTTCGTGTTGTTGCTGGGTAGTTTCCTGATTAATCAGAGTGGTATTTCTGTTGGCTTCTCATCAAGAATGCCATGAAAGATATGTTTGAGTGCAGTGCACAGCAATATACAGAATACATAAGCTGCCTGATTGTTAGCCATCCCATTTCTCATAATTGCCCTGGTGCACTCAAGGTGCTTTAAAGCATTTTAAGCATGTCCTTCATGATTTAAAATGTTTCTCATCCTTAGATAACTCAAGACCCGTTTCTCTGCTTGACTCCCATGGTTTTTGCCTGGGCTGTTTCTGAGGAGTTGGGTTTTTACTGGGGTATTTCTCAGCAATATCTGCCTGCATGCACTTGTTCACTGCTGGAGGATTGTTTATGAGCACAAGCAGGAGAACACTCCCTTATTATTGTAGGGTTGCCTCTGAGCACCCCACACCCCTTTGCTCAGTTCACTTCAGACAGTGCGTGTTTCTGAGTCGGTTGTTCCTTACAAGTAGGGTTGCCCTCACTTGCTCGTTATTTTGAGCTGGATCTGACATGCTGGCTGCTTCCTTGTGAGTACGAGGCTGCTGAATGGCAACATACGAAGGGAGGGGAAGAAAGAAGTTCACAGTATAAGATTTGTTTTGAACAACAAAATGCTTACAAAGAATGACACAGTCTTGGCGAAGAGATACACATTTGAGAAATGGAAAGGTCAAACAGCCCCCCCCCTTGAAACAATTGCTCTTTCTGCAGAAGCAAGACTGAGAGACAACCACTTCTACTTTCCTGGCAGCCACTCTTCAGTGCTGATTAAGAAATATTCTCAGTACTGACAGCATCCTATTTAGAGCCAAAGGGGACCAGTCAGCAACATTGCACCAGCACAGAGATGTGATGTAGGGTGTTTGTACAGTTGGGTTTCTAATCCAGCGTCCTCCTTCATGCAGACACTGCTCAGTACCTGTTGTCAACTGCAGGAGGAATTCAGCAGCAAGGGCTTTGCACACTCTTGGGCTGCTCTTTTCCCTACTGCTCTTGCTGTGAGTCTGTAAACAGCCTCTCCTTGCCATCCACTGTGTGTGAAATATTATCGGTGTTGATGGACTGCTTGTGTGGAGTTTTCTACAGCACTGTTTATTTCTCGGGGCCTTTCTTGTGCTAAAGATTATTGATGCTAGCATTAAGTCATCAGCTGGTGTGTGCTGGCAAAGACTACAGAAAGGCAGTAGCACTAGGCAGATTTATACTGGCTGAAGGACAGATCCAGTAGGCATAAACACAAAGGGTACTTCGTCTGATCTGGTTGGTGAATAGCTGCAGTCTTTCTGTGTTGGAAGTCCCCAGTGACTTATTTCCCTGACTGGTTTGTACCCAGCTCAAGTCAGCCTCCTCTTTACCAGCAGGAGGGGGTAGCACATGGCCTCCTGACACCACGTTAAGCAAACCTGGGCTTGACAAGACATGAGTTTAAAAAGCCAAACTATGGCCTACCCAGACAGTTTCCATTGTAGCATCACTGGTAAAGATGCATCAATAAGGTGTGTGAAGTAGGAATGTGCAGTGTGGATCAGGTCACTGTAAAAGCTTTGCTGTCCTTCAGGGCTCAAGAAACCCTTGAGGGTTTCCCTTGGGGGGAAACAAGGTCTTGCAATGGCCTTCATAGATTCAGCCTCCTTGCCCTCATTGCCAATTTTGTTCTGGCACAGCTTACACTGGGTGAGTGCATTAGCTGTGTTAGTCTCCCTTTCTAGAGTAGGTTGTACTGAGCAGGAAGGATTTGGATCTAAAGTGTCTTTTTTATACAGACATGTCTTTGGAGGAAGCCTATGACAGGTCTGTCTCAAGGGGTGGCTCCATGGTTTGAGTGGTGGCACTCCTGCTTTTGGAGAACTGATTCATCTGCAGTTTCCCTTTGGGCCATTGTAAAGAGAATTATAAGAGGGACTAATGGATGTTTAGGTGGCTTACTGCTGATCTCGCTCCTCCTGTCACAGCAATGTGTGCTCAAGACTTGGAAGCTGGGGGGGGGGGTGTTGGTGATTTAGAGGGCCAGTCTCCCAGTAACTGTCTTTCATTGCATTTCCTCCCAGTTATGCAGAAGTTGTTTAGACCAAGTAACCCTATATGTATATATATAAATTTATTTTCTTTCTCCCTGTGCCATTGTTTGGGCTTGGGTTTCCCATGTATGGAAAAACCACACAGCCCAGCACAGCTAACCAAAAGGAGACTCTTTCCCAAGGCTGCTGGGCACACACAGATCCTGTTCGTTCCCAGACTGATGAACACACCCTGTTCTCATCTGGGTACCCCACAGGGGCTGCTGTGGAGTAACAAGTTGTGGAAGAGGATTCTTATTACATCTTTCCCACAAACAGCGGCCCCCTCCTGCCCCTATTGCAGTTCCCACAATTGCGCTCATCAAGACTCATGCCACGAACCTATCCTTCCACCAGCAGCAGAAAGATGTCTAGAACTGCAGTATGTCTGTAATTGCCCACAAAAGGAGAAGACAGGAGCAGAGAAATGCTCGGAGTACTAGAGGAAACAACATGGTAGAGCAAGGGCTCCAAGAGTGGTAAGAAAATACTGTAAGAAAATGGGAGAGAAAGACGATCTCTGCCACACAGTTTTATTCTGTCTAATAAATATAACACTGAAGATAATTCCCCAAAGATCCAGCAAAGCCAACTAATAGAATAATGTTGAACAGGAATGGGAAGAGAGGAAACCTGCAACTTTTAATGGAGAAGCCATTCCTTTCCTTTGGGGTGATCTTGCTGAGAAGAGGGAGGGTGTCTGCTTGTTGGCTCTGCAAGCGGCCCTTTTTGAACTTCCCAATTCACAGCCAAGTCCTGTTGCTCTTCAACGGTAAGAGGTTTGTTGTGGTTGGAGGGATAGAAGAATCCCTATTTTTAATAAGATGATTTGCTTTGCAAATGTCTTTGTTATTCATAGCTGAGCCAGGCTTCGAACCACTAATCTCTGGAGGATGAGGGCAGAATCCCACTAAGAAAAACCAGTAATGGAGGAACCATGGATGATCAGGGGTTAGTTCTGAAAAAAAGATGAACTGGACACTGGGCACAGGGTGTTGCAAGAGGGATGTAGGTTTGCTGTACGCATCTGAGCTCATTTCCAGAACTGGCTGATCCACCACAAGGCTTCAGCTTAGGTTACAGAGCCCTCAAGTCTAAAGTTGGGGTCCAAAGGGAGCTCCAACACTTCGTCTTTATCTCAGCCTTTCCCCGGATAGTACAGACCAGCCAATTTGGTCTTTTGCCTGAAGGCTGAAGAGTTTCATCACAAGCAAATTCAGGCTGGAATGCTCCTTCCTTGGCTTAAGTGATGAAGTTTTTCAATGTACAGGGATTAATTGGGTGCCTTATCACAGCCACACTGCTTGGTTTCTGTTTCTTTTAATAGAGGTGGAAACGGGAGCACAGAAAGGTAAAGCTACTGTTTGAGGATTAAGCCTCAATATCCTTCAGAGCTGTTGCAGGCACCGGGCATTTTTGAGCCTAGACCTCCCCAAGAGCAGGAAGTTCAGGAAGGCTTGAAAGTTGAATGTTCATATCTTGGATGAAAAGAAAGCTATTCAGGGCCTACTGAGAGTCAGTGTCTGGAAGCAGAGACCTGGAAGGGGTTTGGGGTCATTAAATCTACATTTTAGATCTGTCAGCCACCTCACATCATCCTGTTTGTGAATTAATCAGTCTTTAGCCAAACACAGTTTGGCTGTTCATTCCCAGTATAAGAGGACTGGAAAACTGTCCCACCAGCAGCTTGCTTTAGTAGCTGGAAACCTTTTTTCCCCACCTGTCTAGCTGGGAAAGATGGACTCTGCAGCCCTTCTGCCAAAAGAACTCCACTTGTCCTCACTTGCGTGATTGTGTTTTTGCTTTGTCTCATTGGAGAGGGTAGCCCATGTGAAGGGTCCACACCAAGCTGAGGGATGCTCCAAAGATGGGTGCTAACATCAGTGCCATGGCTCCTGCTCAGGAATAATCTCAGTGTTCTGGGGAGGTCTCTGAAGCACAGTAAAATGGGATTTCTAGGTAGACTGGTTTGAAAAAGACTCAGCTGCACGGAGATGGCTGGAAAAGAGCATTACCCTTACATTCAATCCAGAGCTGGCTGGAGAAAAGGAGATGCTGCCCATCACCTGGCTGCTTGCTCCCTGCTAGGACAGAGATTCCCTCCCACTCACCCCTCCATTCCCACGTCTTCCAGTGTTCCTTTGCTCCTGGCAATAGTAAACCAGTAGACCCCATGGCTGATGTCGTAGCCTCTGGCTGATGTGTGTAAGGGGAGGACAGAGGACACAATGAGATGTCAGAGGAGATTCCAAGCAATTTTGCCAAAAACTCCAGGGATATTTTCTTCTTTCCACTCCCCTCCCCCCTTAGTTTTTAGAATAATTTTTCAAGAGCACATATGCAAGTCATCTAAGGGAAACAGAACAGTGAGTACCAGGGGCTGGTACACTGTGTTCCCTTTGTGTACTGTAGAGAAAATAGATAAAAGAAACAAAGGATGATGCAGAGAGCAAAGCAGCCATCGGTACTCTCAGAGAGGTTCAGTCTGACCTTTGCAGAAATGAAGGTCAAACCAAAAATCCTCAGGTGCCGGAAATTGGTCCCATCTTCTTGGGACCAGGAGATATTTACCACTAACGAAATGAGAGCAGAACTCCATGCCATTTGTTGTTGCTGGAAGTGAGAAGAAAGGCAAGAAAGGAGTATTGTCTGGGATAATAATAAGGATTATGTGCTTCTTTAAGGAAGTAACGTAGCATTTTATGATCATATCTGCCGTACACCCAGCCACCCACCATGATTACACATGGTAATAGAAAACAGCTTGGACACACACACCCCCCCCCCCAGCATCAGGGAGCTGAAAGCAGGACCCCACGACAGCGGCGGTGCTTGTTAGCATGAAAGGAGACCCCCCTCCTTGGCCCTTGCCCCTCAACCTGCCATTCTCTCTGTCTGCTGCTGCTGCTCACGAGCCTTTAGATGCAGAGCATGTCCAGTGCGAGCGTGGGATAGCTCTCCTGCATCCCATCCGGGTTGTTTGTCTTGGGTCCCTCTCCATTCAGAGCAGACTGATTCTTGCATAAATGCATCGACACGTCTGCTTTGTTCATGCATGAAGGGTTCTCGGCATTTCTCATCCCACCCCCAGCCCTGACTATCTTCTCCCTACCCCCCTGGCATGTAGCTTCACCAGCTTTTGCATGATTTCCCCTGTGCTACAGTAAAGAAACCTGCCTGAAGCATTGCCCTTCAGTCAAGCGCTGTTCGAAATATCCAGTCGATTATTTTGGATAGAATTAAAACAAGTGATCGGAAGGAGGGGATGGAAAAGGGTGCAAGAGCAAAGCCATAATAGCCTTTACTATGTAATTTGGTTTCATGTTCTGCACAAGAAAACATGTAAAATATGTAAACAGAGCTCTCCAGGATTGTAATGTAGCTACAAAGCCACAGATACAGGGGCAGGCAGGGTGCTGTTCTTCAGCAGAACGGAATGCCATCCCCAAAACCACACAATCATTTCTTTAAGCTGAAAGTAAACTTTCTCATGCCAGGAGCAGAGAATTTATTTTTCCTTTGAAGTGCAGGATTGTCTGCACTGCTCATTCAGAGTCCCAGAGGCATTTGAGCCCACTTTGTCATAAAAGACCTCGTATTTCGAATGCCAGTGAATTCTAGGGGGTTCATCTGGAGATGGCTCTAAAAGGCCTGGTTTGGGGAAGGATGGTGCTTACGCAGCGTTGTCCTGAAGGTCTCTGGAGTCAGTCTCTCTACTCCCACCTGCAAGTAAGTGTATGCTTTAAAAAGAAAAAAGGAAAAGAACAAAATCAGGACCATTTGAATAAACTCTTGGGCAGCTCTGAACCTCTCCTGCATCGTGGGTTGCTCCTGATGGGGTTGTCAAGACATGAACATCCACAAGATTTCTTCCCTGTGAGGGTGCTGAGGCACTGGCACAGGGTGCCCAGAGAAGCTGTGGCTGCCCCATCTCTGGCAGTGTTCAAGGCCAGGTTGGACACAGGGGCTTGGAGCAAGCTGCTCTAGTGGAAGGTGTCCCTGCCCGTGGCAGGGGTTGGAGCTGGATGAGTTCTAAGGTCCCTTCCAACCCAGACCATTCTGTGATGCTGTGCTGCCTTACCTGGATCCATAACTGTTGAGGAACCCCAAATCCGTGCTCAGTTTGGGAAATAGTGCCTGTAAATTTGGAGCATCACTGTTTCCTCTGAGGTCATTTCAGTGGTGAATCTGATAAGAAGCCATGATTCACCTGTCTGGTAAATGGGCCCAGCTCCCTCTGCTATCAGCGGGAGCCTCCACCAGGCCTGGGTTTCCACTGTAGCCTCAGGGTCTGGCTGTGAACTCTAATTCATGCCAGGAAATGGTTATTTGCATGATCAGTGCTATTATCTGTCTGTGCATGTACCTCTTCACCGGGAGAAGCCCTCATTTCTGGAGAACATCAAGATCTCCATAGCCATTTTCGTCATTGGACCAAAATCTTTATGCTCAGCACTTTGGGCAGTGGATTTCATTTTCCTGTTTTGTTAGTAATTAACCCTTGCATCATCGCTCTCAGAGAAGTCTCTTTTCAGAGAGGGGAAGCTGAAGCACAAGGTAAACATGCTGTTCCTGCACCTCTCCTATGGAGCTGGGCTGAGAGGGCTGGGCTTGTTCAGCCTGGAGAGGAAAAGGCTCCTGAAGGGGAGACCTGAGAGCAGCTCCAGTGCCTGAAGGGGCTGCAGGAAAGCTGGAGAGGGGCTTGGGACAAGGGCCTGTAGGGACAGGCCAAGGGGAATGGCTTTAACCTGCCAGAGGGGAGACTGAGATGAGCTCTTAGGCAGAAGCTCTTCCCTGGGAGGGTGGTTTCTTGTGGGAATATCCAGACTTCAGCAGCTTCGGTTCCTACATCCACTGTGCTCCCAATCTGTCCTCCCAGAGCCTGCTCCTGGGAGGCAATGAGGCTGAAGGAGCCCTGAGCTTCCTCTTACAGATGATGCATGTACTTTAACCCACTCAGTAATTTCTTTTGGGAGCAGCTGGGATTTTCTGTGAACCTCACCTGCTAGCATGGGACATCAAGGATGAAATGCTCCAAGTGGTCTTTAAGCTTCATTTGTTGGAGTTTGAGCTTTATCAAGAGCAATTGGGGCTGTTTGGAGGTCAGAGGGAAGACACCTGCAGCCAAACCTTTTCCTGGGTAGAGATGTACATTTGCTGGAGGAAGCAACTGTCTGCTGCTCTATGGACTATCCCTGGATGGTCCAACTTTTTCAGAGGTATTTGCATGGCAGTGGTTTTGTTATTTTACAGTTTCAGTGGGAAAAGCCCAGCGAAGCAAGGGGGAACCTTCTGATTCACATACCAGCCGCAATGACTGCCTTCAGGTATTAAGAAAAGCAAGCCACAGGGTTTAATCATAGGATCCCAGCCTGGTTTGAGTTGGAAGGAACCTTAAAGCTCCTCCAGCTCCAACCCCTGCCACAGGCAGGGACACCTTCCACTAGAGCAGCTTGCTCCAAGCCCCTGTGTCCAACCTGGCCTTGAACACTGCCAGGGATGGGACAGCCACAGCTTCTCTGGGCACCCTGTAGCAGCGCCTCAGCACCCTCACAGGGAAGAGCTTCTGCCTTAGATCTAGCCTAAATCTCCCTGTTTCAGTTTGAACCCATTCCTCCTTGTCTCCTACCACTACAGTCCCTGCTGAAGAGTCCCTCATCCCACTCCAGTCTTAAGTCACACACCCTGATGTAGGGCTGGCAAGTTGGATGGAAACCCCAAGGCTTTGCTTGCTGAGGTGTCACTGTCAGCAGCTCCCTGGACAGCACATGGTAGCTCTCCTCCATGCTCCCCCCTACTCTCCCTGGGAGCCCTGCCACAGCCTTCCCTCTCACTATTAAATTCAGGGCCTCTTCCCAATGCATCATCTCCCTGGATGTATCCAATTAAGGCTTGTTGACAGCCCAAAGCAGACTTATACCCTTAGGATTAGAGGCATGTGTATGTCTTCATATAGGGAAGGACAACAACCGGGTGTCTGGCTGGCTCGCTTGGAGTGCGCTGTGGGAAGCTGTGCAGCTCGGAGGGGGAAGAGGAGCCGGGGGGGGGGGGAGAGATTTGCACCCCCAATTATCCTTGCATGTGGAACCGCTGTGTGCTGAGGGTTGCGTGTGGTTTACACAGCGTGTTTACATGGTCCATAACCCCAAACAAAGCTGAAAAGCATGACTTTAACTCTGGAAATGAAAGCGCTGGAAACCCCTGGTTTTCTGCACATGAGAAAGTTTTGTTCTTTAAACACACAGATGTTTTTAAATGAAAAATCACTCTTTTGACCTTTCCTGAATGTGATCATGTGCTCAGAGCTGACATTAACCACTGCGTGGCTGTTTGCCTCCGCCACAGGCAAAGCTTCATGAACCAGCTTCGTTGCTCGTGGTAGCACCTGCATTGTCTTCACGTCTCTTGGAAGATGCTCCTGTGCCCTGTGTGTACCTGGGGCAGTCCAGAGGAGGTGGGGTTAGGTATGAGGGTATTCGGGGTCTATTCCTACTGTGCTGGGAATGAAAGCATTGCTGTTCTTTCCTCCTTGATAGCTGACAAAATGAGGCTTAGTTTTTCTTTCTCTATTTGTCTCATCAGAAATGTTGCCCAAGCACTTCTAAGCATCTTTGTCCACCTCAGCCACCTGTGTTGTTCTGATGGAGAACTCCTGGTTGAGCTGAAGTTCTTTAGGGATTTATCATAGAATCATAGAACAGTTAGAGTTGGAAAGAACCTTAAGATCATCTAGTTCCAACCCCCCTGCCATGGGCAGGAACACCTCCCACTACCTTTGTTGTTGTTGCTTTCTCTCACTAGCTGTGTGCCTTCTTCATCCAAGCAGATCTATAGGACCAGCTTTAGGAAGGAAGGAGGGGATGTTACCAAGTGGATTGTAAGAAACCCAATCTGCTTTGCCTCGCAGGAGTGCCAGACCAGCAAAACTCCAATGAGTCATAGAATCATAGAATGGTTTGGGTTGGAAAAGGACCTTAAGATCATGTAGTTCCACCCTCCTGCCGTGGGCAGGGACACCTCAGTTGGATCCACTGATAGAATAACAAAGATACCTTTAAGACCCTGCCTTTGACAGTTTGATTTTGGATGCCAGCTCCCAACTGTAACGTTCCAGTTAAAGAGAAAGAAAAAGGAACAGCAAAGCTTTTGCTGTCATCAGTGTAAAAGTTTATGGGATGGGATTGTTTTCCCTCACCGCAGCACCCCCCGGCCAGCCTTGGCCTGCAGTTCTAGGCAAGCTCTTCTGCAGTGGACCTAACTGGTTCCAGTTAGAGACGGGCAGTTTGGGAACCTGAGTGTGCAGCCAACAATAATGTTCTGGCTACTGTATTTGTTTAACCTCTCTCTCCAGTGGATGGATATACAGTCTGTTAAAGCACTTATCAGTCTATAATGCCTTCACACTTTGTGAGCAGCAGTGTGGAAGTTGTAGACAGGAGCTTCAGCTGCAGATTGAAAATGTCTTTTTAGGTTTAATGAGGCTGGTGTTTGAAAACAGAAGGTATAAGGTCTTGTTTGGGTGCTGTTTCTTTCTGCTGCCTGTCTAGTGGGTTGCATTTGGCTGCTCTTTCTACTGGTGGAAGTTATCTGTGAATTTGAACATATAGCAGAATGTAATTCAGGGCTAATTCTAAGAATTATGCCTCCTAGGTGAGATCCCAGCAGTGCTGGGGGATGTTGTTTAAGAGCAGCATCTTTATATCTGCTGCTGTGTTGAAGAAACAACAAATGTCTGATAGGAAAAAACAGGAGCACATGGCAAATTGCTCAGTTACACTTTCATGTGCTTCATTCATCTGAATGGAGGCTGCATTCTGCATTGCTGTGCCATTCGAGCTGTCTCTTGATTTCACATCCTTTCAGTGTGCGTTATGGAATGCAAAAGAAGCAGGTACAAATTGCATTTCTGAGCATCAATTGCTGCTGTTTACTTGAGAGCTTGTGTAGAAGTTGATTATTAAACCCCAATAGCGCAATTATTTCTCCTTTTTCTCATTCTCATTCTGTAGTTTCTGGCCCTGGCTCAGCTGATGTCTTTGGGGCGATCCTTTGAACCATGCAAAAATCATCTGGTTTAGGGTTTTGTTGTAAAAAATCACAACTCCACGCTGTTTTTTCCACAGGTCCAGCTCGCATCCTAGGTATTTTGATTGCACCTGGCTCGATGTCAAAGCCGGTGTGGGTTTGGGATAGGGCCAGTCAGAAGTGATTTATGGCTTTTTCAGGTATAGCATGTGAAGTTTATGGTTTTATGTGATTTCGATTTGAACTCACCGGTTTTAAATGAAGTTTGCTTTGAATCCGGAGATAACAGAAATTCAAAGGAAAGCTCAAAGAATGCAGGTCTGCATGATTTAAGAATTGAAATATATTGTTCGGGCAGACTCCTTGGAATTGAAATAACTGCATTTTTGCAGAAAGCTAAAGTTAATAACACACATTGAATACACATGCAATCTGGGCCATCATCTAATGGAAATCCCTGTAGCTCCTATTCGCTTTCCTGAAACTAAACCAACTTCTGCGACAAAACAGAATAGCCTTTGCATCTCCCACTCATTTCTGAATCGCAGCCCTGTGTTACGTCCAAAAGTCTACCCAAGGAAATGTCCCTTTGCAAAGGAACGCTCTCATTTTCGTTGTGAAGCAGAGGAATTTATCATCATGCCACATCGCAAACAAACTATCGATGCCATGTCACATTGACTGCAGTGTTTTCATACACATAAAGGTCACTTTCCAATTACTAAGAAATCCAGCCAGACCTTCAGCTGAAAGCTGAGGCTCTGGGCTAAGAAAGCTGGAGTAACATGCTATTGAATAGTAAGTCTGCAAGGCCCAGACACCCTTGGCTGCTCCAGATTCAAAGGGGAAGTGGCTGTGCTGAGGCTGGACATAGCAACTGGCAATGGGCTTTACTTAGAAGACGTAATCTGCTTCCCAATCCCACAGCCAAATGCTGTTCTTCATTACACGGGTAAAACTGACAGATGAGATTTCCTCTTACTTCTGAGCCAACTGAATCTGGGAGTAATATAGCATCAGTGTGTTACCCCAGGAGTTTTATCAGCTTCCAGTTGATAAAGCTTTTCTGCTGCTCACCTGCCTGCATGCCTTTGTCCTGGAGCAGGACATGCTGCGGTTTTTCATCTTTTGCCATCAGACCTTTTAAGTACCCCAGTGAAAACAGGCAAAAGCAGACAAAGAGCATGAAACTTGGTAAAACTGTGTTATCAGACACAGAGGACAAGGAGAGGTTGGGAGTAGGAGCTGCAGTTCATGAGCATCAGAGATAAGGGAAAGCTGCTGCTGAGGAAGAAGCAGCAGATGAGAAGGGAAGAAGGCTGTTGAAAGAAGGAGGACACAGCTTTCTCTCATCATCTGACGCTTATAATCTGTGCTGCTGAATCTCAGACTTGCGTTTGGGGTTTTGTTTTACTTTTTTACAACAAGAAAAAAGTATTTTCAACTCATAGTTACTGCCCATAAAAATTTAATATATGTACCAGTTTGGAAAAAGTAACTTTGAACGCGTTCTTTGCATCTTAGAGGCCAACCTGGAATGACCCAGTGCTGACTTTCATAGTTGGACAGACAACTGTTGACTCAAATCTTCTGATGGGACAAATCCAGAGCACTAATAAAAGAGATTAGTCCTAAAGCATTTCGGATCAGAACCTAGACGAAAACCCAGAGCAAAATTCCTGATACCCCTTGAGTAAGGCTGTGTGTACCATTTCCATCTGAGCTCTGTGGGCTCCTGTGGGTTGAAATGGTCATAGAAATTGGCTGATTTTTGCAGTGTTTGCAGGAGCCCAAATGGTGGCCTTTTTAATGGTTCGGTGCTCATGGATGTGGGCAGTTTCATTCCTCTGTAGCTCCAGCCCAGTTCTAAATGAGAAGAACAGTGCAACAGCTTTCAGAACAGATTGGAGGTCTGTGCTGCAGTCGGCAAACTGGGTGGTGTCCATGTGGCAGTCAAGCTGCCTTATAATATTGGGCAATAAACAAGCAGGAACCTTTCTGATATTTAGCAACTGCACCACAGTTTCTCATCCTTGGGTAAGATTAACCTTAGGTCTGCAAAAACAATAACATATTGAAGAAGAAAAGGTCTGGGTGACTGCCAGCCCCCTTGTCTGGCAATGGAGAAAGTTTTCATCTGTAAGGGATGTGTTAAAATGCTGCTTGTGTCATGGTTGGGATTCTCTGGCATGTGTTGAGTTAAATATAAATAACATTCTGCAGAGCAGTCAGCTGAAAACTGGAGATTAATTAGGTTTCAGTATTAGGGCTGAAATCTGTTCTTTAGCTGGATCTTCAGACAATAGACTGTGTTGCTTGTGCCTCCACGGGTTTCCGATCAGTCCGTGAGCTTTTCCATGCACTTGTACAACTGCACTCAGGATGTTGGGTGCTCCACAAATAGATGGTTTTGTGGGATTTACCGATAGGTCCTGCTCCTGCTTGTTCTGTGGTTGCTGTTTTGCAAACAGGTCAGGGTATAGCCAAGTTCATCCCAGAAACCTGCAGCATTGCCTGTCTCGGTGCAGAAGGGGCAGCAGTTTGGGGCATGTTAACCACCTCCACCCTTTGTCCCCAGGAGGTTGCTCTCCACTGCCTGATGCACAAGTGCTGGCTGTGGCCCTTCACAGCCATACATAGCTTGAAGATGTGGTCTGCAGGAAGCCCCACCATGGGACAACAGATGGGGTTTTGCGAGCAGACAGATCTGCACAATGGAGAGGTGCTCTGTTTAGAGCCGCCTGTGGGCATGCAGACAGGCATGTCCACTTCAACCGCGGCGTCAGCCGTATGCCAGAGCTTAGGGCAGCATCCCTGCTCAAGCAGCAGCTTTGCCCGTATGCAAGTAGAATTATTTGGATGTTACAGTGTGAGAAACAAGAACCATCAGTGTGTGCAAAGCCTGTGGTGTCTGGCTGTGCTTGCTCAATGGGAAGGACAGGGTGGGAAGGCGTCTCTATATCTAGCCCACTCCTATGGGGAGATATGTCCTTTACACGTCTATGTGCTTGTTTGTCCCTTCTCTTTGTAACATCTGAGCACCTTTTTGTGGCTTATGGCTTTTACCCTGAAGATACATGTGTGATATATGGGAATATCATCCTTGTCTTACAGACAGGGGCTCGCAGGCTTGGAGAAGCCAAGTGCTGCCCAAAAGGTTGTAACGGGGCTGTGCACTGGGCACAGTCAGGTTGAGACCTCCTTCAATGCCCAGTCCACAGGATCAGTGATCCTCAACCTATAGTTCATCTGCAACAGGAGCCCATCAACACACCACTGCCCGAAGTCATGGGATGGCTGGGAATCATTCACAAGGGTGCCTTCCAAAATTTGCTCTTCAGCAAATTTTCCCATATTCCTTTGAAGGAAAACCTTATGAGGAAATTGAGTTGATTGCAATAGTAAATGCGTTTGAGATGTGGCAATGAACTAAGTGCTCCCGATATATCACTTTTCCCTTTCTGCTGACACGTTCCTGGGTCCCCTGGAGTAAGAGAAGGAAAACAGGAGAGGCGGTTTGAAGAACATGTTGTCCCTGTGATTGACAAGGGGTTGTATAAATCAGTCAAAGGGAATCCTCCAGGCATTCCCTCCTGTGGGAAGATCCCACAGTGCTCCTTGGCCTTGTTCATTCTGTCTCTCGATGTTTGTGTACAAAATGTGTGGGTGGGAGACGAGCTGGATTAGAACCTCCGAGAGGAGCAGACATCAGCTCCTTTAATTGAAAGCAGCTTCCTAGGGAGGGGTATGACATGGGCTTCCAGTAAGTAGACACAAATAGTCCCTGCATACTTTGGAGCAGATACTAAAGCTCCTGTGGATCCCCAGTTGGTGTGCGGGTCTGAGAACCTGGATAAGCCCCAGCGAGTGAAGTTTTGAGTCCTGTGTGATGCCGTCATCCTTCAAAGCAAATACTTTAGTGTTTGGTAAGACCCTGAAGTGAAAAGTACATCTATTCCTTCTTCCCTTCACAGCTGTCAGGTGCTTTAGCTGCTGTTCTGCATCACTGTAGCAAACTGGAGGATGTTAGAAAATGATTTATTTCTCATAAGCATGAATTTCTAAGAACTTGGAGCCCTGAGGAGAGATGATGTTCTGTTTTCCAAGGCATGGGAACTTCCAGTACCATCTTAAAAGTGGTGGTACTGAAGTAATAAGCACCTTCACCTTGCTGCCATCTCCTAGGGGCACCTTAAAAGCAGAAGTGTGAAAGACTCTCCCGGCAAATGAGACCTTGCTGCTGTGGTGTGACACTCAATAACTGGGTAGAATTGAGAACGGGATGTGTTTACCACGTGTGTTAGAGCCTGTTGAGATGGTGGAGTCTGTAGGTAGTAGAGTTATCCAAGCAGATTGTTATTACAAAATCTTAAAGAGCTTTTTGGCCATTAGCTGGGTTTAGTAGAGAGCAGGTAGTATAGAAGAGGCTCTTGTAGGTCCTCTTCATGTCATGTCTATTAGACTTTTCCCACACTTCTCAATCAATACTCTTCTCCTAAAAGAACTTTTTACCCCAGTACCATTTCGCAACACTTGTCTGAGTAGTGATGGAGCAGCTTCAGCAGGAGGATGCTTATCGAACCTGCCCAAAACGGAGGAGCCTATGGATGCTGCACACCTCAGCTGCACGTGTCTCAAACATAGGGTCTTTATGAGATGTTAGGGTTTTTGCTAATACTCTCAGGCAGAAGCAGAAAGTGCTCGGGTTCACACATGCACACAAATCAAACAAGGCATTTAAAAGTTATCAGAGATTTCCAGCCCCCCTCAGCAGGGGTTTATTTTGGGTTTGAGTCAAACTTTTGGTGAAGGTCTGGGTGATTTCTTAATATAGGTTTTCACTCATCCATTAAGTGGCACTTAAAATACACCAAACGCCAGTACTTTTGTTTCTTTCAGCCACCTTTTTGGACCGAGAGAGCCGGAGGAGATGTAAGAGTAAGAGCAAAATCATATAAAAGTAATGAGACCTTTGTTCATGTCAAAGAGCTCTCTGACCATATAAATTGCAGATGTGGGTAAGATAAATTCCCTAGCTGGAGAGGTATGAAAATAAAAACCATGCTCCCAACACGAGGCAGGCTGCTGAAAATGCAAGGAGGGAGGATTGCGAAATGGTACATGTCGAATTGCTGGCCTGGATTTCAGATGCCAAAGATAGTTTATGTAAAGCCTTGCTCTGCTGTAAAATGTAACACTATCCACTGGCTAGCCTCAATGAAGCTTGGTCCCAGTTGTTTAAAAAATAAATAAACTCAAAATCTTCTTCCAGCCCATTAAAGCTGATTTATGTTTTGCCCATAGATTCCTCTGTGCTGGATCTTGAGGGACTCAGATTATAGAAGTGATTACCTCACTTCTAACCAATCTGGTTTCTCATTCCCAGGCATCTCAGGCTTTCTTTGCATTGCCTGGACTTCGCCTGCAGAGACCAACAGAGCAGTTCCATGCAGAACAGCTGGGTGGGCACAGGATTTTGAATGCTTAAAAGCATCTCCGTTAATTCTCTTGTTTCATTTCAGGGTTTTCTTTTTGTTTTAATAATGAGGGCAATTGCTTATGAGAACAGCTTTGCTGACAGCACATCACCACCTGATTGCTCAGCTCAGACTCTGGTCCTGGAAAGAAATCTAAGTGTCTCCAGGAGCACATAACTCCAGTTAGCACCTAGCACAAGTGGTCAGTCTTGGCTCTCCTGTGGCCAGCTCAACTGCTGGGGATGCTTTGGCCTCTTGAGTTACATTCTCAGCTCCATTGCCACTAGCCTGTGTGACCACAAGGAGCATCCTCTATTGCCATGACTCTAGTAAGGACAGTCACTGAGTTCACCAAAGCGTTGTGAATCTTAACAAGTACTCTTCAGGTGCTCCAAACAGCTGAAAGCATCCTTCCAATGCAGTTGTAGCCTTTTGCATGGTGAAAGGTTCCTTCCTCATGTTTACTGGAAGGATGAAGGCTGTGGTCATGCATGTTTCTTTTTTGAAGAAGCTTTGCTGGGCAATGTGTTTTCAGGGTAAATCCTACCATTTCTTGCAGCTTGATTTGCACGTCTTCCATACAGATGGCACTGCAAGCCTCTCTGGTGCTTAGATTCTGACATTTCCTTTGAGCTTTTCATCCATGCCAGCATTTGGGATTCATCTACTTGTTTTTTACTGAGGAGAGCAGTTTGCTTATAATGTCGTTGCTGCCTGCCATGGAAGGTGCTCTAGGTATAGGAAGAAGGTGATTCCACTTGCACAAACTAGCTGACAATACAGGAAACTACACTTGCTTAAATTGGGTTGTAGAGACAGGACTTTCCTGGCTACACTTGCTTCCCAGTTCACATGGCCATCTGTGGCTTCCCTGGGGTAAAATGCAGGTTTAAACAGGGCATTGCTTGAGTACTGTGAAAAGCATCTGCAGGCTGTGTGAGCTGTGAGTTGGTACGTTCAGAAGCGATCGTCACTTTGACTCCAGTGGGAAGAGTCGTGGTCCATTTGGGTGAGAGCAGAGCTGTCCTGAGTGCTGTCAAAGACTTTGCACCAAGTTAAGAGGAAACTGGGGGCTTCCATCCAGCTGCTGGGAGTCTTTAGCTCCTTTTTGATGTTTTAATTTTTTATTGAGGTGGAAATCCTGAAAACTTCACCTTTGACTCATCTCACGGTACTTGGAAACATCATTATTGTGGGTTATTTGATTCTAGCAGTGTACCTGGACTTTAAACACTCAGAATCCTTCCTTACCATCACCTACGTCTGTTTTGGTGTTTCCCTTTTCTCCCACAGACATGTCGAACTAAGGTGATTGACCTGAATGATGGTGTCTCTCAGTATGCCTGGTATCCCTGCACGGCCAACTTCCAGTACTCCCACATGGCACAGACCGTTTTCTGGCTGAAGGTAGGAAATGCACATGTCTTTCAGAAGTCTTCTCTTTGCCTCTCTAAACAAAGCTTCCCCAACAGGCAAAATAGCATGGGACAGCCTTCCCAGAGCCAAGCTACTCCTTGCTTTGAAGCACGGTGCAAAACAGCAAAACAAAGTCTTTGAGCACTGTCTGGAGTGTCAGTGGGGAAGTCCCCTCCTGTGACGAGGCTATTGTGACAGCCCTCCAGCTGCAGGGCTCTTTGACTTGAGTTTAGCATCTACTTTGTGTAGGAGAGATTGGAAGTGAAGATTTCTGTGTGATTCAGGATGGGAATTGTGATGGGAATTGTTACATTACAAGTCCTGGGCTGACTCTGGGGGTTTCTTTAAGCCCACCACAGTTCTGCATCTCAGCCTTTGTGGGGCTTTTGTTTTCCCAGGCTTTTTTTTCCCAACCTATGGTAGCTGCAGCAGTCCTGGTTCACTTGGTCACTGATGGGACCTATTACCTGGATCAGAAGCAGGAGACCATCGGTGTGCAGCTGTTTGACACCAAAGAGCAAAGCCATGATCTTGGTAAGACTGTATTTAATTAAACTCCCCCTCTATTGCTTGCTTAACCTGCTGGTACCTCTGTTCACAATCTGACTGATACGTCTACCCAGTTTTTCCAGGATCAGACAAAAGAGTAATTGCTAAATGCTCCAAGCCCCGAGTTGCACTCGAGTTTGTTGAAAATGATGCATCTTTTTATACAGATGTTTCTCCATACCTGTTCATTTTGTGTTCACTAAGCGATTAGTTCCTCTTCTGTCATTAAAATAAGCACTATTTCAATGCTTTACACAAAGTCTCTCCCTGGAGAGCCATTGGCAGTGATGCAGATGAGCTGCTGGTAGCAGGGAGCGAGGGGCCTGCACCAGCTGCTGCAGCAAGCATGCATCGCAAGGTGTAGTTGGTGGATCTCTACTCCTGCTTGCAGGAGGCTTCCACAGGTATTTAATGGCCAAAGTTTTCCATGCAGAGTATTTAAGGTCTGGTGAAGGTCTAACACCAGGGCCTTTATGAGGGCCTTGAGGTGTGCCTGGTAGTGTCTGTGGACCTGACAGTTGTGCTGAAGTGCCTCCACTGTGGGCACAGGTCCCTGAACCTGGGAAAGTTGTGTCTGATGAATTGATTCTGGCTACGTTAAAGTGCCGGGACCAAGGAGCTCACCATAGCTTCCAATTCCATGTGAGGGCAGGACTCACAGATCCCTTTCCAGCTGTTCCCTGCTGTTTTTTCCACTGGGAAGAAAACTGGCCATGTCTCTTTGTCAGGTTTTTAAGGGAAGATAACCCACCTCTCCCAGCTTTCTGTTTTACCATGACTTGGCAATTTTGACATGCTGAAACTCAAATGAACTTCGTGCTAGTGATGAGAAGAAGGGACACACACAGGTGACAGGTACGGATGACTATCCAGGGTGGGGTGTGTAGGAGAGGAAAGAAAGTATGTGTGGTGTTGAATTGACATTCATGGCAAGTTGTGCAGATTGAGTCAGGATAGAGATCCCAGTTTGCCAGAGGCCCTGGATTATTCTCCTCCTCCTCCTCCTTTCACAGAACAGTGGCACATAGCTCTTTCCCTCTGAGAAATAAGTGCTGGAGACACAAGCATGCCAACAAACACTTAATGCAGCGTTTTATAGAGACAGACGGAGAGCTTGGGAGAGAAAGAGGAGCAAAGAGGAAACGGAGGGTTAGGTTTTGAAATCCTCAATGAAGTTGCAACATGAGTTTGGCATGGCTCAGCCTGACGCCTGGAGATCTTCACAGCTGAAATGCTGCCTTCATCATGGAAAAGCCCCTCTGACCTTTCCCAGAGGCTGGCCTGGAGCAGAGGAGAGGTGTAGGTAGGCTACCCAGCACTTCTCACCCAAGCAGAGCTCTCAGTCACTGTTTTGTCTGAGTTCTGGCTGTGGCATGAGGTCCTTTTCCTGGATATTGTGTTTGATGTGTTGGAATTATTACAATGGTGAGCTAGAAACTGCAGCTGAGAAGCAAACCCTGGTGTGCCCTGGGTGCAGGATTGACTGCAAACAGTCAGCCAGCCTTAAGCAGAAGTTAGTGGCAAACCAGAAGTACATCCAAAAGGAACTGGCAATAATTTAAAGCTTCATCAGTCCTCAGAGTGCTGAAGACACCCCTATGAGCAAAATGTGGTCTGTCCACAAGTGCAGTTTCCCACCTTGATCAGAGCAAGTTTGTACCAGAAATGAGAAGCTTCTTCTGAGTCTTCATAGGAAATGGAGAGATTAGGGTGCCAAAGACCTCAGTACTGTTAGTTCAGAGCCATTGCGGACAATGAGGTTCATCTGCTTGGTGCTTGCAAGAGCTGTTGAGCATTGAATGGGTGGATATAGAGCTACAGAAACAGGGGCAAGCATGGAGGCAGCTCTAACTCCACGGCAGCTCTATATCCTGAGTGGTTTTTGCTAATGAAGGTAGGTTAGCTAAATGAACCTGACCTGCATCCCCTGTTCACCTTGTTTGGGTCAGAAAGCAGCAGCAACTGCAGCACAGCTCTGAGGGTCTGTTTTGGTGTGGACACCACCTGAGTGCAAGGAATGAAATTGAAGTGAATAAACAGCTTCATACCATAAGGTCTTTCTTGGCTTCCCATCAGAGAAGGCAGAAACTTGCAAGGAATTTGGGAACCCGGGATTTCGAGTATTAACTGCACCTGTTTGTAAGTGAGAAACGTGCACCGTTCCACAAGGAGCTGATATCAAAAGGCCTGTGGGAGGCAAGCAGACAGGGAGGTTATTTCAGGGTCAGGTAAAGACCAAAACAAAAAGACGTTTGCTTTTTTATTCTGTATTTTCTTTGCTTTTATTACAGGAAGATGTTTTTAAAGTAGAGGGTGGGAGATGGATCCTTAAAGAGAGTGGTCAAAGTCTGTCTTAATTCACAGGAAATCACTTTCTAAGGAGAAGAAGGAAAACGTTTTTATTCCTTCCTTTTCCAGTCAAGAAACCTGAACTGGGAAAAATTATTAATAATAATAATAGAACCCCCTGAGCCAGTTAAACATGCAAATAGAATTGAGTTTATTTTCACATTCACAAGTGTAGCTGGGAAGCCAAAGGGCCCGGGCCAAAGCCGTTGCTGGGAGCCCCAGTGAAGCGAAGGGAGCTGGAGCCAAGTTGATCCTCGGAGTGATGCCATGGAGCTGTGGAGGCAGAGCTGTGCAGGCAGCCGTCAGGCTGTGAATCTCAATTAATGACTCTTGAGGCCAGCTGACAGCTCTCTGTCCTTCGGGGTACCCCTGCAATTCAGCCTGTTTGAATTCAGGCTGTCTCTACTTGAAGGTAGGGTTTTCTTCCCAGCTATCACTAGGTGTCTTGTCTGATGAAGAAAAGGGATCACGAAGACTCCTTGTCACCTCTGGGGTGCTTCTTTGCATCTCAGCCTCTTGAGACACTTCTGTTTTCCTGAGAAACAGTTATTTTTCTTCTCAAATGAGATCACCTGTGAAGTCCTCAATGGGTCCATCACCCTCGTGTCTGTCTCCAGGACCATCTTTGCCTTTGTTAGCAAAGAGCAAGATACCCTAAGTCTGAAAACCATCAAACAAATCAAAACTGGGCTCACTTAGTGTAGAGCTCATGCAAAAGAAGTTTTAACTTGAGTGCTAATGACACACAGAGCTACAAGCAGGCCACTGGTGCCGTGCCTATGGTGCATGATGCCACCCAGCCTGCTGGTACCATTTGATGCATGGTATAAAGCCTCCAACTGTCCTCTCAGGACATGGTTTTACAATAGTGTGACTCCCTCCATGCTGGTTGCTCCTGGTTTAACAGAGCACAATAAAGTGGCATAAAGAAACTGCTCTGAGAGTTTGCTGTGATTGTGGAGAGAATGGCAGCCTTTCTTCAGCTGTCTGCAGGGATATACTTCCCTGCTAAGCTCTCCAGAGCCATTTGGGAAGCCCCTCCAGGCAGCTTACCATAACTTTTCAGCTCTATAGGGCCATTCCTATGGGTGAAATGCTTCTGAAGTGCCCATGGCTCCGGGAAGCGATTGTGTTAAGCCTGACCCTTCCTCTGATCTTGTCTCTCCTCTGGCAGGTGTCCACGTCCTGAGCTGCAGGAACAATCCCCTGATTATCCCCGTCATCCATGACCTCAGTCACCCTTTTTATCACACCCAGGCTGTCCTCATTAGCTTCAGCTCCCAGTTTGTGGCCATCTCCGGGGTGGCCCTGCGTTCCTTCCACAACTTCGACCCCATCACCATCAGCAGCTGCCAGCGAGGACAGACCTACAGCCCAGCAGAGCAGAGGTGAGCCTGTCAGCGAGCTTCCCCCTGCCCCACACTGCCTGTGCCGGGGGTTAGGAGGAGGCAGGAGGGGCACAGGAGCTGAACCTTGCTGACCCTTTTGTGTGCCTGCTAAAAACCCGGCTGTGTTCTCATTGATCAGGATGGATGGGACATTTAACCCGCATGGGATACTGTTAGTGAATTATTTCCTCTTCCTTTCTCCTCCCTCCTTTATCCCAAGCTTGGAATTGGGGCCAGTTAACTCTCCATCCATTCCTCATCACGGCATCATTTTCACCACTCACACACATCGGCTTCAATCTAAACCTCTTTGTGCTGCTGAAGTGCTGCAGGGACCTCCCACGGGAGACGAAGTGATGCTTGTGCCCCGGCAGGGATGGATCGGACGAGGTGCTCGGCCCCATACAGTGGGTGCTCCGCCACCAGCATTCGTGGTGCTTTTATGGCTGGGGAAGGGCCCTCAGAACCTCTCCGGATCCATCCCACATACTGAAAAGCTCTGTGGGACCCCCCAGGATGAAAGGTTTATGGCTACCGTTTTATTCTTGTTGTTATTACAGACACATCAATAGATCACCACCAACCCCTCTCAGTCTCTGCTTTACAGCATCCCACAGAGATTGTGACCTTTCATGGCCTCTGGTGCGGCAGCTTCATGGAGCCTTTCAGCAAGGCTGTGAAAAGAAGAGGGGAGAATTTAGCAAAACCCCTGAAAGAATCTTTTTTGTGGTCCTTTGTCCATTCAAAGTTGTGAGCAGTCGTCATACCATAGCAGCAGCAATAGTAAAACACGTTGCATATCCCAGCAAACCTCTGCTCAGCCCTCCAAAGCGAGCGGTCAGGCTTTTTGATAATGTTCTGGCTTGGGTTTAGGACCTGCTTTTATTCCAGGAAAAGCAGGAGGGGGAGAAAAGAGGGAGAGGGAAGGGAAAATAAAATTAAAAGACCCTAAAAGAAGAGTCTATCTATAGTTAAATCAAGCCAGTCGGTGCGTTCTGACCTAGATTTGAGGAGGCTGATCAGTCTGTGCAATAGGTTGTATAAATTCAGAGGCCCAAAGACAGCAGGATCAGGTTTCAGAGGAGAAGCTCAACTTGTGGAAGTCTGGCCAAATCCCAGTGCAAGAGAGGGAAAGACCCACTGGAAGGAGATGGTGAGAAGCACCCAGGTGCTCCAGAGGGCTGAGGCACAGGACCACATTCCTCCCTCTCAATTGTTCAGTAGGAATTGAACCATTTGTTCACTTATGAAATTAGAAGTGCTCTGTGTTTAGAAAGTTATTTCCTTAATAAGAAGTGCATTCCCCTAAGGCAAAGCTTCAGTGAGCCTCTGCAGCCCAGCACACTAACCTTTAAAATCCTCTTGAAGAAGAATCGTCCCCCCTTTGCCTCTGCTTTTTCTTCCTGATGTTTTTCATTGGGCTTGTTTTGTTTTCGGGATGCACTGAACCCTCTCGGCCCCTTTGCTCTCAAAATCACCCCTCAGAGACTCGCTCCTTCAAAGGAACGTTTTAGGTCTTGCAGGTTATAATGCTGGATTGATCATAAAGTTTTCCAGGTCAGTCCAGGAATTAGAAACTCTCTGAAATAAAGCCCTGATCCAAAGCCAACTGGAACCAGTGGGATTTCTTCCATTGATGACAGTGCTATAGTGGAAAACCTCCAGTTTGCCTTGTGATGGAATCAGTTTGGGTGATCATATATGCTTTGTTCTGTACAAGAAACCCTTACGCGGTTTAGGTATCCAAGGTGTAGGGAAAGGTGTGCCTTAAGCTGTGCAGCCCGGAAATAAGTGACACCTTTGCTGTCACCTCCCATCTTTTCCCTTTGTGATTTTTCCCAGTCCAGGAAGGTCTTAGAAAGAGGGATTTTGTCAAATTTATTCTTAACCAGTTCAGAAGCTGGATGTAGGTTTTCTGCCTCCTTTGCTCATAGTCTCCCCCATCATACTCTTGAGTGCAGTCCCAGGCTTCCCTTCTCCCCTTTCCCCAATGGTTGCTTTTGCCTAATGTTGTTTTTAAGATACTGAATTTTAAAAGGAGCTTTTCTTCCTATATGTAAGCATCAATTTTGCCTCTTTCATTTTCCTTAGGTCAACATGGATGTTTTTCCTACTTTTTGGCTTTTCTCTACTAGAAATATGATTTCTCTCTGTTCAAGGAGAATTATTTTGGTTGGAAAGGATTTGTAGCCACATACAGACACTTCAAGGCAAGGGTGCAGGTTTTCAATGTGGGGGAAAAGAAATGTATTAGCCCTTACGAGTTAACAGAGCTTTATTTTGAGGGTGAATGGATCGCTCCCATGGGTTAGTGACAACCTAATAACTGAAAATAGAACATGTGCTCATTCTTCTTTCTTAACCTAAGTATTACAGTATTTTAGAACAGGAAAAGGAGCCTAAATGCAAAAGGTATTTGATAAGTTGTTGTCCTCAGTCATCGTTAGCCCTTTAGAAAATCCATTCCATCCTTCTGAAGGCATTTATAGAGGGTTTGAATGAAAAAAAAACAACAAAACTCCACTTTCCAGTTGTATTTTCCCAGTTGTTGGGTTCTCTCCTGCAGCTGTCCACAAACAGCAGAAGTTTACCTCACTGCTGGAGATGTGCTGCAAAACCGACACGCTTTGCTTTCACGTCACATCCTTAGATATAATGGCCCCGTTAGTTCTTCTCTTGCACTTTATAGCTCGAATTATTATACCTTTATTATCTCCTATTTAGCCTCATGGAGTGCAGGGTGCAATTGGGTGTGTAGAAGCAGAGATATAACTTCCCCCCCGCAGTCACTCAAGCAGCAAGGAAGGCTCGTGCCTTGGGGCTGCCTTTGCCAGCAATTCCTCAGGAATCAGGTTTTTGGCTGCATAGGAAACATCGAGGGGGGGTCCCATCCCTGCAAGGCAGTTGTTGTGAAGTGCTGCTTTCCCTGGGTGGCATTTCCCTGCTGTGTTCACCACACGTCTCCTCCTGGAAGCTGCAGGTGGAAGGTGTGAAAACCCAGGGAGACATTCCCAAATCACAGCTGTGGATTTCAGGAGTTTCCAGCTTCCTAATCCACCATTAATTCCATGTTCATAATGAAGATAAGCCTCCCTGCCCCTGGAGCAGGCTCTGGCTGACCATAGCCCTCCAGTGTGCATGTCCCAACATGGTGCAGCTCCCTATGCTTCCTAGTCAGTGTAGCAAAAAAGTTTTCCCTTCCTTTGGTTAAATCTTGGCATGAACTCACTGTTATTGCTTCCACAGTGGAGATTTGGGGTTTACCTTCCTCCCTAAGCGCGCACATCTGGGCACTTGTCAGCTGGAGGGACCAGCACTGTAGACCGAGACCCACTCTTGGCCAATATGGCATTGCCTACCCTCACCCTGTCCTCAATGGAGGGCCATCTTCCATGCTTCACCCTTTGCTGCCCCAAACAAGCCCTAGGGAGATGTAGCCCACTCCAGCTCTTCTCTTTGTCTTGTTCCCTCCTGCTGTCAGCTTCCCCAACAAGAAATGATGAAGATAAATCTTCAGCAGTGGAACAAATGCAACTGCCCTTTGTAACTGTGGTTATTCTTTCTTTTCATAAAGGGGGGGGGGGGGAGAAAGGATTTCCTCATCTCTGGGGTTTTTTTTGGTGAATTAATGCAGCTTTCTCTTTCCCGATCCCACTGCCTTTCCCCTGCCCTGTGTTCTGTCATTAAGCGCAATCTCTGTCAGCTTGCTCCTGGTGAAATTAATGAATTTCTCACAGAACTGTTAATCATAGAAGCTTTGGTCCGTGACATGTGTTATAATTCAGTGGGCTTTTTAACCTTCGCCCCAGTTTGGTAATTGGCAAACGGCATCATTTGGCTTTTATTAAAGTGGAAGGCGATGTGTTCTCTTTGTTTGCCTGGACAGACTCTGGCAGGGAGAACTGCAGGGCTGCTAACGCCCAGGCACACACAGTCCTGCTTCCAGGCTGTAAGGGTGAAGGGGCTTTGGGAGCTTTATCAGTTCAATATGGACCCCCCCCCCCCAGGCAGGAATATGGCCCACAGCAGGGTGCAGGCAGGCTGAAGGCAGAGCTAGTCCCAGGGACAGTGTTGTTGGTCTGGTGGTGGGGACATCCTGGCTTGTGCCTCTCCTTCCCTCACAGTTTACTTTGTGTTGGATCAGGTGTTTTCTGTAAACCTCTGGGTTTATGCTCATTCCTGACCCTATCAGTTTGAATTAGGGTTTTGCTGTGATTGCTGGCAGAGTCAGACCCAATGCTACTGCTGTGAGATCACTGAAGGGACCAGAGAAGGGACCATTGCTACTCTTTTGGTCACTCCAATGGACCAAATTTGAAGGCAAACACCTAAAAAGGACTTGATCCTTCTTCCAGTGGCACAGTCAGCAACAGGTCCACCAGTCCCCATCCAGCCCCAAGGATTCAGGTGGTTGTTCTTTGAGGTTTTGTGTTAGTATAAGGGGACCAATGGGTTTAAGCTGAAGACTGAGGAAGAGAAATTCATTGCCCCCTTTGTAGTTCAGACTTCTTTCATTTCTACAACAAGGAATGTGGCTAGCAGCCTTTGTTTTTCAAAAGGCTGCATATATGCTTGGATTAGAGATAGAACCTGCTCTTGCCTTTAGAGAAATCTCTACGGAGGAAAAGGCAAACCCATTTTAAGGATAGATCTGTTAGATAAACCCTCAGAAGGCTACGTGTGTGTGAGTTGTGTGTATGGTGGCACAGAACAAAACAAAGGTGTGCTTCAGATCTGCAGCCCAGCCTAAGCCTGGCCTGCGCAAAAAGGAAGCTTTTCCTGTGTACAGTAGATAAGGGTGTGGCGATTCTCATAACAGCTATATACTATGGGCTTTTAGTCTCTCCTATGCATATATACTCATCTTGAAGGGAACAAACAATTAGGGCTTTATGTTAAGATGAGTTCTTGGAAAAGTGCTTGACCCCAGGGTTAGGAAAAGAAAGTTTGGCTGCTGTAAGCTTTTCGAAAGAGGAAGTCCTGGCTTGGTTTTATGTGAGGAAGGAAGAGTTCCACTTAATTGTTATAATTCTCTATAAACATGTTAAAATACAAATGTTTCTAGGATTGTGTCACTAAGACCCCAATTTAGCAAAGCCTTTAGCTATTTGCTTACATCCCCTTGTAGCCAAACCTATCAGTGGGACTTAACCGTGCTTTTGAAGTTAAGCACATATTTAAGTGCCTTGCTGAATTAAAGCCAATATTGGCACAGAGAAATAAAGATTTAGAGGCTAATGACTGAGCTCATTTAGATTAGGGATGGGCAGAATGGATGTGACTAAAGCAAGAACTGGCTCAGAACCTTAGCCTACATGTGAAGCTAACTCAGTTGAGGGCTTTTTTACATCATGGAAACCCAGTAGAATGCATGCAAGAAATCCACTACTCCTTGCACTCACCTCGGTGTGAAAATGCTGCTTTAGGCAATCATACACTACCAGGGCAAGAACAGGAATAGGTGAATCCTGAGGTGGACCTCATATAATAAACACTGTGAAGGAATATCCCAGGCACCAACACTTGTTTGTTACATATATATCATAAATCATAAAGGTGGTCCTTGGGTCCCTTATATTGCTTTCATCCAGGCCGGATCATGCACAGGGAATCAATTCCCAGGGACATTTGGGAAGTTAGGCTAGATCAGGGATGATTTGAAATAGGCAGTTTTGACGAAGTCACACAATTCTGATTGCAAGAAAAAGCGATAAGCTGTCCCATGCCAGGAATTAGCATGAGTTGAAGTAGAAGTGATTTCATTCTCAGATACTCTATATTGTTTCTTTCTTGAGGAATGCATAGCTTCTGGAGCATGTGATGATTAACCACTCTTCAATGGCAGTACCCATGCACGAGCTTCTGTAACCCACAATTCTTCAACATGGATGTGATGGGCTCTTTGTCTAAACTTCCTACTCGGAGATATTCATTTCTCCTTGGTCATTCTGCGTTTGCAGAAGATCGTGACTTCAAACTTCATTGGGATTTGCAGCTGACAGTAGCTGATACCAAATTGGAAGCAGTAGCTAGAGAACCAGAAGTATTTAAATTGGAACCATTTGGTGGCAGTGGTTGTTTTTTTACTAAAAGTGAATGGTTGTATTGTTTGTCACTGAAGTCATTCATATAGAGTTACAGACAGAGAGAGCTGCCCAGATGATCTGCTAACCGAGGCATAATCTGGAGCCTGGAGGGGGATGGCTAAAAATGTTCCCTGGCCATTTAAGAAGACCACAAGGGGACTTGTAAACAGACAGAAGAACATCACAATAAGTGTTTCTTAATGCCTTTGTCTGTGGCGTTTCAGTTCTGCAGGACTTTTAAGACCAGGCTTGCTCATCTGGTGTCCTGATATGAACTCAAAAAACCAAATTCTTTTTCTCCTTTACATTGATGGCAATGAAAAGCAATGCCACTGACTGCGGTGACGTTGCTCCACATCTCCCTTTGTGCAAATCGCAAAGGTTTCCTTAGGCTTATCCTACCCTCTGAAGCCATTCAAGGCTGAATTCAGTGCTACATCAATGTGTAGCACATTGATTCCCATCAGTATTAAATTAAATAGGTCTGCTATTATTTTATTTTTCCAACTTTAGCGCAAAAAGGTTTTCAGATTTTGCGGGAGTTTTGCAATGGGCAGTCAAGGTTCGCAATATGTACTTCTGAGAATGGCTTGGCAATTGTCCTTGCCTTTTTTTCCCTCAATGAGTCAACTTCCTCATCACTGGAGCCCTGGCACAGGAGCAACTCGTATTGCAGCCTCACCATCTGAAAAACAGAGGGGAGCAAAGTGGCAGCCGTCACAGGGAGGTGTAACTGGAACACGTAGGGAAGGTTCAACCAGACGTCATTCATGGTTTATGCTCTCATTCAACATCCATGTTCAGATATTCCTGCTGATGTTGATTGGTGACTTATTCAATAGCAGTGCTGTGAGGTGGGTGGTAGGGTACTGCTCTGCTCAGGGAGCACATAAGGCTGCCTGGGGGGCTGCTGCCCAAGTCAAGTTTGTGTTCCACACTCCTGAGTGATTCATGTTGGGCATTTAAAGACAGATGCAAATGGGTGTTCTCCTCATCTCACTTCTCTGCAAGAGACTACCTGCACACTAGCATATGCTGTCCACTTGTTCTTCTTTAGGACAAGAGGTAACAGCTTCAACCTGCACCAGGGCAAGTTCAGATGGAGCTGAGGAACAATTCCTTGCCCAGAGGGTGCTCAGGCATTGGAACAGGCTGCCCAGGGCAGGGCTGCAGTCACCGTCCCTGCAAGTGTTCACACAGCGTGGAGACGAGGCCTCAGTGCCATGGGTTAGTGGTGGCCTTGGCAGGGCTGGGGAGCAGTTGGACTTGATGAGCTTAAAGATCTTTTCCAACCTGGTTGATTCTGTGATTCCACCATCGCATCCACAGTCTTACGGGTCAGTGCAAAGTGAGATCCATGGCAGTGTAAATTTGTATGTCAGTCAGTGGCAGTGTCAGGAAAGCATGCATGAAACCCTTGGTATGGGGCAGGGGTGATCCTGCTGACAGCAGGATGCCTGTGTAGGTCAGCTCCGGCAGAGGATCATCTGTCCTACAGAAGTAATGAGCATCACAGTTGCAGTGCTGATAGATGGGGTGCCGTTTGTTGCATAGAAGGGTATCAAGTTGGCCAACACAGAAGTGGAATTCTCCTGCCTCAGGCCTGTCAGCGGCAATACTTTGTGCACAGTGAGGAAATAAGATCTTTCTGAATGTAGAAATTGTTTATGGCTCATCACACTCCAGGGAAGGGCTGCAGTGAACAAGCAACCTTAAATCACAAGCAGCGGGCACTTCCCATATAGCACTGGTCTGGGACAGAGCAATGAGTTGTGGAGGTACATAATACTGTCATTTAATCTGATCTAGGGCTCAGTGGAGACATGTGCAGATGTGCTTCTCTATCAGTAACATGGGGATAACAATGCCAGCCCAGGTGTCTCACTGGGGTGCAATGAAAATTAATTAGATAATGTCTGCACAATGCTTTGAACACAGCAAAACATCATGGACACGCTAAGTCCTGTGCTTACTAAGGTGGATGGGGTTTTTATGGCTGTTAATGCTTTGTCTAGGAGACAGGAATAGCTTGCTTGTAATCCCTTTCAAAATATGTGTATTGATGCATTGTTTTCCCTTCCTTCTATAACTTTCTGTGTTCCAGCTTCTTCCCTATCCATGCAGATGGTGAAATAAATTGAGGTTTTCCCTCCTCCAAATTAATTTAACTGTATTTAAATCAAGCTCATTTTAATTTTCAGGAGAGGCAAATAATCTTGTAGAAATCCTTATCCCAGAGATTTTGTCTCTAATCCAGCAAAACATCCTTGCACATAGAATCATAGATTAGTTCGGGTTCGAAGGGACTTTAAAAAGCCATTTAGTCCAACCCTCTACCATAAATAGGGACATCTTCAACTAGATCAGGTTGCTAAGAGCCGAGTCCAACCTGACCTTGAATGTTCCCAGGGATGGGGCATCCACCAACTCTCTGGGCAACCTGTGCCGGTGTCTTACCACCCTCATTGTAAAAAATCTCTTCCTTGTATCTACTCTGAATCTACCCTTAAGTGCTTTAGGACTCTCAGCATTTTCATTGCCCTTTAGCTGAGGGACATGCGCTGCAATGTTTGATTCAGGTCATCAGAGACGGTGAAAGATTTTGTGTCAATCAGACATCTCTGTGTATACAAAATAAAGCCAAAACCTCTCTTTACAACTTGTGCTTAATGCTACAGTAATTAACTGTAGGGAGAGCAGTTTTCATCCAGGAAAACATTTTATGGATGGCAGGACAGCAGCTGGAGAGATATGCAGTGACAGCTTGCTGCTGAGCTTGATAAGAGCTTATCAACACAGCTACACAGCTGATGTTTGGTGTTCCTCGTGAAGTGGAATGAAATGAATGTGTTGATTTCAATCGAGTTTCTCATAGATAAGAGTGTCTATCACAGAACCCCCTCCTCACACGTACACACATGCACTCTTATCACTAGAACTATCAGGCAGTCCTGAATTCAGCTGAGATTTAAAATTGGATGGAGCATAAGGACTGTTCTTGGAGGGAGAGAGTTTTTGTGGGATGGATGGATGGATGGATGGATGGATGGATGGATGGATGGATGGATGGATGGATGGATGGATGGATGGAAGGATGGAGGGAGGGAGGGAGGGATGGATGGATGGATGGATGGATGGATGGATGGATGGATGGATGGATGGATGGATGGATGGATGGATGGAAGGAGGGAGGGAGGGAGGGAGGGAGGGAGGGAGGGAGGGAGGGAGGGAAGGAGGGAGGGATGGATGGATGTTGGTACAGGAGTAGGAAAGCCGCAGTGCAGTTGAATATTTCAGGACAAAAGGCAACTGTGCAGAATTGGCAGACTTTTCCCTTTTGCCACAACACCTGTAATTTGCTTTGTTATCATCACCGTTACCATGTCCCTGTCCTGAACACATAACTAAAGGGTTGCTCCTTGGTGAGCTGGGTTCAATATGCAGCCTGTGTACATACTGTGGGACAAGTGATGGGTTTGTCAATCAGGCACACTTGCTTTTATGGAATGAATGAAATGAACTGACTGAAAATACCACTTCTTGCCTCCCCCCAGCTGTGTCCACTACTCCTGCGAAGCCACCAACTGCCAGAAGCTGGAGATTGAGCATGCACTGCTGGACTGCTCCGGTGGCGGGTGGTACAATGGGGCCCAATGCAACGTGAGCTGCAAGGCGGGCTACACTCTGCAGGTCCAGCGGGATGATGATCTCAGCAAGAACCAGGTTTGCTCTGTCGGTTTCTTGTCACCCACAAAGCAGGGATGAGCAAAGAGATGTGAAGAGATTGAGAAATATGTGAGTCTAAACCCCAAAATCTCAGCTCAGCCCTTGGGATGGGGCCTTACCCAAGTACTTCTCATCAGAATAGGAGCCATCTGACTGTGTAGGAGGAGGGACTGACAGTGAGCAAAGCTCAGATGTCCCCCAGATTTAGAAGTTTTCAGCCCAAAAGGTTTAAATATGTGTTCGGGCCTTCTTTGATCTCACTGGTTTTACTCAGCCAAACAGTGTTTCTTAGGTTGGTTTTGGGAGGTGGGGTGTTTGTGGTTTTGCATAACCAGTTTCTGGGCAAAATACCTCATTTTGTCCCTTGGGTTGAGGCTAACAATGTCTTAACTCCTTTGCAGGGTTTCAGTCCATCTGCTCCCAACCACACCCTGACACTGCAGAAATGCATGGGAGCAAGGGGGTTGAAAAAGCACCCAGACCCCTTTGCTTCCAAACAAAGCATCAAAAACCTCATCCCAGTGAGCCAGGGAGTGCTCCCCACCTTCTCTAAGTCATGCATTAATAATCCAGTCCTACCAAAGCATCATGTCTTGATGCAGTGAGTGGGATATTGAGGAAAACTATCAATTTCTTCAAACCTTAATATAAAATGCAGATCCTTTGTGCTGGGGGAGGTGGATGAGGTGTATGTGATGAATGGCGCACCCTTGGCATGCCATTGGGAGCAGGGTTCAGGGCAGACACCCCAGTCTATGAGCAGGACACGGGGGTGGTTTCCCCCATCTTCTCACATGTTGTCTGGGCAGCACACACACATGTAGGGCTGGGAGGGCTGGGGCAGGCAGTGTGCTCAGCAGCCTGTCTGTATTTGTGTTCTTCATGAGCTCACAGAGGGGGGAGCCAGAGTGGAGGGGAATGAGTCAGCCCTTTCAACTCAATTACAAAACAAATACAGGACCCTGCGAGCTGGGCCTCTTCCATCCTAATTGGCATCAGCACCAGAACCCCAGCTCCAGCTGAGCATTTTTACACAACAGAAAACAAGTTCTCAAACGAGCCGGAATGGCTGAACCAGGAAACACTTGGAAGGGATCTGTACATTGAGCACACGGGAGTCCCAAACCAAATAAAACAGCCTAAACATGTTACTTGCGTTCAGAAAGCACCTTTTGGAGATGCTCAGCCAACTGTATATGGTTTTGCTCTGAGAAGTTTGGTTTCAGAGCCTTGATCAGACTCATGTGACAGGAGTGGAGGATTTTAGCACCCCTAGCTAACGTGATTCACTGCCTATTACAACATGCTTCCTCTCACCCTGGTCTACTATTGCACTTCATCGTCTTTTTTCCACCAATAAAACCCCTGAGGCCGATGGTTTTGTTTTGCAAGTGGAGCATCTTAAAGACATCCGTGTTCAGCTGAACACATTAAACACATGCTTTAAAAAAGTATACTCATGTGCTTTGGAGATCTGTTGAAAAGGAGCAGACAGTTTCTTTCACTATCCTCTTTTTTTTATGTCTTTGTGTCAGGTGCTTCAAATCAGAACTTCTGGAACATGTAGGCAAGCAATTAATTATCCAAGAAAGTCCAGAATCCATGGCTTAGATTCCTCATATTGTGTTGTATCGAATTGCATTGTTCTCCTTCCACAATTCCTTCAGCTCCTCTTCTGATCACAAGCACTTGGAGAGGAGATAGGGCATTGTGGGTTGTTATCTATGGTCGGAGGGGCCTTCTGCTGTGATTGAGGGACCTTGTGCTGATTGTCGGTTGTTTCACTGTTGTCATTCAGCTGGGTAGTTTGCTTGTTGGACTGATTTGAGGATCTAGAGCTTGTTTTGTCTCATTTAACTGACAGCGTGGGAGGCTACATGAGGAAGAGGAGGAAGGAAAGCAGTTCTGCTGATGTTTCATACTCTTGGGTAGGAAGGAGGCTGAGGTGAGGTGCAGTGTCTCAACGAGCAGACTGAACATCAGCAACCCATGACCACCACATGCTGATGAAGATGACACCCTGGTTTAGCATCTGAACCGCATTTGTCTTCTGTATTTCACCGAAAGGCAGAGGAAAAAGGGGTGAACAGAGAATTAAAAGCAAAAGTTTCAAAAGCACCTCGGAGATGCAGGGGCACAAGTCACATTTCAAATCAGCCTTTTACATCTGAGGGGGCTTTGAAAATCTTCTTAACAGTTTCTGCACTTTCTGGCCTCTGTGTCTTCTGAAGCCACCATTTTAATCAGGCTTAGGGCAAGAAATTCATTCATCTCTGCTCTCTGAGAAGCTCCCATTCCAAATTCTGTTCAAACTCCATAAAATCACCAAACCCTAAAACCCATCAGCACCATGTGCAGGAGAAACTGTTCGCAAATACAAAAAAGCTGAGCTGTTTGCAGGCTCTTGGGCTCTCTAATCCCCATTGAGGGACTTCAGCAACAACATGAACGAAAAAAGGTTTTCATAGAGATGGAGCAAAATCCTTCATGTGCCTTTCTCACAAAGAAGATCTCAGGATGTTTTCATTTCCCCCCGATTCCTTCCCACCCCCCTGACAACTCCAATGCTCTTTCTTCTCTTCTTCCCTTTTTCCCTCTTTGTCTTTCACTGCTCTCCTCTTGTCCTTCACTGAAAGTCCCGCTCATTCAGTTACTTGTTGTCATCTCTCCTTGAAGCTACCACCACTGCTGCTCTGGTCAAGAGGTGTTATTTAAAACCCAGCAGCTCCCTAATGTTGTGCAAAGGCATCATCAATCATGCCAGGAAAAGAAAGCGCGGCTCATGTGGGTTCAATTAGAGGCACAGTAGTGGGCAGAAGTGGAAGAATACTTAGAGGGGAGGGCACAGCTGTTCATTTTTAAGGAGAGGAAACTTCACACGTGAAACATCGCTGGAAGAAGGAGCCGGCTGGGATCTTGGGCAGCAGGAAGGAGACACGAATTCTCCCAGGCTGTTAAAAGTCCCAAGGAACAAATCTTTCTGGCACCAGATTAGTTTAAGTTTGCATCCTCTTCGCTGTATCTTTGGAGGCCCTTTTTGTCCTCTTTTTCTCCTCCTCGCCCGCCCTCCCTCCTTGCGTAAGGTTCTTTTGGAAGGCAGGACATGAAGGGAAGCGGTTGCTGTGATGCCAGTCAAAGCAGCACAGAGTGCCCAAAGTGACAGCTAATAAACCAGATGAGAAAGCCAAGCGCTTCGTGTGGACTGCTGTGAGCTGGGTGACCTTGTCAGATCAGACAGGCGAAACAGGCATGTGCCTGCTCAGGCTTCGGGTGGGAGATCTGCAAAGGCAGATGCAGATGCTGCTGCTAACACCCAGCACTGCTCGGGCCAAGTCAACTGGAAATACCCCTGAGGTTCAGCGCGGTGTTGGGGAGAGATGAGCTCCGGCTCAGCAGCCTGGGGTCCTGCCCCTGGGCACTGCAGTGATCCCACCTTCAGGTGGGACATCACAACAGGGACAAGCTGAAGGCTGGTGAGTGCCATCTGCAATGATTTCCGTGGTAGGGTTGTCCCCTGTGCTTTCAATCAAAGCCACTGGTCTTTGTCTCCATTGCAGGGAATGTTCTGTTACGTTCTGCTGCAGAAGTGCATGTGCTCCTATTGCTTGAAGTGATGACATGATAGACATGCTCTAAAATGCACCATTATTATGTCTGACCTTGAAAACCTCAGCTTCCATCATACAAAGTGTGGAACAAATTACTGGGAAAAGCTGAGAAGCCAGGATCTTACCCACACAGGCACAGCTCCTCTATGTGGGAATGGCCTTGCCAGTGTGCTAGGAAGAGGAAAAGCCATATGGGTTTGGAAGGAGGGGACTCCTCCAGATTTGGTTTAGTGTTTTTGTTGGGAAAGTACCATAGGGCAAAACCCCATGTTAGCTTTCTGCTAAAAAAGACCACGGCTGCAGCTGAAATAGTCTCACAATTGTTAGCTTGGCCCATTTTCCATGAGCTGTGACTCTCATGCACAGATATTGCTTCTGTTTAAATGGTTGTGTTGCATTCCAGATCCTGAATTTGCACCTTTTTTTGGTGTTCTGTAGAGGTGCATCTGATGTGCAGTCTTACCATCAGAGAAACTCCCTTGTGCACCATAGTGTGTCTCAGCAGCCAGTATCAGCTGGCAGGAACTATCATTTATTCCTAAACTAGATCACACCAACACCAATAACTGAAACCTCCTATCACTTCCTTGTGCTTAGTGTGGATTCAGCATCCAGCAAGATCCAGTGCAAGACCCATGTCTTTCCCATCACATTTGGATAGCCCCTGGCATCAGTAGCTTGGGTTTATGTTTTAACCTCCCGCTGCTGAGGTGCTGGAGTGTTATTTGATGATAGCATCTCTGAAGGGAAACGGAGGATTTGCTGAATGCTGGGGCAGCCGAGCCTGGAGTGTAGATGTGGTGGTGATGCTGTGCGTATGCATTATGAAGACATGGAAATACGCTGTATCGTCCCTTCTGCTGTGGCCATCACACCACAACTTCCTGGAAGCACAGTCATCTTCCAGTTATCAACTGGCTACAGATTATATATACTCTTTAATGGTGCAGGTGTTCTGATTGGCAACAAAGGCAGAACTGATAGCCACCGGCAACAAAGGCAGAACTAATAGCCACTGGGGAGCAAAATGAGTGGGAATGAGAGCACAGAGTGTCCCTTCACCTGAGCGCGCCGGGAATCCCTGAATGTGCTACTCTGAGTTTGCAGAAACAACATTTTTTTCCATCAGCAGTGCTCCTGTTTAAATAAACTCCACGGTCTAGAAAAGGGGTTTTGTGCCCACTGGGGAAGTGTCCAGTTTCTCAGCTCTGGGACTGCTTTTTCCATTCTGCATGCAACCATATATCAAAGGGAGACAGGTCTGAACTTCTGTTGGAACCATTAGGGTGTTTTTGCAAAAAGGGAATCCAGGTCCCTTTGATGTGTGCTAGAAAAATTCCCCTTCCTTTTATAAACCCAGATCAATGGTCAGCGGTGCAAATCTCCCGCGAGCCTACCAGCCCTGAATAAGATATTCCCTGGAGGCAGAGCAGTGCTGCTGTACAGCTCGCTCAGATTCCTCGATGGTATCTTCCCCTTCTTGTGTTTGGGTTTCTCACATTCTTTTTTCTTCTGTCCTTCTCTTTATTCTGGTGTAGAATCAAGGGTCTTGCTTTGACATTCTTCACTTCTGGTTGTTAATTTTCCCTTTTTAATTAGGAAATAGACGTGTTGTTTGGTCTCTTTGTTAACATCTGTTTGTCCTTTGGTCACCCAGTAAATTCTTCATCTTAGCTTTAGGTGGCTCCTTTACCACCACCACCACCACCCCCCACACCTTATTTTCTCTCTCCCTAGCACTTCAGGATTTCAATCTGCTGCATTAGAATCATAGAATAGTTAGGATTGGAAAAGACCTTAAGATCATCCAGTTCCAAACCCCTGCCACAGGCATTGGCACCTCACTCTAAACCATGTCACCCAAGGCTCTGTCCAACCTGGCCTTGAACACTGCCGGGGATGGAGCATTCACAGCTTCCCTGGGCAACCCATTCCAGTGCCTCACCACCTTTACAGTAACAAACTTCCTCCTTATATCCAATCTAAACTTCCTCTGTTGAAGTTTTAACCCATTACCCCTTGTCCTATCACTACAGTCCCTACTGAAGAGTCCCTCCCCAGCATCCTTATCAGGCAATTCCACTGGTACAGATCATCCTCTGTAATAGATAAGAAGACATTGGATGCTTTATTAGCTTTCATAGTCCTACAAGCCTGTTAGTGAAGATTAACAAAGCATAATAATGTTTGGACTATTCCTTAAATCCATAGAAATGTAGCCTCTGTGTAGCTATGGTGTAGAGAGACTTTAGGGAGGTCACAGAACGGGCACTTGACCTCCCAAGTGCCAGGTAAATGTATGCGCAGGATGCTGTTGGGTCTCTCCATTGCAGGTCTCTCCAGGGAAAAGCCTGTCTCCTTGGGTATTTGGGTCCCCAGTGCCAGGACAGCAGGGTCCTGGTTTCATTTGGAGCCTTGGGGCACTCTGACAGTAAAAGCCATAGCAGCTGTCAGTATATGAACACAATGTTGACACGGCTCTGGCCACCTCCCTTGGTACCCCAGTCCAAGGGTGACTGACACCTCCTGGGAGAGCCTCAGATGGGAGTCCCAAATGGGTTCATGTCAGGTTGGCTTTTACTTCAAACCCAAGAGCGAGTTCGACTTCTGAGAAGTACACAGGGATCCCCTTGGTGTGGCTGTGTCACTGCACAGTGACAGGGACCAGGGATGGCTGTCAGCTCCAAACAGCTCAGCCAGCTTCCTGGCTTGTCTCAGGAGGCAATGCAGACAAGAGTTCTGATTATTTGTAGTGCTCTGCTGTTTATATTGAAGAGCTTTGGTTTCTCACCCCAAGTGTGACAGAAATCCATCCTGGTTCTCTGACACTCTTGTAGGAACTTGTATTTAGTAGCTGCTGTCCAAGCGGTGATGGTAGAGGTCAGACCCAGCGTTGCTTAACTTGTGGCCACATTAATGGCTGTTACTAGGCTTGGAATGGTTTTGATCTTGCTGGCTCTGGTGGCTGTAGGCATATATGTCTTTTTCCAGATGGAGTCCAGCATCACCATGACTTGCACGGATGGGAAGTGGAACAAACAGGTGACGTGCGAGCCTGTGGATTGTGGTGTCCCAGACCAGTACCATGTCTACCCAGCCACCTTCAACTGCAGCGAGGGGACCACCTTTGGCAAGAAATGCTCCTTCAGTTGCCGACCTCCTGCTCTTCTGAAAGGTATCAGAGGCTGTCTATGCCGTGACCTGGGGAGAACACTGTTAGCACAGACTGCTCCTAGTAATCTGTGCAACTTCTGCTGTTGGTTTAGAATTATTCGTGATATTTTAAGTATGGAGAATTATGAGACTCTATGGGAAGGTTTATTTATATTAGAAGTTAAGTTCTTTTGCATCTCTCTATTACCTTCCTTTGACCTTTCCTTGATCAGGGCTGGCCAGGCAGTAATGACAGTGAATATTACTTCCATACAACCAAAACATGGAAAAGTCATGGGGATAAATCAAACTGAACTCTCTCATCTTCTTTCCCATGTCTTCTCTCTTCTGTGCCTATCTCTCTTTTATGTGTCCTCCATGTATTTGGAAAGGCAGGAGAAGACTGAAAAGTCCCATGTCCCAGGGGCACCATCCCCATCACTGTTTTTCCTAATCCACCCTATTACCTCTCTCCTTTTCCACACTCATCTTGCTCTCCCTCTGACCTTTCTCTCCTCTTCTTGTTTGTGACTCTCTACAATTGTTTATTCCTTAAAAATAACACACTCCACTGCCTTCTTTCCTTTCCTCCGCCACCTTCTTCCCTGCTGCCTTTCTGCAAGCATCCCCATCATTCCCTCAGCGCTATCAACTCTCCTGCTCACTGGCACATTACCCTTTTTTGATCTGGTCCTCAGGAAACACAAAAAGATTTCATTGCTCATTTGAAAGAACTTTACAGCCAAATGCACTTGTCATATTGCACTGGAGTAATCTCAACTGCTGTTGCCAACCCAGGTACAAAGGCTGTATAAGCTGTTCTGTACACGTGGTATCACCTTTTCTGCTAGGATTCATTGCAGATCTCCAAAGAGGCATGGGAAGTATTTTTCATTTCAGTGAAGGGATATGTTGATTTCTTCATATATAACTAAATTGCTTAATTCTTTTACCTCTGATTTAGGAGGGTAACCACAAGCAGCCAACACACAGTGAAAGTTGAAACTACTTAGATGGAGATTTTTATCAAAGAATTCCCTTTTTCTGTTCCTAAAGGTCATCTTCAACAAGAGGTGGTTTTTTTCACTGAAAATGCCTGGAATTTTTTGAGGGCAGCAGTGCAAACAACGACACTCATCATGACCAACAACAGCTTTAGCTGATGACATTGATGGGGGGAGCTGGAGGGATGATAGCCAACCCCCTGGCGAGGGTGTGCAGCTCTGGTGTGTAGGATCACTACCCTTTTGTCCTGAAACCCTGTGAGCTGTGAGGTAAAGGCACCATTCCGTGTAGAGCCATGGGTGATGACTAATAGATGTTGCCACTAAGCTTCTGGAGAATGGCGTTGGAGTGACTCATGCCTAATTCAATCACTGACGTCATGACAGCCACTGTTGGTAATGTCACAGCTTATCACTTTGCAGTGGCAAGTATGATATCACCGTGGCTGGTCTGCAGAGCTGCTGCATGAGTCAGAGCAGAGGAGCATGCTGGTGCTCTAGAAAAGAGCTCCCTTCAGCACAGAGTGCCTCTGCAATCATCTGCAGTTGGGGAGGGGAAAGAGAAAGCCAGGCCTGATTGAATGCAGCTTCTCTTATCTTTGTGGGTAGGGCAGGAGGGCTCCTCTACATACCTTCCTGAGCCCTCCAGAGCCTTTTGTTTTCTTCTCCTTTGAATTCCAGTCTTTTCCTTTCCTCTCGGAGAGATGGCATTGCTCTGGGGTTAGCAGTTTGTCAGTATTATTTGGGATAACTCCTGAAGTTGGCTTAGTGTTGAAAATATGCCTTGTGGGTTGAGAAGAGTTCCTGCAGCAATGCTTGGGGATTTCAATAGAGTATTAGGGATTTTTGAAGGGTTTGTGGCTCATAGCTGTGCTTTGTTTCTTAGGAAAAGCTTATTCCTTTTCAACATACAATATAAAATAACAAAGAATGTAAAATACACTGAGACTAGGCTACTTTTAGCTTAACCTTCTGAAGTCAAGTAGGTCATAGCAGAGGCAAATAGATCTATTGTACCTTTTACCTTTGAGGTGCTGGCCAAGAAAGCTTCCTAAGGAAAATGAGTCTCTAATGAGTATTATGAATCGTATTTATCACAGTAGTCCCCAAGGACTGACTGTCCCCAGCTGAGGATGGCTCCTCATTGTGTTGGAGTAGTGACTCTAATACTAACAGATGCTGCTCAAAGAGGCTCAAAATTGAAATAAAAAGGACAGATTCAGGGAGGAGATAGAACACAGAAGTAGAATGAAGAATGTAATGGAACCAAGTGCTCTGTTAATGCCATGACTTTGGAGAGGAGGGGGGTGATGTACGAAGCAAGCTTCGTTGCAGAGAACAAAAATAAGGAAGAGAAACACAAAAGATTACAAAGACAGCATGGTTTCCCCTATCCTATAGTGTTTCCTGAAATGAGCACTGCCTGCCTGTCATCTGAAAACAGAGTCCTTAATGATTTAATGCCATCATAGAGAAAATGCATGACATACACAGCTGAATTTGTCAACCGAGGTGGCTTTTGATGTATTATGGGTGTAACAACATGTCAGAAAGAATGGTCCTGCTGGACGTTGTTCACTTTGCTCTCTGCTCTTCTCAGGAAACAACAGCAACTTGACCTGCATGGAGGATGGGCTGTGGTCCTTTCCGGAGGCCCTCTGTGAGCTGATGTGTCGAGCACCCTCCATTGTCCCTAATGCAGATCTCCAGACAAGTCGCTGCCGAGAAGATAAGCACAAAGTGGGCTCGTTTTGCAAGTACAAATGCAAACCAGGTTACCATGTCCCTGGATCCTCCAGAAAAGCAAGAAAGTACGTGCAGGAGTAAAGCCATGCCATCAGTATGATTCAGAAAGCCATGAGCTAAAAGTATTTTGAGAAAGGGATGGGCTGTTTCAAACAGACTATGTGTGCTGTAGGGAATATCACTGAATATTTGGTGAGGCGCTGGCACAGGTTGCCCAGAGAAGCTGTGGCTGCCCCATCCTTGGCAGTGCTCAAGTCCAGGTTGGATGGGGCTTGGAGCAAGCTGCTCTAGTGGAAGGTGTCCCTGCCCATGGCAGGAGGGTGGAACTGGATGAGCTTTAAGGTCTCTTCCAACACAAACCATCCTATGATTCTATGAACAATTATTTCATGCAGTTTCAAGGGGATTTAGGCACCTTCCTCACTTAGGTTTCCTTGAAAATCCTAACCACTGCTCAAAACCAGACCTTACCTTTGTAATACCCCTTTGATACGGAGTCTGGGGAGTCCCCTCTGAAGCTCTACAGGAAAGAGTTAGTGCTATCATATGCTTCTGACTTTGCACAAACCCACTTCAAACCAACCACAGCCCACAAGCCTCTGAAGTAGAGTTTCTGGGAGATGTGTCCAAGGCCAAAAGAGGAGTTTAAGCTGGACAGCTCAATATTGGCTTTGCAAATAATCATTATTTTTGCTCAGAGACTTCATGACGCAGATTCACAACTTGTTCCCCAAGTGTTAAAAGCTGAAGCACACGCATCCCCTGCAACCTGCTTGCAGAGCTGAGAGGCTTTAGAGGCTCCTAGCTGACTCAGCCACTCATGGAATGGTCTTGGTTTTTCCTGCACCAACAGGCGAGCCTTTAAGATCCAGTGCACACAGGATGGCACGTGGCTGCCGGGCGCTTGTGTGCCCGTTACCTGCGACCCTCCTCCTTCCAAGTTTCATGGGCTTTACCAGTGTACCAATGGCTTCCAGTTCAACAGCGAATGCCGGATCAAGTGTGAAGATGATGACAATCAGTCGGTGAGTCTCTCGTGTCCAAGTTATCTCAGCACATACAAGTGTGGGTTTATCGTATGTTCCAAAAGGACTCTGATCTCGGAGGGACCCAGTGCCATTGAGCTCTTCTGAGACCAGAGGCAGAGGAATGAAGAAGGCAAATATGTCATTAAAGTAGAGGGTGAGAGAGCTGCTGTGGAGAGCCTGGAAATACTGGTTTTATGATAGTAGTAACCAGTACCCATAAAGGACTAACAGTGAGTGACTTACTGTTTCTGGAAAATAAGTGGCTGAAAAACCTGCCACAGTGGCTCTATGATCTAGCCAGAAAATAAGGAGTAATGAATGAAAGTAGGATATGAGTTACCCACACTTGTCCTGGCTGGTCATTCTGGTTTACCTTGATTTCTCTCCAGTTCTCTTTTTCTATTATTATCATGTATATGTTTAATATGGTAATTTAACTTTATAGGGATTACAATGATTCAGGTGAATTATCTCTAAATTTTCATGTTTTTCTGGCTGTGAAGGTGTCATTTGGCATCAGGGGTCAGATCCTCATCTGGTGTTAATCAGAGTGTTGCCTTTGACTTCACAAAGCTGTGTTCACTGATGTGAGATGGTCTGGCCTTTAGTATGTCATTTGAATTGTTTAGTTTTCCTCACCAGAGGTAATTATAGTTTGTGAGATAAGTAACTTCTCCCAGAAGTGCTGCCTCTGCTTAATACACTTGGGAAGAGAAAGTGGGGACGTAGAAGCTGCTACATTGCAGAGAGTAGGGAGTGCTATGTTAAAGGCCTTTTAATATCATTCCAGGTTCTGAGGACATATTAACAAGGGACCAACCATGCCCTAGTGCTAGTGAAGACATCTCTGATACCTGCTCCAAACGTTAAAAGCCAGTTGCTGCCCCTGTTCCCTTCTGGGTTGGCCTGTCCTCTTCACAGGGACGACAGGCAGAGCCCTGGGGTTTTGCATTAAAGGTTTCCTTGTATAAAACTTAGGTGAGGTTATGATCCTGTGAAATGAGAAGCAGCACATGTGGGTGCAGTTTGGGTGGGAGCTCTGGGATACAGCATTTGTGGCTTTGTACATCTATCACCGGTCAGCATGGCTGGAGAGGTGTACCATTGCTGGCAGTGCAGGGAAACTGGGGCACCAGTGTAATAACAGCTGGTATAATGGGTTTGTGTTTGCTGTTAAATGAACTGGACATGCAGAGGAGAGGGCAGTGGAATCAGAGTTACAGCAGTAAGGAAGTGGCTCTTGGAAAGTGAGAGATACAGCTATGTCTTTATTCACTGTAAGGAAGAGTGTAGTGATTGTTCAGCTGGGAAAGCACCTTGAGCAGAGGGAGCAGATAACATCTTGAGAAAGGGATTTGCAGAGAAAGGTATTTCCAGATATCCCAGAAAATAGACTGGAGAAAGGGGGAGGGCTCCTGGCACAAGCCAGAACCACTTGAGAGGTGTTAATTATTTAAGGATTAAACCCCACTAAGTCTCTCTCAGCTATATAAGGTGATAATGCACGTTGCATCCAAGTAAGAAACCCAGCAGGGATTTTCACAAGAGATTTTGCAGGTCAGGGAGTGATGGACAGGATGTTACTATAGCAATAGGTATCCTGGGATCTCAGAGTATGTTGCAGAAACTGTACAATAGTACCTTTAAACACAACCAGCTCCAGGAACGTAAATCAGGTTTCATGGCTCACCTTGAAAAACCATGCTTGAACCCTGGCATGCAGATTGCAATGGAAGTGCACCATGCTTGCTACCCCAGCAAAATTGTGCTCAATTATCACTTAGCAATCTCTTCCTGAATTTGTCACCATGCTGAAAGATCGTTACTCAGCTGTACATATGGCATCTCTTAATCACCAGCAACATAATGGTCATTTAAGCAGGTACCTCCGCTGGCACCCAGGGCAAGGGTCTTCCATTGGAGAATATGGTGCACAAATCATATGAACAGTCAGATCTAAATTAATCAGTCTCTGCCAAACTGGCCCTTAGGTGAGAATCACCAAGCTGGATCACACCCTGAGTCCATCTGGTCCATTATCCTTTCATATGATTTTCTTATTACTGCTGGCAATGGCCAGATGTCTAGAGAAGGGGAAGCAGGTCCCTCGCAGTAGTCTGCCGATGAGACCACTTTGCATCTCACTAAACACTGTGCTCATCAGCAAAGCTGAGCAAAGAAAGCGTTGGGATATTAAGGACAAGATTAACATTGAAGGCTGCTCAATCCTCCACGCATATTCCAGTGGCTTGTGCCGATCCCTGTGCAGCAATGGGTGTGGGTCATGCGGAAGAGCTCCTGCGAAGAGTTCAGCAGCCCTGCTGGAATCCCATCATAGAGAGAACACTAAAGGATTCCCAGATACCCAACACAGTTTCCAAGAGCAGGGTGGGTAGGTTGCAGACAGCATGCCTGACATAAAATGGGTGAGGAGAAGCAGAGATCGTGCATGGTTCTCCCACCCAGCAAGGCCCCTGCGGGAGGATTGGAGCCACACCAGACATCCTCCTGTTGGGTGTCCCGCATTACCCCGTGGCAGCTGGGCTCGCAGATCCTGCAGAATAGCTTGTGCAGAAATCCCCAGTGCCATGAGGATAGATCTGACAAAAGATTGCCTGTACACTCCTTTGTTGTTTCTAAAGGGCATGATATTTCCCCTCGGACGTTGGTATTCATTCTTCAGTATCATACGGAGAATCTTCTCTATGAGAGAAATGTCATATTGTATTCCTTGCCCATTCCCACGCCAGAGGATTTTTTTCTCCTTTCCACCTGCCTCTGTGAGTGTCTGTCTCGGCCTCTTCTCTTGCTGTCACTCAAGGCAGCCAAGCTCTAAAGAGCACGTTCTGCCCTGCTAAGCATCCCTGCTCGTGTCCTGCTTTCCTTCCTCCTTCAGATAGCCATTGGGAATTCTTTCATTTTTGAGACAAAGATGATGCAACCAGTTAGAAAATGGGAAGAGGGAAAAGGTTGTCTGCATTCAACACAAACCTCTCAACAAGATAGAAGGCAAATGGAGTGAATGCACCTTTATCACAACTAGAGTGGGTCTATTTTAAGGTAGAGACCGTGCAAGGGCCTTGTAAAGACATTGCATTGCACACAAGAGCGGTGCGCGTGTATGCAGTGCAGGTTTCCTTCCTTTATTCTTTGGAAGAAGACTCCCTCTTGTCCCCCAGCACTGACATTCCCAACCAGGGACTCTTCCAGTTCCAGCAGAACTTTGCTTCTGGCTCAGGTTTGCCTGCTTCTCACTTCTTAGCCTGTCTTTGCTGTTGTTTTTGTGGCCATCTGCATTATCTCCTCCTCTCATTCCAGGGCCGTGGAAGCAACGTGATTCACTGCCGGAAGGATGGCACCTGGAGTGGGTCCTTTCATCTCTGCAGGGAGATGCAGGGCCAGTGCACACTGCCCACACAGCTCAACAGCCACCTGAAGCTGCAGTGCGCCGGCGGCTACGGCATAGGTTTGTGAGCTCCAGCTCCTGCAGGATGCAGCTTGGGAGGGAGTGGGAAGCACAGGGACAGGAGTTGAGGAGGAAGATGGGAATGAGAGGGAGGAAGAAAGGAAGGATCTTGCGGTCCTTGAAGTCCTATGGTCCTGTTTGCCTGAGTGAGAGGCTGCTACAGGAGGCTTTACAGGGAAATGCTTTCAGGAAACATGAAGCTCTGCGAGGCCAGGCATCATATTAACATGATTGCTGGCTCCTTGCAATGCTTCCAGTTTCATCATGTGCCTTCTTGGCCAGCTGGTTTTAATGGGCAGCCAGCAGGCCAGACCATGCCAGAGACACATCCAGTCCTCAAAATACAGGCAGAGAATGTACCTGTGTTTGCTCTTTTGTCATGTCCCCCTCCATCAACCACAGGCACACATACACATGCCCCGGAGGTGGAAAGGCAGGAGGCTGGCAGGGAAGTGCAGCACCAGGGTAATTCAAATCTTTCCAGAAAGAATATGAGACCAGCTGAGCATCCCTTTTGGTATGACAGTTGATTAGGAGCTGCTGTAAGAGTATGTTTTCCCCCTTCTTTCTGGGATGCCTGCTCACCCTGCAAAGGGTCATTGACTTCCTTGCCCTCAGCCATGCTTTGTGTCACCCAGGCAGAGGGAGGGGTAAGACTCCACACTGTACACACTGTATTGTATTTTCAGCCCCTGTTTTTGAGGTCTCCATGCTGTAAAGGCTGCAACCCACACAGACCTCCGAGGCCCCTTCCTGCAGCCCCTCTCCCAGCCCCTGCCAGCCCCCTCCTCCCTCTGCCTGTCCCTTTGAACCTGGAGATATTTCCTTCTTGCGCTGCTCCCTCATTATATCGCAGCCATGCGAAGGGACCACGAGCCTGCTTGTGTTCCCTCCCTGGGGAGGAGAACACGACCTGGATGAGATCACCGCTCTGTAATGATGCCAATTACAGATCATATATCAAAACAATTCCGACCTGCTCCTTTCCCAGAGTGTAAGGAGCGTGGCAGGAGAGCGAGCGGCGAGCCCTGACTCTTAATGTAGAGAGGTGTTTTATCCTCGAGATGAGGTTACCTCCAACCTGGCCAGGGTTTTCCAAGGAGAGGAATACCAATTCCTGCTTTGGAGGGGAGCATCTCAGTGCTGGAAGAAGGAGGGTCTGCAGCTTCCCACCCAGTGGGTGCCTGACAGCCCTTGGTCCTCTTGCAAGTGTGGCTGTCAGGAGGTACCAGTCCCGCATGCAAGGTCTGGTGGGCCTGATTCTGGGATGGGACCACACAGCCATCATGGAGGTGAGGGTCTCATGGGCTAAATCCTCCATAGGAGTGTGACTTTTGCTGGAGAGGAAGAGCTCAGTGAGGGCACAGCCACCTTTGGCTCTTATCCTCAGCAGATGAGAGCACGTTTTGGGATCAGGTTGTTGGGTTTTCCTTCTGCTCTTTATCTTTTTGGAATCCTGGTCCATGTTCTTCCGAGAAGCTGTTTTCCTTCCACTCACTTGCAATGGGGGTGGTGTCAATGGGGCTCACCCAGCTGGTCCATGGAGCCACTGTCACATGCACTGGGAAAGCAAAACAAACCCCAAGTCCTCCCAAGTCCTTCCTGGCTCAACAGCCCAGGTCTGCTCTGCTCCCAGTGACTCCTCCATGTGGGAGTTCATGAGAAGTCAGAAGCAGGTGGGGAAAATAATAGCATCCAGTCGTGGTCACTATGAATCCCACACACCTTCAGTTATTCCTCAGACACCTAATCTGCCCTTCCAGGCTGAGGTGTGTGTTGAGCCAAAGGTTCAGCTCTCCAAACCAGTGTGGAGATTAATTCCTCCCCCAGCGCTGATTGGAGTGCAGAAATCCTAATGACATGTTTGCAGCAGCTGTGCCATTCAGGAGTGATTTTCCAGGGGGGAAATGGTAATGGTCCAACACACTAGGGCTTACGGTTGTGTCACCACAGGGCTCTGGGATATTGCTGGAGAGTATCGCAGCATGTTTTAATGAAGAAAGGACAGGATTCCCACTGGGCATGACAGTTAATCAGGGAAAAAGCAGGTTTATGTGTGAACAAAGCCATCATTACCTCTCCGTGTACTTCTTATCGACTGTGGACTTAGGTGCTAGCTCGCCTGCAATGTCGTTAGGCTTGGGCACCCTCTGCAAGATGATTATTGAAGGTCTGTATATGTGACAGATCAAACGGTAGGTTTCTATCGTGTCATAGGTGAGTTGAGTTTGCCGGCCTCTGCTCAATCGATCCCATTGCTTGAAAGAGCAGTTGAAATGGAAAAACCTTCACATTTCCTTGATGATCTGAAAGTGCAAAACCTGACCCCCTTCTTGGAGTTAATAGCCAGAGATACGCAGCTCATACAGAAAGGCCTTGGAATATCTGCCACCCCCACGATCTGCTGAGGTGCAGGGCTGTACTCAGCATTTCGTGTGTGCCTAGAAGATATGTGATAGTTCTGGTTGACTGCTAATTGCAAGTTAGGAAAAATGAGCTGTAATCCTGTCCTTCAGCTGGAGGGATGCCGAAAGGGTCAGGAGCTGCTTGCTTTATCCTTTAGCTTTATCCTCACTGTGTTTCCTGCAGGCACGGAGTGTACCACTTCATGTCTGGATCACAGTCACGAGCCCATCCTCCTGCGTGTGAACGAGACCGTGCAAGACATCCAGCACTGGATGAACCCTCAAAGAGTGAAGGTCAGTGCCTGGCAATTTCACTACCTACATCCATTGCTGTGTGTTGATGTGAAGGGAGTGAACAGCATTACCTGTGGTTCATTCAGCGAGGGGAATACAGGGTTAATTCTGCCCTTTAGAAAAGAATTCCTGATTTTTGTTGTGTCCTTACATGGTGTTCCAGTAATGTGGTGGCTTCCTCTCCAAGTTGCTTTCCCTCTATGATTTCCCAATGAAAGTCAGTTCAAGGTAAAGGCCCTAAATCAGTGTGCTCACATCCACCTGGCACCTACAGTGGGTCTGATCTGGAAACATGATTCATGACACAGGAAGACAGACAGAGAAAGGGCACTGGCCAGGTTTTATTTGCTTCCTCCCGTTCAGTATTTTGCTTTCCTTGGGTGGCAGACCTCGATTTTTCTGCACTGCTTTTGGATGACAAAAGAAGCTGATACAGAGGGTATTTCATTTCCCGAACCAGCAGAGCTGGCTGAGTCCTTCCCCCCACCCCTTCGCCCGCATGCAAGAGATGCCTGCTCAGCACAGCCCCATCCAGAGGTCACCACTTCTTCCTCCTGCCTGCAGCAAGCACTCAGGCAGCATTAACCACTCATGGCACACCATCCTGCGCATCCTCCAGGTCTACCCTGATGGGGACATGCACACCATGTACAGTGCCTTGCACGCCCTATACACACAGGCCATCTGAAGCAAAGAGCTGTTTGGTTTCGTGCCTACACTTGAATACCTGTGGGAGACAATTGGATTGTGGGGACACAACCTGTGGGGACACACTCATCTACCTCCTCTTAAACCCCCTTCCTGCCATCTACACAAATGTGCTCTCCTGCCCCAAAATGCATGTAACCAGCACTTGTGCCTGCATGGCGTAGATGTTTATCTGGCCATGCTCAAGTGCATGTCAGAAGATACCAGCACATCCCATGTCACCAGAGTGCAGGTTGCTGGTGGTGCTTGAGCAAACACTTACTGGCTTTCACATACTTGGCCCTGTCTTTACAGGAGTCTGTTTTACACACTGCAACTCTCCATTTAGGAGACGAACAAGCAGCCAGCACAGCCCCAGCATGTTTTGAGCAGCTTTGACAGTCTGTTTGCTTCTCTACATGCCTAAGTATGTACCCAGGGGTTGGGATTTTTGAAATCTGGCCTTGGCTGTGGGTTGTGAGCTGCTCTGAAAAATAACCACTTTATACTTCCCTGTTTCACACAGAGCAATAGAATAAATCCTGGAAAGCAGTGGGGAACCTAAGTCCAGAGAACAGAACAAGTTTGCAGTGTCCTTCCCAGCTTCCCATTCACTCCAGATGCCGAGATTATATCATTGCCTAAGCCTAGGCTTTGCCAAGTTTCAGGCATGAAGCATAAAGAAAACCCCTATCTCTGTATTCGGGGCAATTTCTCACTGGTCCTTTCCCGAGTGCTAGACTTTAAAGTGGTTTTGTAATTCATGGTGAAATAAAGTGACAGCTTCCCTCCTGTTCTCTGCTGTGCTCCCTCGTTTATTGATGCGGGTGCGCAGAGGGAGCTGTAACGAGTTTTATACCTGCAGGTCTCTGGAGGGCTCATTAGGCAGCAGGGAAAACATAGAGTTGTAAAGGGGGAGATGAGGGGAGTGAGGGATGGAGGAGAAATCATGCTTTCCAAGAGTACAGTGGTAAATAAGGCCTTTCTTGCCCTGATGGTCAGGATCTTGCAAGAGATTTAGGCTGGGAGCAGAGAAAAGTCTCACCCCACAAACAATTTGTAACTAGAGGGTGGGATTTGGGGTTGAAAACTTGTGTTGGGAGGTGGAGGGAAACCTTTAGGAGACAAGTGGGATGGCGCTGAGACATGATGGAAGGGATATTTTGGTAGCTGTATATCATCCATCTTCTTCAACTCTCAGATAAGGGGATGTCACGCACAGCGAGTGGTACCTCATGGGGCAAATGCTGCTACCGGTGGGACTCGGGAGACCCCCTGGAGAGACAGGACTGGGATGCCTTAGGGGAAGGTCCCCATGGCAATGTGTTATATACCAGTAATAATAGGTGTCTCTGTTTATGGTCAGTGACAGCTTGCTGCTGTGCCATACAAGTCAAGGGAGCAGCTGGTTGCACTTACACGGCAAGTCTTTGTGGATCTCCAAGTACTTGAATGACACGAAGGAAACACTTCTAGTGACTTAATTCAGGCACAAGTAATGTACAAATGAGAAGCAGATAAAGGCAGAACTGACCTGTGGAGCTTACCTTTGAGAGGACAGGCACAGATAAAACCCAAGGAAAAAGAATAACATCTGTGTGTAGCTGCTCAGGCAATAGCTGTTACGGAAGCAAATAGGGAAGAAGGAACCGTCTCTCCTCTGGGGGCTGTTTAGAGCAGAGCTGTGCAAATCACTTGCTTTTTCGGTTCACTCGAAGTTATGTCAGATGAAGAAACAAAATGTTTTCTCTTTAATCAAGGGGCCTGGTTTGTTGTTGTGATTTTTTTAGTGAACCGAAAAATGGGAGGAAAAACCGCATTGGTTTGAACAGAGCGTGGCCGTTCATTTCCAAGGACTTTGGAAAAGTTTTTGTTTAATGAAAATGACAAAGAAAAAAGAAATAATTAGAAATTAAATGTCCTCTCAAAGGAACAACAACAACAGATATTTCACTCCGAAGAACATCTGACAAACGCATACGACTGCAGAATTGGTTCAGGCCGAGTTGCTCTGTTGGATCTGAAGGAGTTTGCTGAAATCAGTGTACGTTGGCAGTGCCTTCTCAATCAGTGCTTTTAGCAGGAAAAAAAGAACCACCTGAAATCTTGTGGGTGTCTGTGCTTCTGCTGGAGGCTGTCTTCAGAGCAACCACTGCTGTTCCCATGATTTCCCATTAGCCAAGGGGCAGTGAGCTGTTGAAGACACCTATAGATAGAGCTGCCAGGACTGACTGTGCAGGCAGTGGAGAGAAAAAAAGGAAGCATCTCACAAAGACAGCTTGACAGCCCTTTCCTATTGACTGCAGAGGAACAGGGCAGACACTTAATTTCTTAGGTTGGCTGAATTTGGGTCCTTGCCTTTGTGCTGAGCAGGAACGGGCCAAACACTGCACAAGCATGTGCGTGCCTGGGGTGACCTGCAAAGGGTTGGCATGCCCCAGCTCTGCCTACCAGCAGGGTGAATGTGGCCATGGCTCCTCCACACTCTTGGGACACTGCACTACTGATGGTGATGTGTTTTCCCATATGCACTGCAAGCCCTGGGATTTCTGGATGCCCATTAATAGGAATTCTCCTTAAATCCCCTCTATTCATTAAAGCTTTGCAGTTTTCCTCCTTCCTTTCCCTCTCCCCTTTCTGTGACTGTTGGGCTTAATTTGCAGGCAGGGAAACTGAGTCATGGAACAGTGGAATGACTTACTGCAGCGGCTTAGTTCCTGGCATGTCAGGAGTTCCCACCCTGTCTGGAGCTACAAGAGGAAACAGCCACAAAACTCTATGTCTCTTCTCTCTTGGCAGCAGTAGCCGATCCCCTCACCACCGCCACTCGGTTGTCATGTTCATTTAGTGGCTGAGGAGAGAGTTAGCTGAGACCAGTAGATACCAGTCACTGTGCATAAGCCCTGGGGGACACTTGACCCATCTAAGGTGGAGGAGAGCTCTCCACCAGCCTCTCTTGGGGAAACCTAATCCCCTCCACAGCCCGCAAATGGTTGACATCATTGTGTTAGTCCCACCATGGGAGGGAAGCGCTGTGACTGGAGGCACTAGGTCTTCCCTCATAAGGAGTAAATGACAGCTTGATTTGCTTTCTTGGCTCTTTGTTACCTACTGTGGGAGCGCATCCTGGCTTCCTCTCCCCTCGCAGCAGATGGAGTCACAGCCAGCAAACCACAGATGTGGCTGGATGGCGTTTCTGGGATGGGGACACGACCAAAGTCAATAGAGCCGACTGCACAGCGTGGCCGATGCAGCTGCTGAGCTGCAGAAGCCGATGCACAAGGGGAGCTGGGGCCATGAGGGTAGCAGATGTCACCACAGTGGCAGCAAGGGGAAGGGATGGGGCTGGCAGAGGAAGTGGCCAGATGGGCTTTATTCCCTGTGCACCTCCTGGCACGCGTCGGATGTGGTCCTTCCATCCACCTCCTTCCATCCAGCATCCTTTGTTGACCTTGTGAGGTCAGCTTCCTTTCTGTGTGCACTGACACCATCAGATCCTGATCATGTCCCTCACAAGTGCCACCTGTACCCTTCTTTGCATGCTCTGTATACATTTATTTGTCTCAGTTGCCCCATCCAGTTGCTCTCTATGGCACCTTGTATGCCTGTTTGCACTGCAAGAGACAGGAACAATGCCCAACAACCCAAATCATCCCCAGTTTCTCAGTTTCCCAGCCCAGTCTCTCCCTCTGCCCACACCTTTTCCCATCCTCTTGCACTGCACACACTGCAAAAGCAGCCTGAGAGTACAAACAGGCTTGGTGGTAAGAGTTCAGGGTTTGGAAAACCAACAAGAGGAGCTGGGACCATGGCCATTCCCTGAGCATACTCTGCTTCCAGCTCCATTAATTAGCATGAAGTTAGCAGGATTGAATTCAGCTGGAATAGCTCTAATGGTCTCCATTAGCAAAGCTTTACCCAAGGAGAAGGCAAAGTAACTGGGACTAAGCTGATGACCACTGAAGAGCAACGTGAATGTCCCACTGATCCAGTGGTTAATCTAGCATGAGGTCAGTTGGCTTTCCTGTGCTATGGAGAGCAACTTGGGGCTGCATTCACGTTCCCTGGGGGATGTCCAGCTGTGCAGCCCTTGGGATTGAGGATAATCTTAAACAAGATCACTGTCCTAGCACAGACTTCACTTTCCATCCATTCCTCTAAGGGAGGGTGCTGGGGTTTTAATACTGGGAGGGCATGGAAAGTAGTCAGTTCATCCTCTGCAAGGGATTGCTGGAAACCTCCTCTCTTCAGAGCCTGTTTCAGTGCTACCTAGCTGCTTTTGTTAACTCCATGTGCTCACACACATTCACACATATTGAGAGGTTCTGTAAATATTGATGCTTCTTACCAGGGGAATGTGAGATGCTCTTTGGAAGTGCACTTCTTATTGTCTGCCTGGCCTTGGATACGGGAGGCAACCGCCTGAGTTTTTCCACTTTGTTTTAATTCCTGGTTTCAAATGCTCTTGAACTGCTTCCTTTACTCTTCCCCCCTCCCTGCCTGTTGACTTGCCTTGTTTATTTTGAAACCTAGAAAAGTTTCCCTTCTTTTCGCTGTGAAATGCAATAAACAGAAGAGGGGGAAAAAAATCCGACTAAAGCCTTCACCATTTGTGGCAGGCAACAGCCTGGAAATCTCCAGCTGTCTGTCGGGAGCGTGCTGGGGGAAGGTCTGACACTGCAGGGCCCCCGCACCTTGCAGCCTGCTTCCCGAGGGATAAACAACATCCTCCCCCCATTCCCGGCCGCTTCTCCTCTCACACAGACGGGCCCTGTTGTGAGGCAGGTGGGGCAAGCCGGGCTTGACTAATAGTGGAAAATCCAAAAGCATCGGAAAGATAAACAGCCCCAGTCAGATAGTATAAAAGTCCTTTCTCTAACCCACGCCAGGTAAGCCTCAAATGACAGAAACTGTAAAAACATGTTGAGGTTCCCCTGCAGATGGATTAAATTAGCCCTCAAATAAACAGGGGAAGGGATGGCTTGTGCGTCAGGTCTTCCCAAATGTTAATCCCTTTCCTTCCCCAGGCCTCCATCCAACCCTGACCCCTGGCTTTGGGTGAGCACCTATGTGTTCATCTTGCCCAAGTGGACACTGTAGCGTTCCATCCGTGGATGATAACCCAAAATGAACCTGTGATGATATCCTGGTGAACGGATGGGAGTCCTCTCTCCTAGACCTCCATGGTATAGAAGCACCAGCTCCACTGTCACCTCAAACTTTTCATCCCCTCTTAAAATCTAGTTTTCCATGTCCAAAGGCAAACAGTGTCTACCTGGGGTATGCAATCATTTCAGTAGGTTAGTCACAATTTTAACCCCAAACTAAGCACTCCAACTTTCTTCTTCTAGAAAATCTATAAAGAGAGTTTATACCGGAACGATAAAGCTCATGAAATGTAGCAGATGATGCTGTCCTATCTGGGAGTTATTCTGAAGGTGTGTAGTGGGAGGTGCTTTTATTTAAGATGGTGCGAAAATGTATCTGAAAGTTGACCTTTAGCTGTTTCCATCTTCAGGAAGCACAGGTCTGATGGGTGAAGGAGAGCAAGGCTTTGCAGCACCAAAGAACCCAAAGAAATCCCCCCCTACCCAAGAGCAAGACAGCAGACCCGTGCCTTTACCTTTCGCTGCTACGTTCCCCCACCATGAGTGAAATATTGGACATGACATTTTCAGAGAACCTTAAATATTATTTTAATCTCGAATGTTCTGTTATTGCAAGTGTCAAGTCCAACACTTCTTGTAAATACCTGGAGGACAGCCAGGTCCTGAGAACACAAGAGGTGTTAGGAACTGAACTTCATTGGTTAAGTACAGGAGAGCCATAGGAGCCCAGCGCACTGGCTTTCTGTACACTGATTTCTTTGTCTTAACCTGTTGGGTTTTTTTCTTCTTCCCTCCAGAGTGTTGTCTGCACGGCGGGACTCAAGTGGTACCCCCACCCTTCCCTGATCCATTGTGTCAAAGGCTGCGAGGTGAGCTTTCACGTTAGCTCAGGTGGTCCATGCTTGCTCTCCCAAACGTTCTGGTAACCATCACTGCAGACACATGGTCGGTAAATGCTGGTTTACAAGTGGGACAAACAGGTTTTTGCCCTGACTATGTCAGACTGTGGTTGCCTACATTAGTTTGTACACTCAGTGGTGAAATTGGTGGTTTCCCTAGAGCCGATGGTTGGGTGACTCTCATGGGAGTTAAATGATCAAGGAGCTCAACAACATTGGTAGACCATCAAAATTACCCAGGATCAGGGAATTTCTGGGAAGTTGCAAAAACCTTCAGATGTTTTTCCTTGATTTTGACATCCTATTAGAGGGCTAGTTTTTCCCAAGCCCATTTAGGCTTTGAGCATTGGTGATACCACTGGGTGGATAGTGAGGAAATCACAAAACCCTCCACTGTGCACTTCTATCTGAACCAGAAAAAGTCCCAGGCATATGCAGTTTCATTTGAGCTGTGATACATTTCGAGAGTCTTGTGTGTTATCTGAAAAAAGCAATTATATTGAAGGATGTTGTTTCTGCTGGTAACAAAAAAGTCTGAGAAGTGTTAAGATGCTTCCAGCGGTTAAATGGGGCTAGAGCATCTCTCACTGGGTCATGGCGCTCATGTGGTTTCCATCATGCCCTTGAGTATCTCACCCATGTCAAGAAGTCGAACCATAGAATAGTTAGGGTTGGAAAGAACCTTAAGATTATCTAGTTCCACCCCCCACCTCGTAGTACCTCTGTGAGGCTGGGAAGCTCCATGTCCATTGTAGAATTGGGGTAGCTCATAAGCAGAGGGGTAGATGGCTGCTTCAGGTCTATGGGCAGTGGAAGAGCTGTGTCTTGACCTCCCACCTCCTGACTTTCTGCAGCACTGACTGTGTTCTCAGCGCCCAGTAGCCCAATTTTACAAGCACTTTAAAGTTATTTGCCTGGAGTGGCAGAACATGGCACAGAATTCCTAAATTCGACACAAAACTCTAGACCACATTGCTGCGCGACGTGATTTGTCTTGAAGTGAAAGACAGGTTTCCTTCGCATACAAATGTTGGGCCCAAGAGGGTAATAACTCTCCAACAATGTAATAGTTTCTGTCGAGTTGTTCCCTAAATGAAAAGCATTCTGCTGTCAGTGCTTTGAATGTCATAAGCCATCTCAGGCATTGCATTCATGCAGGCTGGCTAGGCGCCCCTATTCTCCAAAGAGAGCTAAAATAACATCCAGCAACCATTAAGAAATGCCATTCAGGTGCTGATGCACCACTGGGTAGCCATTCTCCTGCTGGTTAAGGACAGTTGTTACTGAGGCAAAGTTTGCAATGATGTAATAATTTACCAGAAGCCATTATTACTGACATGCTTTTTCTCAGCGTTTTCTTCCCTTCCATCATTGTTAATTGCCAGACCCCACTGCATCAATAGGAACTTTCTTCTTTTCATCATTCATTCAGCAGTGTCACTGCATCCCAATCTATCATCTTGGAAGGCTTTGCCCAGACAATTGATAATGGCTTCTAGCATCATTTTTAGAGCCTGATGCTTCCAGGAGCCGCGAATGGGCCAGAGCTTGTTCTCTGGCATTGAAATACCATATTCATCAAGCCTTTTATTCATGACTATGGAAATAGGGACTAATAAGCCAGTAGGTCAATTATACTGGGCCATTAGGCTGATACAATCTCTTATATATTAATATCCTCGGCATTAGGGAGGGTTCCCTGAACAGAAGGCTGTAAGCGGGGCATTACTTTACTCTTGGTGGTCACAGTGGTAACCCAGACTCCTGCTGCAATGTGATTTTTTGTCGCTCCCTAGTGGCAGGAATAGAGGTTTTTGAGTGAGCCCCGTACTCCTCGGCAGCTAATTTAGTTGTTTCAGTAGAAAACCAGCCCCTCTGGACTACCTGTGTAGTCCTCCAAAAGTATAGGAGCACTGTGATAGGCATGAAGCCCTATAAAGACTTCACCCTCCACAGCCTCCAAGGTCTCCCGAATGAGGATTTTGGTACCACAGCAGAATAGATGCTGTTTGTCCCATTCTTCTCCTCCAAAGGACTCACTCGCCTACTCTGTGCCAGTGAAAGGCAAATTTTTCCACATATTTCTTTTACTGATTTTTCCAGTGTTCATAGGTGTAGGATATAGGCATGGAAAATTAAAGTCAAGCCTTTCTTGACAAGCAGGCAGAGCCAGGCAATACAAGGGAAACATGGAGAAACCTACACAATTTCCTGGGAGGTTGGACAAAGTTTGTATTTTTGACTGTGACCAGGTTGGCATAAAAATACCTCTCCATTTACTTATAAATCATTCCCTTTTAACTCTTAGCAGATGAATTAAACTGGAAGGATGTTTGCAAGTCAAAGTCTTTGCCTGTATAAAGAAGTCAGTCTCTGTGGAAGTCACAGTGGAGTTAAGCCAGGTTATAGGGATAGGAGCCTCACCCTGTAACTCTGAATTCTTGGTCAGCATCTGTAGTATTTGCACATAGCTAAACAAGTGACATGCAATGAGTCTGTCCCCTCCTGGTAGTCCTGCTGTGGTCCATCATTGCCTGGATGGATTTCATGTACCCCAATAGGAATACTTAAACCTGCAAAACATGAGCAGCAGCAATAGCATGCATTTACACCACTGCAGAGGGTCCATTGCTGGACTGATGAGCACAGCCATGGCTCTGTCTGGGGAGAGCCATGGTTCTCATGGCTGGTTCTTCAGATATCTATCATAAGGGAGACTTTGGTATGGCAATTGCTGCAGAATCCTCCCAGGAAGCCTCCAAAAGGCTCCCCACCTGCTCTGCAATGATGCCTTCTTGTAGGAAAAGTCCCTGGTGTGCTTTACTCAGTGCAGCATAAATGAATTTTCCAAAGAGCAGATAAAATGGGAATGGCCCCATGAGCCCGTGCATGTAAGACGTATTACAGATATGACTGTGCTCTCTGCTGAGCATCTGCTTCTCTGAACTTTCATTGCTTCCTGGGATTCTCATCCCTGGCAAAGGCCTTTTTGAGCATCAGGCACAGTTTTGATGTCCAGGAAAGACTTCTGTACTCGCTGACCAAGAGGGCTTCGAGCCTTTTTGTTAGAACTGTGATTATCATTCAGGTCCTGTGCAGCGCATAGACCTAGTGATCACATTGCACAGACTAGTGACCACATTTTCTTTTCCAAAGTGATTTATGAATTTTACTTAATAGCTCTCCACAACATCCCTCTGAATGATGGCCATTATCCCAGCTCTGAGCTGTGGAGCAGAGGAAGATGACGTGTCATGGCCAAGGTCATGTTGGGTTACTGGTGGTCAGAGAATGAGAACACATGGTCCCTGCGCTGAGCTCAGACCACTTCCATTTCTCTTTGTGATATGTTTTGTGCCCTCATTGCTGACACATGTTGCATAGTTAGGAGAACTGTGGTGCAAAGTACAGCTATTAAAAGCAAGCCAGTTTTGCTGTTATACATAACCTTCTTCCTATCCCACATAGTTTTGGAAGGTTAGCTTAAAATTATCAAAAGGTGCCACAATTTTAGATGCCTTGATGCTGTCTCTGGGCCTAGTCACATTAATATTCCTGAAGCATCATCTTATGTGGGATGTGAAAAGCCAACAAGGGCTCATTTCCCTTCCATCTAGTGTCCTTTTTTTCCTCTCTGTCTGCTTCGAAGGGAGAGGGAAATAATTCTCTCTTGCTTTTCAGGGCAGTTGATAATGTTACAAACTCTATAGCTCCTTCAAGTTGCTCGTTTTCCTTCTGACATATTGTTGCACGGTTTATTCATGTCCACGCTCTCAGCCTTTTTCTGCTTTTTCCTTTTCAGCCTTTCATGGGGGACAACTACTGTGACTCCATCAACAACAGAGCCTTCTGCAACTATGATGGTGGGGACTGCTGCGCCTCAACAGTCAAGACCAAAAAGGTAGGGATGCCCTTCCTTTTCCGCTGGGAATTTCTTCCTGAGCACTGCTTTGTGCTTGGAAAAGAATTGTTTTTGCTAGGACAAAGGAGGTCCAAGGTCTCAGAAGGACCTTCAGTCCAGGCATCAGCTTATAGGCACTGGGTTTTTGGTCCATTTTGAAATCCTCTCTTGATATACATGTGCGTTTCTCATCATAACCCACCTTATACCTGTGTAAGGCAGGTTCTGCAATAGTCAGTGGCATTCATTCATTCTTACTGTAATTAAACCTTAGCTTCTCTATAGACAAAGGCTAGCTCCCTTCAAAATCCATCAGCAAAGCTACACCTACTGCTCAGGAGCCCTTCATACAGAAACACTGACAAGGGTATATTTGCCTGTCCTGATATCCACTCTCAATGCTCAAAATGGAAACTAAAGGTTAGGAGTCATTAGGAAAAGAACAGAGAGCAAAATGAAAGCATCACTGTAGGTCTGTACTTTGATCTCTATGTATCCACATGCACATGGCTCACTGTTGACCATCCCATCTCCTAAAGGACAGAGTGGGACAGAGAACGGTGGGGAGCAGGGCAGCAGGGCTGAGTAGAGATGTGTAATATCTTCAGCACAGAGACCACATAGACCAGGACCTGCTGCCCTTTCAGAAGAGGCAGTGGGCATGGTGAGTAGCAGAGATTCATAAAAACATTACCTAATGCAGGGAGGAAAATAAACCCCAGTGTTTCTTATCACACAGCAATGAGGGGGTGAGCTAATACCTAAAAGCAGGATCTAAACAAATGAAAGGCATTTCTTATTCGCACAATGTGCATTTGAAGGATAGAATACATTGCCAGTAAGTCACTAAGACCAAAATTATATTTGAAATCAGAAAGAGAATAAGTATATTTGTGGAGGTTACCTCCTTCAGTGGCCATTAAATCCTCTGATCTGGATGCAGTTTCTGGCTCAGGACTATCTAAACCATTGACTGCTTTAGCCTGGGGAAGGATCCCTCCATATATCCTTTGAGTTTGTGCTTCTTTAACACCCGTTTCTGGGTACTTTTAGAGGCAGTGACTGAGGCAGTGAAACCTGTAGTCTGAAGCAATACAACTTTTCATGTGTTGCTAAGCAGGATAGATTTTAAACTTGTTTCCCAAAGAAAGGAAAGAAAAGCTTAGCTTCTGTCATGTGAGATTTTTACCTTGTCTTCAAGACTTGAGTGTGCATCAGAGTGACAACCCAGCTATGTTAAGTATCTGATATATATGGCTAACACTTCAAATCTTCAGGGAGCTTGGGCTCAGCAGACATCATTCATTTCACTTATCTGAGGAAGAAGCTCCTCTCTACCACAGCTGTGGGAATGAAGATGTCTCTGCAGGGAACAGTCCTATCTAAGACAGCTTTAGCCAGAAGCTTCTTTTCCTTGGTTCCACCAAAGATCTCTTACCAGTGGAGCTCTGTGGGCTATCTCTGGCCCATGTGGGAACACTGGGATAGGGAAGTGGACATGTCTTCCAAGTGGAAGGAGTTCATTTCTCCACTGGGGAAGAAGTAGTTTTCCTAAACATGCCTTTTGGACAAACTTCCCCTGTGTTACTGTGTTTCTTTTGCAAGCCATGTGCGGGGAGGGAAGCAGAGGCAGGTGAGCTTCTGTGTTCCCCAAGGATGGAGTAGAGCATGGGGATGGCACACAGGGCTCCCTGCTGAATCCACCACTGCAGAGACAAGCAGGGTGACAGGCAGCAGATTGTCTTCAGTGCCATCTCCAAGAAGAGATTCCCATCTCTGGCTGCTTTTCCACCTCCTTGGGAGGAGCAGCCCAAGGGCAATCTCAGCTTGCTCACTGACCTCACAGGCCCACCAGCTAGGAGGGCAGAGCTGGAAGTGGCCGGTAGCTCAGCATGGGTAGGTCTTCTCCTCCAACAACAGCCTGCCTGGGAAACTTTATCTCGCTGCCTTCAGGCTTGAGGATGAAAAACCCCAAGTGGTGCCAGAGGAATGGAACTGAGGTGGCTGGGATGGGACCGACCCAAACCAGCCCCATCAAGACAAGAGCTGAGGGCACAGTGTATCACAGGGGTGGGGATGGGACTGAAACACGAGAGATGTGAGTGCCGAACTGATGGGGAAACGGATAGGATTAAGGTTTGGAATAATTTATTACTGGGCAGGGAATTGAGACAGAGTGGGGTCTGTACAGAGTTATGAGCACTTACCAGCCAGGCGAGTCACTCTCAAAGTATCTGGCTGCTTCACTGCCACCCAGAAACCAAGTGACCACCCAAGAGGGGGAAAGCACTTTGTAGCCCACTTGGTTACTGGTTTCTGTGTTAAACATGCCCAGTGCAAAGGGCAAGTGGTTCAGAGGCAGGCAGCTCGTCACACATCTGATGGGTTTCCTCATAGAGAGGGAGGTTTTGGAGGTAAGTCTTAGGTCTTCTTCGACTGACTTCACTGGGAGCTGTATCCTTGTGACCAGGGGAAATGGAGTGACCCTATGTTGTCCTTTAGAAACACCCATCCTAGGGATCACATGGGTTGAGGGCTGAACCACAGAGCTCATTGCTTCCTTGGCAGGCATTCAGCTCTCCAAATCTCTCTCCCAAAATACCTAACGCCATCCCAGGAGCTGAACAAAGCTCTCAGGAGAAGCGAGAAAACCACCTTCTCCTCAGACCTTCCATGCCAAAAACAAGATGCTAAGTCCCAGTTTATTACATTTATAAGGTAAAGGGGGGAATAATAACCCAAGCGGGTCAGAGCCGAAGAGGCAGCACCTCTCTGCCTGCAAAGCGGCCGCCGCCACCTGCGGCAGCAGCCCTGGGGCTCGGCTCTGCGAGTGATTTTCCCGTCTGAGGCCTTTGACTGAGACCAGATTTCAGGCCAGGCTGTTCAAATACAGCCCTCCCTTTGAAGAGGTTTATGAGTGGAGTGTTACAGGAGATATTCCAAAGGGAAAAACAATGAAAGGTGAGAGAAAAGGGAGCTGAATAAAAATACTCCGCATACCAAATCCTTCCAGCACAGTTTGCCACCTACTTAAAAAGGCACAGTTTTAAAATACACGTTGGGTGTAAAAGCCAAAAACCTGGAGGAGACGTAGGGAGGGGAGAGTCCAGCTCTCTTAATTCCAGTACCAGATGAGGATGTATTTTCATTCGGTTGTAGAAAGAGCGAGACACATGAAAGAGCCTGCTTTGCTCCTTTCCTTTCAGGGTTACATACTATGTGGCAGATGTGTCAGTCTTTTAAAGCCCCTGCAAGTTTACCCATAAATGTCTAACATTTATGCAACACCTGTTTTTCTCCCGAAATGTCACAGGACATTTTACAAGCTTGAGATTTATCATCTTTTCACCGTTGCAGCCATTGCCGCGGTGACACATGGTTCACATTTAAACAGAACATTGCAACTCCACACATTATTTTAGGAAAGGGCTGAAGATTAACATTGCATCATGTGAAGATTCAGGAGTTAACAGCCAAGTAAAAGCTGGTTGCAGATCTTTAATGTCCGCGAACTGTCAAGACTGAGTTTCACTGCAATCCCACCACCCTCCCAAACGCGCTCTCAGCTGCACACAATGCTGTGAACCAGGCTGCGTGAAAGCAAAATTACTCCTCAACCCATATTCACTTCCATGCTGAGCCTTCTTATTTCATTTGCACGCTCCTGTTTTGTTGCCCTGAAAATCCACCAGGGACTTCCATGGAGGCAGTCGCTTAGGCCATGTTTTCCCTTTGCATTTGAGCATTAGCAGCAAATGACCTTGTGCATTTCTGCAGCGAGAGGGGAACAGAGCAGTGTGACTTATCTGACCAGCTGCCGACTAATCAGCACTGCTGCTTAGATAGGGAATAATGAGTATTTGCCCTGTGCTATTCACAATCGGGCTAGGGAGCTTAAAAGAAATCATTAAAGCTCTCTTTTGAATGCTACAAATGGCAGCGAATAAATTCGCTTATATTCTGAGCATAAACTGGAGGCAGCCGCAGTCAGCAAACGGGAAAAAGAGACATTCATCAGCCTAATTATTTGTTGGGCGCTAATTGATCAGCATCCCCCTGCAGCGGGAGGGAAGCCAGGGCTGGCCCAGGGACAAGTGCCACCCAAGGAAGCGGGGACACAAGTCCTGCAGTGCCTCATGGGGCAGGTGGGGAGCATGGGGCCAGTGTTTGGGTTTGCAGATGGGGCAGGGGACGGGGCTGCGCTGCTCACAGCTTGCCCTGTGCATGACCCAGGAGCAGCTTTGAGAGACAGGAAGGCCATTGCCGGCCAGCCTCCAAGGGAGAGAAAGCTTCTGTTGTGTATCTGGAGGGGATAAAGTCTTCCATGAAGGACAAAGCAAAATCCCATCTCCTTTTAATCTTCCTACCCTCCTGACCCAGCACAGGTTGCCAGCTCCCTTTTGCCTGGCTGCTCTAGGAAGCTGCTTCTTGCTTTGTATCCTGCCACAGATAAAAGAAGATGCTGGTTTTTAAAACATTAAATACGTGACACTGCTAAAGTGGGAAAAATAAATAACTTGGGCATAACCGGCTCTCACTGGGCTGGCGGCTGCCTGCGAGTTGCTCCTGGGGTGTGTGGTTGCAGGGAGAGAGGCTATGGCTATTTCTTTCTGATTCATCTCAGGAAATCTCTCCAGTCACTGTTCTCCTTCACTTCTTTTCTCTTCCCATTCCTTTTTACAAGTTTTCCCTGGACAAAGCTGCCTAGAAAAGCCTTGCAGAAATGGAAATGTCTCTCTTTAGGCCCTGCTCACGTACGTTGTTCCAGGCTTTAAGCAAATCACAGATTTGCTTAAAATCTGATCCCTGAAGATTTAAACCCAAGAATTTTGCTGGTTTAAAATCCCCCCAAGTTAAGCCATTTGAAAAGGTGAACTTTCATCTGTCTTTCCTCTCTGCCTTCCCTTTTCGTCACGGAAGGGGTAAACCTACAGCTCCCATGAGAAAAACCTGTCTCAGTCAGTTATCACCCAGGTTTTCCCTCAACCACTTTGCCCCATAGCACTTAGAAAAGAGAAAGAAAAATCATCCCACCCCTTCAGCCTCTTGACATTTCTGTCCAACACCTTGGAGAGGAAAACCAGCAAGTGCCTCAGCGGAAAACAAATGAGGACTTGCGGTAGATAGAGGACCGTGTGGGATTCATCCCAAGCTTTGCTTATCTAAAAGATAGGCAAGTTATCAAAACCTCTTCAGAGACTTTATGGCCGAGAATTCAAGGCCTAAAGAAAAGAGCTTTGAACTAAGGGGCTGCTGCTGGCTCCAGCAGGGATTTCCCAAGACTATCCCTGTCTCCTCAGAAAGGGGGGTCTGCTACACTCCTATCCCAAGAACAGAAATAACCACTTCTTGGTATTTTGGAGATACAAGCGCCTTTTCCCAGGTCTCTAACAGCAACACAAACCTGACTTGGGCAATCTCAGATCTTGCTCCATCGGCAGAACATGGTTTTGAGGCAGTTGATGCAATTAGCAGCTTAAATGACCACCTTGGCTGAAGAAATTCTGCTTATCCAGAAGAATTGATGATCCTGCCAGGATGCTGCTCCCAACAACTTGAATGTCCCCAGCTGGGTGTGTTTGTCAGCTCTATAATTAGCTGGTGAGATACAATGAATGGTGGGTGAGCAACAGAGGAAGGAAGGATGCAATGTGGAGTGTTGCTTCATGCCTCTGGAAGCACTGCTGCATGCTCCAAGCACGCTGGGTCACCCAGGCCTGTGGGTGAACTCAATTCCCCATGAGCTGCTTGTCGCAGCCTCGGTGGCTCGCTGTTTGCCATGTGAGGAGTGTTTTCAGTCATGGTTGGCTGGGATGGGAGCTTATTTTGGGGCTCAGAGCTATTGGTTTCATAATCGTTCAGGGAGACTTTCCAGGCAGCGATAAATTAAAAGCAGTGATGGTAGTAGCACATGTTGCCTATCCTGCGAGAACGTTCTTGGCTTCAAAGGATATGGGGCTTCCCACAGCATACAGCGTTCCCAGGGGATGTGCTAGTAGAGGGTGTTTGCTTTGCTATCCAACCTCACTTCATTAGCAAGTGTTACAAGAACCAGCGAACAAACCTTCCCTGCTCCACCGCCAGTTATTTGGCCTCTGGGTGGTCTGGCTCCTATTAAATCTTTGGTGATTATTTAGACTAATTACATTCGTGTTTGCACAATCAGTAGCACGAGGGTAGGAAGCGCAGCTGATTGCTGAGCAACTGAGCTCCGTGTGGTTTGGCACCCGGGCTCCCTCGCTGCGGGCAGGCAGGGATGCGGGGATCCATGCGGGCAGGGCTTTCCTGGGAATCCCTGCTGGCTTTGGGCCACCCTGCTTCCACCCGTTCTGGTGAGGCTGCTCCCAGTTCACACCCGATAGAGACAGAGGAGGATCTGTTGGGTTCAGCGGAGCTGTGTCTCGTTCCACCACGTCTCCTGGCTTCAGTGGGTGGAAGCCTGGTTTATGGCAGGGCAGTGAATTAAAGTTCAAGCCTTCAAGACTCTTTGTGCTGCACAGAGAAGAGAGCTTCATCTTCGCCTTTCCCAGGCCCTCCGGAGCGGTGCCCTAGGTGTGAACCTGCATACCAGCACCGAGTTAAAAGGGGGCTCGCTCTTGTTCCGTTATCTCCAAACAGCCCTGGTGACCTCAGCGCCGAAAACCACCGAGAAGACCCTCACAAGATGCATTTTTGTCCCACAAGGGCCTTGTCAGGGAACAGAACACTCCCGGTGTTTGAGCAGGGAGGGTCTCGGGAGGCACGGGGCTGCAGCACTCGGCACAGCCTGCCACGCTTATCTCGGCACGCCGCGCTCGCCCGCAGTGCCTCTGTCTGCAGCGGGGCCTTCAGGTTCCCTGTTAGGCTTGTCTGGGACATTTCGCAAACACTTCAGGCCTGAAATCTAACAACAGGCTGTTTCCCAACACTTCGCAGCCCTCCTCCCCTGCTTCCCCCTCGCCTCCAACACACCCCGGGCCTGATTCTGCCTACCCTGATGCTGCTTTGATGGGGTCAGCCCGATAGGAGCCTTTGTGAGGGATGAGCTCCGACCCTTTGCAGGACTGTTTCCCATCCCTCCCTGTACCTGTCTGGGATTTCTCGTGTCAGCATTCCCACCACTTCCCTATAGACTGGCCTTTCTTAGCTGGGATGTCACCAGCCTCTTCAGATAGGTGCCATGTAGCGAGGATTTGTGGCCTCTCACTCATTTCATGACCTCGATCCTAGTTCTGCACTGGTCTATTGTATCGTTGTCTTTGTTCCCATAGTTGGGAGCATGGCATCAAGGGCAAATGCAGCCCTGTTTCCAAGAGGGAGCTTGGGTTTTATCCATGGTCTCATGGGAAAGGATGCTTAGGGGTTCCATTCCTTTGCAGAGAGTGGAAATGAGGGTTCATAGCTCTTCACAGCATGCAGCATATGTTAATCAAGGTGAAAGTATCTCAGATCTCCCGTGCATCACACCCTGGTGTCTGTGCTAGTCCTGCCTAGGCTACAACCCTATACCTGCTGCAATTGCTCCTTCAGGCTCCATCACGCTTCTGCAGTGACAGACCTGACTTAGGTTGTGTCTGTTGAAGTTAGATGGGTCTGTGGTTTAGGTGACCCACATCACCCTCAGTGCTGCTGATCCACAGCTCTGTTCTAGATCATACACAGGAGGTATGTGTGTGTGTGTACAGGTTGCACGTAGGTATGTGGAGCTGTGTTCTCCAGTTTTGCATTTGCAACCTATTTTAGTTAGTCTAAGGAGGCAATATTGTGCATTTCTTCATCAATGACCAAGCCAGGCTCCAAGTTTAATTCTTAGCCTTTTCTCCCTGCTTTCCTAAATAGTAACCAGGTTTTCTATGAGGGGAGATAGATGTAAGGGAAATGCAGGAAGGAAGAAGAGCCAATTCTTTAATACTGGCTTTACAATGGGTATCTCTGGAAATACCAGTACAGGTCATATATTCTGTTAATGAGTTGGGCTTTCACAGACCTATTTAAAAAGAAAAGAAGCACTTCATCTTGGAGTATGTAGATCTGGGCTCCACACCTAAATGGGCTACCATTCAGATAAAGGTTTGCATTTATTATTCCTAGCACATCCAGCAGCTTTATTCATGGCTCTGTACTCCAGAGGGCTATCACTGTGTGAGCCCAAGGCCAGAGACACTCCTTCTTCTAAGGGGTTTTATGATTTCTCTCAATTGGGTACTTGTGGCAATCCTGGTTGATGCTGTGTGGGGGTTAGATGCCCTAAATACCTGTGGAAATCAGGTCCCTGGGGAACTCAAATGTGTATTGTAGATGTTGTTTAAAGTGGAAACCCTGTATTACTGCTAAGTGTTTGGAGAATTTTCTCTTGTCTAATATGACCGTGGATGTGCTCATTACCCATAGAAATCTCTGCCTTTTCACATAATAGAAAACTGATCTCTGGAGCTCACTACCATAAGACAAAACAATTCATCTATCTGGACAATAGCACTGTAAAAATCAGATTGCATAAAAAAGCTCTGTAAGGGACATAAAGTGAATAAGACTAATCTGATCAGGAAGGAACCCTCTTACACTGGGGCTACCCACTGCTGTGAGCTGTTGCTGAGCCATGAAACTGTCTGCTCTCGTCTGCCCCAGAGAGAAAGCTTCTGCTCTTCTGTCCATGTCACTATTAGGAGACCGGAGGGTTTCTAGAGGACACCACACAGCAAGACATTCCTTCTGTGGTGGCTCCTTCTCACCAGAAATTGGCTGCAATGGAGTGGCAATGTCGTAGTGTTTTATGCGCGCCTTTTGTTCTGGTTGCTCCAGTGCTGAGCGCACACTTCTCAGACACCTGTAAGATATCAAAAGGGGGAAATGGGGGAGCTGCAAGGAGAAACGGGAGGACAGAGGATGAAGAAAAAGTGGATCACTTCAAGGCAACACCAAACTCATGCCAGTTGGGGTTTCTAAGGCCACTCTTCAGCACAGCCCACAGGGTAGGTTTGGCAAGTGTGAGCTCGTAGTTTGGAGACGTAGCTATGCAGGGCTTTCCCTCTTGGCTCCAATGTTCCCATAAGTGAAATGTCTCTGCACGTCCCAACATTTCTGGGATCTCCGTGCCTGCAACACATTTCACTGCCGCACTTGTGCATGGACAGCAGCAAAGTGCAGTAGGAGGTGATGGCTAATATCAGACACTACTGACATGCCTGAGCTGAGTGTGTGGTTGTCCAGTGCTCACTGCAACATCCACCTTCCCTGTGAGCCTGTCTCTGCTTTGAATACCTTTGTTAGGCTGTTGCAGACAAACACAGTGAAACCAAGGCAGGGAGAGGAAAAAGCTTGATCAAGACAAATGGAAGAAGCAGGTTCCCAACTCCTCCAACCAGTAACTTTGTTGTACAAAAAGGAGGATTTTTAAAGTCAAAATCAATGCCAAATCCAGATTGAACTGAATGATTTAGGATAAAAAATAAGAATAGGGGAAAACTTATTTATATGGTTTTGTTTGAGCATTTTCTAAATGAAATAAGTTTTTATTTCAAGACATAATTTTTGCTCTGAAATAGTCTTTGTTATTTGTATTGTTTATTTGGAGGGAAAGGTCAAACCTGAACTGTAGCAGAGATCTGAAAGCAAAATGTTTCCTTCTACATTGAGCAGAAAAAGTCAATGTTTTCTTCATGTATCTTTTCTTTTTTCAGTATTTTAATTCAGTCATTAAACAATCCCTCCTCAGCCTCCTCCCCAAGCCCCATTGTTTGCAGACTTCTCTGTTTTCCTATCTAAGAATATTCATAACACTGTGATATGAGACAGTCTTGCTCTGGCTGGCTGCTGTTGGATGAAGTGACCCTTAAGCTCCTATTGTTTTCTGCAGTTTATAAACTTCTTCAGTTTCTAATTATTTCAATTCATTTGCTTTTGATTTTTTGGACTATCTCTTCTCTTTGCAACCTCCACATTTGCACAATTGCAGATTCAAATCATTCGCTGGTTGGTTATTTAGCACGCAAGCCACCAAGGCCATGGCTTGAATAAGAGTCATCACCCTGTTCTACCTGGTCTTCTGGCAGTGAAGTCAAAAGCAAGGGGGGGAGGCTCTCTAAACCCTAATGTGGTGATCAGCCTTGGCTATCTAATGTCTCTGTCAGCATGTCCCTGCCTTAGGCTCCCCAGTTGTGAAATAAAGATCCACACCCCTCCATCCCGTTCTTGTGTGCGTCAGGAGAAAGGCATGCTGGAGATGGACATGCGGGGACACGTACGGAAGGTCTAGGTGTAAATGACAGCTCTGTGCTCACACATGGTGCTAGCTCCACATTCCTAGATGTGCTGTTGATGATGCGTAGGTAACAGGCAGACTCAGGATTCATAGCCTGGAGGAAAGTGTTTATGAAAGAGAGAGCAAACATGCGGCAGCACAGCCAAGAGAAGCAGAAGGAGAATGCGTGCAGTCCTCGCTGGGAACGTTGGAACAGGTTGTGGCACTGCCTTGGAAGGGGTGTAAAGGAGAGGAATGAGGTCACTGCTCAGTCTGTGCAGATGGGAGAAGTTCTTGGGAATTCACTTCAGGGCAAGCAGGGCACCGTTCCACTGCCACCCCCTTTTCTTTATGTAAAGGCTGTGATGTGATAAGCCAAAATCAACTCCACTAGCCAGGTCTGCAGGCTGTTGTTTCAGCTCCTTCCCACTTCAGGGAGATCGTGGACAGATGACAGCTCATACATGCAGAAGCCTCTTACTTGCATTCCTTTGCCATTCCTCAGTGCCCGTTAGCTGCATCTCTTGACCTTAAAACACAACAGGTATTTGGAGAAGTCTCTGCTGGACTGCAGCTTCACTGATGTGCCAGGCAGTGTTTGGTTCAGTTCCTGAGGAACTGGAACCAAGAACGTTCATACCTCAATGCATAGATAGATAGGCACTCAAGCAGCATCCCAAGCCACAGAGTAAAAATGCTACCCTACAGCAGGGAATTATGGCCTAGGTTCACCGAACCCCCCAAGCTGGGTAGAAGTGCATGGGGAGTCTGGAGTTGGGACCTGGTGTGGTGTTTGGTGAGCATTTGAGTTGGCCATGGGAGATGAGGGGTCAACTTTGCTGTCATTTAGTGTTTGCAACCTTTAGAGTAAGGATAGCTTTCCAGAGGAGGCTGGAGGTGTAACAGAATCCAAGCACTGTGGTAAGTACCCCAAAAAGCCCTTGAATTGCCTGAGAAGCACATGCTCCCAGCCAGCTATATCCATGTGCTTAATATGAGCTGTTAAGGGAGTACCTGACAGTAACTGAATGAGTGAGTTCAACAGGTTCTTTACACTTCTTGCAGCCTTTTTTATGGACAGGTAGCTCACCTGAGGCCCCAGTGCACCACCACCTCAGCACTAAAAATCACTGTAGAAATAACATAGCTGAAGGCTGCACCTGATCTCTGAAGATACCACTCCAGAGGTCTCATTTGTTCTCCAGGGTGCTGTAGTTATAATTCCCTCCTTCATGTCTTTGTGTCTTTGGTTTCTTTCCCCAGGTTACTCCCTTCCCCATGTCCTGTGACCTACAAGGAGAATGTGCTTGCCGGGACCCCAACGCCCAAGAGCACAATCAGAAAGACCTCCGTGGCTTCAGTCTTGGGTAATGCCAAGTGACGTGGAAAGGAGGACCACACTGCTCAAGGCAGGCTAGGAGAGACACCACATCCCTTTTGGTATCGTTTTTAACATTTAGCTGCTCAACTGGATGGCATTTCTGCACCAGGGACCCTTAGAATTCAACCAGTCTGCCTTTAATTTTTGTCCAAGGAGAACTCAAAAGTAGGGGTTTATGTATTAACTCTATCTTAAATAGTGATGATGAGAAACAAACAACCGAGAGTCAAGTCGAGAAGACTTTTCATGTATCAAAACAGCATGTTATGCCCACCTAATCTGAACAGTTCATATTTAGATTCAAGGCAAGAAACAAGCTATTTATGTACACATATTTATAGAAATAAGTAGAGAAAGAGAGAAAGAGTGAGAGATGATGATCAACGCAAAAACACTTTCCCCTCCCCAGCACTCACAAGTCAGACCGTTCATGGAAGAGGCTGTGCTCTTGGAGGACTCCAAGCTGAGCCTTTTCTGATGCTGAATGCCAAGGTATCGCATGCTCGGGGCACTGAGATTGGGGTGGGATCTCCACAGGGCTGTGGCTCTTGGCAAGTGACTTGCCAGACGCCCAGCCAGCTCGAGATGTGGGATGCTTCTGCTCCTCACAGGAATGCTACTTCCAGCCAGGGAGCTCAGCAGACTGCAGTGGCCTTTCTGTACAGCTCCTCCTTCTCCCCCTGCCCTCAAATAAGCCAACAAAAAGTCCCCTTGTAGCCTGCAGGGCTGCTGGGATGTTTCTGTGTGGAGATGGGCAAATGGTCCCATGATGGAGTCAGGGAGTGGGGAGTCTAAGGACTGGTATTGAGGAAGGTGGATGATTGCTTCTGAGGAGCAGAGAGGGTAACTCGCGCCCGCACTTGTCATTTGAGCACGTCTGCTGCTGCTACTCCTGCTGCTATGTCCCATACAACTAGTTTCCTTACTGTGTCAGGACAGGGTGAAAAACAACCCCATGCAACCAAACAGTCTGCCTTAAAGCTTACCTACAACCTGCCTTTCAAACCCTCTGGTCTCTTCCTCAGCATTGGGGCAAGAAAACAGGACACCAGCCAGCCAAAGGAATCTGCTTTCTGGTCCTCATCCAGCCAAGTGGTTCTCTAGACCTCCTCCACCTCCTTGTGGTGGTCTGAATCTAACAACCGCTTCATGCTCCTGTTTTCTCAGGAGAGGGGAAGAGCAGGAAGGGGCACGTGCTGTGGAGAAGGGACCGTAGGAGACAGTATTAGAATTTTGGCTGTATTTGTCAGTATTAAGCTGCCAGGCCAGTGGGTTGAAGACTTCTGATAGACCAGGAGCTTAGCTGCTTGTAATCTTCCAGAAGGAAAGGGCATTAGCTGCAGGAGACCTCACCCTTCCCTATTGTATAGCTTCATCCGTGTTGTGCCAGACCCTCGGCTTATTTCATTATAGGGTTCATCATGTTGAGTCACTGAGATGCCCAGTGCATCTAGTGCTGCCACTGCTGCTACAACCCATCCCAAGGGAATCCCACAGATCTTTCCAGTGTGGCTTGGGCTTGTTTTCTGCTGCTTCAGGCTCCTGCTAGGAAGGACATACATCCAAAAGAGTCTCCTTCTATTCCTTGGGGCTTTTATGACTTGTACAATCATAGAATCATAGAATGGTTAGGGCTGAAAGGGACCTTAAAGATAATCTAGTTCTAACCACATCTACTGGGTAAAGACAGGCTGGAAAGACTTTTTTCCTATTCCTGTTTGGTTGAACATTTAGGCACTGGAGCAAGGCAGAAAGGTAAGGAAAATAGAGGTGGATGTAAAAATGTGGAGGAGAACTAGATATGGAAAACTGACAGAGTTGTAGGTGCAAGGAGCCAGGCTCTTGTCACCCAATATTGGGGTTGTTTTCATCTGAACAAACCAGAGGTGAATCTCGAGGACTAAAATGTAGAGGCCTGGAGAGGTGGTTGTCATGAGAACGTAAGGAGCGCTGTTGTGAAGCTCCTAGTTATTCCTGCAGAAGGCTTGGCCATGGGAGCTGTGCGATGGCTCTGCACCATGGGACAGGGGTGCACAGGAAAGGGAGGCGTGGTGGAATCAGAGCTCCTTCATGGAATTAGGCTGAACGTCTGCCAGTGTGGAGAGCAGTGACGAAAACCGGGCCTGGGCAAAATGTCCACTTTTGCCCCTTGCCATCTCATTAACAATGGGAGTTAATGGTGAAGAAGTTGCTTCCTTCTGGTCCCTTTGGCCTCCTGTTTTGTGTTGGCAATTTGTTCATGTGCCATCCATCAGAAGAGCTCACAACCTTTCAGACTGCCAATGTATCAGGTCCTCAATGAGGCCTCTTAACGTGATCTCTCCCCTCCACGCCACCTGGGTTTTACCCTAACAGGGACCCTCAGTTCAGGTCCTGTGTGAATCCTGATGGCAGCTCCGTTTCCAAAATCCCCTTCTTGGTGATGCAGTTCAGCATGGAGGAGATTTTCCATCTGCTTGTCCCACCTAAGACATTGCCCACAAGAGACAGGTCTGTATAAACGTTATTGCCACTTGCTGCTGTGGGCTTCCAGGAGCTCAGGGCCTGATGAGCTCCTCTGCCCAGCCAGGGCCAGCCCCTGCTCACTGAGTTGGAGTCCTTCAAGCTCAAGGGAGATGGTGGCTTCTTGCCAGCAGTTTCACACCTCAGCTTCACTCCTGCAGTCCAGGGGTGACCAAACTCCCTTTCCCATGGGCTTTCCATGCTGCTATTTGATTTTTATTTTCCAACTGCTATGTTGGCACTGTCCATCTCCTCCAATGGGAGCAGAAGTTCTGCTCTGAGTCATGTTAAATCCAGTAATCCAATGGCTTTTTTTTTCTTTGAGAAAAGATAGCATTGAGGCAAAGCTTTGCCCTCTGCGTTTCAGGTGCTGTACCGTGCATCCAGGGGGATGTGGAGAGGGGAGCCATGGGGCATGGACTCAGCTCTTGTTCCCTGTGTTCCCATGCTGGGGCAAGGCCAGCTGGATGGCCTTGCAGCATCTACCACTGTAAGGGCCTTGAATGCCCAGTGGAGTCTATAGGAAAGACCCTCCATGGCTACGATGGCCATTGGGTGGGGGTGAGAAGGACATTTCCCACCATGTCCACCCGCTGACCCAGTGGCGTAGGTCAACATCAAACAAGAATTTGGGAGGATCAGGAGAGGGTGCTCATGCTGATGACATTTAGCTGCTCATGAAGTCCAGGTCACATTAGTGCCAAGATCTTCTCTGTCAAAGATAGCGAGCCAAGGCTGCACCCTACCTGGGGCCACCAGCCTGCCTTCTAGCTCTTGGGGTTGTCCATGGCCAGTGGGAGGGAAAGCTGGAGCAGAAAGCAGTCAGTGGTGCATGGTGGGGTGGGAAACTCCTATCAGCTGCTACCCCAATCCCTCCCCACCCTCTTGCAGACAGGCTGAGCTGGTGTCCTCCTGCTTTTCTTGCATCTTCCGCTGTCCCCACCCCAGGCTGAGAAAGGAGGATGGCACCAGAGGACTCTTGGAGTCGGGTTCCAGCTACCTCCCTTCCGGTTTCGGTTTCACTTGGTTGTAACTGTCGGTTTGTTCTAGGTTTTACCTGTGTTTAAGAAAAAAATAACAACAACAACAAAAAAAAAAAAAAGACAAAAAAAGGGAAAAAAAAACAAAAAAAGAGAGGAAAAAAAAGAAAAAAGCAAGCCCAATAGCCAACAGAAGTTTCTTGCTGCAACTGATTCAAGTGGGGGAATAGAATAACAACTGAGGCTTTAGAGAGAGGAAGAAAACCAACCCACACACACAAAAAGAGAAAAGAAAACCCGCATAATCCAAACCCAAGAAGAGCAAAGCCTATTTTTGTGTGTTTGAAAGGAAAACAGTGATTCTGCCAGCTGAGTAGAGAGCTAGATACTGAAGTGTAGATTTCCCTAGAAGTACCGTGAGGTTTTATAACGTTGTCTGGTTTTGTTTTCCTTGTGCTTTGTGAGAAGTCCAGGAACTGAGGCTAAGGTGATTTTTCCCTGGTCTGTTGTTATTTGGGGGTGGGAAGGGGATGGAGTTTATGAGGGTGGTTTTTGGTTTTTTTTTGGTTTTCCAGATTATTTTTTTAAGTGTGTATTTGTGCTTATTTTTACGTTATCCAACTGTACATACGCATTTAACCAGTATTTCACTGTGCTCTATTTACTGCACTCAGAAGCATTGCACAGTCTGAATCCCGAAGAGCTGCGAGGGATGGGGAGTGAAAAGAGAAGGAGAAAGCTGCTACGTGAGCAGACAGGTGATTCCCATCAGTGGGAAGTGGGATGCGACCGTCCCCTTCCCGCACTCCAGCCCGTTGTTTCCATTTGAGGCCAAGCTAGAAGATAGGAGGGGTTGGGGTTAAGTCAGCCAAGGCTGGGATGCTCAGAGGGGTTTCAGAGCTGGTGATTTGGCCTTTGAACTATCGGAATGCTGTGGAAATTCACAGCTTTTTGGCAGCATCCTGCTCTCCCCTGCCCAATCCCTGGATGCCCCAGTGAGAATTAATGGGCATGTTCATCTCACTGGGAGAGGACCATATGCCCGGCTTAGATACACTCTTCATGACTGTGGGCCTCATTTTGGTCTCAGTGGTGCAACTGAGCAGATTTACTTTGTGTTTCTTCCACATCACCCATCCTCTGGGGAAAGCCATCTCCCTGCTGGGGATGTGGAAGTGTCTCTGCCTCCAACTGACCTTGGGCACACAGGACAGTCCCCTTTCCAATGGAGGACCTTGACCACTGAGTTCAGTGGGAGCATGACCAAGACATCAGCAGGAGCCAGGTCCAGGTGGCCCAAGATGTATTTCTTTGGAGCCATGGTTACTCTGAGCAATAGGGGTTTGGTGATGGACTGTTCCTGCCACCGGGGGAACCTATGTCCAAAACCCCGGTTGTTTCAGCAGGAGCAAAGTGGGGCTTAACGTTTTGTTTCTGTCTTTGTTTGGCAAACTGAATTTTCCATGTTTTGCCTGATCTACACATCCAAGATTCATTAAGAATAATAATTCCTTCCTCTGAAGCCAGAAACAAGAGCTTGGGTTGGCTTCAGGTGTTAGATGAGGAGTCTTGGTGCTACTTGGTAGTCCTGTTAGGTCGAGATGCAGAGCTCACTAGTCCAAGTTGTCTTTGGTTCCCATTCTAGTTTGGTTTAGTCTTTTGGTTTTTTCCTTCCTTTGGTGAGGCCACAATTCAGCCACCAGTTTCCATCTTCTGAGTGCAAAGAACCAGGGCTTTAAACGGAACATTTCACCAGCAATTAAAGAGGGAATTGGAACCATTGCGGAGTTTGCATTGTACGGCCTCTGTAATTACTTACCTGTCTGCAGATGAGAGGCTGAATTTTGCTCCCATCAAGTCAACAGGGTTTTTCTGTTGTTGACTTCACTGGGAGCAGGATTGAGCCGTACTATATATATAAATATATATATAAATATATATGTGATATATATATAATATTATCTGTGTAATATTATATATATATCAGTGTTAATATTTACAAATAAAACTGTGATCTCGTCTAGAGAAAAAATGTATTCATATTACCAACTGCTCTTCCATATTTATGTATCATATTGTATCTTTTTATTATTGTTATAATTATTATGATTATTATGGTTATTATTATTATTATGATGATGATGATGGAATCTTTCTTGGCACCTTTTGGAAGCCATGTCAACCAATACTCCAATGAAGTGCTGAGGATCTATTTTCACACGAATTCTACTGGTCTACTGTATAAAAGAGAAAAGACAAAAAAAATAAGAGAGAAACAAGCAGAATACAGCTCAACCCTTAATTCTGTACCTCACGCCTGTACGTTTGCTGCTCCGATTTTGGGTTTTATTTTGCGTTCGTTTGTTTTTAACGGATCTAATTTAAGTCTCCAAGCAATATATAAAGATGTAAATAGTAAAGCTTATTTATTAAGATTGTCATCTTTTTTTAATTTATATTTACACAGTTGTTCATCTAATTTATTTTTTTTTTTCAATACAGTTTTTAACAGTTGTCCTTTTTTTTTTTTTTCGGTTCATGATGGTTTTGATTTAAATCCTTTTCACAGAATTTCTTTATACAGGTTTTTTTTCTCTTTCTTTTGAATAAGCAACAACTTCCTCTGGTCTTTCCAAAACAGGTCATGTTTCACTCCAAAAAAAAAGAGAAGTTATGTCAGATTCATCAGAAATATTTTGCCATTGTTGATTCCTATACCCTAAAGTTCTATATTATATAAATATATAATACCTTGTATGCTTAAATATTTAACTGTGTGATTTTGTATATATCTTCATACACATGCTCACACACATATGAGGGTTAATGTCCCCAGATGCTGGGAGAACAGAGAATCAGAAACACAAACAATATAAGCTTGTATTAAAGAGTTCTGAACTGGACCACTTGCTCTTGCCCCGTCTCCTTTGCTTTCGGTTGAGCGGCGCCGGGTACCCCTGGGAGGGTGGTGAGTGTGGCTGTGGGGTCCCACATCTGGCTGCACATCTGCACGTCCACATACCCCTGCTGAGCTCCAGAGCTTCAGTTTTGGTCAGGGGTCTCAAAAACCACAACAGAGGTTGAAACAACAGGGTCTGTTTCAAGAGAGCCCTGATGGAAGAGGAAGGCAGCACTGGTCAGAGCCAAGTGATAACCCAAGAGCTCATTTCACATCCACTGGGTTTGGTTCTACCAAGGTGGTTCAGGTCCTGCTCGACTCAAGCAACCTGGAGCCTGTTCTAGGTTTTGGTGTCAGAGATGTGTGAAAATTTGGAGATTTGGAGGGTGGATGCTTCTGATCTTAATGCTTTTAAGTTGTCCATGGACTCTGCTCACCAGCTCCATCACAAGCAGAACGTGGTCACCCGGAGAATGAGTCCCAGTGGGAATGTGCCTCGCCTCAGGGGTATTACCTAGGAGGGGAGGCTCATAGCTATGTGCAGCCACAGAGCTGAATGTCCTGATGCACAAAGCCTTTGGACACACAAGAAAACATACAGCTAAAGATAAGGGAGTCTCCAGTGGTCAAGAGATAGCTGGGCTTGCAGCACCCCCTTCCCAGATCAAGGCCTTGTAAGGTATGCAGAGTGAGCTCCTGCACATCTGGTGGTGATAAAGCCCTGTGATTGGTATAAACACACACACACAGAGACATATGCAGTGTTACAGCCTGTGCTGGTCCCAAGCCCTCCTCAGAGCTGGCTCACCTGCAATGAAGACACATTTCTTCCTCCTGGAGAATGAGGTTTTGCAACCCAATAACACTGTTTTAGTGGGTGCAGTGATGGATGCCTCTCAGCCACATGCTCACTTGCATGCACAGGTCCAAAAGGGAACCACCTGGACTCAAACCCCAGGGCTGCCAGGTCTTCTAACGTGTGAAGTGACTTAAGTTGGTCCTTCAACACCAAAAGGGTGGCTGGGTCCTGCATCCCCTGCTCAGACACCACTGTGGCAGGCAGGGTAAGGGACTTCATGCTGTTGCACTGAGAAAGCTGTACTGATTCAGCTTCCAAATGGCAATTGATTCAGTATCGACAGCTCCAAACCTTGAGGATGCACATGCAGTCAGGATAGGTGCCATTTAACCCTGACAGCTACTGACCCCTGAGCCTAAAGAGAGTCATTTTAACCTAGTTAGTTAACTCCCAACCTCATTAATGATTTAACTCCCCAGGAAGGCCATGGTAAGACACAGAGGCTGGGGGCAAGGGCAGAGGACAAGAAGGGGGTGCATGGGGCAGAAGCGTTAAACACCAGTAATCCTTTCCCTGTTACACATTTCCCTCTGCATCTGTTTTAGTCAGGATTGGGCCATAACACCAGCCAGCTCCATTTGCCAAACTGATGCAGTTATGCTGCTGGCTGGTACCACCTTGGTCCCCTTTAAAGGAGTAGCATCAATACCATAGTGTTTAAACAACCTGTGGGTTGAACAATAAATCAATTCCACACCACCCAATCCATGGGACGTTTGGGGGCTATAGACTGAAGGATGAGAATAAATTGGTTTGGTGTTTTTTTACACTGGCATAAGTAAGTCAATACAAAATTAGTTTGCATGCTGTCAAAATCCACTGCAATATATTGAACAGGGGAGAGAGAGAAAGAGCACAAGCAAGAGCACATCGTGCTTTCTATATCATCCTCGACTCTGGTCAATGCATTATTAATAGGGTATAAGCACATCATGGACAGCCCTATCAATAGAACATCCTGCAGGTAAAAAGGCCCATAAACAATGTATTCAATGGGTTGTGACTATAGCAATATACAAATCAATTGGCTTTGTGTAGAATTATCTATTAAGCATAAATAAGGGCTTTAAGATGGGAGCAGCCCATAAAGCAGTGCATAGCGGGCAGCTCGCTCCTGCTGGGCTGAGTTTGCTGCTCTATGGTCACAACCACCCGAGCAGGATCAATTGAAATGCACAGTCAAAACAACAGTTTCTATGTCCAGATTACGTGTCTGTCTGAGAATCAATCGCTAAAGAGAGGGAGAGGGGAGAAAGAAGATCAATACATGCATCGAGCAACTTGAAGGCACCGTCCTGTGAGATGGCAACAGAGCTCATGGCCACCAGCAAGTGTTAAACCTGGCTTTAAGATTTAAAGCTGCTTTCATATCTCAGCCCTCTAGCAGTAACGCCTTGTGCAGTGACCAGCCCAGGGAGTCTCATAACGCACTCAAAGTCACCCAGACTGAGCCACCAGCCTCCCTGAGAGCCCTCCTTGCTGAAGTGGCACCAGATGTGGCTCCTTTTGGCTGCATTAAATCAGAAGGAGCTGACTGCATTAATCATATATGAAAGCTCTGGATTCATAAGCAAAGTCCTCTCCCAGCTGAAAGCCACAGCTTCTCAAGCAAGTATGGCATTGCTAAGTGTGGTAATGGGAAAAACGAAGCTGGTTTTGGGCAAAAAGACACAGAGGCTTAATAAAAACTTCCATGGAAAGAGCAGAATATAAAGGAAACTACTCACAAGTGCAAACGAAACCCTCTTCCCATGTAATCAAGGGTATCTGAAGATGAAATGAACATAAAAACCCAAAAAGACACACACACCAACCCTGCAAACGGTCTGTGCTCCAGCTCTATATTTTACTTGTTCATCCCACTGCCTCAGTTTCCCAGTTTCTAAGGAACACACCTGAGAGGTGAACAGTTCCCAGGCCAGAAGTCTCCTTTTCGCTGCTCATGAACTACCACAACACTACAATGGCCCCATATTTTCCCTCTGCCCTGCATTGGAATAACCACTGCTTACATCACTCAAGTCAACAACTGGCCTAAGCTCTCCGATACAATGCAGCCAAAGGACCAGGGTCTTACTTTGGTTTTTAAGTACAGTGAGGCAATACTGTGTCAAAACAGTTGTAAAGCTCTTGAGAACCTTTTGGCTGACTTCTCTGGGGCCTGAGGAGAATTGTTAGTGGTTAAAAACAGCTTTGATGGAATTCTATTTGGGTATTTTTCAGATAAAAAGTCACGGCTTTCCATATGACGAATGAAGAACTAGGCCAAACAACAACATGGTCGCTGCTAGCCACCCCCTGCCCTGCTCTTAAGATGTTATCTGTGAGTTTGCCCAGCTATAAATCACCCCCACTCATACAGGTTTTTTTGGCCTTGGAGCCCCATCACTAAGCTCATTGCTGCTCCATACCCTCTGTTGTCATCCAGCCCACAGGGATGAACCAAACACTTCAGGTTCACCGGCATTTTTGATGAGAGGTGAAACATGGGGATGGTTCTGGCTGAACTTCAAAGCCCGGCTGTGTCCTTGGGCATTTTCTAGCACAGATGCACTCAAAATAAGCAGGTTCTTTTCCTAATGTCACCCTAATAACATGATCTTTCCAAGCCCCAAAGCTGCTGTGTTTCCGTAAGGCATGAAGGCTCCATGCCACAGTGGCTGCTAAATGGGCTTGGAGACATGGGAAGGGAAAGGGAATCCTTTTTATTGCGCACTCTATTAATACCTTGATGCTCAAACTTTCCACCCAAGCATTTAAAGCCTCCCAATCCCTGCACTGTATGAAATGCCAGCGCTGAATGAAACACACCATACTGGCTCAAGCTGTTCCTCGAAATCTTTGCAGCTCCTGGTTGCTGCTAAGAGCCCTTTGGACCCAGCTTTATCTGCCCCAGCCCCAGTTCATGATGGTGAAAGACACCCGAAAGGCCAGAGCTGCCCAGGGTATGTGTCCTTACCATGATGGGACTGAGCCAGGGTCCCTCCTGCCTTAATACCACAGCAACCAACACTGAAGGAGGCAGGCCAACCTGAGCTGAGCTGGTTTCTGAGCTTCAGAAACCAACCAGAAACCTTTTCCTTTGAGTTTTGCAGTGCACAAATTGATCCATGTTGGAGATGCTCAGTGTCTGAAGAGCTAATCCTCACTCTGGTCCAACAGGTACAATGTGCAGTTACCATCCTCCCAGGGGCAACAAGATGTGAGCTCGCAGGGCACTGAGGCATCCATCACATCATGGGCACCCTCATAGCTAAGCATTAGTGCTGCTGCAAGGCTTCGTCCACCCCAGGTACCCCCAAAGATGGAGAGGGCCCAGGCTGGCCATGCTTGAATAGCCTCTGGCACTCCCTTGGCCTCGTCCCCAGCCTCAGCAGAGCCTCATCCAGCCAAGCAGAAAATTAAAATGAAAAGAAAAATCAGAAAAGAAAAAAGGGGAAAAGCAGAAACCAACCAAATAAATAAAGGAGCAATCATAGCACTTGACTCCAGAGGCCTTTGCTATGGGAAGAAGCTGTCCATCGGCAGCACAGCAGCCCAAACAATCAGCCCTTTTGTGCATGGTGCCAGCTCCAGCCTGGCCCGGGATGGGGGTGGTGGGGAACAATGGCCATGGGGACAATGGGGATTGTTCAGGGAAGCCCTGCTCCTCAGAGAGGATGGCCCCAAGCAGCCCTGAGAGGGACCTGCTGCTGTCACCAGCTCTGACAAACAAGTGTCAGATCTGGGATGCTCACAGGGACCTCCAAGGGATGCTGGAAGTGGCAGTGAGGATGTTTGTTAAGTGTGACCACACCTATAGTGAAGAATGAGCAGCATCCACAGAGAAACCATCTCCTGGTGCTGAGCTGGAGCTAATGGAGTGTAGGGGGGGGTGTCATGGATGGTGGAGTAGGGTCAGGCTGTGGAGGGACCCCCTGCACACACCCCTGACTGCTCCGCTGACACCAGTACCTGCACTCACTGCAAAGGCACATGGAGGAGGTTGGTCCTTTCATCCTGAGCTCATCCGAAAGGTGGTGATGCCAGATCCAGGAGCCACTGACGCAGGTTCCCTGCTTCACACCATCAGGCAAATCACTTCAGCTTTGTAAATGGTTGTGGGTAGTTTATGTGTTAAACCAGGATGATTATAGAGACATAGAATCACAGGATGGTTTGGGTTTGAAGAGACCTTAAAACTCATCCAATCCCCACCCCTGCCACAGGCAGGGACACCTTCCACTAGAGCAGCTTGCTCCAAGCCCCTGTGTCCAACCTGGCCTTGAACACTGCCAGGGATGGGGCAGCCACAGCTTCTCTGGGCACCCTGTGCCAGCGCCTCAGCACCCTCACAGGGAAGAGCTTCTGCCTAAGAGCTCATCTCTATCTCCCCTGTTTAAGTCTGAACTCATCACCCCTTGTCCTATTACTGCAGTTCCTGATGAAGAGTCCCTCTCCAGCATCTTTTCAGCCCCCTTCAGACACTGGAAGATGTTCTGATGTCTCCACACAGCTTCTCTTCTCCAGCCTGAACAGCCCCAATGTTTTCAGCCTGTTTCCATACAGGAGGTGCTCCAGCCCCTGATCATCCTTGCAGCCTCCTCTGGACTTGTTCCAATGGCTCCATGCCCTTACGATGTCATCTTTTTGTCCCTCTCCCCACTCCCTTTTCATGGTTCATCCACCCTTGGTGCTCTCCCCAGCCAGGACAGCGCTGCCAAAGCCCAGCCAATGGCACAGCAAAGTCAGGGTACAGCCTGGCAAGAGGAGCCAGCTCCTGGGGCAGCAGCAACTTGCTTTAGAGCAAGGATCCCTTTTCCTTATGGGAGCCAGCGGGATGGTGTGGGATGTGTGTGCACACGCACGACGGGGCACGGGTCCATCTGCCAGCATTGCTGGGCTGTGACTACAAGTGTTTATCTTGAAAGCCGGAGGGTTACATTCTCCAAAGTTTCCAGGGAGCAAACACAGACCCTTCCTTTCAGCCGCGCGCCGCAGGATGTGCAGCCTCCACGAATGCCTCGGGTTTGTTTGGCTTGGGTACACCGGGAGCATCGCTGGCCAGAGGCTCCCCTGGCTTTGATCTGGGAGCTAGGTGTGCTTCTCGACAGGTTAATAGCTGTCTAACTGCACAGCCTTCCTGCCCAGGAGTCTAGACTCTTCCACCTGCTCTGTACACATCAACACAGGCTTACACACAACTTGCTCTGTATACGTACCCGTACGCAACAGCCAGCCTCACCAAGGATGTGAAGTGAGGCTCTTCAGCAGCTTTCCAAGGTAAGCAGCAGGAATTAAGCCCCTGGTCCTTGCAGCGTGGAGCCAGGGAGGATACACAGCCCAGGCCTTGTGCTGCTCGTGTTTTGTTCCCAGCAGAAGTTAAGACGACCAGAGTTGAAGGTCTCCATTCTATCGCCATCCGCAGTAAAACCTCCCAATGCTGCAGGCTTTGCCCCCTTTCCCCTGCACTCTGCTGCTGGGGTGGGTATCCCATGTGCAGAACACACCACTGTGGGGAGCTCACTGTGTCAGAGAGGAGAATAACTCCTGGATGTTGAAGGGCATCCAGCCAGCCAACCTGCATTTTGGCTGGCATCTCCTACTCCTAACACAGCACCACGTTTATGATGGTCAGGAGTCCCATGAATAGCATTAGTCCCATCACACCAACCATTGCCTCCAGTCCCATGTGAGAACACGAGTGATATGTCCATCAGGTCGACCACCACCTGCAGTGAAACCATGGAGCTGCTCCCTATTGCAGCCCACACTGCACGGGGCTGTGCAGAGAAATGAATCATCTCCAGCCAAAACCAAACAAAACCAAAATAAACCCAGGGAAAGGCTGGGGGCCAGAGCCTTGAAAACCAAGAAGGATTCAAAGCACATGGAGGTGCATTCATTGGGTTGGGACCAGCCAGGTTGCTCCTGACCTGTCACTCCCAGTACATGACATGTCCTGTGGGGTGATGGAGCCTTTGCACACTCTGCAGCTGATGAAGGAGGGAAGGATCAGCCCTGGTCAGTCTGTATCAATGGCTCCAAAGAGGGATTTAGGGTTTCCCCCAGCCCTGGCAGTGCATGTGCCATGTCATGTACTCAGCCCCAGTGTAACACCATGGTGCCAGTAACACCAGTCCAGACTCTGGTTGGGACACCTGCACATCTGGATTCCAAGGGGTTTGCTGTGGTTTGCTTTACACAATAGCAAAGCTGAACTACTACTGCCTCACCTCTTCCCACACCAGTGTCTCCTGCTATGGGAGGTGCAAGATCTGTGAGCTCCGGCCCCACTGCACATCACAGACCCATTCAGTCCTGGTTGGTGCATAGGGTGCTGGATGGGTGCCGAGAGCTACACCAGGGCTCAGCAGCTCTGGCCAAGCAAATGCTAAGTCTATGTTCATCTGCAGCAAGTGATAGAATCATAGAAGAGTTTGGGTTGGAAGGGACCTTCAAAGGTCATCCAGTTCCAACCCCACGGTCATCTTCATCCCCACAACCAAACACCATGGCCACCAGCCACTTCTGAAGAGTAAAGGGATGGTTGACAGGCAGCAACTGTGCTGGGGGCTGAGAGAGGTTTTAACACACATGGCATCATGGTCCCTCCATGGCCCTCGTGCTCAGTGCTGTGTAAGCCTCAGTGACAGAGTGGCCATGGCCCAGATCCCTCAGTATCACCATCCTCTTCTTCATCAGAAAAAGAGATTTAGCTCAAAAAAGTAAGACCTCAGGCAATCTGCAGGGATTTGGTGCTTGCTCCAACAACTGAACTCCAGTAGGACTTTGACCAGGTACTCAAGGCCTTCCAATGTGCACCATCAATGCGGCTTAAGATGAATGAAGAGACAAAACCAAAGAGGAGGTGAAAAAGAGCAGCTTGGGAGAAACCATCAGGATTATCTGAGTGGGTGCAAATCAGGCAAATAGGTTTAGTTCAAGAAGATAAAGGTCTCCGAGGTCTCTGGCTGAACTTCCTCCACATCAAATCCTGCACCTTTGGTTTCAAAACATTTTCATTTTGAAACTCACCTCCTGCTTGTTTGCTTTTACATTAAAGGGTTAAATAACCTGAAAAACTAAGCAAAACTATTTGCTTTGGGCTGACCGAACCGATTCATTCAACCCACGCTGTTCCCTTTCCCCACCCCAGGTTTTGTCATTTTGCTTTAAAAAGCAACAGCTTTTGAGCTGATCTGATTTTTTGTGTGTTTTCCCCTCTCACCCTCCTGCACTTTCTGGTTTGGCTGCCAGGCTGAGAAATCCATTACCCACAGGGATCTTGGGCCAGCCTAACCCACATCTGACAGTAAAAGAAACCAGATTCTCTATGTCCTTTTAGCCCCTGGCTTCCTTCTTGGGCTTTCCCACATGCCTCCAGCTCCCACTGGGGCCAGTGGCCGAGCTGGGTGTTGGGAGGGAGAAGGACCCTACACAAAGAGGCTGCACTTTCCCCTTGTCTCTGCACATCCAGCTCTTGGGGTCAGCTCCGGTTTCCAAATACAGTTCCTCATAGAATGATGGAATGGTTTGGGTTGGAAGGGACCTTCAAAGGTCATCTAGTTCCAACCCCCTGCAATGAGCAGGGACATCTTCAACTAGATCAGAACCACATCCAGCTTGGCTTCAGTGTCTCCACGGATGGAGCATCCACCACCTCTCTGGGCAGCCTGTGCCAGCGTTTTACAACCCTCATTGTAAAGAATTTCTTCCTCACATCCAGCCTGAATGTCTCCTTTTTTAGTTTAAAACCATCACCCCTCATCCTGTTGCAACAGGCCCTGCTGAAAAGTCTGTCCTCATCTTTCTTTAGGCACCTTTTAAGCACTGAAAGGCCACAATAAGGTCTCCCTGGAGTCTTTTCTCCTCCAGGATGAACAATCTCAACTCTCTCAGCTTTCCCCATAGCAGAGTTGTTCCATCCCTCTGATCGTTTCTGTGGCCTCCTCTGGACCCTCTCCAACAGGCCCATGTCTTCCCTGTACTGAGGACTCCAGAGCTGGATGCAGGACTGCATCCAGAGCCGAGTAGAGGGATACATCCTAGGAACAGCCACCAGTGATACCTGGTCCTGTGAATGCCCAAGCAGCGCTGAGGTGGTGTCAGGAAGAAACACCAAGGAGGCAGCAGAGACGGACTTAATATGAACCTTTAATGCACAGCACAAGCTGCCGGGCGCCGGCTGCGCACGGAGCCGCTCCATCGACTCGCAGTGGTACAAAAGCCCAGCTTGCCTGCAGCATCCCGGCACCCGCCTGGCATCCCAATCCGGGCATCCTGGCTGGCAGCACGGTGTCACCGGCCACCCGCGCCACCTCCTCCTGCGTCCTCGGCCACCACTGCACCGAGGTCCCTCGCCCCACAGGCAGGGAGGGGGTCACCCTGTGCCCAGCAGCTCCCCTCTGCCTGACGCTGGCTTCCAGCGTGTTATCTCCTCCTATCCAGGGTTTTGGAGCGTGTAGTCCAGGAAATTCAGTAAGAAAAGATTAAAAAGGAGAGGCTTTGATGCTGAGTCAAATTAGGGAATTTCTTCTTGGTTTTTTTCTTGAAAAATTAAAAAAAAAAAAAAAAAGGAAAAGAAATTGAAAGTCCAACTTGCTGATTTCTTGTTTCTCTGCTGTCTGCGTGAGAAAGTCCTGTTTGGCCTCGCTGTCCCCTTCCAACCCCTCCAAACACCACCTGACCCCAAACCCCACCAGCACTCAGCATTATCACAAGTCCTCGACTCCTCGGAGTCCCTTTGCCTCCCACAGCTCCAGGCCTGCACCTTCCCTCACCGCCCCTTGGACTCCCCGTACGTGTTGCGCAGCATGGAGACCATCTTCTCCTCGCACGTTACTTTGGTGTCCTTTAGGATGCTGTACCAGACCATGCCGGGCGGCCGGACCTCTTCGCTGCGGCAGAACAAGTAGGGCATGGTCTCGGTGCGGCTCTGGATGTAGGCACTGCGTAGCAGGGTGGAGCAGTGACTGCTGACCTTCTCCAGCCTCCTCAGGATCAGGTGTGCTTTCCTGGAGGGGACAGAGATAGAGATAGAGACAGAGCAGTGCGGGCAGTGCAAAGAGACCAGGAGACAGGACTTCTGGGGTCCACCACCAGCTCTGTCTATGAGGGTGCTGAGGCGCTGGCACAGGGTTCCCAGAGAAGCTGTGGCTGCCCCATCCCTGGCAGTGTTCAAGGCCAGGTTGGACACAGGGGCTTGGAGCAAGCTGCTGTGGTGGAAGGTGTCCCTGCCCGTGGCAGGGGTTGGAACTGGAGGAGCTTTAAGGTCCCTTCAACCCAAACCAGTCTATGATTCTATGAAGAATGCATGAGACCCATCTGCCTGACATTGTCTTTCCCATTTCAAGTGAGAAGCTCTGCTTTGCCCAAATGTTCTGGGTGTATCTACTATTCCACAGCAGCAGGCTGGAGGGACCTCAGGTCTGACCCATAAGAACAGCTTGAGTGCATGGGGTCACTGTCTGCCCTTGCTATAGGGTCGCCATCACCACTATGTGCTCTGACAGGCTCCAGCACATGCGCTAGTCCCCATGCACCCTGGTGACACTCCCAGCATCCTATTGATGAGGCCAGCCCTCCCTTCCCTGTTTTCCCAAGTCTCCAGGAGGCAAATGGCCCAAAAGGACTGACACTAGAAAAGCGAGGGGAAAAAAGCACACCACATGAAGACAAAACAAAATAAACCCATAAGAAACCAAGAATCCCCTCGTGGGAGCCTGTAAAGTGCTAAATCAAACAAAGGGAGGGGAAAAGGGTTTACTTCAGTGGTCTGAAAGTCGCAAGATCACAGATTATTTCCTCTCCCTCGGGTGCCACAGGAAAGCTCTGGATTCAGGGCTTGGGGATTTCGCAGTTCCTGCAGGAATGTAAATTCCTGATAATGCGATGTCAGGGGCAGCGAGGCACAAACACAGGAATTAGTTGGTTATGAAAGCTGAGTGATGTTGCAGTGCGGGGGGAGCCCGATGCACCCACAGGCACCCGGCGACAGGACGCCAGGGAAGGGCTGCCTGGAGCCACCCAGCGCCGGAGCAGAGGGCAGAGACGGTGGCAGGAGGCAAGAGAGCATCCCAGCATCCCAAACAGCTACAGACCAATCCCTGCAGAGCAGAAACAGTGGATGAAAGGCTGTAGTAAACCACTGCTCCTCCAGCGCTGCGTGTGGAAAACTGCCCTGCTCCATCCCCAGGGTCTTGGGTCAGGGTTGGCTTTACAGGGGAAGGGAAAAGGGAGTTGGTCATTCTTGGACCACGCTACATGGTACCCATGTAGTGATTTAATGTATAAAGACAAGCCTGACTAGGCAATTTGAGTCATTAGCTATACACACACATACAATAATGGTGTCATGGGCTGAGCTGAGCCCAGCTCTGACAGAATCCTCTACTCATGCTACTCTTCATAGCAGCCACCTGACCTTCTGCAGCATCTGGTGCTCCCACTGCTGAGAACAGGCCCTTCACTGCTGCATGTCTGCTGCAGATGTTATGAAATCCTACGATGGCATTAGATGCTTTCAGTAAAGACTGATCGAGTAAAGCTCAGCTCAGCAAGGTCTGTAGTGACTGTCACTGCAGTGAACAAACTTCAGCAAATCACAGTCACTGGTCTTGGATGGGACCAAACACCACCATCTGTGCCATTTCCTTGCTGGGAACAACCTGCCTTGATGAATATCTCTCTGATCTGGTTTTAGAGCCAAGAGCCCACAGTCAGCTCCTAGGATGGACTTGGATGTGACAAGTGCCATGGGGAAGTCATCCATCTGAAGGCCACCCAAACAACCCAATGATTTTCCCCCTGACTGACTCCATAAGGCAAGAAGGGAGCAACAATGAGTGGCCATGATGAGCCCTTGAGGCAAACCCCAGTGGTGATAACCACAACTTGGCCCTAAACAGCACAAGGAGTGGACTGCCCAGCACATCCCTGTACATGTGCTGGCCAAGCTCTTCTCTTTCTCTCCTTCCTTCTCATCACTTCAACTAACTGTTCACACACCACTGCATCTGCAGGTGTGCTTGGTGCAGTCAGTCCCAGAAAAGAATCAGTGTTTAATGCTGCGATGCAGCACACAATGGGTTGGTGCTACAAGGATGCTGAAAACACACTGCACTGTGGTCAAGGAGGAGACAGGGTGATGGGGAGGGAGGGAATCAGGCCCCTGGCTTTCAGTGCCCAGTGCCAAAAAGCCCCAGTTTTAATGGGTTTCACCACTTTGAGTCATTTATGTTAGTGGGGTAATGAAGTCATGTGTAAATGTTAGATTTAGCTTTCGGCTGTCAGCTGTTCCCTCTTAAAACAACTAAGGAGAAGGAGACCCAGAGCGGGTGAGGGGAAAAGAGAGGCTCTCTGGTGAAGTGGGGTAATAAATTACAGGAGCAGTTCTTGGGCTGCCAATTTAACACCATAAATCAAGGCCTGGGTATTACCCAAGCGCTCCCAGCGGAGGGCTGTCGGGTCAGAACGACCACCTTTTCAAATCCTGGAAATGAAATCTTCCTAAATGCTGACCAACCTCATCCCTGCCAGGAACAGTAATTTATTGCCTTATTAAAGGGCAGGAATAGGGAGAGGAGTGAGTGAGGGGGGAGTTGCCTGTGGCCAAACCCCCAGCTCTCAGCCCCCAAAGGCATGCAGCAAACCCTTTCCCCTCACCCCATATCCCAGACAAGGGGTGCCCCCGCATTGGCATGAGCCAGTGGAGCAATCCCACCTGCCACGTGCCCACCACAGGGGCTGTTGTTTTAAGTCAGCACCAGCCAGGGACTGATTTTGGTCTCCACTTCTATGATGGATTTAGGAGGTCACAGCCACAGCCATAAATGATGAAGAGGGGGATTTAAAAATAGGCTCTGTACGGCTGTTTCCCTCTGTGGTACCTTGTGGCATGGTGGGGGAGAGGAAAGGGAAAGGGGATGGGTGCTGCCAGGGCATCTTCCAAGTGCTCGTGTATGAAACAGTGGCCCCACTGCAAGGGAGTGCAGTGCAGTGATTGCACAGGGGACAGGGCACCGATGTCCCTGGTTGCCAGCCCCAGCTCCACAAGGCCGTGACCAAGAGCAGGAGACATGTTATGTCCTGCTCTGCCCAGCCCAGGGGTGTTCCCACAGGGACATTTGCCCCCAGATGCAGAGGGGCCCGTGATCACTCACATTGAGGGCTGGTGTGGGATGAAAACATATCCAGAGCCAGCAGAACCTTGCCCTATCTAACCTAGGAGGAAGGTATTAAAAGAGAATAAACCAGCATAGAGGCAAAGAAGAAATGATACCTGGGGTAGAGGGAGGATGAGATTCCCAGACTGCTGCCTGGCTGCTGTGTTCCCATATGGGGTGATTTTGTCATAAATACAGATTCTTCCACTCTGCTGAGAACTGACCTGGGTCTGTCAGACCCTCATAAGGGAGGACAATGAGTCCAGGACTCGATGGCCTCTTATCACAGCTTCCCATCAGAACATTGCATTCCCCCTCGGTACCAGAAGGCAGCTGCTCTGGAGATGCACTTCATCCCCCGTGACTGTCCCGGCTGCCTGCCTGCTGACCTGCTCCAGCAAAAGAAAGGCTGCAAGCCCTGGGCTGATGCCACATCCTGACCCCTGGTTGTTGCTGGAGGCCACAAGCAGGGGCATGGAAGGAAGATTTAAACTTAATTACTTCTCCTGCCTCCTCGTAAAGCCAGTGGTCATCAGAATTGTCCTGAAAACACAGTGAGAGAAACTTAATACAGAAACCTCCCTGTTGCTGTGTCAGGAAGCCCTCTGGCTGCACACATCCAAAGGTCTGAATGCACAGTAGCATTAAACCTTCACTGCTTCAGACAGATTTTGTTGGAACAAATTAACTCTGTGAGATTCACTCCGTGTCTGCAAGAGGACTGGGAAGGGAAGCAGGAAAAGGGTTTGTTGTTGCTAAAGGAGACTAGCAGGAAGAGGCAAGCCAGGTGCCAAGATGCTGCTGACCACAGAAAGTCCTGGTTTAGGGCCACCTATGAGCTAAGTTTTTAATGTCTCCTTAATGTAAACGGTCTGGTTGGGACATCTGGCTGTCAGCATGGCTCCTCGCAAGCAGCTGTTTGCAGTAACCTGTGGCTTTCATGGAAACTGGGCTCACGAGGGCTCTGGGGTGATGTATTTATTACACAGAGGCAATCAACTTCCCTCTTGTCGCTCCGGTTTATGAGGGAACATTTACTGCGAAGCTGAGGCTCATCTGATAAACATCTCAAGGTAGGAAAATGAACGTCCCCCCGGGAAGGAGAAGAGGCTGTCAGTTCCAATCGTGTCACAAGGTGGCCTCCATTGGCACATCCTTACTCTCCTCCTGCTAAGTCAGTGCCTCTGCTTCTGTCCAAGCTGGATGGCAGAGCTTTGCTCTTGTCAAGGGCCTGGCACTGGCTGCTGTGGTGTTTGTAGATGCTTCCCCTTGGCTCCAAGTCACATATTGCTCAAGTAGAGAACAGGGGCACTGCTAGGAGCTCATCTGGCTTGGTGAGGAAGGCAGACAGCAGCCGAATCGACCACTGGCTCTAGATGTAGTGTGGTACAGTCAGGCAAGATGGGCAGTTTGAATGTCACTTTGTACCTCTCATGACCTGATGCAGGTGTCAGGTTAGATAGCATCCTTCAGTAAGTGTGGTGGGTCTCACGTAACCGAGGAAATAAAGATCTGTAAGAAGAGGCTGATGGTTCCCAGGGATTTAAAGAGAGAGGAACAACTGGAAAGGACAAAGAAGTCTGCAGTGTCATCAAGGGAGGAGAAGGGCAGTGGGGAGGATGAGGATGGCTCTGTGCCAGAGGCTAATGGACTACCAAAGAAACTATGACCAAGGTCATCTCTGGAGGAGGGCAAGCCCCAGACCAGCTTGGATTTGTGTCCAGGAAGGATATAAACTGTTGTGAGGAGCTGTCATCTGGTGTTATAGGCAGATCCTTAGCAGTATCTAACAAGCAGACAGAAGCAGAATGCTTCCTAAGGGGCTGGGTGGCAGTCTGGCCTTTGCCAGGACACTGCCAGCACCCTTGGTGCAACGTACTTCATGTACCTTTGATATCTTAGAGTCACTGGGGTTTGCAGACGCAGTCCCTCTGGAAAGGTTCCTCTTCATACTCCCAGAACCAATCCTCTCCCAGCCCTCCTCAAAGCATGAAATGTATGGTAAAGAGGAAATACTTCTAGCATAAAGGTGTATATAGGTAACAGATGAGGTGCTGTGCATCCTTGCACAGTGTCAGGGGCACCACAGGGCTAAAATTTAGGAGGACCTTTCTAGTGCCTATATCAGCAAGCTGAATTATTCTTTTGGGACAGAGGGAAGGTGGAAAAGGGAATTTTGGAAACTTTTATGGTCTGTATGGCAACCATATACCACTGTGAGAATAAACACACGCCAAGGCAGATAGATAGAGAAATAAATAGAAGGAAACGTTCATGAAAGGTACTATTTAGAAGAGCCAAGTTTATCACATATCGATTGCTCAATCATTGACCCCTCTGATGGTGTCAAACAGTCAAATCTACACACAAGTAATAATCTGTTCACCAGCACCTCAGCTCTGCCCTTCCAGGGGCTCAAAACTGTTTTCACATAGGATTAATCCCCCTGCAGCGGGGCGTTTGCATTGCCTCACATGTCCCCAGCCACACAAGGAGGTAACAGGAGCCCAAAGCTAGACGTGGGACAAGTGGTCCTCTCCTTCAGTGTTCACAGGGAATCTTTCCTGGGTGTGGAGGAAGCCAATGTGAATGCAGGATGGCAGAACGGATCTGTCCTGGGTGCAGAATCCACTTTGGTCCTGGAGGTCACGTCATGTTCCTTGACACTAGCAAAAACCGCCCAGGAGGGATTCTGCTGCTCCTCATTACCTGGCTCTTTGGCATGCAGGAATACTACAGCGTAAGGATGGACTTGTCCTGTATTCCTCAAACACCCCGACGTGTACAGCTGCCTCTGTACTGCAGCTCTTGGTACCTAATGCTTGATGCACACACCACTCAACACATACACACCTGCTGCATGTTTGCTCCATCCCCTCAGTCACCCTTTCCAAGCATCCACCCTGCAATTCATCAGGACATCTCTGAACCCTGGGGCAGCCATGGGCTCATCTACCACGGCTCTGCAACTGAAGAGGATCTGAGTCGGTCCCAGTTTACTCTCTTGTCCCAGGCCTAATTTACACCCTTCAGCTCTTCCAACACACCCAGCTCATCTGCACTACCTGCCTGCGTCAGGCTGGTTGCTGCATGTCCCACACACACCCATCCAAAGACCTCCAAGCTGCTATATCTGCCATAACCACTCATCCAAAGATTGAGTGGGACCTGGTGGTCCTAGGGGATGACAGCTTGGTGACCACCAAAAGGGCACTTCTCTCAGATACAAGGAAAAGGCAGAGACGGCCACATCCACAGTGGCCAAGCAGAAGTGTGCCCCAGGCACTGGTGCAGGGGAGAGTGCAGGGAAGGGACAGGTACCTGGGCCCCAGCTCGTCCTCACTACGCCACACGAAGTCTCCAAACTTCTCGTAGTGGGAGTTGTAGTGGTGCTGGACTCGGAAGAGCATGGAAGCGGAGACCTCCATCAGCGTGTTGTAGGCTGTCTGCTGCTCCTTCCCACTGGTGTAGCCGTTGTAGAGGTTGTAGATTTTGTCAGCTATCTCTGGAAAGGATCAGGGGAATGGGATTAATGAACAGGGGTGGGCATCTGGGGTGCCTGCTGGTCCCTTGGGATTGCCTGCAGCAGTATCTGGTGACTGGGGGAGCATTTAAAGACTCCAGCAATTCTCCATGAAGGAATGGGAAGAGGAGGAGGGCTGCAAACACAGCTTTACCCTCTCATGTAGGGCAGGCAAGCTCTTCCCTAATTCACCAGAACAAAAGCAGTTGCACAGCTATGATGCTAAAGGATAGGAAGAATACAAGGCTGTTGGTAACAAGATGGTACTTCAGCCACAAATACTGCGCATCATCTTTGTGGTATCTACTAGAGCCGCTCAGATGTATTAAACAAGAGGGTGAACTCTGCTGTAGAAAAGGATCTTTCTTTAGAGTTGAAAAATGCACAAAACTCCATTCCCTCCCTTCTCTGTAGTCTCCTGTTTGCTTACTTTTCCTGGTAATGCTCATCAAGAACACGGAATAAAGCATTAATCAAAACTTCCTTTTGTGTGCTTTTCAGAATAGAAAGCAAGGAAGAAAGAAAAGAGGTAACCTGCCTTTCACATAGAGGAATCTTTAAATCTGAAAGCAGCCAAAAGCTCTGGGCATAAGAACAAAAGGTACTGGCTTCAAACCTCAAAAATGCAGATGTGCAAAAGCAGCTGGGCTTTTACTGGTGTTTCTGATTCGGAACCAAACCAGCTGCCACCAGCATCCTCCTAAACACCCAGAGCTGAATAGAGGCAAAGCAAAATTAGCAGGAAATGTCTTTTGTCATGGCAAATGAGGCACCTGATCACTGACCTTCTGCCTTGCTGTCATCTACCAGCGGGCAGGCTGTCCTCAGGGTGACCGTGCTCGGCTCTGAGTGTCTCCCTCGCGTATCCACTGCGTAAAGGGTAAATCTGGAAGGCAGGAAGGAGAAGGAAAACAATGCCTTTATCACCCAATCCCACACCATGGGGTTGTTATAGGAACCGGCCTTCACAAGAGGAAGCAAGAATGGGGTCAGGTTTGCCGTCTCAAGGAGATGCGAGATGGGCTTAGAATAGGAGAGCACCCAGGGACAGGAGGCCACCATGTCCCCATGCAGCACGACGGACCCCCTCCATCCCTGGAAGCCCTGTGGGGCTGCACCCTGCAGCTGCCTGACTGCAAGAGGGTGTAAACACCTCCAGGGCTGCTTTGCCATGTGCTGATGCAAACGTTATAATGCTCTGGCGTCTGCAAGCCGGGCTCCTCTGCGGCCCTCCTGAGACTGAGCAGTATTTCCTGGTGTAAGCGGGCTCTGTGCTGACAAGTGACAGCTCGTACACATTCTGTGAACGGCCTTGAGGTTGTTTTCTCCCTCATTTCCCCACCAGGGTGGGGTTGGTAAAAGGGTGGGAATGATAATTTCACACTCGAAGCTAATGGAGAGCATCTGACAGTAAAATACGGCTTTTGTGTTGGATGAAGCATTCAATAAACAGGCTGTGGCTGCATGGGATGTCCAGGGATGCTGAGCACAGAGCCCTGGTCAGAGTATCAAAGCTCCAAGAGCTTTTTCACAGCAGGGGTGACAATCTTCTGTCCACTCTCCCAAAAGGCACTGGTTCATATTTATTCACTCCAAGCCAGGCATGGAAACTCCAGCTTGGCTTTGACGAAGCGCGGGAGCTGGCTTGAACCCCTCGGAGGTTGGAGATGCCTGGTGGTGGGGTACCCAGCTCCCAGGAGACAGCACAGCCCCACTCCTCATCCTAAACCTGAGCAGCTCTTGCAAGTGAGTTTAAAGAGTCCCATAAAAGCAGCTGAAGCTTAAATGGGATTGAGACCTTGGGGTGTGTTTACTTAAGGAATGGTCCTAACTCCCCAGCATCCTTCATGGGGGCAGAGCAATGCCTTCCTTATCCTCACCCCACACACGAGCCCCCTCTCTCCTCCCGGCTGCACCCCACGCACGTGCCTGATAAGAGCTGCCATTTGCACAGTAGCAATTCCCAGCACAGGACCCATTCTCCCTGAACAATTAGCCTTAGTTCCTTAACAATACTTGCTATCTGAAAGGATGCCAGCAGCCTGCCAAGGAACCAGCTTGTGTGTAGGGGCAACTCCCATTTTCACTAAGCTGGGCCATGCAGAGGATGCACACTCTCAGCTCACCCATGGAGATGCTATTTAACTCTTTGGCATGACATCAATTTCCTTAATTTACAAGGAATGTTGCTGAGAGTGGGAGCAGCTTGGGAAGGATGTCCACAGCTTCACAAGTACCACACACAGGCTGTTCACTCGCTATAATTAAGGGACAGCAATAGAGTAATAGGGTAATAGCGAATTTAGGGCAGGAATCTAACTTCAGCATCCCATTCCAGATGTACCACCTCCTTGCAGTAGACAAAGGGTTCAAGGTGAGTAAGGAGTCTCCTGCTGTAAGTAGATAAGGGATGTGTCTCTGCAGCTTGGCAGCATGAATCCCTCTCTTTCCAGGCCCAGAAAGCAACAGCAATAGGAGCACCCAGTGTTGGGTGGGGGGACCTCAGCCCCGGTGAGATGAGGAATTCTGCATTGAGAGAGCTGAACAACGCTCTTCTTGCTCACCAGTGCAAGCACAACAAGCAGTAAGAGGGCTCAGCATGCAGGTTACCGCTGCGTGCTGCTCTCCATCCCCATCCTGGGGCCACTTGCTTAGCCTCAGCAGCTGGGTTGTTGTGTTTTCTTTCTCAAATGGGTGGGCACAGCTAATGTGTAACCTCTGCTCTGCCTTGTAGCCGCTCAGGCAGCAAGGCTCCATTAGCAATCAGTGCCAGAGCACTTTCCATGAAAAACAGCAGACTTTTATCCCAACACAGTTGTAATATTCAGCAATTAGTGCCCACATCACCTAGTCCATTGCCAGGGGGGTCAGGAAGATTGGTTGGGTGTTAAAGCGTATCCACCCCTCTGGGTGATGTTAAAGACCTATGTTAGCCCTTTGACTGCACTTTTCCCCTCTGCCCAGCACACACAAGAACAAAGTCATTCAGCTGCCAAGAGCAAGAGCATCTGTACTGGTCAGGCCTAGGTTAAAAAATACATACCAACAAACAAGCCCTTCATTTCATCCTTTTTTTTTCAGATGATAGAAGAAAAAACCCCATAAATGTAAATGGAAAACATCAGAATCAAAGTGATTTTGATCTGCTCAAAACCAGTGTTTTTTTGAGGAAAAAGAAAAATACTTGCTTTACCTCACCTGAAACCAGCCCTCTTTCAAGAACCTCAGAGGAAAACTCTTCATTTCCATTCACTCGGAATGAGATGTTATGGAATCAGCACCAGTAAATCCAGCCTTGGTGGAAGCTGGTTGGCAGCACACAGCCCTCTGCACCTCTCCAGGCCCTTCCAGCGGTGATCTCAGAAGGTTTTAACATTAATTACGGTCCAAAAGATCACCCTGGAGCACAGCAGTATTAATAGCTCTGTTTATCAGTGGTAAACAGAGACACATGAGGTGAAGCATCGTGACCCAGAGAGGCTCGGTGACATGAACAGTTTGGAAACTCAGGAGATGATGGTTTCCAATCTTGCTCTCAAACCACTTGACCACTCAGCAAAACACTCTTATGGGCAGTTAATGGCACTGTGCAGAGCGATGGGGTTTATGTTTTACTTTGATTCCCAGAAGCAGACAATAATGAAGAGAAGAGAGTGCAAAGATCTGCAGCTCAGAGTAAACCTGGTATTAACAGGAGGATCTTGCTTACTGCATCTAAGAGAAGCCTCCAGCAGATGCAACCGAGGTGCCACCAGCAGGGATAGGAGCAGCATGGGACCCAACAGGGCACAAAGGTGGTGGGACATGAGGGAGCACAACCACACGGGAGGGATGGGGAGGTCTGCATATAAACAAGGGGAAAGCTGCAGCAAGCACGACTGAGGGAGGGAGCTGGTGGGCTCGAGTCCAGTGTTCTGAGCCAAGGACCGAAGCAGGCAGCATCCCCACCGACAATGATGGAGCTGCACCTGACAATGCCAACCCTGATAATTTGCAAAACAAAACCAATGAGGCCGAAGAGCGGTTCCGAGTGTTCTGCCCAAGGCAGGGGATCTCTGGAGTGAAGTCAAAGCCAGAAACAAAAAGGTCCCAGACCCACACTGAGTGCCTGAAACACGTCAGACAACCTGGAATGCCATATGGTAGCTACGACCTGACAGAGCCTCCTTCAGAACCTGGAGGTGTTTTGTTTAGCAATCAACTTTCCTCACGATGGTTTCTCGTGTTTTCCTGTGCTTTACAAAGGAGCTTGGGGCTACCTGCTACTGTCTCACAGCTGATCCTCTTTTTCATGAGTGCCTTCAGTAAGAGCACACATGAACACTTGTTTTTCTACAAATACTAAGACGTATTTTGCCCAAAGAGGTCCCAAAGCGCATTTCACCACTCCAAGCACGTATGCTCTTGGCAGAGTTCAGCCCTCCATGCCTGGAAACGCTGCCACCTCTGCAGCAAAACACAGCGGATGAAATCCTATAAAGTAATGCTGCTTAAATGTTTACTACTAAACTCAAACCCATTGGGACCTGAAGGAACTTTCAGAGAGAGAGAGAGAAGGCAATTAACATTTGGCCTCATGAAATGTCAACACCTTCCTTGTAGATACCCCACCCAGCATTGGCTGAAGCCTGGATTTTATCACTAGGCTCAAGATGCTTCTTGGGGGAAGAAGAGAAAGCAGAGGGGGATGTTTAAGCTCTGATTCCTGGAATCCAATGAGTGTGGAAGATGGTTAATTGCATTTGAAATAAGGAATATTAAAGAACAGAAAAATAACAGAAATATTTCTATTTTTCTAGTTTTCCATTTTAAACGTTTCTCAGTCCAGAGAAAAAAATAACTCAAAATACAAACTTCTACAGGCACTAAGGCTCTACTACTTCTCAGGCTAAGAATGAAGCCCCAGAAGATGTTATTTATTTATAGACACCAATGTCAGCTCATGTTTTTTTCACTTCCTCTCATGATACTCATGTTTGAGTGCTTTACTCATGATCCTTACTTGCGGGAAGGGAGATAAGAACTTCTGCATCTGACCTTCCTTAGCTTGGCGGCTCATGTCTTTATATCCCATAGAGATACCACAGGCATTTCTGTTCTGCCTTGCGCTCTGCTCAGAATCATAGAATAATAGAATAGTTTGGGTTGGAAAGGACCTTAAGATCATCAAGTTCCAACCCCCCTGCTGTGGGCAGGGACACCTTACCCTAAACCATATCACCCAAGGCCTCGTCCAACCTGGTCTTGAACACTGCCAGGGATGGAGCATTCACAGCTTCCCTGGGCAACCCATTCCAGTGCCTCACCACCCTAACAGGAAAGAATTTCCTCCTTATATCCAATCTAAACTTCCCCTGTTTAAGTTTTAACCCATTACCCCTTGTCCTATCACTACAGTCCCTAATGAAGAGTCCCTCCCCAGCATCCCTATAGCCCCCCTTCACATACTGGAAGGCTGCTCTGAGGTCTCTGTGCAGCCTTCTCTTCTCCAGGCTGAACAGCCCCAACTTCCTCAGCCTGTCTCCATACAGGAGGTGCTCCAGTCCCCTGATGATCCTCGTGGCCTCCTCTGGACTTGTTCCAACAGTTCCATGTCCTTTTTATGTTGTTTATTATCCTGGCTCTCCTGCTGCACTTCCTTCTGGTTGGGATGCAACACTCCTGAGCTTGCAGCAGGTGATCCTTGAATATCAACCAACAGTCTTGGACCCCCCTGCCCTCTAGGGCTGTACCCCACGGAACCTTAACTAAGCAGGTTCCTGAAGAGGCCAAAGTCTGCTCTTTTGAAGTCCAGGGCAGTGAGCTTGCTGCACACTCTTCTCACTGTCCTGAGGATCTCAAATTCGAGCATCTCATGATCGCTGCATCCAAGGCTGCCTTGGAGCATCACATTTCCAACGAGCCCTTCCTTGTTGGTGAGCACGAGGGCAAGCATGGCACCTCTCCTTGTCAGCTCCTCTATTACTTGCAGAAGGAAGTTGTCTTCCACACAATCGAGGAACCTCCTGGATTGCTTGTGCTGGGCCGTACCGTCCTTCCAACAGATGTCAGGGTGGTTGAAGTCACCCATGAGAACAAGGGCCTGCGAGCGTGAGGCTTTTCCTATCTGCCTATAGAGTGCTTCATCTGCAGATTCTCCTTGATCAGGTGGTCTGTAACAGATCCCCACAGTAATGTCTCCCATAGCTATATTCCCTTTAACCCTGACCCACAGACTCTCTGTGGACTGCTCACCTGTCCCCAGACACAGTTCCATACTCTCCAGCCTATCCCTAACATAAAGGGCAACTCCCCCTCCCAGCCTGCCAGGCCTGTCCTTCCTAAAGAGCCTGTAACCTTCCACTCCAACACTCCAGTCATAGGAGCCATCCCACCGTGTTTCTGCGATGCCTATTATATCATACCCCCATAGACGTGCCCACATCTCTAATTCCTCTTGCTTGTTCCCCATGCTACAGATGTTTGTATAGAGGCATCTGAGCCGAGCTCCAACTGAAGCCGGCTCATTGGCTGGAGCAGCTGGGATATCTCTACATTGCACCAAGCATTTATTATAGGTTCTGGCAACTGACTGGTGTCTTCCTGAAGCCTTTGGGCTTGTGTAGCTGCTCAGTGAGATGCTGTACTGCAAACAGGCTGGCTGGGCTGCTGAGATATGGGCCCTATAAGGAGTCAAAGTCCTGCAGGTGCCAAACACCCATGTTAAGTAACTGGGTGCCTGCAAGTAGCTGGCTGCATCCAAAAGCAATGGCTGTGGGGCAAACCCGTGCTGTGCTAAGGAAAGCCCTGCACCACATGAATGGAGGAAAAGGCAGAGATGCTGCTGCCGAGCCCAGCAGAAATATGGTCTCATGCTTTCCAAAGTGGTGCAACCACAAGATGCTCTCGACAGTTGGCTGGAGCTTGGCTGATAAGCCTGGGCTCAGCACCTTGCTCCTGCAGCCACAAGACTACTGCTGAGCTCCAGGAGCCTGGTGCAGGGTAGACCTGGCCACTGTCACACAGTGCACTGGATTCCCTCTCCCCTGGTAGTGTGGGTACCACTGCCCACCATGCTGAGCACAAGAACACAGATCCCAACCTGTGTGGCATCACCTCGGTGTTACGTGCACATCCTGCCATCACCTTCTTGTGGATCACAGCTTGTCCATGCCTTCTGCACAGCCCAGGGTCTCTGGGCTCACATTCAACCAGCACTGCTGAGGCTGGTCCAGCGTGCTGACATGCACACATCACACCCCTGCTTTGCCAGCCCTTCTTGCTTCCTGTTCCAGCTACAAAACAAGTCAAGAGGCCCCTGTTTAAAAGCTCTCAATGGTCCAGCTCTTGGCAATCCCCGTGTCTCTGCTCCTCTGTCATGTCAGCATGGGGACTGAGCATGAGGGACCTGGGGCCAGCAACACTCTGAATGTGCCCAGGCACAGGCAAGTGCAGAGCAGAGCAACCAGGAAGAGTGCCACAAACGCTGCACACATCTTTATGCTCGGGGGACCCATGAGCACAAACTGTTCTTTCCCAATCTTGTAGTACCTTCGGCTCCCAGACACCAAGATGAGGGGCTTGCTGGAGGCAGCCCAGAGGTGGGAAGGCTGACGGGGTTGTGTGTTTCTTTATCCCAGTACTCACAGTAGAGCATCATCTTGGTGAGTGTAGCAAAGCTTCTTGTGGCTGCTAAAGCCAGCAATAAATTTGCCCAAAGTTTCCCTGAAAGACTATTCCTGAAAGGTGGGGGAGCCCAGGGGGGTTGTGGGGAGGAGCACAGCTATGGGTATTTTAAGCCCAGCTGCAAGCTGCAAGCCTGCAGCTGCAGGTGCATGCATGGTCCACAGGGCACTCATCACCCCTGTCTCCCCAGCATGGGCTCACACATCTCCTGCTGAGCCTCCCAGGCACTTTCATGGATGGCCATGGAGCAGGAGTGAAGCTCGCCTGCCAGCAGCATGCATGGGAAGGGGTGTGTGTGTTTAGTGCAAGCATTTCCAATTCAGAACCCATTACAATTTAAAAAGAAATCAAATCCAATAAAAGCAGCCCATCCACGCAAGCCACAGGAATGCAGCTCAGCTTGTTGGCAACTCTGCCATTTGAAATCATCTAGCAAGGTAAATGAGAACAACCCCCTCAAGTCTCTGCAGCAAACAGCAAGCAGACAAAGAGCAGGGAGTGGGTTTTAGAAGGAGAGGATTTCTCGGTGTCTTTGCTGGGCTCTGACTTTGGGCTGATCGCTTATGCCATGCCTGTGTCCATGGTGCCAGAAAGCAAGCTGGTACCCTGGCATGACCACACTGCTTCCCTACCAATGGCTCTGCTGGAGGCTTGGGATGTGGGCTAAGCTTTACAGGGCAGTGGACATCCTTGTGCTGTCTCCCAGGCTGGCACCATTGTAGGTATTACAGCAATCAGATGCTCCTGTTGGGGCATTTGAAGCCTGGCAGGAATAGGGTGTTGAGCTGAGGACAAGGGGCTGTGCTATGACCTCGGGCTGTCCCAGAGGGAACAGCTCAGTGTGGAAAAGAAAGAGGAGAAGCAGCTCACCATGGAAGAGGGCACAAAGGGATGCAACACCAACCTGCTACCAGTGAACTGCTGCTTACGCACCATACATACCATTCTGCAGAAGGACCCATGGCTTTTGCTTTGCACAGCCATCATTTTTGGCTCTGCCTTTCTGCAGAGCCTGCACCGCACTAAGGGAACAGTGCACAGAGCCATCTTGAACACAAACCATCTTTTAGAAAGCTCTCCTCACAGTTGTACTACCCAAGAAAAGTACCTTTTATAACTGGGCTTATTTTAACCATCTGCGACATGTGACCTTGCTCCCATCAGTATGATGGAGGAACAGGTTAGCAGCGATGCTGGTGTCACAACAGAGCATGAAGCTTTGCTGTTACACGAATACATGAGGCTGTCAGGAAACTGTTCTCACCATTCACACCTTGTTTTTTCCAGGACAGCAAATGTCGTGAGACTAATCATTACCCTTCAACAGATGCCTCTCAACAATACCAGAGCACAGTTGTCAGATGGAGGGAAACAAATGTACCTGCCACAACACGCCTCAGGTGTTTGATGCCTTTTGGAAGTGTATAAACCAGTGCCCATCAAATACTCCTGGCAGGAGGAAAAGCACGGGATGCTCAGCAGGCTTGCTCAAGTGGGGCTGGGGACAGGCTGGCACAGCCCTGGGTCCATGTCTGCTCTGTCAACCCTGGGGAAGTCACCCAGGGTTACCCACACTGCAAGGTGACCCTGAATTGCAGCTGATGCTATGTCCATGCTCCAAAACGCTGACTTGAGAACGTGGTACTTCTCATGGGGAGGACAGGGCCACTTAATGCTGCTGCGTTATGGGGATGCAACAAGGGACATGTCATTTTGGTGTCCCAGCATCCCACCACTGAGGTGTTCTGCAGCACCCACGGCATGTACCACAAACCCCACTGCTACCATGCACAACAAGAGACACAGAAACTAAAGCAGCATAAGATGCCTTCTTACCCAACACCAGGATTTGCCTGAGGCAGTGGCTGCTGTGCCCTGGAAACTGGGTGGCACTGGGGAGATGATGAGAAGGAGGAGAGGCTCATAGGACACATCTGTACACAAGGTCAACCCCCAGGTAGAACGAACAAGGTAGCTCAGTTCCAGTCATATCAGCTCGAAAGCTGAGGAATGGGAAAATGCTGCTCCATGACTTTTGGCACTGAGATGCTCTCCACACAGCACTGGGTAAGCATTGCACGCTGCTCCAGGTCTCCTAGAACTTGCTCGCTCTCTCCTGAACTACAAGGCCATGAAGAGCCAAAACCTGCAGCATGCAAGGTGTCAGTGCTGTTCCCCCTGATTCCCTCCTGCACGCACGCAGATGCTGCACGCCTGAGCCAAGCTATAATGCAGTTTCACTCAGCTCTCACTCCTTACAGCACTTCATCAATCTTTTTGTTTTCAGATCCCTGTCAAACAAGATCCAAAGCGAGGACAAAAGGGAAAGAAAGAAACTCATTAAAAGGCCGGATCATTTATGGCTACTGCCTGGATCCATTGCCTCCTCGCTGGAGAAACCCCTGGTAGGACATTCGCCTTCCCAGCCTCAGCTGCAACATCTCAATTTCCCTCGAAACTCTGTCAATAAACCCCACTAGAGCAGCGATTCCCAGTACTGCCATGGCTGTGAAAGATGGCCTTGATACACAGGCCACCTTCTGTTCCCTGGAGCCCTGCTCCTGAATGATACCTGTGTTGGAGGGCCAAGATCCCACAAGGAGCCCCTTTGCCAGCCGGACACCTTGCAAGCGGCAGTGCCAAGATTGCCTGAGGCCAAAACGTGTTTCACTAGAAATGAGGGAAAGATGCCAGCCGGTGTCAGCAGGGCCATGGATTCACCCCAGAAGGTGCAGCATGGTCCCTGCAGCCCTCCCGGCTGCTGCGACCATAGGGTGCCTTCACCACCCCAGGGCCGAGAGCACCAGCAGTGCCCCGTCCCCCTTGCCCTTCTCTCTACCTTACACATATCCTCCTTTGTCACCCCTGCTCCTTTCAACCACTGGCAAGGAGCAGATAATTGCTCCCTCATTCCTCCCCCTTAAAAAGGTTTCTATTTCCCCGGTGCGTGGCTCACATTCAGAGTACATCCTTTCAGAGGCAGCTTTACACCAAGAACAAGCTTCTCTGGAGATGAGGGTCACTGTGCTGCACAAAGCTGCTGGTGGAGATGGGATGTGCATGTGAGAGAACAGCTCCTTGGCACGGCAGCAGAACAGCACACCCAGAAAAGCTGCCCTGACTTGAGATAACGTTAACACAGCCTATGTTACACCCCTGGGGCTTTAGCTTTTAGGCGTGCTCCAAGGAGCAAGTGTTTTATTAGCTTTAAGATGCCCAGTAGACCCCACAGGGATGGTCCCTGAACTCTAAGGACAGGACAATGGCAGAAAAAGCAGGGTCACTATGGAATTCCCAGCACTGGGGAGGATGGATAATGGGTGTTGGTGTTCGAGGTCCATATTTCTTGGCAGTGGTGGCCTGCTTTCATCCTGCTGGCTGTGAGGATGAAGATTTGCAGATAGGCTTTATAAATGCAACGCAGCAAGAACTGGGCCAGCTCTTCATCGTCTCTACTGCCTATCCCAGTGCTTGAGGAAAGGTGTTCCCTAGCTCTGCATGGCAAGGCCAGAGAAGGTCCCACGTTACCCAGGATGTGATTCTAGCATCGTTTGGTGGAGAGAAAAACCAGAAGGAGGTGGTGCTGAGCCACTAGCAGCTGGTGCTTTTGTCTCCAGTGAAGCAAAAGCAGCTCACCCCAGCCTGTTGAGCACCATTCCCTGTTATGCTGGGACTCCCAGGAGATCCCAAACAAAGCCCTTGGACCAAGGTCAAACGAGCTACCCCCAACTCCTTGTGCTGCTGGAACAATTCCCCCCATGCCACGGCTCAGATTGATGCCCGAGGCTGTGAACTGCAGGGGTTCATCCTGCTCCAGATGCAGAATATCAGTGGAGCTGGTGATGGATCGAGCTGCCCTGGGTGCAGCATGGCCAGGGAGGGCTTTCCCCAGGCTCTGCATCCCACGTTTCCCACATGTCCCTGCAGCCTTCACACAGGACCATGACACCCATCAATCCGCTCCGGGTCTCCACTCCCAGGGTCAGGGTATCCCCAGGCAGCACCCACATCCTCTCTCCCTTCCACTGCAACACTTTCTGCTCTCCCATTAGGCCAGGGACCACCCTGCCCCTCTTCCCTCAGCCAGACACCCCAAAGCCTCCAGCTCCACGAAGGTTGTGTGTTGAGGGGTAAGTCATCAGTCTGAGGTTTTGCTTGTCTTCTTTGCACAGATCTATGGCTGGGTGGCTCTCAGCCCCATCTGAAAGCATTAGCCCTGTGTTCTCCCAAGAGAAATCTATCACTTTAGTACCTTCCTTGGGCTACCTCTAGGACAGCTGCAATCCTACTTCTATGAAGAGACAGCAGGGCTCGGGCAGGCTGCGGCTGCAGGAGATGAGAAGGCTGCTCAGAAGGAGAGGGGGAATAAATCAAACTCTTCCTCCAGTTGTGCCAGGGAGAAAGGAGAGAGGAGCGAGGCCCTGGACCCCTGTGGTGAGCTCCACAATGGAAATGTTCACAGCTCACCATACCAGCCGTTCAACCTACCAATGCTCTGCAAAGCCTGGCCATCACCGGCCCTTGGGAGATGTGGGGAGAGGAAGGTTGTGACCCTTGGCAAATTGGGAAACGTTGGCCCCTCCCAAGCTCACAGTCATTCTAAACAAGAACCAGACACTCCACAGTTTGCTACCCCTGGAGATCCCCTTGGTAGGGCTTGTTCTCATCATCCTGGGGGCTTGGCTTCCATCTGGGCTGCTGGTTGAAATCCAGCCCCGGCTGGTAGCGACTTCAAAAGGCAGTGTCATCTGAGGAGTAGTGGGTGGTCCACGTCAAGCGAGTCAATGGCTGACTGTTCTTATACGAGCCACCACAATAGGGCCTCCTGCTTGACAGCTTCAGAAGAATGGTAAAGGGCTGCATTGACTGCAGGGAGCGGGGCCGAGGGTGGTCCCGCTGGTGCGGGGCCAGTCACCTTCGCAGGCTGGCACGGGGAGGTGGTTGTGCACCCCTGCGAGCAGAGGCTGTCCATCTATCTACGTTGGGTTTGTCCCCGAGCACTGTTGGCCAGCCTTAGCTTCACCCTTTGCAACAAAGCAAAACAAAGCACGACAACAATAACTGCCCACAAGGGAACAGTTCGGAGGAGGGGGATGCCTCCTTTTGCCGCATCCCAGGGTCCAAATAAGCAAGAGACATCCGTCGTGCTGGGTTATGGGAGCAGCAAGAGCAGCCAATGGGGCCCTGCAATGACCCCACAATGTTGGCATAGGGGGAGGACAGTGGCAATGCAGGGATGCTGTGTGCAGCGAGCCCCAGGTCCTTCCATGCCCTGAGGCCCTGAATCAAGAGGGAAGAGGGCAAGGGGCTGGCAGGAGGCAGGAGATTCTCACAGCACCACAGGCAGGGAGGGAGGAGGGTGGTGGGGAGGACCCGAAACAAATAATAAAAACAAAATCCCAGTAAGCACGTTAGAATTCGTTTGAAGTGCAGAGGAGCTTTCAGGCAGGGTTATGTACGTCTCCCAGCCCGGCGTGATTTACACATTCTTTGCAAGCAAAGGAATCTTCCCTGATTTGAAGTAAACCAGATGTTTTGGGGTTTTCTCCCCCACCCCCTTCCCTTTGAATCATTTCGTTATTGAAATGATGGCTGTACAGCCCTGCTACCCCAGTTGGCCTGCTCCGGGGCCAGTGACCTGCCCTGCATTTAGGGAGAGCACCTCGTCATTGCCATGGCCATGCTTGTGAGCATCCAGAGGTGCGGAGCCAGCCTCACGCTCCTGCAAATGCTGCTTAGGGGGCATTGATCTGTGCAGGTTTCTTCCTTTGCTTTTCCTTCTACATGAAAAGATTGCAACTCGCAGCAGTTCTTCCTCCTCTGCAGCTAGAGCTAACGCATGGATCCTCCATCCCTGCTCCACCAGCCCAGGTCCAGGAAATCTTCTAACCAATACTACTGGTCCAGGAGACTTACGTTTGATGGTGTGATTTGCCCTTGCTCCGACTCCTCAGCTTCACACCTCACCCTAGCTGTGCACCCTAGCATGTTCATTGACAAGGGCAGCCTGGCCAGGGCACATGGACCAGCAACAGAGCCCAAGTGAAACAACCCAGCCCAGGGGACAGCGCTGGGCAGGCAGGATGGAGCTGGGACTATCTCTTGGTTTGAGCATTATATGTTCTCAGCCAAGTTACTTTACCCCTATTTTTGTCCCATGTTTTTCACCCAGAAAACTCCTCTGAGGAAGGAATTTCCTTTTCCCAGAGGGATTCACAGCACTGAGTGCAGTGGGGGCTTCTGAGTGCTGGTTGATGCTGCAAACTACCAGCATAGCCATGCCCTTGAGTTTATGCTCAAGAGCAATAACTCATGGCCGGTAGCAAATCCATCCGGCTCCCCCCATCTTTCTTCTCTTTTTTTCCTTTCAAGCCCTGTTGTTATTTCTCAGTACTTCGTTGGTGGCAGGGTGGGAAGGCTTTTTGTAACACATTCACGTACCATTGGGACTTGCTCCCATTCCCGTCTGGTACAAGAGATTGCACAAGAGAGAGAAACAAACAGGGATGAGGAAACGCGTGTTTATGAGAGGCAGCTCTGTCATCGTGAGCAAGGGACCCCCCGCAAAAGAGCCAGCCTGGGAGCCAGGGGAGAGTTTCCATTCTCTCCTAACACTCCATTCATGCCTTGTTTCATACTTCCCTGGAGGCTCCATGACTGGCCACGATCCCACAGCACGGTGTGGGCCTCGCACCCCCTATGTGCTGCCTGCCCCGGTGCTTGCTGTTGGGTGGAAATAGGGAGATGTTGTTGTCTCATAAAGATAATGAATTGAGAAAGAGCAGCGCCCTTTGCTGCTGGATGCGCTCCGGGTTCTGCTGTGGTGGAGGAGCAGGTCCTCCCTCCTGCATCACTCAGCACCCTCTCTGCCATGGACCTCACCTCTGCCCCCTCCTCTCCTGCACCCCAAGGATTGGCTCTTCAGTAACACCCACCACGGAGCCCTACATGGGCATTCCATGCTTGGTGTGCTGCTGTCACTGCAATAAGCATCCTCCTGACCTGACTGGGAACCCTCTGTATAATCCAAACCACATTGCTCCTCATCGGATGCAGTCACCGGTAAATAACCTTGACTGCAGCAGTCTGGAAGAGTGAGGGATCCTGTATCACTGCTATTAATGATTTAGGATTGTACATCATTTGCAGATGACACAGAGAGAGTCTCAACCCTTGCTACATCTTCTCCAGGACAGCCCCTCTCCCGCCTCACCTCAGATGGGCTCCAAGTTAAAACCCCCAGGGTGACAATTACTCCCACCAGATACTGGTGGGCACACAAGGAAGGGTGATGGGTGATCTCTGCTCTCCCTTGTGCACTGCAGATCTACCAGCAATGAGGTTGGGATCCCCCTAGAAGCAAGTAGGGTATTAAAACCAAAAGCAATTGGCCATGCACATACTACAACCCACCTGGGTCCCTCTCCCTCCTGCAAGCCCCCTGCCTCCCCCCGCCTTCTCCATACACCTCAATTTCATTATCTCTGATCTCGAGCTGCCTATTACATGCTTTTTGCCAACATAAATATTTAATCCCGGTGCATTGCACAGAAAGGCCCTTGTGGAGTTAATACTTCAACTCATGTTTCCACTTGGAAAACAATTCAGCGTGCGGCAGTGCAGCAGGTACAAGCCAGGGACAGAGATGAAAGCCTGGGAGCTATGTGGGGTGATGTAGGTGGGCTTCACGCCATGGGGTGGGCTTCACACCATGGGGTGGGCTGCTCCAGCCAGCTCTGCTGGAGCATCAGGTTAGGATACGCAGTCGAAGAGCCACAGTGAGCTCAAAGCCACTGTGAGCTGCTGCCTGGGGAGCATGCGATGGGGTACACTGCCAAGGGAACCTGAGATGCAGCCCTCTGCAGTAGAGAGGATATTCCAATCTCTGCAGTACTTTTGGTTGCAATGATGTGGAAATCCCTGCACAAAGGGTTTGCTTCACCTGGCAGAGCATGGGGCTACCCATCCACACCATCACACGCTGCTCTGTGCGTGCATGGCCACACGTGTCCTCATCAAACATCTCAAAACAGACCTGCACAGCCAGGGGTTGTTTAGAGCAGGATCTGGCCATGATTTCACCTCATACAGACTATGGGATAAGGGATGGTGGGTGTATGGGGCTATTAGGTAGCACTAAGGTACCTGCTCCTGATGCTGGTATGGGAAAGACCCCCTGCAAAGTAAGGTGTCCCAGCTCCCCGGATCCAAGCCCATAACCAGTACGGACAGAAAGGCACACCAAACCTCATCCATATGCTCCAGCACCACAAAATGTACCCAAACCTCACAACCCCCCCAAACCCAGAGGGGAGAAGCACAAGAGACAGAGAAGACAGGGAGGGTGACACCAGTAGTGCTGATGCTCCCCAGAGGCAGCCTGTCATTCAGGCAAATAGATCACAGCCTATGGCAGTGCCACAGAGGATGACCCCAGGCAGCTTCAGGTCCCCTCCAGTCCCCTACATCCTGCCTTGATGGGGATGAGGCCAGCTGGAAGGGCAAGACAAAGGGTAGGGATGAGAGAGTCCTTCTTTCTGTCTTCTCTCTCCATTATGGGCATAAAGTAGGGAGAGCCACATTGATGTGACTCATGCATTATCCCAGACCTGCTCTGGGACAGCTCAGCTCACAATTCATCAAGAAGATGCTGTTATTATGACAGCAGCCTCCACTGGAGAACAGGCTGCCCAAGCCAGGGACACACATCAATCCTTGCCCATGCAGGACAGATGCTCCTGCAAGAAGGGACCTCCCTGAGCTCTGGGCTGGTTCCCGCCTAGCCAGGGCCCAAGGTGTTTGGGATGTTTTCTCCCAGTGACCCAGCACCACGCTCCCTGAATCACGGCTCCATTTACACTCCTTCCTGCCAGGGCAGCAAATCTCCAACCCCAGCTCCATCAGCTCATCTATTGAAGGACCCTGCCCCACCATCCCCTGAACAAAAGCAACCCTCAGACCCTACTTCTTTTTTAAGGAACATTAGAATTATGACATAAGCTTTGGCTCTGAGGGGGTTCAGTGAAAGCCAGGGTATTTTCTTTCCCCTTTTCATAACAGAAACCATATTGCTCTATAATCAAATTTATCTCATTCCTGATGAGGGAAGTGAGTGTGTGCGCAAGGTGACCAGGAGCAATGAGGGCATGTGTGCTGGGAGCAATCACCCTGAAGGAATGCAGAGCAAATATCCTTGGCGATACAATGTGCCATCAGATTGAGGAGACCAAGCAGAGACCAAATAAGCCACAGCTCCAGCAGGGACCCTCACCCAGGGCATCAGCAGGGACCCACCTCACCGTGTAGATGCCACCTCTTGCAACCAAGAAGCTATTTCTTGTCTTTCCCATTTTATGATGCTGTTTTCTTCACTGTATAGGAAACCTTGCAAAGGGTGAAGCTCACTTTTGACACGTTTTACAGGTGGGAAAATTCAGGAAGAAGCAGTTACTTTGAGGTTAGTTGCTAAACACTGAGTGTCTCCATTTCACATTGGTCTACTCTGGTGCAATTTCAGCTGAGGCCAATGGGAGATGTGGCTCTGCCTGTGAAGCCTTGAAGATGATGATCCCAAAGTGGAGATGCTGGCTACTTTTGCAAACAGGGGGTCTGCAGCAGGGATTTGGCATCTAAACACTAACATAACTCGAGACAGGCAGTGAGGGCTGTGAACAAGTGAAGTTGAGGGACTTCTAGTCTAGATACAGCCAATATCCTCAAACTAGGAAAATACAATCAAAATTCTTTTGCAGGGGGGAAAACATGCCAAAACCCAAGGAATAAGTTAAAGGTCACTTGAGATCTACTGGAAAGGGGCTGAGGTCAGCCACCTCCTGTGCGGGTTCCATCACTCACACACATCACCGTCATCTCCCCCATGACAAACTCCCTGCAGGTGGGAACCAGCCCTGTCCCATGATTTTGACAGGGAGAAGGGGTGGAAGAGCTGGAGGGCTTGCTGTGTGCTGGTAAACCCCAGCGTGGCACAACCAGGAGGTGGATGCTTACAGATGTAATGTGCTGCATGAGTCAAGACTGAGAGAGATTTTGGTTTTTAAATACACACCCCAAAAGAGAAGGAAAATGAAGATACAAAGTGCTCTCTGACAGACAAGGCTGGGGAGGGACTCTCTGTGCTGCTGTTACAAGACAAGGATGGGGTGGGATGTGCTGCAGGTGTCCTTTGGCAAAATGAAACAAAAAAACCCACTTAACTAGATTAATGGACTTGCAAGCTATATATGAGATATATGCACATTGCTGGTCTGAGCTGGGATGGGTCTTGTAGGTATGGCATCCAAACTTTTCCTCTAGATCATGGAAGAAAAGATGGGCAGGTAGGATTAGCTTGTGACTTGTCTGATTTGGATAAGCATCACCTTTTGGGGCAAGTATCTCCAGCTTTTGGGACCTGGGGTCCCATCCAGAGTCTAAGGTGATTTACTCACTGGGCTGAGGTATTGCTATAGGTTCAGGTAACACCTGTGAATGCAGTAGTATCTGAACACCTGGGCACCAGAGCAGCTTCTCACATCCTTCCTGGGGCATACTCATGGATACAGCTGAGCTGCTTTTGGCCACTCCTGAAGGAATAGAATTAGCCTATTAAAAACTTGATTTGTCTGCAAATATCAGTCTGAGCTGCTACTGAGTGCAAGGAAACTGTCAAAGGAGACAGAAACTTCCAACCCAAACATGAACGTGCTGGTTAGGGACCCATGAACCCACACGTGGAAAACCCAACCATCATTTTACAGAGACAAAGCTTGCCTGGGGTGTATAAGTGCTATCAACCCACAAAACAACACACGGCAAAGGCACAATCACCCTAATGGGACTTGAGCAGGAAAACATCATCACAGCTGTATTAAATAGGGCACCAGCTCCAACCCTGCTGCAAACCAACCCTGCGTGCTCAGGCTTCACCCCGTCTGATCCCCCTTTGGTCTCCTCTCGTTTGGCAGGGCAGGTGTAAAGCCATGGGGCTGCCAAGCGGACACGGCCGTGCAGCATCTGGCTCGGTCTGGCTTGCACACAGGCTGCTTGGATCCCTCTGCATCACACTTGCCCGTATTTTACATTCCAGGATCAGCATGGGCAGAGCTTGTTTTCGGCTGCGTGCAGGATCTGGAGCTGCACACGCAATGTAACACTGCCTCTTGGTGTCAAAGCCCCGGTGCAGGCAGCGCTCCTGCAAAGTGATGTGAGCAGCAGGAGCTTCGCTTGTGCTTTGGCAACAGAGGGGGAACTCTGGCTGGCAAAGTGGCACCGTCACCCACTGTCTCCAGTACTGTGCAAAGAAAGGCATTGTGCTGCCCGATTTGGCTTTGCTGGGGAAAAAACCACCAACACACAGAGAAAAAGAACAAGAGAGAGGGGAGGCAGCAGCATTGAGGGCATGCCTCAGGTTTCACATGTGCGCCCTCAGGTACCTGGTCCCAGACTGCATGATGAAGTTAGGAAGAGGAGATGGCATTTGTTCAGGAGGTACTGCTGAACCCCCTGTTCAGAAAAGCAATTCTCTTAAGTACTCCTAAGTGCGAGCAAGGGTATCCCTGGACTCTGCTCAGCTCCAGCCCACTGTCACATCACCTCTCCCTGCCTCAGTTTCTATAGTTAGGATATGACCAAGAAAAACAAAACCCATTTGCCCTTCTTCTGACCCATTTCTTCCCTACAAGATAAAAGTAACACCCACAGCGAGCAGTGAACTCCTTGTGTCCTGGAAGGGGAGAGGGATCAAACCCCGCTGTAAGAATCAAACCAACACGGCCCCCAGCTTTCCAGCCTTCAGGAAAAAGGTGCTCTATACCATGGAGAACTGCTGAACAAAACAAATGCCTCCAATCAGTAGTACAGTGCAGCTTTTCCTGGATTAGAAGCAAACCGAAGCCAGCAACGCCCAGTGTTGATATTTATATCGCATCTCTCCCATTACTCAATGAGATAAGACTTGGACGGGTCTGTGTTAGTGGCATTAGGTTTCTACACACTCAGAAATAGGAATACTCTCCAAGTCTGTAACTGTAAAGGGTTGGTGACAGGGGAATTGGTGACAGGGAAAAGGTGGAATTGCAAAGGTCCATTTGCCAATAGAAGAAGAGGCCAAACTCCTCTCCACCCATTACCATTTCCAGGAAGAATCCTACATTCACACACTGCAACACCCTATACAATGACCTGTCCATGCCTCCTCCTCCTTAGTCCCCCACTGCCAGCCTTCCTCCAGCCATCACAGAAGAGCAAAGCCAATGGGCCTGGGCCCAGCCAGGTTTGGGGTTCGGATACTGGGAGGTTTTAGGACAAACCCAAGGATGTTATTTCAATCTGGATGTCCTGAGGAAGGGGTGGGGTGGAGCTGGCCACAGGAGGTAACAAAGGCTGTTCTGTTTCTCTTTGTGGCATGAGGTATGAGCAGAAACAGACAATTTGGGGTGGATAACCTGATCTTTCCAGCAAGAAGGAGAGAGACGCTCATACACTTGGCAGATACAGGAGGAGCAGGTTCCAACTGAGGTCACTGGAAAGGCACCTCCTGACTCCAGATCTGTCCCAGGTGGCTGGATACTGGTGGCAGAAACAGATCAGGAGGTGGATTCAGGCAGAATCCCAACTTTCAGAAGAGTGATGGCAAATGGTTGGTGTAGCAGCATTGGAGCAGCACACGGAGGCCCTGATCTCATTTACTCAGGCTGGGCTGTACAGAGATAGTGAGAGAAAGCTTAAAACCTGAGCTGATAAAGGGACGGGAAAAGAGTAAAGATGAAAGTGAGACAAAGTGATCTGCTTAGATCACTTAATAGAGTAAATGGTGAAGTTGGGAAGAACCTCTAGCACTTTGACTTGACATGAAGAGAGCGTGAATGCCTTCTCTATGGCTTTTGCACGCATACATTCCTAATGCTGGAAACTTCAACAGGAGCCCAACTTTCCTCAAGTTCCATGCATGGGACTTCTTTAGTATCAGCAGAAAGAGAGATTCTCTCCTTCTTCAGCTGAGCTCCTGACCTCCCTGTACAGACCATCCTTCATGGGGCCAATCCACCTCCACTGCAGTGATGTGCACATAGCCCACATGGGCCCAGAGAGCTCGGTACTGGACCGACTTCAGCAAAAACAACAACTCATCTGAGCCAGCACTTGGCAGCTTGGTTCTGAAGCAACCTTAAGCTGTTGAGGAAGGATAAGCACAGCCCCAGGATTAGCAAACACTTGTTTGACTCCTGACTTGCCTTGTTTGAGCTTCCGCAAGCCAGGAATGCCTGAGAAGAAACTACAGCCATACACCACTCGGCTTCAGGAAGCTGGAGAGCATGTGGAAGAGAAGAGGTGGATTCAATGAAGCAGCACAGCTCCTGTGCACACAGGGGACTCAGCCAAGGCTGTAACAGATGTGTTTTAACCCATGCCACTGAGCTATTTGGGATCTGTCTCCAATTGCTCCAGTGCTCATTCATGTGTCTTCCTGACAGAAGACCAACAATAACAATTAGTATCATATAAGGAGCAGGGGGACTGCTGCCAGCATTAGCACAGTCTTGAGCACCAAAGGTTTCCATTCCACTCTTTATCCCAGCTATGCGCAAGGCAGAGGTCAGTCAACATTAATCAGCCTTGCTCTGGGCCAGCTCCTTCAGCACATTCAGCTTGCTGAGTTGCAGTCACTGTCTCTCCATGCTATGATGGGCTCCCCCTACTCAACACCTTTGCCTCTTTCCTCAAGCTCACCTAAAACAAAGGTATATTCACCGTTAGGCAGCACATGATGGCAGAGGCTAAGCCTGGCCATGCTGGAGGTGGCCTTCAGGCTCTACATGGGGTCACATTGGCCAGGCACGTTTTGGTGGGTCGTTGCTGTGGACGGGAGCCTTGTGCCGTCATTCTGAAGTCTAACTGTATCCCCTTCTATCCAATGGCGGTGCCTTACCTTCATCCCCTAAGAAGGGGTTTCCACCTTTCCAGCACTCCTGGAACACTCTCCCAGCCATAGGCATTGGGCTGGTTCAGGATCCCCCTGGGGAAACCCTGTCTGAGCCAGCAAAGGGAATACAAAGTGGAGGCTCCTTCTCAGCACGTGAACGCACTCCAAGGAAAGGCTCTGGAAGGGATCCTGATGACTTTCATATTATTTCCAGTAAATTTTGTGCTGATTCTTGGCACAAACACTGGAAATGAATAGGCTAAGTCAGGAATGTAAATAAAGTGAAACATTAGGATTTAATCTAATCTATAATTATAGTATCTGTGGCATGGGGAAGAAGTTGATGTGTTTGCACTGCAGCTCCATTGAGGAGCGCGAGGGGGTTTCATTTCCCTCTCCAGAATTTCCCTTTTTGGCTGAGGGATGCTTGGTGTCTCCTCATGTATCTGAAAGAAACGTGCTGGGCTGGCAGAGCTGCTTTCCAGCAGCTGAGCAGGTACAGCCCAGGGAAGAGACATCCCCAGGCACCCATGGAATGATGGGATGAGAAACTGAGATGGATGAGCTGGGCTGAAGGCTCAGGGAGGCTGTGGGATGCACAAGGGAAGCTCCTGTCTCTACAGTGAAGAGACTGGTTGGGTTCGTAGGGTGCTGAGCTATGTAAGCTCAGTCCTCAGACCTCTGAGACAAGCCAGAGCCCTTTCTCTTGACTGGGGTTTGGTGCTTGGTGCATCACAAGTTCCCTGTCACAGCAAACCATCAGTCTGATTGGCATTAAATGCTGCCCACGCTGGCTTGTCCATGTAAGACAAGCACTTAACAGACACATAGACATCTCTCCCTCTGCCCTCCTCACCCCATCCTCGTCCAGATCCACCTGGGAGGAAGCTTGACAGCTTGCTCTGGTCTAGCATCTCAGGGGAGAATAATCCCCTCTCCTGTGATGCACTTTGCAAGAATTAAAGACTTTTGGTTTTTAAGAGCTTAAATCAAACTCAACAGTCTTCGAGGACCATCTTCAGTGTCCCTGTGTCCGGGTACCCAAGTGCATGCACATGGCTGCAGCATGGATCCCCATGCATGGGCCCTGTGACAGACCAGCAGCAGTATCCACACATGTACATGAACCTGTGGTACCCATCTTCACTGACATGAACCACTTTCCCTCTGAAAGCCCTCTGTGCAGGGACTAGCATCCCAACCCCGACATACCACAGGCAAGGGCAAGAAAAGAGATGACAGGCAATAGATTTTCATCAGACTGCAATTGCAAAGGACAAAGGAATTAGTTCTCCTTTTGTTAGTTTATGTTTTGAAATTTCAGAAGTCTCAAAAGCAGAGGAATCAATCACGCTCTGTTTATTTATTTGCTTCTAGAGCATTTCTTGGTTTTGTTTTTCATACTCAAGCTCAGCTTTGATCTCAGGCTGGTAAGACTCCAAATAAATGGTCAACAACAGGGTGTAATTGCTGTAGGTACTACAAAAGAAAAGGGACAGGATGTCCAACACATTTACAGAGCAGAAGAGACTTCCATGATCTCAAGAGTCCCCTCTCTCAGTTTACATGACACCCTCAGACTACGAAACAAGCAAAAGCATTTGCTTTTGGAGAGCTCTGATGCTGCATCCTGTGTGCTCACCCAACAGCCTAGAGAAAAGCACAGGTCCCTGCTGAGTGGCTATAATCAGGATTATACCCAGGCCAGAGCCTTCCAAGATAGCTGTTTTTCCACAGAAACAAATGAAACAAGCAGAAGAAATTCAATTTAAGCAATGACCCTGTGCCTCTGTTTCTGTTGTTGTTCCGTCTGCGCGGGCTCGGAACAGAGTGTTAGCCTCACATTTCACTGTTCTGGCTTTCTTCATGCTGTGTTGCAACTGTGTGGACATCTGAGCAGAGGAATATTTAATGTGTGTGCCTATGTATCTGAGAATGCGCACATGCTAAATAAACACGTGCTGGTTAGGTCCCAGGTTGGAGCAAACGCGTGTGTGTGTGTGCTGGATCTGCATGCATCCATGGCAATGCATTAGACACGTGTATCAGTCCATGCAGGTGTGCTGGGGCACGCACGTTTGATATTGATGCACATCATATTGATGCACATAAATACGATGACCAGGAGTGTGGGTCCATGCCCCACAAGTGCCAACATGGACATTTATCCATATGTATGTGTCCACACAAGTGCACTTAAGCATGCACAGCCCTGGGAATGGTGTGCCAAGCCCTCCTAAGCATTAGCTGCTGGATGGAGCCAGCACTGTGCGGTACCCTAGGGCCTGTCCCCACACAAGGATGTGGTCCAAAGCTCCTCGATGCCAGGGGACTGCTGCCTGCAGCCACAGCTGCCCATGGAAGCTACAGTCCCACACCCAGATGCACCCACAGAGAGCAGGAGCTGCCCACAGCCACCCCCAGAACATGGGGCATCACCGACTCTGCTTACCACCTCCGCGGCAATGTGCCTCATGACTGCAAAGCAGAAGCCTGGCTTGGACCAAAGGGATGACAAAACCCTGGACAAAGCTTTCCGCCTTCCACCCAAGGCTCTCCCAGCCCTTTGCAGACATCAGGAATTAGATCCCAGAGTCCCTAAAGCAATGGGTGAGTGCAATTATCCCTGCCTGGCAGATGGAGAAGATGATTTGGCAGCCCAGGCTGCCCAAGAGCCAGACCTTCTGGCTCCCAACTCCGTGCATTCACCTTGGCAGCAGCCTCCCTATCAAACCCAGTGGCTCTTCCCTCATCCAGTGCCCTCAGCAGCCAAAAGGCTGAGAGCCCACAACCAGCTGAGTTTATGGGTGGTGGGTTGATAGCAAACTGTGGTTGCTCCAGCCTCCCCCTGGCACCTTTTCTGAGCAGCCCGGTTCACATAGATACTAATAGTTATATTGATGCATTATGTATATTTAACAAGAAAACATCTAAACCCATTCAATGGCAAGAGGTATCGCTTGGAGATGCTCCTGACACAGCCCCACTCAAGAGATGTGCAATAAAAGCTTCTCCTTCTTCAGAGGCTGTCAACGTACTGAACTGGGGAGGTGGTGGAGGGGGAGGCAAAGGGAAAGTATTAATCAAGATCTTTAAAAGTTCTCGTTGACAGACCATTTGCCAGCTCTCGTTTTAAATGCTTTTGTGGTCCCATAAAAAGTTTCATTACTCGCTACAAAATGCATTTTAATTATTACAGTCCCTCTGACATTAAGCCCTGGGTGTTTCTCTCTTGCTTACTTTGTCTCTCCTCTGTCTCCTTGCCTTTTTTTCTCTGTTTCTTTCTCCCTCTAAACAATACTGAAGGAGAAGTTAACATCCAGACCCTGAAATTACCCCTTGGCTTTGGACACTAATTGCTCCACAGGATTCACATAGAAAAGCCAATCGCATGTGCTCAAAGAACATCTCAGAAGACACAAGAACATCAGCACAAGGGTGGCCACCATCCCTGCAGAAGTAACTGGGTGGTGGGGAGATGGATTTGATGTCTCTCTGATCTGCTGTATGTATCCTGATATAAACAGCAACTTCCAGAAACATCACCTACCACACTTCTGACATCTGGCTATTTCAGTCCATCAGGCATTTGACAACTTGCTTCAATCTGACCACGTCAGCTCAGCTCATCCATGACACATAACCCTATCCATGAGGCATGGAAGAAGACTGAAATATGTGAGTTATTCCACTTATTCCCTCAGACTCCCAGTGCCTCCAAGTGCTATACACCTGGTTTTCCATTCCAACAGCCCAAAGCAAGAGTCTCATCATCTGGTGCAACATAGCATTGACCAAACAAGTCAGTCACAATAATAGCATTGGAGACCCCTCCTTGCCCCCAGCACCTCCCCACGTGCCTCTCCTTACTTGTAGAGACCATCTGGTTCCAGGCACTTGAAAATGACTGAATAGATGCTGGTTTCAGGGACATCTCCATGGCTCCTACCCGCTGCCACACAGGATGTTGCAAGGCCAGAAAGCAAATCATCCGCGAAGCTCAGGGATTCTCCTGGAGAGCAAAGAGATGAGCATCAGTACAGGTACAAGATTATTGCTGACCATTTGAAAACCACTGTAGGAACACCTCTACATAGGACAGGCAATCAACACACTCTAGCTGTGGTAGGAATGGCCCCAAATCTATATCGAGTGTGTCACCTATGGACAAAGCAAAGTAGAAAACACTGGGGCCATCAGCTGTTATGGACCCACTGGAGAAACCTGCAAAGTCAGTGCTTGGACAGTGGAAGGTGCACTCACAGAGCATCCAGGCAACATGTAGACTCCCTGCAAGCTCCACATGGGGGACCACCATCCAAGGATGGGCTGCGGGTCCCCAGGAGAGCTGGAAGCCTGGATAAATAAGGCTCTCCTAGTAGGGAGTTCATCTGCAGTCAGTTCTTAAGGGGAACACGGCCTTTGTCAATAATCACCTGTGACAGTGATATGTATTTCTGCTGTGTTAGATTATCAGGAAAGAGACAGTTTTAGAGCTTGGATGGAATTTCTCTCAACGCGCTGGGGCTTTTCTTGTGTGTTTTATTTTTATTCAATGAAAATCAGGAGCTTTGCATTCCCTTTCCTATGCACCCTGCCAGCTCCTGGAGCTCTGACTGGAGCTCCTTCAGCTGTGCTCAGGAACACATTGCTCCTTTACAAGCTTTTGAAGAAAAAAAAAAAAAATCCTAATTAAAAATGATGAAAAACCTTTTTTTTTTTTTTTTCCCTTGGTCTTCTGGTTTTTAAAGCTTATTAAACACTTAGATCATGACCCAGCTGAAACTGAAAACGCTCCATTTATTACGCTTTTGGGGCATGATTATCCACTGCCGTGCAACCTGTCTCCTTGCAGTGGGCAGGTTGTCTATCAGTTAGAGCTCATTGCATTCAATTCCCATTTTACATCAATGGAACTGAAAGCCCAAGGTCTCAAGCAGTGAAAAAAGCCCGAGCAGCTGCCCTGGTTGTGCCCCCATTCCCACTGATGGGAATCGGAGAAAGGGCTGTTGCACCTGATGGAGTTATGCTGGTATAAGCAAACCTGGATGCAGATTGCCGTGCCAGGTACCTTGTGCATATGTAAATGTCAAGACACCACAGCAAAGTGAGGAGGAGAATTCCCTTCTCAGCACTTCATATTCCTAAGAGCAAAAGTGACTGAGGATGACTGAAATGAAGCACAATTTCTTGCTATAGACCCTAAGAAATAACCCAGTGCTATAACCAGCCCAGAAGGTCTCACTGTGTGGCTGGATTACCCAGGTAGAAGAAGAAATCCCCTCCTCCCCAGCCCCTCCAAACCACATTGGAGTCTTGTCTCAAAATACACAACTCAGTAACAAATGTCCCCCTTGGCTAGAGAAAAGAGCAGCAATAAATTCTTTTCCTCCCTAAAGGAATCCAAGCCTTAATTATTCATTTTAATGCTCCCAGCATGACTTGTTCTTTCCAAACTTTTTGGTTTTTTTTTCAGGCAACTCTATCACCAGTCTCTGTAGTTTAACCCAATTCCCAGCCATGGTCCATACCAAATCCCAAGTCAACTCAATGGGCAGGTTGGGTTGGCAATGGTAAATCACTGCTTGGAAGTCATGAGTACTGAATGGCCTTGAGCAAGCCCCTTAGGTCTGGGTTTATGGTTTAAACAAACAAACAGAACCCTATTGCTCATTTCCAACTTTCATTACCATCCCTTTTCATATGATGTTGGGCTGGACTGGGGAACTCCCTGTCACCAGAAGTCATTGAGAACAGACACTACCGTGACTTACAAACCAGATGAATCACAAACACATAACAAAGGACCAGACTGTGCTGCTGAACTGGAACTAGAACTCTTAAGCCTCTTCAGACCACAAGAAACCTCTCTTCTGACCAGGAGGAGACTTCACAGGGGGAACATCATCCCATAGGGGCCTGCTGTGGGATCTCACACCTTCCTCCAGAGCACTCAGGGTTGAGAAGCAGCCAGTGAGAGGTAGGAAAGAGAAAAGCTGAGCAGAGAGACCATGATGAGCAACTGGACAAGACCAAGTGGAGATTTGGACTGGCAGTGCATGGATACCAGGAGTATCAGTCAGGACATCTGTGCCAGGGAGCAGAAGAGATGGGACAGGAGAGAAAAACACAGGGTTGAGACAGGGAGTGCAGAGGGTGGAACTGGACTTGCAGAGGACTGAAAAGGGGGTGGAAAATGTCATGTTCAACCAGTGACTTTAAGAGTGTATTACAACTGCAGCGCTAACTCTGTAAGGCACCCACTACCTTCTGAGTGCTCATCTTTCATGGTCCTCCTGTGCAGCTTCGAAGGGAACAGCGTTGCAGTAAGCACTGCCCTGAAACACAGCGGCAGCTCCATCACACAGTGGTTTGCCATGGACCAAACCTGCACAGATTGCTGCACTGCTGTCCCCCTGCATGCAAGGAAATGGAGCTCTCAGTGTCCACCAACACAGTGTCAGCTTGGGTTATAAGCTGCAATAAAATCCTTATGGCAAGATGGTGTTTAGTGTTCAACCCTGAGCCTCTGGGGAACTTTCCCCTCTCATTGGACCTGCTACAATCAAGCCAAAGCAAAGAGGTTGTTATGAAAATAGCAAAACAGATGCTAGCAAAGGTGCTGAAACCTCAGCCCCAAGGCTGGGAGTCTTTCTGCACCTGTATAAGCAGCAGTGAGGTTGCTGGCTGTGCCAGACTGCGCAGACCATGGAGTAAAGATGGAGTGGGTAAAGGATGTCCCAGGGACAAACGGACTGCCCAGAGCTGTCAACCCACAGTGAACGTGGGGAGCTGCTTTGCTGTGCTCTCCCCTGGGTGAAGCAGAGCACACAGCACCATCTTGCACGAAAGAAGTAAGAGGCCGTTGTTCAGTCCATGGAGCTCTGAGAGAAATTTCCTAAGCCTTCTCCAGGGCCAGAAAACAAGTTATTCCCTAGATTTAGAGTGAATCCTACTCATTGGAATGTCACTAAGGCAATGAGTGCTTTTGCTGGCATTACAGAGGGTAATGGAGCACTGATGTTGTCCTACCAAGGAAAAGTGGTCTTGGGATGTAGCAATAGAGGAATACCAACCTAACTGCACAAGGCCATGGTGAGAGCTCAGTATGTGACATTGCTCATCTGTGCTTAAGAACAAGGCATGGGGAAAGCAGGAGAGAAGGCTTCACAAGGAAGTAACAAAAAGGACAAGTTTACTATGCAAGGAGAGACATAAAACGACCAAGTGGAGATACATAAACCTGTTAATACATCTACAGGGCAGGCACTCAGATGGAAAAGAAATATTTAGGCTAATGGGCAGTAATGGCAAGAGAAGGTAAATTGGATATGAATAAACAGGCTACTCCTGAGAAGGGCAAATAACATAACTAGCTTTTAAGAAGGAGTTTGATCACTTTATAAAGGGGATTATATGGATAAGTGCTGGAAAGCAAAGGGGCTTCTCTTTCCCATCTGGACTTGTGTTCGCACACAGCCCGCCAGCAAATATAAAGAAGGATTTCAGCCTCCCCAAGCAGCACTGAAGCACAAACCTTGTAGATTGGTATCTTTGCTTGTGTTATTAAATTTCAGAAAGAATCCAAAGGTTCTCTGCAGAGTAAATGATAGCTAAATAGATCATCTCTGTGGAGTAGAAGATATTTTATTGACCAGACAGCCATCTGTGTCCTTCATTAATAGTAATAAATAATTGATGTCACACTAAATAAAGCAACAAGCTGTTACAGATATCAAGGAAAAATGACCAGCTCCTGTGAGGATCCCTCACCTGTGTTCACTTCTCAGTAGTGAAAAATCCAGACCAGAGCTCAAGCATCACTGTGGTAAGTGCTGTGCACAGAGCAAAAGATGCCACTTGCTGCATACTGGCAACAGAGCAATTGTGCTCAGCAATGGGATGCTGATACTCCCAACTGCACATCAAATCTCTGCAAGAAACTTTCCATACCGCTGCCTTCCCAGTGCTGGTCTGCCCCAAACCATTCAGTTCCCCGGGTAGCTTCTGAAAATCAATCTCTGCTCTACTACTGATGATGATGAAGATGCAGCTCCCTCCAGGTAGCGTTTTCCTTCTGTCTCTAGTGCAACTCTCTCGCTACTGCCTCATCCTCTTCTGCACACATACTGTGGAGTTTGGCAAGCATCCTCTTTGGTTTTGTAAACATGCATCTTTACGCTGATGCTGGTGTTTGTGTGGGTCAGAGCTTGCCCTAAACCGGAGGAAAATAACAGCAGATATTGCAGTGGGGTGGGATGGGCTAATCCCATTTCATGAAGCTTTGCAAACTTCTGGTCACAGTGAGGTATATAGGTCATCCACCGGTGATGGCTCTCAGATACTCATCTGGGAACTGAACTCAATGCCTGGTCTGGAGAAGGACATCCCTTACTCAGCTGCCTGCCTGCAAGGTTGAGCTGTTAATCTGCTCTTGAATGAGCACATATCTAGTGACGGGAGGTTCAGATGGTCAGGAGTGGGGACTGAGGAATGATAATGGGTGGGAGCAGGCTCAGACCACTCGCTCGCAGCATCCAACAGTCTTAGTCTGCCTCAGTCCTTCCATTGTGAGCATTGCCAGTGCCAGTGGCTGCGACCAGCGGGCAGGATGAATTAACCATCAACCACCTCACTGAAGACAACAGGAGTTATAGACTAAACCAGAGACCAAGACCAGGAGCCTCCAGGAAATTAGAGGAGCAAAAGGAAGCCCTCTCTCTACAGGCATTCCCACACCTTCAGCTCATGTCTGGGTGCTGAGTGGCACAGACATAACTCAGTGCAACCCAAAGTGGAAATGAAGATGAGAGACCTCCCTGCTGCAATTCACCTCTGAGATTCCTAGAAAGAACAGAAAGGGAAAAGTAGGAAGGCACCAATGTCTCTGTCTTGACATCTTCTTTACTAGCCTGGGTGAAACCAACCTTGCAACGTTACCAGTCACTTTCTTCTGATTGTGGTTTTCTCTCCCCATCTTTCTCCCTTTTGCTTTTTTTCAACCTGTTTTCAATTTACTCTTGTGGCATCTCTGTCTGTGACCTCATTCTGGTACTTAAAGGGGGAAAAAAATCAGAGAGAGAGAGAGAGTGTCCTTTAAAAAAGAAATGAAAGAAATCATATTTTATTTAGCTTGATTGGTTTTGAAGCTTTAGCAGAAGAAAGATTAACCTTTTCTGCCTAACTTAATGAAAACAAGGAGAAAGCCTGTATGGATAAATAAATATCTGTGTGGGTATGGAGCAGGCACGATCGTGTTACAGCCCCGGTGGAGCTGTAATGGGGAACAGGCGCGTTCCTGCGCAGCGGCTCCCAATTCCCGATCCATTTTCAAGGAAAGAAAAACAGAGTAGAATGTCAGAGGCCCAAGTGGGCATAAATGAGGGAGCCCGGGGAAGGCAGATGGGGCCCAGCGAGGACCTCCGTCCCCGACAATGACCTCCGGAGCAATGCCAGCGAAGCAGATGGAAAAAGAGACCTTACTCCACTTTCTGTTGCCAGGATTTGGTTCCTGAAATGGGGAAACAAATGGCATGCCCAGCCCTCCATGACTGTCACCTTTTGGGGGTCTTCATCCCACCCTCCTCTTCCTCCAGGGCTCTGCCTCCAAGGAGAAGAGGTTCAGAGGAAGGCCTGGACTGGGTATTTGGATGGGGAGCACAGGCTTGCGGGGTGAATCCTCCACAAGAAGGCTGTGTCTGGGTTTAATGTGCTTTGGAGCTGGTGCTTGATAGGGGAAAGCAGTGAAAGGTGGTTTGTCTTGGAGATGATGGGCTGATTTAAATTGGTGTAACATAACTTTAGGCGACAGAGCTGTTCCGATTTACATCAGCAGATGGTCTGTCTTGCTGCCTAGATCATTAACAGCAAACCGTCCCTACAGACCCTGGTGGAAGGATGTCAAAACCTCCTTCCCTACACGGCTTGCCAGATTCTAAAAGAAATAAAAAGACCTAGTTACTACTAAAAAAAACCCTTCTGCCCACATTCTGGGAGCATCCATGCATGCCAGCCTCTTGTGTTAGATGGGAGCTGAAGCCCCATGCCCATAAAACCTGCAGCCTCTGGGATAATTTCTTTCCTCTAAGACACATCCATCAGGAATCCCTCTGGCTGGGCACAGGCTGAAACAGAAAAGCCAGTGATGATGCTGGGCAACTTCAGGCACAGTTTGTGCCTCACTTGCCAACTTGTACAAAGGTGCAAATGGCAGAACTTCTCTGAATGACTTCATCTTGCCCAAGTTATGATTTTTTGGGCGTTAACTTCCTATATCTATATGCTATTAGACACATTACTAATGATGAAGAGCTCTCCTCTGGGCTTCCCAGTTCTTCTGGAAGGCTGCATTTGTAGATGGCTAAATGTAAGGAGCGATGCTTTAGCTGAGCTAAGAACAAAAGTTGCATTCCAGTGCCACAAAAGTCCCTTGAATGGCTTTGCTGGTGCTCTCCAGGGCTAGAGCTTGCCCCATACAGAGTGACCACATGGAACTGAAGGATGAGCTGTCTTGCACTGTTCTTATCAAGAGCAGCCAGTTGGACAGAAGGAAATGGTCTTCATCTGGATGAGCTGCAACGTTCTAAAAACATGATGCACAAGGGTAATCACAAGCATATTCTGCTTTCAGGCTCATCAACCGGACTCACTGCTCCTTCACCTGAGCTCTCTGCAGACTGCTTATCACAGTTCTTTCACAGTCAGTATCCAAGACCTCAGAAAATCGGCTTCAACTCATGTAAAAATGCATCACCTCCTCCATCTCCCCTAAGGCTGTACACTGCTGGAGGAGAGTGAGAATTAATGCATTTCATTCTGTGCTAACAGCCCTCCAGTATTTCTCAAGGTTCACTGGGTTGCTAAGGGTCAACCACAGCCAGACACAAGCTGACTCTGCTATGCTTGGAGTCATCCAGGCATGAGCCAGTTCCAGTCTCGAAGCCACGTATTCACATTAGCATGGTGGAGAGTCCAAGTGAATTTATCTATTCCCTTGGAGTTTGTTTCGGGCTCTGCAGCATGTTAAAGTAGTTACTTGATTTCAAGGCGAAGTGGGAACCCATTTGTTCTGGGAGTTGTGCAGACACAAAACAAAGACATCAACTTTGTCCTCAGATACTTTGTGTCTGGCAGAAGATCTTGTCCAACACCACAGACCTAGTTCTCACTCTCATCACTGCAGATCTAGTTCCTACCCCCATTCTTACTTCCCTTTCAGTTTTAGCTTCTTTTCAATTAGAGATTTCTAAACAACGGACCAATGGTCCAGAACACTTGGTGGTTCCCAAGGTCCACAGTCAGCAGATCCAGGGACTGCACAGAGCTTTATGTTCACCAGGAACACCACCAGCCCCACAGCCACTCTTAAACAGCATAAACTGACGTTTCAGATCCTTCAGACAGAGCAACAAAGCCTGTACCATAACCTCTTTCTTCTTAAATGCAGAAAGCTACTGTACTCCTGTGGTTCCTTGGGAACAAGCCAGTGTCTGAAAACGACTCCCAAAGTTTGGATGAAAAGATAGCGCCAAGGACCTGGACCTCCACCAGTTCAGAGTAATGAGGAGGTTCCATCTACTGCTGGAATTAAGATGACTAAACTCGAAGTGGAAATCCAGGATCCTCCCTAAGGAAAGGTCAATGACAAGGTAGTTCTGACCAGTCCAAGTGGGACGTGGTGCTACACCTACACAAACCTCCTAACCTGCCTAGTATATGATGGTCTATGAAGAAAGGAGGCTGAGGTCTTTCATTTCCAGCTCTACTGAGCAGTCTTTTACCTTTATTTTCAGGTCTTTATGATCAAACACTGCAGAAGTTTAATGCCCCAAAGAACCCCACTGGCTGACTCGCACCCACTGGAGCTCAAGCCTTACAACACATATGCAAATACCAGGCTAGCAGGAGGAGGAAAGCACATTTCCTAGAAAGAAAGTCAGTGTGCAATTAATCACTAAACCCATAATTAGCTTGGGTAATTTGTCAAAGCTAATTAATGTAAAGCTTTGCTGAAAAGCCATCGGTTGCTCTGTGCTTCATTTTTCCTTGCGCTTATTAGGAAAGTGGGATTTTTGGACTTCTAGATGAGCCAGTTTCTTCTATATTGCCACTATTGCCTGACCCTCCTCCCGGTCCCTTCTTACACTTGATACCTCAATGTTGGAAAGTGGAGCAAATCACTATCTGTAGTGTCAACCAGCTTTGGTTGGCCCCATGTCTTCTAAATAGAGGTAATATGTGTAGATGCTGATGAATTAGCGATAAGACTTTGGACCAGTATATTCCAAAGGGCTCAGCACACACAACTGCAGCCAAATCTGCAGCCAACGAACACTTACAAAAATTGGTCCTGATGGAGGCATGCACATGGAAGCAGACCTCTTATTTGGCCCTAATATGCAGTTTTGGACATTTGAGAATGTGGGGGCAGCTCCTCAGTTCATAAAATCTCCTGTAGCTCCCTTGAAGTCAATGGAACAATAACAATTTACACTAGCTGAGTTTCTGCATCCTGGCTGTGAGCTATTTGGAACAACCACACCATAATGATTATTACAGATATTTCAGACCACTTGTCTAAGAGGGAGAGGAGAATACCACTGCATAAGAAAATGGAGAGCTGGTTTGCTATGATTTCCAAAGAATTATTGACCCGTATCTTGCAAACATTTACACATGTTTAGCTTTATTCATGTGAGCTGTTCCATTACACTTGTGTGCCAGATAAACTAATGTACATGCTTGCAGGACCAAGGTTAAAACTTGAGCAAACACAGCGAGTTCTAAATATTTGTATAGATACGTCCAGTTACCTTGGATTCAGACTAGAGAGCAGGTCATTTCACTGTGCCTCTTTTCATAACTCCCCATTTATCCAAGCAGGTATCACAAGAGAAGCCAAATGTGATATCAGGATGAAATTGAGAAAATAAGCAATTATTTGACCAAACTCAGAAGCTAAAAAACACCCACTCAGTCAGGATTAACATATGCAGGGCTTGACATCAGTTCTTGAACAAGGAATTACCTGGATTACTAAAGTATTTTCACAACAGCTTTCTCCACACAGCTAATGAATCATTCACTTATTGATTTCTCCATAATGAACTTAACATTTTTCTTCACGGTTTTGATTTATGAGAAGACACAAGCCAGTGAAGAGGAGGAAGAGCTGGGAATCTTTTGGCCATGAGGAGTCTACTTTAGCATCCATCATCATATCAGCAATCACCCCATTTTTCCCACTAAAACTACAAGGTGAGATGGGATCTCCCGCACCACCGCACAGCCTCGCTGCTCCCAAGGACAGAATACAATCCCTGACTTCTTAAACTGAGCTGATTCTGTTTCCTTGAGGACAAAACACGTGTTAACAAGGCGCTGACACCCAGAGACTTCAGTGCACTTCACAAAGGCCATTAATACCTCTGACAACGTAGGCAGCATTTGTGAGCTCCATCACACCTGCATCGCAGAAGGCTGCAGCCTCAGGAGAGGCAACAGGCAAGGGAGCAGGGACACAAAGAAAGGAAATTACTTTTTTCAAGACAGCAAAAGGCAAATTTGAGGCTGTAACACAGAGCCCCAGCCCAGATCTCCAACCATTAATAGCTGGCTTTCATCTCTGAAAGACTACTCACCCTTTTTCACATGTGAGCAAACTCCAGGCACTGTGGATACCTGCTGTAAGTGCACAGCAGGTTGCTGGCACAAAAGGAATGTGAATTTTAAGTCCTGCTTCTCAAAAACCAAGATAAATCAATCTTGGCATCCACAAGAAAGGGGAGCTGTTAGTAGCCAGGGCAGCTCTCACAGATGATGTCCCCTGGGAAACCATCTCACCACAGGCCCTCTATGGTGGGAACAGCAAAGTCCTAGATGATATCCTTGGCAAAGCAAGGTATCTCAGCACACTTCCTATCCCCAGGATCACCGATCACTCTAGCTGGAGACACGTCATCACCAGCGACTGTGCAACATCTGACCACTCAGACGACAAAAGACAGATTCCCAGAATGAGCAGAGCAGGATTAAGCCAAGTGCTAAATGGATTCCAGGGCTGCTCCAGAATCCGTGCTGACGAGGGAAGCCAGTGCCAGGTAGCCAACCCGGAGCTCATATGGCAAGGTTATCAATTCCCTCTTTTCTTCAAATCCCTAAATAGAACCCAAACATCGCTTGGGCCATGTTACAGAGATAAGGTGAGTCTCTCCCATCCCTTGCAAAGCTTGAAATAGAAGTCCTGCTACTCTCCAAGCATTAGGCGTAGGATGTTGACATTTAGCAGTAGGGAAAATTACCCAAACAATGAACCCTCTCAGGTCTCTTTTCTCCCCTCCCTTCCCCAGTCCCCTGGAAAATGTTCATAAAGTGAAGTGGAAAAAAATAACCAACAAACCCAAACCAACCCCAGCCCCAAGAACCAACCCCCAACCTTCCTAAGGCTGGAAATAACATGCAGAGAAGAGTGAGTCAGGCTCTGCTAACTGCACAAGGGTCACCGGTCCTGAAGGCAGAGATGATTCACCATGGCAGCAAGAACAAGAAGGTAGAAGAGACTCAAAAGAGAGGGTGGAAAGAAAGAAGGGGAGGAACTAAGCAACAAAAAGGTTCTGGGTTGCATGTACCTTGACGTTTACCGAACACCACTCAAGTGGAATTGATCCTGCATAAGTCACTTGATAGTGGTGAGACTATTCCCTTGGTGCTTTGGCCAGAATTCCTTTATGAGAAGGAGGGCAAACAGGCTCTAAGACCTCAATCCATCCCCATCTTCTGCTCCTCCTTCTCTTCTTCCCCTGCCTGAGATGCTCAGTGAAGCCTCGATTTCCTGCTGCCTCTGCTTCCACTGCTCATTTCCTTTGCCCATTCCCTTTCAATTCTGCAGCATTAGGGGACTGTTTTCCCTATAAAGGATGCCTTCAAGATGAGAAAAGCAGAACCTGCTCAAGAACACAGCATGCCATGGGAAAGCCCTCCAGGATGCCACTGGCACAGAAAGTACATTGTCAAAAGAGATGGAGAGGAGGATGGGGCTCAGGTGCCTGGGGAGAATCTTGCCTGCCAGAAAGCTCTCCTGCTATTCCTCCATTCATCCTTCCTCCTCATCTTCCCCTTGCTTTTATCTAATAACCATAAGAATTCAAACACAAAAAACCTGCTCTGAAAAAATTCTAAATACAAAAAAAAAAAACCCAAAAAAAAACCCCACACCAAAAACCCCCAAACCCTTCCCTCTAAAGTTCACAATGAGAGCTGTAAAATTGTTTCTGCTTGGAAAATTCTCCTGGTCAGTTTTTCCTACTGTTTAATCCCCGCTTTGAGTTACACAGAATGAGTAAACACATTTTATAAGGTTCTAATTCATACCTAACCCATACAGTTTATAGCTTAACATAGTAAAATACACACACACACATTTTTATACATATATCTCTCTCTATATATATACACCCCCCTCCGCTCACACACACATGCATAAAACAGCCTTGGTCCCACTCCTGCAAGCCTCCCACTGATTGCTCCGGCATGTGCTGTGCTATGGAAGCAGCCTGGCGTGCTTAGGTGTGAGTTTGCTGGCCTGGGGAGTAGTTTCCACTCCAGATTCCTGCAACCTCCTTTGTAATAAATAATTAGTCAGTCTCGTTAAGGGAGCAGCAGGATCCACCGCTCCATCCTTGGAGGACTAAGGAACGCCACCACGTGGTATCCCAGGACTTGGAGCAAAGCCCCGTGGTTGGGCCAGAGGAGCTGTGGGAGCAAGGATGTGTCTGTCTGAAAGGCAGCTTTCTGCTGGCAGTGATTAGAGGAAATCTGAAGGTGGGAACTGGGACGAAAGTGGCCCACGGTGTGAACACCACCAGTGGCTGCTCTGGAGGAAGGCAGGCAGCCCTTGCGTCACACCTCTCCATGTGGTCGTGGGTTAGGGTCAGCCCTGATGTCTTTGTCCGATGCCAGCCTCAGCACGGAGCTGCAGACAGGTAGTTCTTTCTCTGCATTGAAACCATGTCCTTCACCTTTGCTTGTGAGCACGGATGCAGACCAGTCATGATGTGCTGTGGATGGCAGGAAGGCCAAAGAGCTACCTGAACCTCAATTGCCGCTCCAGATGTTTGAGAACAAGCCACCACAACCTGACTTTACCTCCCTGGAGGCAGAGCTGACCGATTCACCCAGTTAGACCTGGGCTGTGCCTCAGGTCTCTCTGCTCCTTGAGCCTTTAACCCAGCGTGGGCAGGGGAGATGGAGTCCTTTCGACTAGTAGTTAATGATAAGCTAATATCATGCAGGAAAAATACACTGCCTGGCACAGAGAGCTTGTGAACAAGAGCACACCCCAACAGTCCACAAGGAGGTTTACCTTACCACTTCTGATGTGTGCTTCTGCTACTCCCAAGCATCCTCAGGGCGAATGCTGTGCACATCAGACCAAAACCATAGCAACAACACCCCCAAACGCTGCGCAGGGGGAACCTTCTGAACATTTTGAGCTGCCAGTGGCTTTGAACTTGGCTGTAACCTGAAGGTAGGAGAACTTTACAACTACTGACTAAGGAATTGCTTCTACCATTGCTCAGAAGAAGGTGGTTTCTCTTGAGCATTTGTGCTTTGGGTTTTCCCACAGCAGCTTGCTATTAAATTAAACGCAGTATCTCACACAGTCCCACACTTCTGCCATAGAGAATAACTGTGACTGAAGTACCAGTTCTGCTATACCTCTGCAAGACCACACCAAGAGATCATTTCCAAAGAAAACCAAAGAAAAAGTGGGAACAAATGTAACCCCCATCAAAAGACTGGGGTCAACTGGAAACCTGCCCTGCAACAACACAATCACCTGGTCTAAGTCTTCTCAACTTTATCTTCTCGCCCTCCAGCACAGCCTCTGCTCAAGCTGTCAGGAAGCCAAATCCCAAAGCAGGAATGAGTTGAACCTTGAAGTCACTCTTTAAAGTAAGGGTTACCCTGCATCCTTTAAGCCCTTAAGCAGCCTTGCACTAAAGCCACCTCCCAGGTGGGAATTTATCTCTAAAGATCATGCTCCAGGTCTCTGCCAGCAACCATGGCTACAGCTACTTGAACCACGTCCCTAGGGGAGCGAGCGCCATCACCATCCCTGCTCTTCTCTCTTTATTCCTTCTGCTTGATGCTCCTGTTAAAACCAAGGTTTCTATTTTTCAAGTGCAAAGATTGCCTCGAAGACTCAATCTCTTTTTTTCTGGGAGCTTATTTTGATACGCTGTCCCTCCAAAGGTGCAGCAAAGCACACCAAGTCATCCAGGTGAAATCAGGGGCATCATTCAAGCCCACTCTGGCCAGCCCTGTGCTAACCTGTCACTTGAAGGCAGGGACAAAAGCCATCACTCAAACTAGCGGGTTTGAAGCTGCTTCTGGCCACACTAAATGTAAGATGTGGGTTTCAGGCCCCCAAATGCTATTTTCATTCTCCTCCTCCTCTAAGAAAATGAAAGCGAGTGTTTATTTCCTGAATGCTCTGGTCTGAGAAAGGGCAAAACTTTCCTGTGGGAGCCAGGTGGCTGGAAAGGGGAGGCACAGGCAAATATTTGCCGAATTTGTCAATGAGCTCTTATTCCATATTTCTTATTAATATTTATTTAGCCATAATGTGAGAGAAACCTGCTCAGACCACAGCAATGTGGGAGATTCCACTGTTATTCTCCTCCTGGCAGCTACTGGCGGGGAGGGAGGAGAGGAGGGAAAACAGACAAAGAGAGAGTGTCAGGGAGTTCACAAGCAATTTAGAGCAAGTCACGGGCTCTTGTCTTAGCAGAAGATGGGATGCCTTGAGAAAATCAATGCATCTGTGGACCATGCGATGGGTCAAGGAGGTTGAACAGCTCAGCCTTCCTTGCTGATATTCAAGGCACAGGTGTAGCTTGGAGAAAGAAAATGATCTCATCCTACAGCCCTCTTTTTCCTTTTCTTTTAAAGGAAGGAATCCTAAATGACATGGAGACAAGGAGAATAAACCGCAAGCCCAGGTTTAGTAAACTGTATGAGATGAACCTGATGCATTTCTTCAATGAGACAGTTCATTCCCTAGACATGAGAAGCGTGGTACAATCTCATTTATCTGGGTATCAAGAGGCACCACAACATGACATGGGCAATTATTAGGTAAGCTTGAAAAGGTGGGAATTAGCAGAAGAATTATAGAGAAGGTAAGGAACTGAGTAACGGACCAGTGAACACAGGCTGTGCTGAAAAGAGGGTGATGGAAACTGAGTTATAACTAACAAGGTTCTTCAATGACCAGGCTTGTAATTCATCTTATTTCTCACTCGAAACAGTGGTGATTTAAGCGCTGAATGAAGTGGAATGAATTATTAGTGTACAGGAGATCAGAGGCTCAGTCAAAGCAAATTAAAAGATCTTGAGGGCTGTAGTAATACAAGCAGAAGGAATTTTAATATTTAAAAATGCAAAGTAACTTAAAGATGGACATTAAAATAGTGCTTTTGTTAGCAGGAACCCCTGCAGACAGAAACAAAGGAGGAGGAGGAGAAATCCCTGGATGCACTGGCTGGTCACAGCACAACTATGTGTTGCCATTGGATGAGAGCTGGAGAAATGGAAAGGAGATTCTTGGACCAGCTTAGAAAGGCTCCTCCAGTTGAAATACAGAATAATCAAATCCTGCCCATGGCAGTGAGGTTGGAACTGGATGATCTCTCAAGGTCCTTTCCAACCCTAACTGCTCTATGATTCTAGATTCTTTTGATAGCGAAAGGCTGAATATGGTGGCTCACTACCTGCCTTGCCATCAGATAAGCTCAAGAAGTCTCCAGCCCATCCTCCTCAAAGCGAGGCCAGGGCATGGCTGCTCTGGGCTTTATCCAGTTGAATTCTGAGTATCTCCCAGGAGTCCTCCAAGAGCCACAAAGCCGGTGTATAAATAATCACTGCTTGAAGCAGAAATCCCACTGGACTGTGGTGTCCAGGAGGAAAGACCTGGATGGAACAATTTGCCCAGGGAAGCTGTGGCTGCCCCATCCCTGGCAGTGTTCAAGGCCAGGTTGGACACAGGGGCTTGGAGCAAGCTGCTCTAGTGCAAGGTGTCCCTGCCCGTGGCAGGAGGTTGGGACTGGATGAGCTTTAAGGTCCTTTCCAACCCGAAAACGTTCTATGGTTCTATGTGTTTCTGCAGGGCTTCAAAGCCCCAGCACTGCTGCCTCCAAAAACCAGAGGAAGGGCTGTGAGCGTGTCCCCTGTTGCCCTCCACTGGACAGAAGAAGAATGTCACACTTCCGTGCCACATCTGGGGACAGCACATCCTAAAAGCATCTTCTCTTTCAGCTGGGGTAAGAGTCTGTGCTCTGGGAATAGAGCAGCTGAACTCTAGCTCTGTTTTTGCTCTGTCTCATGTAGCAACAGCTGGGGGACATAGGTTTGCTCAAACCACAGCCAGACGATTGGAAATAAAAACGATATTCATATATTAATTAACATCTGGTGACTCGTCTCATTACCCGATACAATGTGCCTGAGCTGTTTGTTCCCTTCATATTTTATGCATTGAATGAAAACTAAACAAATGTTGCAAACGCACAAAAACCAACTCAAACACTACCCAAGTTTGCGCTTCTAACACTTACTGACACATCAGCTTAATTAACATGTAAAGAAGGCCATGACTAACCCATCACACGAAGATGGTGGTGACACCAAGCTGGAATTAACATCCAACCTGGCTAATTTTTCATTAAACTGGGTTTCCCTTTCCACATATTCTTCAGACAAAAACCCCATCAAGTCATAATTTGTTCAACTGAGCAGCTCAGGGCCTGATTTAGCAAATTATTACTTACCCGTTCTCAAAAACCACTTCTAATGAAAACTGGCCCTAAACATTTCGGCTGCAGCACAAAGCATCATCCCAAAGGAACAGAGCTGATGTCACTCGGCCTGTGCCACATGGCTGCTGCTTGCTGCCACATTTTGGGGACAGAAAGAAAGAAGGCGAGGGAAGGAAAGCCAGCTTAATTAAGAGAAGTCATCACTCAGGTTGCCTGGCAGTAATACATTACCCTGTGTGTGTGGCCATCCCCATGGGGTTGGTGGTAGATGCCTGGTGGCCACCAGTGAGGTGACAGGGCTGGTGCGCATCCGGGTGAGGATGTGGAGAAGGGAATGGAAAAGCTGGAGGCTTGGCTTGGCACTTGGTTCTGGGTTATGCTTGGGGGTTTTGAGACAGGGGCATTGAGAGGGGAGGCAGAGGGGGGAGCAGAGCCCCTCTTCCTTCCACAAGTGACCTGGGGGAAATGGATGCCCAATAAACCATGCCAGGCTCTTACAGGATTAGCCACGTTCTTAAAGAGGCTGAAGGCTTCACTGAAAACCCAACAACAAAACAACCCTGGGCTCACAAACTCTTTTCTGAACAGGAAGAGTGGAGTAAGAGGAGCTCTGGGGCTCACAGAGGTAGAAAGTCACGGGGTTTCGGGAAGCAGCTCGCACAGAAGCACGACTCCCCAGCACTCATGTGCAACCAGGTCAAAACCATGGCTCTGTTTGATACTGATGCCACAGAGGGAACATAAGGCAACTGCTTACCTTTTGGGTGGCCTGGTGCCCATGCTGGAAGCCTCTTGCCAGCCCAGTGGATAGGTACAACTGGGTGCAACTCGGACATAAGCACACATCTTGGATGTGAGCTGAAGCCTCTTGTCAGCCCAGTGGATAGGTACAACTGGGTGCAACTCGGATATAAGCACACATCTTGGATGTGAGCTGAAGCCTCTTGTCAGCCCAGTGGATAGGTACAACTGGGTGCAACTCGGACATAAGCACACATCTCGGATGTGAGCTCTGAAGGGTTAATACCACTGACCAGCAGCTGGTGTCACCCTCAGTTTGTTAAAAGGGACCAGAAGCAGAGAGGATTCCTCTCCTTCCAGTTTCCCATCTTCCCAAAGAGCATCCCGACCGCACCACTACTGCCCTGATGCTGGTGATCCAGCTCCCCCAGCTCATCCCACCGCAGCATCTCTGTGAAGATGACTGGGCAGGGTCCCACCAGAACAGGGATTTGATGGTTAGCATGCAGACTCCCATAACCCAGTATAGACATTGCCATCCATTACTCCATCCCTGCAAGCAGAGCAGGTAGCATGGCCTCAGCACGCTGAGGCACTTTCCATACACTCAGTTCCTACGCCACTGCCAAACTTCAACTGTTTGGGTTGAAATTTTCCACACTGGGTATCTGCCTCGGGCTGAATTTTGTTTGGAAAGTTCCAGATAAAATAACTCCAGCCAATTCCAACAAAGCAGCTCAGGAAAAAAATACACTTCTCCTCATGTTAAGAAAAAAAAAAAAGTCAGAAAAAAAACCAAACTAACTTACAACTTTAGTTGTGAAACCCCAATGCTCAGAGCAGGGACTTGGCATTTGGCATGGGGTGGTCACTGTGTTAACCACATAGCTTAGTTGCCCCTGTAGAGATTCCGTTCCAACTGGCAGCATTGCCAAGCCAGCAGTGCTCAGTGTGCAGACACTCCACAGAGGGATCCTTTAGCTTCTCCTGAGCTCCCTGAGATGCTTCAGCCCTTCCCAGCTCCTGAACTGGACCACACCATGCACACATCCCTCCTGAAGGGTGGGTGAGTGTGTCCCAGCCAAAAGGCAGCTTTGTCACTACTTATTTAAGGACTGAAAAGCATCACTTAATGCTTCCCAAGTGCCTGGTGCCTGCTGCATCCCGAGGAAAAGCCAACATGTGCATTAAGCACTAAGGCAACGGGAGTGCAGAAAGAGCAGAGGGCCATGCAGGGGCTACAGAAGATGCTCTACTGCGTCTTGAAGAGGCTCTGTAAGAGCTCCACAGGTGAATGAATGCACACAGAGATCTCACTGTATGAGGAAGAGCCTGAATTAAAGGGCTTCAGCCGCCTCCTGCACTGCGGAACATCAGTGACTACTGTGGGGCAGGATTTAGGTCTTACAAAGGAAAAACAGAAAAACAGAAAACAATAAAATCCAGTCACAAAGTGATAGAGAAGTTTCTTGGCAAATTATATAGGAATAAACCTCACTTTCCTTATTTTAGTGCATTGGGGTTTTCTTATTATCCACGAGGATGTGTCCAGGCCCAAGGATACAGCTAAACCATCATGGAAACAACCAGTTCCATAGGCAGACTTCTACCAATACACACATTCAACAAGGCATAACTGAAAGGTGAACATGGGCTGAGCTTCAGGAAGGAGGACCATGAGATGCCATCCCACAAGTCTACCTTTCCATCCACATAACTGCTTTGATCATAGTTGTAGTCAAATAACCCACCAATACATCTCTTGCAGGGCCACATGGACACTGGTACATGGGAGCTTGCACCCACAGGCTAAAAGCCTATCACTCTGGCCAGTGGGCACTAACTGGGCTGGAAACCCAGACAACTAGCAATGCTCAAGCCAACCCTTATCTCCAGGGCTGTGTGCTTCTATTCTACCTTTTCCAAATGGGAATAACAAGATTTCTCTGCCCCACAGAGAGTTGCTGAGAACAAAAACCGTAAGACATTATAAAATACTGATAGAGTAACAGCTCAGGTACAGTAAAAAGTCACTTTCATCAGTTAGAGCATCCCACTCCCCTCACTCAAGCTCTTAACACCATCCAGCACCAAGTGAGGCTTACATCTCCCTCCCTAAAGGAGACTGGGACGCTTGGTAGGTAAGAGCTCTTCCTTTCTCTCTGCCTGCTCCATAGTCTTCAAGATTGTTTCAGTCTTCAGCCACTGCCCTCTGATCCTTCACCAACATCAGGAAACGTGCCAGGAGGAAGGAAGAGAAAGAAACCGGGAGGAGACAACAGTCATGTGAAACTGTGGCATGAATGGCGCAACCGGTTGCATGTCATGGGGGCTTAGGAAGGGGTGGTGGGAGCTGGCAGGGTGGGCAGTTGCTCAAAGGAAACCACAGAGGACTTGACCAAGCACTTGAAAGATTCCATGCATACCTCCCAGATATGGCGGCGCGTTACAAAACCCCTGCCAGGATTGGGTGGCGGCATGCACTTGGAATAGACAAAAAAGGGGAAAAAGAAGAAAAGAAAAGGAAAAATCAAAACCCCAAACAACCATTCATGGGCTACAGAGAAGGCTGCAAGTCGTCTGCTTTAACGAGACGCCACAGGCATTGCTCCCTTGGAATTTGGGCTATGTTTGCGGTCCATGAGGAGACTTGCGAAGCCTTTGGTCACATTAAGCAACATTACATGATAATGCTGCAGCCCTTTCAGGCTGAGGGAGAAGGAAAACAAAACAGATGGAAAGACATTGCTGTAAACCTGGGAGGGAGAAGAACATTCCTCCGGATACTCTTTTTGGCTGGTTGTGTCCTCCCCTTGTGCCTCCCACCTCTTTCTCCCTTTTTTCCCCTCTCCTCCTCTTGCAGAATTGGTGACAGCAAGTGTTTTCTTTTGCTAATATTTCCATATTAAATAGAAAGGAAGAGTGTGAAAGGCTATGCGGCGTGGTGGCAGCTAGACAGTGGAATCTGCAACTGAAGGGTGGAGTTGGAGCACTGGAGAGGTGCCGGTTATTTATAGGGTATGAGAGAACACAAGAAATGTCTGGCCCCTTTAAGGCCCCTTAATCCAAACAACCAATGGAAAGAAAAAAAAAAAAAAAAAAGGGAAAAACGAAGAAAAATGGGAAAGAAAAAAAATATATAAGGAGAAAAGGCATCTTTGCACCAGACTGCAAAGTGTGAAGGAAGACGGGGTGATGGCTTGGCAGGGTCTTGCTCATCGCTGCAGCCAGATCTGTGCCCACGGCCCTCAGTGCTGCAGGGCAGCACCGTGCTCGGGCAGAGGGATGGTGTTGGAGCTTTGTGCTCCCCAGGCAGCCTCGAGATGCAGCTGCCTGGAGGGTGGGACAGGGCAGCTGTTTAAGCCATGATACAGCAGCGCTGGACGGGAAGCGGAGATGAGCGGCGCGGTCAAGAGGAATCAAAAGGGAGAAGCTGAGTGTATTGGGAATACGGGCTGGAAACTCCCTTTCTTCAGTCGGCATTTATGGAGCAACCAGGGATCTTTGTGCTCTGATCTGAGACTATGAGATGTGCCTGTCCATTGTCCTCACTCACTTTGGTATACATAGAGTGGAAACTCATCTTCTCATGCCTGGGTATCTCAGCGCAGGTGTGGATGCTCTGGGAAGGCTGCTGGTCAGACCATTGTCACGGCTGGTTTAAGCAGGGTTATTTGGCTCTAGGCCTAGAAGACCGTCACTTCCAGCCCTTTTCTAATATTCCTGATAAATTTTAGGTCAGCTGAGTAATGTCTGTCCTCTACAAGATGCCTTTCCCAAAGAGGAATGAGAGGGACCTGAGTACAAAGAGGTGCCATACAAACCACAGCAGTTTTGTGCTCTAAGTAAAACTCCTTTTTCCTTCTTTTCCAAAAGAAATGCTTGAGGTTATGCCTATCTTTTCTAAGCAGACATAAGGGAATTGTGAAATGGTCCTGGAGGAGACTCAGCACTTCGGTGATTTAGTGCACAACGAAGTGGATAAGTCATCAGCTTCCATGAATATACACCTGGAACTAGGGAAACTGAAGACAGACAATTCTGTGGACAGAAAGGGGTCACTAAAGAGATTCAAGAGCTAGAGCAGATGACAGTGACACTAAATCCTCATGTCTTTTCACAAGCCCTGCTCTTATTCCCTAGGATCCTGTTGAACCCATGAGCCTTCACTAACGGGTTTCATTCTCCTCTGCCAATATCAAATAACAAATGTCAGATCTCAGATGGGACTCTCAAACAACATAAAAATAAGATTTATATGGAAAGATGAAGTTCAAAAGAACAGTTACAAAACCCAGAGAGGTTTTGGTTTGTACCTGAATGCACACACATAAAATCAAAGTCAAAACACTGCTGTTCAGCATTGCCATCACCATCATCTGTGACCTTCTCCCACCATCATTGTGACTTTGAATGCTGGACACTGGCTACAAATGAATATACTGAAACTGAGGAAAATGCTTCCCTGATGTGTAAATAAGAAAAGGCAAATGTGCATTAGGTAATCCCAACCTTCATTTGATCACTTCTAGTTCACACAAACTGCATGCTAATATTCCCTCTAGCTCTTCCTTCCTCTAAGAGAAGAGTTCCAGAGCTCTGGATGTGCTCCCTACCTTCCAACCTCATCAGAAGGGCAACGGCATTACAATGTCTAAATCCTTAACTGCCAGTTGGTGATGCTGGCTTAGCTTTCTGGATGCCTCAAGCATCATAGATCTGGAAAGAATGGAGAGGTGGAAAGACTTGGCCAAATCCTCAAGAGGTGTAAATCATTACAGCTCTTCTGATGTCAGCACTCCAGGGGGGCTGGACCAGCATCAAGAGGAGCAGTGAGGAAGAGGAGGGCTGCGCCTCTTCCTGCTTGTCACAACATGATTCCAGGAAACTCGGACCTCGGCTCTCCTCTTGCTCTGGACTTCAGCCACTGGCTCATCCTGCTTGGAGAATCTGTCAGCACACCTCAACCCTCGAAAACTGGGGCTGGAGCCAAGGCCCTCAAAAGGGAGCAAAGGAAGGATGGGAGATGGAATCCAAAAGCGTCTTTCCGCCCTAAAGGTGAGCCCTTTGGAACAGGCTCGAGTCCCATCCGCCCGCCTGGGGACAGCCTGCCAGTGGCTGTTTGATATGTGGAGTGAATGAAAATGCTACCCCCACGCGATGATGTTCCAGCATCTTTCAGCACCAACTTGTCTTTTCCTTTATCTATCTTTGTTTTAAACAGAGACTCTCGGGAAAGCAACTTAGCAGACCAAGCTGCAGAGCAGAGACAGAATAGAATTGTCTTTTTTTTTTGGCTTCCAATACAAGAATGCAAAGCATTGTCTCTCTGGGAGGAGAATTAAGTATGGGCAAGTGTTTTGGCAAGAGAGCCACAGAGGAGAATGGAAGGCGAGGATGAGGCGGGGGAAGAGGAGGGGAGGGAGAGCTGGGGGTCAGATGGATGGTTTCGTCTTTTATAAATCTTGGATGGGGAAGAGGCACACAGATGGCTTTGTGTTTTAAAATGATTCTAATAAATCAACTCTATAATCATAATCAAAATGCCCTTGTCTCCCTTTTTTCCCCCCTTTTCTATGGATCACAGCTGAGCAATGAGGCCAGAGTGTGTGTCTGGTGAGGGAATGGCCAGTACATGAGACACAACCAGACCGCGGTGGAAGAGTGAGGGGATGTGTGCGAGTGAGCGTGCAAACCTGAGTGTACGTGTGACCACAACTGGGTGTGGGAGCCACCACAAGCCCTTCCTATGTCAGGTTGTGAGTGAACTGATGACATGAACGAGCACTGTGGGCTTTGCAGCACACAGTGGGCAGGCAGTTTCCAGGGCAAGGGTGGGCACATCCCTGCAAGAGCCTGGACCATTTCTAAGCGGAAATGTGGCCATACATATAGGAAGAAGGTCCAAGTGTGAGAGTGAGCCTGCAAAGAGATCTGCAAGGAGAGGAGCTATCCTGATGGTGGGGGAAGGAGTGGGAAAAGGCAGGGTCTCGTCTCTCCCAGGCGGGAGCAGACGTGCTGGGGAGGAATGCTGCATCCCCATTCCAGCGCTCGGTCTTGGCTGCGAGGAAGGTGCAGTCTCTCCTCCTCCAGCAAGAGCCACTGGGCCTGGAGTGTGGGGGGAGCAGAGGCTCTCACTGTCCGGGTTTTCCATTTGGAGCTCCACATGGCACGAAATCCCATCGGCTTCCTTGCCAGAGGGAGCCAGGTGGAGAGAACAATAAAAAGCAGAAGGCGCGGGGTGGGGCGGGATGGTCCAGAGCGGATGCAGAGGATGGAATTAATCAGCTGTCCGGGAGGAATATTAGAGCTCTTCGGCTTGTCGTCAACGCCTTCTCCTCCTTCCCAAAGACAGACACAACGAGAGACCAAGGAACATTTCCTATTGTTACAGGGGATTTGTCCACAAGGTCCAGCCCCATGTGGAAGTCATTACCGGCTGGGAGTGGTAGGTATCTCGCACAGAACATGCAGCTAGATGGGATGGGGGAGGGCAAAGGGGAGAAAGTCAAGAGACCAGAGATGATGTGGCCCTGTCTAATTGATTTAGGAATCTCAAGGGGGACTGTCACCACAGCAGCCAGGATCCAAGTCCAGGGATCACCGTGGGATGAGGTACTAAGTGTTTTGCTTTGTATCAACCCCTTGGATTGAGCTGAAGTCCCGAGTTCCTGTGAGAAGCCATCAAGGGTAGCTCAGCGCCAACAAGAATGGATCACGAATTTCACCGCTGCTACCAGACAGGGAAGGGAGGGACAGTTACGTCAAGGTTTGCTTTTCCCTGCCTCTGACCCTCCCTCGATAGAAAACAGAAAAGGGGCTGCAGCAACAGCTGTAGGAAGCACGAGGTGAAGAGCTGACCACTACCCACCTGCACGTCCTCCCGCTCCAGCAGAACTTGGCCTTCAGGATAATCCATGGAAGAATGCAATTATCCATGGGTGAGAGCCCAGGAGTGAGTGATCAGAGAGAGTCAACACCTCCGTGCTCCCAGGGGAAGGCAGATCCTTTCAGACACATCTAAGTTCAGTTGTTTCACACTAAATCATACTGAAGGCAATAGCATCTCCAGAAGTGATGATGTCAATGTCCTCAGGACAGCCAGAGGGAAGGGGCACCTCAGAAAGCAATGGGAAATCAACATCCTGACTCACTGGCTGCCACTTTTTGGTCTCCCTGCTCTTACCCTGTTGAATACTGAATAGGATTGAGATGAACAGATGTTGCTACAAGTAAAAACACAACAAAGCTGCCCTCCCCATGCCTCCCAAGCTCACTCATGATTTCCCCAGCCATGGAGAAGCAGATAAAGTCAGTCATGCATACTGGGGTAAAAAAAGACTTGTATGAAGTCTATTTGGGCCATTTGGTCGGACAGAAGCCACATAATGCACTGCAAAGAGAAGTGAGAGTGCCGAGGGGAACAAGCAATGGACAACTGGCAGCTTGACACTACCTGGGGCAGCAAAGCTGTTATGGGAAATGTGCTCAGAGGACATCTGCTAAATGCCACCCACTATTGCTGACATCTCCCAGGAATCTGGAGCCCCACTGAACAAGCAGCCTTTAGGCTCCCAGGAAGAGGAGGTACCACTTTTACCTGGATGACATTTGGAGCAGGCACGCAGCTCCTTTAAACACCTCTTTCTTTTGAACCAGGCTATCCCAACCCACTCAACATATACATACACAAATGGGGAGTGATACCAGGACTGAAGGTTGTCTACCCGTAACGAAGCCTTCAACTAGCAGGGTTTCTCTTTCACCCAGGTGACTTTCATCAAGTTTCCACCAGGGTTATGGCTTGGACAGAGCTGATCTGCAGGCTGCACATGGGGTCCATCTCCAGAAGATGCAATACCCAGTCTCATGCAATTGCTCACACAAAACTTTAGTATCAAGGGGGAAAGGATTTGAGAGAGAAAGTAGGGCAGGCCCATAGTCATGAAGACCATTCAGTGGGACAAGCAGTGTCTTCTGGGGTCTTCAGAAGCTCCAATAACATGATACCACACTTGCAGACGGGCACATGCAACTGCGCTAGGGGAGTAGGGACCATTGCTGTGGGGGCAGACCAGGAGAAACAAGGACTCTCAGCCACCCTGACATGTTGCAGGACCCCAAAGCCTCTTTTACACCACAGATTAAGCAGATTTCTCCAACCTTCTGCCCTCGCTGCAAGGCCTCCAGCCCAACCCCACCACACTGGTATTTCTTGCCTGCATCAAGTCCACTGCACACAAAAGCTCTCACTAAACCAAGAACAGTGATAGGATGCTGTGCTGCTCTTTAGTAAAAAGTCAATAAAAATACAACAGAAATACTTGTTATCCTTCCATGCAAATTATCCCCAGGAGGCTCAGGATGCTCAGCTCATTTGTCTCCAAGGAATTTCTTCTCAACTGAGCAGGATGTCCTTCCCCACAGGATACTGTATATTTGGGTGCTTCCACCAGCATGAACACTGCAGAGTTGTCTTGTAAATAGTGTGAATGTTCTCCTCTATTTCTGTCCTACAAGAACCCATTTTTACCAACATTTATGCATCATAACACATAGCCCTGATCCTGCAAAATCTCGACACAGGCACAGCTTTGTGTGTGCCTGAGACCTCCTTGGGTTCAATGAGCTGTTCATCAGCAGCTTGCTGGAGAGGCTGAAGCTGTACTCATGTTTTATGTATCTGGAAAGATTATTACATAGCAATAGGGTTCAAACAGTAGCCCCCAGAATCATCAGCTGTTTGACTCACTTGCTACACGCAGTCTAAAATGGAAACAGGGGATGGCAACATAATAAAATATAATAAAAATGTCTTTAAACATTTCAGGTTATTGGGAAAAAATATCTGTCTTTGTAAGTTCTTCAGTTTTGAAACCATGAACACATCTTCTCACAGTTAGACTCGACGAGTAGATTGTATTTGATTTAAAATTGCATTGTTCCAACTGTACCTACAACACACACACAACAGGCACATGTATAAAACACGCTATAACACTATAAAATCCATATTTACATTATTGAAATTTAAAATTAAAATCATACTGAAACTAAATGTAGTTGGTTGCCATATGTCTTTGGAGGACACACTACCCTCAGTCTGGAGTCCTAAAGAATATAAAAGCTAGATATTGAAGTCATATAGCTGTTTTCTCTTTAAACTTTGGTTTTTCTCCTCTTTTTAGACATCAGCTGAATTTTTGGGCAATCTTTTTAACATCATGTACATCATACTGCAGTATGGAAGATCAAAGGAATATGGCACGGAAAGCGCATCCCCCCGTACGCCCAGCAGTTACAGGAGGAAGCAACCCCAGTGATACCTCATTGGCACCAGCATCATCTCCTGTGACGGGGAAGGGGCAATGACCACCATGGGGAAGGGCAGATACCAAGTCCCTAAAGCCACCAGCCCACCATGTGGTGGCCTCCAGGGCTCCTCTTTGTGCAGTGCTGCTGGAGGCAGACTGTTCACAGCAGCACCTCTCTCTCACCTTCCCTCCTGTGCTTCCCGCACACATGGAGCTTTCCTGCTCCTGCCTCCCTCTCTCTTTCACTCTCCCACCACAGCTGGTTAAAATTATGCTGGAATTTTGTTTTTCTGTCAAGTGAATTTGGACCTGGTAAATCCCTCCCAGCCACTCCAGTGGGCTCCCTGCGAACATCGGGGCTGCATGTAGTCACACACATGATTTAAGAAAGGTGCTGCTGGAGCTATTTCCGAGCACGTTCACCATACAGGGCTCAGGGCAGCCAAGAGGGGCTCCTGTAGCTCACAGACACCCGGGGAGGGATGTTGGGGTTTCCACATGAAGAACGGGTGGGGGAAAGAGAAGAGGACCAAAGACCTGTCACGGCAGCTGGAGCAGCTCACCTTGCAAGGACAGTGCAAAAACAGACAGCGAAACAAAACCAGACCATCATAGGCTTGGAGAAATCCCAGTCCTTTTGTCTTGAGAGAAAACCCTCCGGTGAGCCAAGCCAACGGGGGGCTGTGGTACAGGAGGAGGAGAACATGTTCTTGGCTGACCTGGGGAAGCTGAGTGCTTGTAAAACCATCTAACAATAAATTGAGGCTACGAGCATGTACCTGAACACACTGACCCACACCCAGCACAGTGCAGGGCTCCCTTTGTGCCTGGGGGTCCATCCTGGTGGTGTTTGACCCACCAGAGCACAGAGAGCTCCATGTGCATGGGGCAGTGGGTGGTGGGACCTGGCATGGGGATGTGCCCAAGCCCAAGTGCCTCCCCTGGTCACCTCTGCAGCTTGGATGGGGAAAGGGTCCCAAAACTGGCACTTCCTCCCTGCCAGTTTGGGCCATCCCGAATGAATTAGAGATCTCCCAAGAGACCAGGCTGCAGTTATGAGCAGGATTGGTTACTAGGTCAAAGCTAGCTATCCAGCAAAATTATCCTTACGGTTAAGAATAAGAGGTTTAGAAAGAGGCATACAGGTCAAAGACATTCTGGGTTGGGGGAAATGAAGTGAGGCAATCCCTTTGACAGTGTTGAAACAGCCCCGTTACGACATGTTGGGAACGGAACAATGCAATTTTAGCCTTCAAAGTGTCTTTTTAAAAGACAATCACCGACGGTTAAAAATGTGAAGTTTTTAAAAGGTCAGGAAGAGAAAAAGCTTTTCTCTTTTGCCCTAAGTGGGTGTTAAGAGGGGGCAGGGAGGGGGCTGTAAGGAGAGATTTTATTTAATGGAATATTTCCAATTATTAGAGGAGGGAAAGAAGGGGAACCATTCCCTTTGGCCATAATTAAATACATGCATACATATATACACATACACATATGCATACACACCTCTTATTTCTTCAGACCAATATCCATGCCCTCTCTGGGTTTAATTGATACCTGGTTGTGCTGGGCATGTAGACACGATCCCTGTCCTGGCCAGCTCCCAGTCCCAAAAGAGCAAACCAAAGGACGAGCTGGGATCTAAGGGATGAAGCAACAGCTCTAAACTCCCTCAATGGGTCAGTAGCAAACCTGCAACGAGAATCCAGGCAGCTCTGGGTATCACTCGCTTCATTATGCACTTGGCCAACTCCGTGAAGGAAAAGCTATTTACAAGGTGATGACTGAGCCGTCTACATGGGCTGGGTTGGATGCGAACAGGAACGAGAGGAGAGAGCTCGTGTGTGCACGCGTGCGTGCCCGCAGGCACGTCTGTGCCCACCTCCTGGACGGGGCTAACAACCAGCCCTGAAATCACTGCGAGGAGGTGTAAAGAAAAGAAATAAAACCAAAGACTGAATCTTGGTCCGGCTCCATATTTCTCTTTGCCCCCATCCCCCCATGCCAAATACAGCTATAAAAATGGTGAATTAACTTTAAGGCATTTTTTTTCCCTCCTTCTTGGTCTAGCATAAGCTTCAGATGATATGAAAAGTTTTTATATATAACCTAGATTTATGGCTTTTTTGTTTTGCAGTTACATGCTGGGTTATGAAAGAAAAGGAAATCATGTTTTGGTCATAAACAGAACGCACGCAAACAGAAAGTCATTTAAGTATTAGCTTTGCAAACTTGATGTCTGCATTTTTATATCTATATAAAAACACATACCCCCCTAAACACAGAACCAAACCCTGTGTTATACATCATGTTTATACACTATATTGATGTGCACTTATAGAGAATCCACTTACTGACTTATTGTTGCTGTTTCAAAACATGCCAGCAAAAAGCCGAACTGTCAGTAAACACAGTGGATATCACCCCGTTTTCCCTTTTCAGGTTGGTTTCCCTGGTGTACAAAGGTCAGCCCCAGCTCCAGCATAAATTATTACTGCCTATTTGATTCATAATAACATATCCAAATAATGACCAACACATGCTGGATGCTTTATGGATGAATAATTCCAAAGAACTGGCAATTTAAACAGTTTAGAGGTAGCAAAACTAGGGCAAAAGTCTCATTGCCCAGGTTGTGTAGCAAGGGGCAGAATAAATCTTATGCCAGTGGCAGCTCAGAAAGTTGCCTGGATCAAACCACTGATCCCAGCACCTCCACTCCTACCCCTTGCTGGACCCAAGGCAGGAGAAGCACGCAGGGCAGGCTCACGGTGGTCAAACCTCTGCTAAAACCCAGCAAACCTTTGGATGCTTCAACTTAGCATGGAGTTGTCACGCTTTGAGACAGCCAAGTGGGTGCAGAGGAGCCGTGCAAGCTTGGATGGATGGGACACTGCCTTCCCCTCGCAGGACAGGGTGGGTTTCACCCATCCCTGCTCTGGTTGAACACGTGGCTGAGACCCCATCAGCCTCCGTGATGCTCCATGTCTCTCCTGCATGTGATGAGCTTAAGCACAACCCTGACTGCTCCTACGAGCCCATCCTCAGGCTTTGCTGGCTCCGTCCCTGACATGTAAATAATGACATACCATTTCCAGGGCTTTCCAGCCTATTACGCTGCTCTTTGGACCTTGCCTCCCATCCGAACAGAAAACCTGTGTCCCTGCGTGACCCTCCTGGCGCAGCCAAAGCAAACCAACGTGCTATATTTGTTTTTCAAGCCTGGGCCAGGAATGATTCCCGTAAGGCTCGGCCTGGCTTAATGGAGCTGTGTCTGTGCTGTGCCTCTAAGCCTACATTTGGCCATGAGGCCGGAGCTGCTTTTTCGCCTGGCTCGGGTAGAAGGCAGCGGTGTTTGCTGAAGGTAACTCCATAGCGAGAAGCAGCAGCAGACAGTGATGATGGGGCAGAGGAGGAACAAGCAAAAAAGGGAGGTGAGGGAAAATCAGGAGGAGGGGCAGTGGAGGGTGCTCCCAACCTTCCCAGTGTGACTGTTCTGAGACAAACCTGGCTGAACAGCCCCATTGCCAGGGAGAGAAGAGCCGGGGCTGCATGAGCATCGCTGGGACCTCCTCACCATGCCTGTGTCACACCACTGTACTCAGCCTCTCCAGCCTCCTGCTCAACCACAGCAGCAGCCAGGATGTTTTTCTTGGAGGAGGAGGCTGCTGCAGTTGTTTGGGGACAGGCTGGGCTCCTGTGGGTGCCACAGGGAGAGGTTCGGTGCCCGGAGGATGGTACCATGACTTGTGGTCCTGCTGCATCACCTCTGCTTCATGATAGCCCTCAGCTCCCTTGTGCAAATGGGGCTGTCCCCAGACCTGCCGTGGCAAAAGACGGTGCAGTGTGGCACCTGCATTGCCTTTCTCCACAGGTCCCACTCTTGGGCCACGGGTACCCAACCTCCTCCCACAGGAGCATCCTCAGGACTGCACACACCTTGAAAGATGCAGAAACCACCTCTGGGTCCTGCATCACCACACACCTACAGCAAGACAGTCACTTATTTCAATCACTCCAAAGAATGATGAAAGCAATCTTGTCCTAAGACAGACATGTGAGAACCTGAGCTTTTTTTCATTATAATAAAGCCCTGTTCCCTTGTGAAGCTCCCTGCATGGGGACCTGCTTTTTGGTCTGCAGTGAGAGTCCTGGATAGTACCCGAGTGGTACCTGCAGAGCCCCTCACACAGACCCTCCCAATATCAAGGCACAGAAGGATTTATGTTTCCAGGAGATACCTTTTCCCAACAGGATTTCCCCACAACACCCAGCAGGGGAACAAGCAGGTTTGTCAAACCAATGACATTTGCAGCCGATTGAGTGCATGGTCAGAGCCTGTACTTAGTAGGCTACAAGATACTAATTAGATGGGTTAATAGCATCAGTGAGATGCAACTGTCCCCCTACACTGGTGTCTATGCAGACACCCAGGAACTTTGCCCTGCAGCCTGGCGTGCCCAGAGCCCAGCACACCAAAGCAAAGGAGTTATATTGGGCTCAGCACACAAAAACTGAGTAGCCGGACTGCTGTTGGACAGGAAAAGCTTTGGGGAGGACGAGGAAAGCATGGCTGCTGGACCCAGATCTTCTACTAAGTGCCAGAGCAAAGCAGGAGAAAGGAGACAGATTGGATCTGCAAAGCTTGGCTTAAGAGCCAGAGCAGAAGCTGAGCTCGCTCGGAGTTTGGATGTATTCAGACCAGGACAAGATTCAACTCCTTAGGAAGGGCATGGCCATGAAGTTTGGAGCCAGAGCTAAACTTGTGTGAGTTTGTGCTGTGCCACCTACACCCTCAAGGGTCCTGCTGCGGGGTGGAAGCAGGGGGCTGCAGGGCATGGCTTGGGCATGACACGGGAGATGCCACGCTTGCTCTGAAAGCCTGGATGGGCAAGGAGCACGGGCAGAGCCACAACTCCACTTTGACACTGCCTATTCATGCCTCAGGAAAGGAAGGAGGGAGGGAAGAGGTGACGGCGTGCATGTTCCTTGGGAGCTGCTGGGTGGTTGGAGGCAATCGATGCAGTGGGCTCCACGCTGTCCTGCTGGCAAGAGCTGGCAAGGCATGGACAGGCAAAGGCAGGCAGGACAAGGTGTCAACAGGCAGGGTAAGGCACAGACAGGCAGGGCAAGGCAAGGACATGCAAGGCAAGACAAGGCGAATGGCAGGGCTGGGGCTGCCTGAGCGCAGCGCGTCCCAGACGGGGCCCCCTCGGCTTCCCGGCCAAGGCAGGATGGAGCAGCCCAGCTGCTCGGGCTTGGCTTCTCCTCGCATGGCAGCTGGGGGGGAGAGCCAAGCGCAGGGAATGCCGGCAAGCGCCTGCGTGCACGGGGGGCTGCAAGCGCCCTCCCCTCGCCTATGGGGGGGATTGAAAAGTAAAGATGAGGGATTAGTAATTAGGAGGTGAACTCGGGACATAAAAGCAGCAGAGAATCCTCTCAGAGGGTGCTTTTGCTTTTTAAAGGTTTCACCAAGATTCCTGCTTTTCCCCAGGGTGCCCTTTGCAAATCAGGCCTCACTGCAAAGGCTATTGGATCCGACTCTGACGTCAGCAGGGAAAAGGTCCCCAGACTCTCATTAGAAAGGGGAAGAAAAAAATCTGTCCTTGTTTTTTTTCTTTCCCCCTGACCAATTTAACCTTTTCAGGACAATAAACAGGCTCCTCACAGGGTGAAACCGAACAAGCAGAAGGGCTGCGGGCTCTGCTTCCCGGGATGAGGGAAAGTGGATAGTGGATAGGGGCTTGAGCGGGCGCTGTGATTCCTCTCCTGGATGGTTCAGCACTGTGCCCATGCATGGGGTTGCTTGTAACCCTTTGCTAGCGTGGAAGCTGATCCTGATTTCACTACCTGAGCCAGTGTATTGGCACCAGAAAGGGGTGGGATACAGGGAGGCTGCTGCAGATGAGCCAGAACAACCAGCTGTACCCAAAGGCAGCGGTGAGTTCTACTTCTGGTTCTGCTGCTGAGGCAGCCCATGGTGCTGTGTGAAGCAGTGAGCACAGCGAGATGCTGCTCTGCCCTTCCATGGACCCATTCCCCAAATGTTTGGTGCCAAACTGATTTACTGTAACCCACCTTACTGAAGGGGGTGGATGGGTGAAGTGCCATAGCAGGATGTCCCCAGCAGCTCCCCAGATGCCACTTGCAGACCTCCCACCCACTGCTTAGATGTCACATTCCATTTGATCCTTGCACACACGTGCCATATAGGAGTAAGGGTATGGTTACCAGCAGCTACACATGCCAGAGAGGGAGCAGCTCCTCATTGGAAAAGTAAACCATCGGTGTTTACAGCCCTTGGTTGCCCTTGCAGGGAGTAACAGAGGTGTGAAAGAGGTCCTAAGAGGCCAAGCTTGATCTAGAAAGGTCCCAGCCATAGAGATTGTGCCCTCTGGAAAACAAGACATCTAAGTTTTAAGATGGTGAATGGTCACACCTAAAGGAAACAGGCTTTTCTGAATGGGAACAGTGAGGCTTGTCAGTGTGCAGCGCATGGGTCAGCGCTGATGGAGCCTGGCCCGCGATACTCGGGATGGGCAGCGACCCAAAGGGAACATCTGCTCATCGCATGGTATTTTGGGCCCGGTTTTCCCAGTCTGGGATGGACAGGGCTCGGCTAGCAGATCTGGCAGGGCTGCTCATGAGAACTGGGCCGCTGCCCTTCCACAGGAAGCGGAGGACAAACCACTCCAAGGTGGGAAAAAGAGGCTGTGAATGGCAGCTCCGGTTGTCAGAGGAGGGAGGACCAAAGGGCTCAATGGCTGCTCCATCCTCCCTGCTCCGTCAGCTCTCCATTCAAGACCCCATCACTCCTCACACCCCCAGGCAGGCTTGCTCTGCTGGGGGATGCTGCACAGCTCTCCTCTTTCTGGGTGCCCTTCTGCCCCAAACAGCCCCTTTCCATTAGCCTGTACCATTGCTCACGCAGTCCATGCAATCAGAAGGTAAATTCCCACCCAACACGGTGGGACCCTGCTTTAAACCCTGCCCTGCACCTCTTGAAGCCACAGCACATCATCCTATGCACTCTCCCATCCCATTCAAAGACTTTCTCCCTGGCCCCCATCACACTACACGGACGCACAGTGCCTTTCCCTGCTGTGATGCCTGCACCACGCTGATGCTAGATACCAGTTACCCTGGCTCAGCAGCACTGGTGAGTGAGAAGACGAGAGGATGGGCCAGATCTCCACCCAGCCACATCCCTCTAGGGTGGAGAAGGAGGAAGCAAAGAGGCCGCTTGCTCCCGGCTGCCTGGCCCCCGGGCTTGGCTTGCCTGCGCAGGGGTGTGCATGCATCAGGCTTCCCTCTCGCCTTTCCTTTCCATCCTGCACTTCTGGGCCCGTCAGCCCAGAAAGCTGGGAATGCTTTCCCACCGCTCCCCCGTCATCACCACCGTCACGTCCGTCCTGTGGCGCTGCCTCCCACACTTGGGATGAAGCCTCATCCCTTCTCTGAGGTTTGACGGGGGTGTGCTGGGTTGGATGAGCTTCTGGATGGGCTGCAGGGACCTTTCTGGGACAGACAGAAGAGATAATCGCTTTGCAACAGGGCTGACACCTCTACAGGTCGTGTCCTAGACGTGTTCTCAGCTGCCACTGAACGCAGGAGGAGGTGGAGCTCAGCAGCAGTGGACAGGAAAAGCAGTGTTGTTATTTTTGGGATTAGGATGCAATCTCCTCCAATTGCCTTCCCCTGCCCCTGTCGCGGCTCCAGACCTCCTCAAACCCCACGGGTTTGTCAAAGGGCATCAAAAGGTGCTGAACCTCATCAAGGGGAGGGGGCAGAAAACAACACGTGGGTCCTGGCTCCTATTGCTCACCCCATCTCCGGCCTGCACCATTGCAGACATTCATCTCAGCTTTCCCCAAGCTCGGCTCTCCCCTTTCTTCCCCATCCCAGCTAATCCCCAAGCCCAGCAAGGCCACCCCAACTCAGACATCACCTTCATTTTACCCCAATGAGGCTCATGGGGTGATGCCCACCCGCCAGCACCAAAAGCAGCTTTGTTCTGCATGGGCTAATCCTAGGAGGGGGGTGATAAAGATCTCCTCATCCCCATGGAAATTGAGCCATGTTCCTCACATACCTCCACTAATTCAATTTTACACTGTGTGAATAGACCTGCCAAACCTTTATTATTCTTTCTTCTTGAGAAGCTTGCAGCAGAGGGGTAGGGCAGGCACAGAGGGGCGGGCTCCCTCCAGCCTCTCCCAAGCTTGATCTCTGCAATAAATGGTCATGCTTGGTCCTCCTCAGGCATGTTTCATTACTCTCCTTTCAAAACATGGCACTAAGGATGGAGGAAAAGAGAAGTCCAAGGCAATATGTAATTGCTTAGAAATTCCTGGGGAAAGAGGCAGTGGATTTGGGATTTAGGTGAGTGTAAGGGAGAGAAGTACCTGGAGAGCATCCTCTGCAGTTCTGCTAAAATGGTTTATCCTGGTCTGGACCACAGCTTGTCCCACTCTCAGTCTTCACTTCTGAGATGCCCCATGCACAGGTCTGAGCCTTCTCCCATGCCAGGTCCCCCCAGCACACCTTGATCCTGCCCTCCACATCCACAGCCCCGGCCAGTGCTCATCTGGAGTCACACATCAGCATCATCGCATTTGGTCACCCCAACCCCTCCAATCCAAGCCAAGGCAGTGGGGACACTCAGGGCTTTGGCACACACCCTTGCTCGAGTGCTGGTTCTGTGACAGGGACCTGGATCAGTGGGCAGCCCTCAGGAGCAATAAGAATGCTGCAAAATGTCCTTATGATGCTCTATGGCTACTTGTGGTTTGCAATAGTATCTGCAGCTAAATCACTCTGTAAACCCCTGATAGATCATGCAACATCTTACACAACACAGGGACTGCTTGCAATGTATGGGTGCAAGAAAACCAAAGAGATGCCTCTAGAGTCGTCTTTTAAAGAAGAAGCAGCCCCATTCAGAGGATATGCACAGGGAAACTGCCAGCTCAGTCACTCAGTCTGCAAGAGGGTTTCCTGGGTGGGCAAATAAATGAACAAGCAAATGGGCTTTCACAGAAGACTCAGTCTGCTTGAGCCCTACATCTGGTACAGCACCTAGGGTTGCCAATGGAAAGCACATGGAAGGTGGCCTGTTGAACCATCAGAAGTGGAAATCCAAGCCTGAGTCTCACTGCAGCTTTCCTCCTCACAAGCCCCTCAGACGCGGTCTCCTGCACGTGATGCAGGATGCACAAGGTGCATCACCTAGAACAAAGATCAGGTACCCAATTCCTAAAGCTAATCCAATTTTGAGCCCTTCAAGAAACGTATCCCAAGTGGAACACCGATTAATGAGTTCTGTTGGTGATTTGAATGCAACTGTTCAACTGGGTTTGGAAAAGTGAACCAAGCAAGACAAATCACAAGACACTGATGAAAATACTAATGAGAGTGTGCCAATCTCCTCAAATTCCCAGTCCTCAGAGATGCGAGGCAGGAGGGGATGAAACTTGGAAGCTAGTAAGTAAATACAGTTATTAGACATAAACACATAGAAAAGATGGAGTTCAGTATTGTTTGCAAGATTTAAAAAGAATAATAACATGAAAAAGCTGATAATGTCCAACATGCACAAAAGAGCCAAGCTTGACGGGTTTTTTAACTGTTTTATATATCATTGAAGCTTTGATGTATTTCATACCCTCAAATGGCAGGACCTACCCTAAGTAGTTGTAATATCTACTGCCTACCCTGGCTCCTTGAAATGCAAATTAACAACGTGTTCAATCTGATTTAACTTCCCTATTCAATAACTCAGGCTTTTTTTCCTCCTCTCTGCCCTTTTTGGCTAATGCTGTTGCGAGATTACCCACTAGTTTCCTTTGAAACCTGAAATTACTCTTATGCATTCTCTACATTAGTTCCACACTGAAGCTATTTGTTTGGGATTAGTTATACTTACCTAACTCGAGGGGTGCTGAGAGGATTACTGGCAGTTTGCAAAGGGCTCTGCCAGTGGAAAGCACTATCTAAATGCTAAGTATTATGAAGTCAGATCAGCTATTTACTGACCCCGATTGGTAATATCCCCTCCTCCAAACTGGACGCAGAAACTGAAAGAGCAGAATCCTTTTTTTGGAGAGACAAATAGTGACAGAAGGCCAAGGCAAGGTCCACAAATAAAAGAAATCCTAGAACATCACTTCAGGTCAAAAAAGGGCTTTATTCCTGGTATGAATAAGCACTGAGTGAGCGGCAGGACCCAGAGCACAGGCAGGGAGGGTTGCAGGAGGCAAACCCACACCTTCAGGGATCTCCCTTCCAGCTTTCTGCAGTGCTTCCCCATCATCCATTACACAAACCAAACACCCAAATGGTTCGTCTCACACCAACCTGCAGCTTGGCTCTTAAACAGAGAGATAGACCGAGCTCCTCTTCTTTACAGGGATGAGTTTTACTGATGCAACGTGACCTTTTGCTGGGCAATGGTATTCGATTGTTTCATCTTGCAATAGCACCTCAAGGTCAGCAGAGAGAGCAGGGTCTTGATGGGAGAGCTTTTATACACATACAAGTGAGCAGGTAACTCCTGCTTCAGGGAGCTGGACTCAGTGATCCTCATGGGGCCCTTTCAACTCAAGATGCTCCATGAAATATAGGCACTACCATAGTTCCATAATGGTAGATGATATCCACAGATGATAGAAACAACCCCTATGTCTTCAACAAATACACCATGACCATATTTATCAAGGTGGGAGGGTCAATGGAAGCATGACTCCATCCCTAGAGCAGACACTGCATCCTGCACCTATAGCTGAATCCCTTCCATAAACAGCTAGGAGAATCCAGATGGAGATGGAGGAGTAAGGGAGAGGGGCATGGGGATGAGGAGAGAACTGGCTGCTTATACACATAGCAGGTTTTGAAGAAAGCTTTGAGAAGAGCTTTGAGTGAGTATGATGAGGAGATGGGGACAGCACAAGGATCCTTGGTATACAGGCAATAAAATTTAAAGTGCTGGGAAGAAACTCGGAGATATTGATGAGGTCAACAGCAAAGGAATAAAGAGCAACACTTCAGAGTCAAATACAGGCTCTGGGGTGGGATTCTTCCACCAGCAAACAGCCAGGACAAAGCCCCAGGCCATCCTGTTCCCAAGTGCTCAGCTCCTAGCATGGGCAGAGAGGGAACAGGCACCCAAATTTCTGTAGCGAGAGCCTCCACGGGGAGACATACACCAGGATAACCCCACTCCACAGGGCTGAAAAGGAAGGTAGAGACAAACCACTTGGTTTCATCCTTCATCTTCCCACAGTGATTTTTCCCATTGTGTGGGCACTTGGTCATCAAGTTGGATTAAAGGCAAGGTCTTTGAGACCTGGCTTAAGACTCCAGCTCCTCTCTGCAGAACACTTTGGCCAGCTGGTAAAAGCAACACCAAGCTTTGTAACCCAGCTTCCTGCAGGGTTTGTACTCCCAAAGCAGAGAAATGGCAAAGATGAGCTGGGGGGGGGGGGGAACTGCAATCAAATGCAGAACCAAAAAGCAATGCTCCAGTGTACCTTGCACTGTCACCCAGGGAAGGCTTGGAGGCTCCCGGATGGAGCAATTCAGGCCCAGCAGCGCAGTGATCCCAGAGAAGATGTGAGGCTGCTGCTGCACAGATGGGATGGGGAAGGGGATGCTCACTACAAGAGCCATGAAAATGCAAACAGGGGAAAGAATCTCCAAAGTGGAAATTTGTGCAGAAAGAAAACAGGACAATGAGCTTGGTGGGAGGTGACGGGGACCTTCAGAAGGATGGACCACGGGATCCTCTGGCTGCCCAGCCAGAGGGGTATAGAATCACAGAATCATAGAATGGATTGGGTTGGAAAGGACCTTAAGATCATCCAGTTCCAATGCCCTGCCATGGGCAGGGACACCTCACGCTAAACCATATCACCCAAGGCTCTCTCCAACCTGGCCTTGAACACTGCCAGGGATGGAGCGTTCACAGCTTCCCTGGGCAACCCATTCCAGTGCCTCACCACCCTCACAGTAAAGAACTTCTCCCTTATATCCAATCTAAACTTCCCCTGTTGAAGTTTTAACCCATTACCCCTTGTTCTATCACTACAGTCCCTAATGAAGAGTCCCTCCCCAGCATCCTTATATCCATATACCAAGTATGATATATGATACAATAGTGTGTGAGGAGATGAGCAAAATGGGCAGAGTTCTACACCTCTCAAGCAAGCCACTGGACCATAAGGAGGGTAGAGCGATGGTGTTTGGGACTAGCTAGTGACTAAGGGAGGACTGTGTGTCCAAACTTAGTCATTTTTTCCCATTTCCTTCTCCTAGTGTATCAGTTGGCCTAATAAGAGATATTACCTGCCCTAACAAACCACATCTCACTGAGCATTTCTCCAAGTGGAATTCAGCAGGGAAAAGAGAGCACAAGCACCGAGTGCATCTCCAGCGATGCAGCCTCCACCCCATGGCTGGACACTGCCACCAGGACAGGAAACCCTCATCCACAACCGGCGGAAAAAGAGGAGACAGCATCCTCCGGCCCCCACGCTTCACCCATGGGGACCAATCCGTCTGTATTGTTCTTTACCCCAGCCAAAACCATGCAGCAAACCTGACCTTAACCTTTGTCAGAGTTTGGGGGTGAGGAACATGCCATTCCTGACATAGCTGATGTTTGTGAACAAAACAAATGAAGAAAGAAAGAAATAAGCAAAGGCCCGGCCGCAGACTGCGCTTGGTGTCTCTGTGGTCGACAGTTACAGCCCACGGCGGCTGTGGTGAGGATGACAAACCGGGGTGGCCGCTGCTGCTGCCGGGGCAGGGCATCACTTCAGCCTTTAATTCCCTCTGGCAGAGCTGAACTCGTGTTTGCCCGGTCTGCCTGACCTCGTACCCAACCTGAGGCAGGTCCCTCCTTTGGCTCAGACCATAGGCAAGGAGCTGACCCAACACACAGCGCAATGGGGCTATCACCCCAGCAGGGACCATCAGCCCTGGCACAGTAACAACAGGACAAGGGGTGATGGGTTTAAATTGAAATGGAAAGTTCAGGTTGAATATAAGGAAGTTCTTTATTGTGAAGGTGGTGAGGTGCTCGCACAGGGTGCCCCGAGGAGCTGTGGCTGCCCCATCCCTGGCAGCATTCAGGTTGGACACAGGGGCTTGGAGCAAGCTGCTCTAGTGGAAGGTGTCCCTGCCCGTGGCAGAGGTTGGAGCTGGGTGAGCTTTAAGGCCCTTTCAACCCAAACCAATTTGGGATTCTGCAACACCGGGTGCAGGACTCCTGGGAAGAGCTTTCTTAATTATTCATGGATCAAGACAAGCTTCCTAATTGGGAAAACAAAAACCAGTGGTGGAGATCAGCTGCTCAAGGCATGTTTTGCTGATTGCTCCTCTGAGCAGAAAGAAGGGGTATGCCCCTCGCTTGCTCGGCAAGGTTTAAGAGCATGCAGAAAAGCATTTGCAAGATAATTTGGTGGTCACAGGAGACTGGGTTTTATTCCTGAATTGAAAACTGGCTATTAAACATCATTTAAAAGAACAAAATAAAAATAAACCAGCAATTTCTCATTTTATTCTCTCCCTATCATCATCATTAACTGCATAACATCCCTTCACCAAAGATCTTCAACTGAGCAATAGAATTTTAGTACCTAAACCTTATCAGTGCTCTGCAAGGGAGTATTCTTCTCATTTCAGAGAGGGAAACCAAGGCACAAAGAACTGAAACGACCTGCTCAAAGTCACACTGCACATTACAAGTGGAGCCAGGAATAGATTCCTCGAGGCCTGGACCCCAGGAGGCAGCACGCCCTCAGGTATGCTGCTCTTACAGGCCAATTAGCTTTTATGGAAACGTTTAAGGAAACATTTCCTTTCACAGACTCTGCCTGCTAATTTACTCCCAAGCTTTGTCATCCGTGAGTAAAAGCATCTTCGATTTAGGCTGCCACGGAGCGACTCAGCCCCATCCCTTGCTTGAGACAAACGCGCTTTGAGCAAGTAAAGATCTGACAAAGAGCACCCCATGACAACGCTGGATAAAAAGGGGCTGGAAGAGGTTTTCCCCGTGGATCTCTGCCTACTGATTAAGACTGATTGCAGAGACTTCATCAAAGCAGAGGGCTCTGTATGGAGATGCAGCCATGGGGACCGCCGGGGCTCTGGGTGCAGAGGCATGCTTTGCTTTCCAGCACGCTGCTCTGTTTAGGTCTGCTTGGCTTGGTCGGGGCAGAGCTGAATCATAGAAAGGACCTTAAGATCATCTAGTTCCAATCCCCCCTGCTGAATGTTCACCTAAATCCTCAATGTCCTGGGTTCTGCCACCATAGGAGCTGGGAGGGAAAAGGCAGAAGAGAGAAGGGCAGAAAGGATGGGAGCAGGAAAGCAGACCCTTGTTTTGCTTTCCATCTCTCTCTGCCGAGAAACGGTTAACGGGTTGCAAGGTTTCCACCCTTCCAGGACGGAGCCTTTTCCTCCCCTTTCGAGTGCCCCCTGCCTTCCTCCTCCAGCGACTGGGAAGCTGTGACTGCTCTACACCGCTGACACCTCGGCTGCTCTGGAAACCCATGAACTGCTTGAGAAAGGTCAGCTGGCAGCCGCTGCATCCCTTCTGCTGCCTTCCCTGCCTTGGGCAGTGCAGGAGCCCCCTCTGTAGGCAAAGACCCACATTAACCAGCGTCCCTGGCTTCTTGACACGGATGTTTTTCCCCCAAGCAAAAGCCTTTTCATCCACCCCAAGCTGGGATGTAGGGCTCTGCCCCACTGCTCATTGCTGGCCCCATTACATGTGACATGAACCAAACAGCACAACCAAAGGAAACCCACCACTCTCAGCGCTCCTTTACCTCCTCACCCCATCACTGCACATCAACGAAGTGAGCCTCTCCAGCTCCCAAAACACAGACTTAAACCCAGCTCTCGTTCAAAATGACCCCGTTTGGTCCATTAAGATATGCTGCAAAATCCCACCCCCCTCCCAGACATTTGCTGAGGCCAGCAGTGAATTTAAGGGCAGATGAACACCAGACTGGGAAGTAGCCGAGGCAAAATTCCTGCTTGGATGCAAACAAGCTCTGTCCTTCCCAAAAGAGGAGTCTTTCTGGGGGTGGGAGGTTAGCAGCTGAGTCAAGGGCTGCTGGCAGTTGTTATCAGGCACTACTCCTACGGAACAGTTTGACCACAGCTTGTAAGGAAATGTGTGAAGCTGCCCGTGTTTACTGCTCGCTGTCCTCACCAGTTACAGTGCCTCCTCCTTAGGGATGCTCAGCCTGTGCTCACGACATCCTTCTTCACCCTTCCCCACCCCTCCTGCTCAGCCACACAGCAGCGTCTCTGCCAGCAGCCTCATAAGGAGCTGCTAACCTAGAGCAAGAACCCGTTCTGGATGGTGTCTAGTTGGGAGTAACATTTACTCTTCCCCGCTCCTCGCCCCTTTGTACAAAGCCCAGAGCCATCACTCACACAGGCATCGTGCCCCATGACCGACTAGGGGGTGGTAACAACAAAATTAGAAAGGAAGATGACGAAGATCTGAACAGGCACCCTGAAATAACCTGGTTTCTTTGGTGTCCTGAGAGCACTTCTGTCCGAGACATTAACATCACTCAGTTTCATTTGGAGGAGTTTCAGTATGCAACAAAAATATCCCGGGCTCAGTAATGAGGCAAGAAAGAGATGGTGCTTATGGAGCTGAGCAAGGAGCATCGCTTCCCTGTCCTTGCGGCGGAAGAGAAATAACTGGGGAATAAATTAATCCTAATAACTGTAGGGTTCTGATCAGGCATACATAACCAGCAGTGCGCCTGCAGGATGAGCAATTGATGAAGTCATTGCTTCAAAGGTGCCTTGATGCAATTAGTCACTTGTAAAACATGCAGCAGAGGAGAAAACCCCGCTCCTTTTGTTCAGGAGCATGGAACTGCGCCGTGTGTCGGGGTGATTTATGGGTTACAGCACAGCAAAATTAGAGCTTGGTGGCAATTAAGGGTTGTTCTCTTATGGGTGAAAGAACGGGGGGAGAGGAGTGGAAGGATGGGCAGGATGCAGAAGGGCCAGATGAAGTCGAAACAGCAACACCCCATTTCTGTGCTGATGGTTTGCAACAGGGATTATTTCCTTTCTGCACATATCATTGCAGGGGGGAAAGAGGGTTTCACCTGTAAAGCTGGTGCCACTGAAGATGAATCAAGTCATGAATCACCAGCATGAGGATCTGTAATTAGAGCTACTGGGAGTCACAGGAGCAAGAATCAAAGGCTCTAACGGGATTATGGACAGATCTGGACTGTTTTATGACTAATATTAGCAGATAAAGGGAATCTACCCCATGCTCAGGGAGCAGGGAGGAAGGCATTTCCCATCCCCAACCCCGCTCTACGGCTTTAGCGTCCACAGCACCATCCACCCGAGGCTGTTGAGGTTCACCCCAGCACCCAGGGTGCAGGATGAGCCCATGGCCAAGATCCAAAGGGAGCTGGCTGACCCGGCCATGGCGAAGCGGGGTCGGTCCCGGTGCAGCTCAGCATGTTCCCAATGAACCCACCAGCTGTTTGCAGCTGGAGGATGCAGGCAGATGCTGAGCAGCCGACCCTTAGGGTGCACAGCTGGGATAAGCAAGGAGTGCCTGTCCAGATACCCACCTCCCGTGCTATCCCAGCCTTGCCCGGACAAACCCAGTGGCTTTCCTATGCTCCCCCATCACACTCCAGCTCACACTCTCCTTCCTCCAGCCCTGTTCGGAACAAGCCCCAGCATGTCTCTCCACAGCCAGGAGGAGCAGAGACGCTGGGAGCTGAAGCCAGGCAGAACAGGAGCCAAATGTCCTCTCAGCACCCCTGGGAGGGGAATGTGCAGCCTCTCTTTAGGTATAGGGGCCCCAGTGCCCGATTCTAAACAGTTACTGCTGTTTTTTTTGAGCTCGAGACTTCCTTGAGGAATGAGAGCTTTCAAAGAAAGCGTATTTTAAATAAGGAGACCGCAATCTCATGCTTGTATGTCCAGAAAACAGGATGCTGAGATGGGGCTGCACTGCTGGACACCAGTGCATCATCCTGGGGTAGCTGGCAGATGAAGCAGAAGCATCCAGCAGCTGCAGGGCTGTGGGAGGACCCTCAGTGCAGTCAGGACACTAAGTGGGAATAGTCTCCACGATCACTGCATGTTGTCCCCACAGGGGCTGGCACACCCCAGGGCACCCAAATGCAATGGCCATCTTCCCATCCATGAGAGCTGGGCACCAGGGCAGGGCAGAGCCGATGGTCTCCTCACTGCCTGGGGGTACCAATGCCTCCTGCTCACCTTGGTCCCAACCAGAATGGGCACATTGACATGGGTTTGACACTCTCCAGCTACCAAGACGGCACCGAGGTTCTCCAGAGGAACTGGAAATTGAGATCTGAAATTGATCTGCAGCCAAGTGTGAACGTTTGAGGCTCGGGAGCAGCAAGCACAGTAAATATTAACTGTTGATGAATTTAGACCCCTTGCATTCAACTGGCTCCTCCGTTACTGTCGAGTGCCTCCATTTCCCAGGGCACACAATGAAGTTGGTGAGATTTATGGATTTCCATGGATGAGAGCACAGCATAAAGGAAAGCCAAGTGTTACCTGTGACGATGCACAAACCCTGCTGCACTCCTGCCCTCAGTGTCCGCACAAGCACACACGAGTGTGCCACAAAGGGGGAAATGGAGAGTGGGGTCCCTCAGCCATACCTCAACCCTCTGGGAATGTGTTCAGGGTAACAAAGAAGGAGCCTCATTAAAGCCAGCAAACGGACCTAGCTGCAGAGGGCCGTGGATCTCCCTGGAGCTGAAAATCAGATGATCCCAGCAGGGTAATGTTCATATTGGTGAGGCCAGACCCAAGCACAGCACGGCCAAGTGACTGTTTAGCCTTGCTGCTATGTAGGAAGAGCCTTTGCCACGCTCCAAGCTCCAGTGAGGCATTTCCTACCCTGCGTTACCCTGTTTCATCAGGGTGAATCACCAGACCACCACAAAAACCTCAGGACCATACTTCTGCAGTCGTGATCAGAAACTTCCTTTATTAAATTAGTGACCAGCCCCTATCTGTCATCTTGCTGTTAATAAAAAGAAACAAGGGCTGGAAGGAGGCTGCAGACCAGTGCCTGGAGCCAGGCTCAGCTCAGCACAACTCATGTCCAGTAGCACTGCAGAGCTGCTCCCGGGCACAGCACACAGGAAGATGAGGTATTAACCCCACACCAAACAGGTCTGTAGCATAAACGCAGGGGGTTTCCCTTCTCCCGTACCCCTCAGGATGCTGTTTCACTGCTGCATCCTCCATCAGTACAGCTCAAGCACTCATGCGGCCACAGGGACAAGCTCATCTCACTGCTCTGCCTGGACTGATGTGAAATCCTTCCTCAAATGCATCTCTCACATAGGACAGATAAAAGCATACACTTAAACGCTCACTGCTCTAAACGATCCCCGCTGAGATGTATCAACCCCTTTCCCACAGCTGGCATGACATGGGCTAGCAAGGAGGAGCATCTTACTTGGTCCAAACAACACCAGTTCAGAACACAAAGTTTTCCTCTGCCAGAGTTGCTGGAGACAATGACACCCCTTTGAAAACAGATGTTCTCTCCTTTGGGAACAAACCCCAGCAGCCGGGCAGCACCACACACCCCTCCCTGCAGCAAAGGGGGGGTCATGGTCCTGCTCTCTGGAAGAGCAGGATTACAGGGGTGGAAAGAGCTCACAGACAGTCGCTCCCAGCGAAGACCAAGTCAACCCGATGTTGAGATAAGACCACTCCTTGACCCCACCACATAGGCCTGACCAGTGGGAACCCAGCATGGGAAAGCTGCAGAATATCCACTCTATCCCCAGTAACCCAAACTAGCCACAGCAGTATTTCCTATTATGTCTCCATAACCTAATCTGACCCCCTCTAGGGTCCCCCGATTAATATCAGAGAAACCTCACAAGTCCAATCACCCAATTACAGGGAGGAAAAGTTTATCCTATCTAAACAGCATGAAATGTAACCTAGATCCAGCTGCCCTGAGACTCCTGAGGGCCAGATCTCAATCCCTGGCAAGCTGAACAAACTGGGAAGGGGTCACAGGGGAGATGGGGAGGGTCTCTCCCTGCTCCTGTATCATATGAAACCTGCAGGAGAAGAAGCTATTTTAACTGGTAAATCCCCTGAGTCAAGGTTTAATCCCTCTCTATTTTCACTTAACTTCCCTCACACCAAAGCTACACAGGGAATAGATGACATTCCCTACCTTGACTTGCCCAACAAAGGGAGCCCCCATCATCTTGATGGACAGGGAGGAAGGGGATAATGGTCCTCAAGAGGCAGAGTGTGCACAGGCCAGCTTGGGAGATGCAGGGATGACCATATGCCACCTAACACAAATGGTGTGGGTTAGAGCAGCCCTGATGCTGGCAGGGCAGCAGACAGGATCACAGCAACATCCCCAGAGTACCTCGTGCACTGTGGTTGAGAGGTTTCAAACAGGACAGAATAGGCTGCCCCAAGGCAGCCTTTGTGCCTCCTTGGATCCCTTTCCCATCCTTATTTCCCTCCAGAGGAGCGTGGAGGGATGCTGTCTAACTTCTTGGATTCTATTTCGGCCACCTGACAAAGCTGAACGCATGGGAAACCTCAACAGCAGCCAGAGGACTGGAAAGCAGATTCCCCATCCTGCTCAGGATCCCAGCTCAGGCTTTGGCTACAATGAGAAGAATACACAAAATCTCCAGGAAGATCCTACCCTGGTGTGGAATTCCAGTCTGGTGTCATTCAGAGCCCATCCAAAGGGAAGACCCTTGTGCTTCACTTGGCGAGCGTGCCCAAGTTCCCTCCCAGAGCAGGGTTCTGTTGCATCCAGAGATGCCCCAGAGCCTAAGTTTTCCAACCAGCTCAGGGCTGCATTGCCAAGCACCAGCTTTGCAGACGCAGACTGAGCTCCCCTCCAAATTCCAGCCACAATGTATTGATTAGAAAAGCCTGTTTAGTCAATAAAGGCTCCTATGAAAATCTTCCACTGAACTGCACTCACATGCCATGATCCGTCCGACTGTGTTAGCAGCCTTTGCTTTTGATGCTTCCTGACAAGATGGATTTGTGGCCTTGACTTTTCCAGATCAGGAGAAACGTAATCCTAGAGGATAAAGTTACAGACCAGTATAAAAAACCCCATGACTGGCTTCATTAACTGCTGTGTAAGAAGTTCAGAGCCTCCTTAGCTGGAAGGGAGCACCTACAGCTGTCCTTTGCCTTGCCGGAGAGGTAGCCCTGCACAGGCAGCACAAAGCCCTTGGCTCTTAAAGTGTATGACATACTCGTGGCACCATCCAGGCTGCTCCATCCTCTGCAGACAGCAGGGAATGGGCAGACAGTCCAGGCTTTCCACCTACTAAATGATTTGGGAAAAAGCAAAGATAATGCCCAGTTCTGTCCAAAAGGTGTCTGGGCAGATAAAAATAAAACAACCCTGGAACAACCATATGGAAATGTGAATTAATGAAATACTTCAGCAAGTGACTCAACCCTAATTGAGAGCTGAGAACCCTCCACCTCCCTTCTGCTTTCCAGGATACAAAAATGACACTGGTAGGTGGAAATAACTACAGCTGTCCCAGTGGGAGAGAAATCAGTGCTTCACAGCAAGTGTGATGGCCAAAACTAAGCACTTGCTTGGTGCTATTACACAACACAGCCCAGGAAGCAGTTTCCAAAAACTTGACCTTCTCTTCAAAGGCTCCTTTTTTTGAATCATCTTCGCTTTTGCCAACAAGTGAAATGGATTCAGCACTCCAGGAGGGTGTTCTGGGTGTTGAAAGCATCTTTACCCATGTGCTAGTCATAGGAGAGGCAGCAGCAGTGACAGCTTCCACACAGCAGCCCTGGCTGATCAGGCTCCCTGCACACAAGCATTCACAGATGAAGCTCTGCTGCATTTCCAACCCCAGACAGTCCTCACCAAGTGGTGGTTGTGAGCAGCCAGATACCTACCCACTGAGAAACCAGCTGAGATCCACCAGGTAGATGCCAAGGAACAAGCAGGTAGAGACAACCAAGCAGTGGCATCAGCTCCTGACCACCATCAGGTACTCCTCTACTTTGGTCACGTCCAAGGACCTCCTTTGAACACAAGTCAAGCACACAGATGACCCCTGAAAGAGCTGTTTGTTGCTTCCAGGCTGAGCACTAACCTTCCTGACCACCAGCATCCCTATGCTGAGAGCTGCAGTGTGGTGTCATAGATGGTGAGGGCAGAACTGTTCTCCTGAAACCAATGGAGATCGTAATGTCCTTCCTCTGCAATCTCTGGGCCAACTCTCCAACCAAACATCATCTAGGAAAATGGCACCTACATCAACACAGGTGCCACAGGTCTCTACAGAGAGAGCTTTGCCACCACAGGGCTTTACAGAGATAGTCAACACCATGATTCACACTCAAGATCTAACACCACCATCTCTAACAACAACTGTTTTAAACACTCCTGCTTTAACATCCTCCACACTTGACTGGCACGAATTAAAACTCAGGATGTTCTACCCAACTCTGCACATCAAGCTCCTATAGCTTTCCAAGGGCAGTGTCAATTCCTGGTGCTCTCTTTGGTACCAAAGCTGTTGGGAAGTTGGGACTCTGAAGATGATTTTAAGGCATGTAATAGGCGCATAGCCTGGGTGTAAGAAGATTGCACTGACTCCTCCCTGACAGGCACACTATTTGCTCTGCCCAGACAGTTTTTCCTCCTCTTCCAGCCTATCCCTGGTTTTCACATGACAGTAGCAGCACAGCTTGTACACAAGAGGGTGTTCTGGAAGAGACGGTTGTCATAGCTATACCCATACAGTCCTGGCCATCCAGACACATCAGAATGATGCTCTGCAGACCAGAGTTAAGTTATAAATGAGATGCTCTCAAGCTTCAACTCAAGAGCACAGCTTACAAACCACCAAGCCTTTTGGTTTGACTTCTTTCTTTCAGAGACATGATGTATTCAAAGGCTCCTCTGCAGAACAGCATTGCTCCAGAGAATCCTGTGACGCTGGCATGGTGCTGCACATAGGTTTTATGCGATCATACCCTTCATTCTGTACATCATTCTACCCAGCCTATTCTCCAGACACCCTCCTGCCAGCTCTTCTCCACGCCACAGGCTTGTGTATAAAGGGTCCTAGTATATTAGGAGACTTTGACCAAGCTGCCAGCATCTTCATTCTTCTGCTCTGAGGTCTATATGGTCTCCAACAAGCTCATTCAGCAGGTTTTCTGTTCTGCTCCTTTCCTCAGGAATTACAAGCTGTTCTGGATGAAGGCTACGTCTTCTTTGAAGATGATCAGCCAAAGAGATGAGCAGGAGCAGAAAGGATCCCTGAGAAATAATAAAGCTTGGGAGCCTTTTCTTACACCTCACCTGAGGATTTCACTCTTCATCTTTAAATTGTGGTCTCCCACCTCAGTTCCCAACCCTAAAACCAGAGCAAGGATCCTTCTGCCCTTCTACCCATCACAGGCTGGAGGACGCAGCGCTCCCCATGCAGGACCATCTCAGGCAGTGAGGCTCAGGGGACCTTCTAAGCCAAGGCCACCATAACGAGTGATACCCCAGCATGGCCTGGCTACAGGAACCAGAACTGAGACATGAAAAGCACTTTGCACCACGGGCACTTTATCCCCTCGTTCCTCCGCCTCATCCCCTTCGGAGCTTCTTAACTTCAGAAACCTCCCTCCAGAGAAGCGTTGGAGTGACAGAAAACATTTTCCAAGCCCTAATATCAGTTCCAGATGTTCACAGCCATTTCAGTTTGTACCTCACCCTGTAAAACACATTTCTCCCTCTCCCTCTCTCAAGCGCAGCGCCTGCTTCGCCCATGACATAATGCGCTGGCAGGCTCGGCCATGCACACACACACACACACACACTCGCGCCCTCTTCAAGAGCCCCATGTTCAAACAAAGAGCATCACTCAACTACAAAGCGGGCACGCACATGCAGCTAGGAGCAATTTCCACAAGTTTTAATAAACAGTTTGGGATGTAATTGCTCTCCGTCTTCTCCGCTCGCTCCCCGCGCGGTGGTGTTGAAAGCGTGGTTTGTTTCGCACACAAGTTCACCTCCTGCTAGCCTCACATTGTCCAAGGGCTGTGTTTTCCTAAGCACCAGTAATAAGTCTCTTTAAGAAGCACGTACAGCCTAGGGCAGCCAACCCATGTGAGCTCCCAGCTTCTTCCACCCCATCCCATAGCATCACTGCCCTGTGCACAGGGGATGCACCTTAGATCAGCCTCAGGAGTCCCTCCTGACTGCTCTAAGAGGAAGCAGAGCAAATACTTCCTGGCTGAAGGAAAAGGCTCCATTTTCCAGTTGCAAAGGACAAGGAGTTTGGCAAGAGTGAGTGACCAGAGGTTTTGGGGAGCAGGAGGAAGCCAGAAGGCGTGTAAGGCAGAGGCCAGGTACCATCTAGCTTGCCATGGGGCTGAAGAGCAGGTTGGCACAGCTCTAGCCCCAGACAATACCAGGAATCCCAATAGGAAATGACTACAATTGCAGTAAAACAAACAAACCCCTGTACAAGCACAAATGACCCACACATTTTAATTCAAGAGATGCAAGGAATGAATGGCAGCAGCCTCAAGAGCCCTCAAGCCTTGTACTGCCACACTCTACAAATCCCCATCATGTACATCCCAGTAACAGAGCAACTTGCACCTACCTGCCAGGAGATTGACGGGGAAGGAAGATCTGCCCCAAAGATATGCCCAAAAGCCATCCACATTTCATGTCCCACACCCTTCTCCCAAAGCTTCTCCTTTCTGGGGTTGCCTTGTTTAGTGATGCTGCTCAGATGTGATGCAGATGAGGTGCAACTGGATGGGTAGGTGATGGTGATGAGGGGACACCCACAGTAGGACTTTTGGCTGGGTGAAGCACAGTACAAGTGAAGCCTGTAGCAGTCAGCATCTCTGCAAACCTACACATGGTATTTGCAAGAATCAAGTCATCTGGCACCAGAGGCCTGTAGGGTAATAAAGGAATGGAGGCAGGAATGCTGTTTGGTTTTAAACAACATGGAAAAAAAGGGAGACATTTAGGGTTGGCTTTTCTCTGTAATTGTTAATGGGGTCATTCTGTCCCATGCAGTCCCCCAGAGCAAGGTGAGGGGAGGGCAGCTCCCCACAACGAATTCAATTGCCTGTCAAACACATGGCAGTCATAAAAGGGAAATAATACTAATAATCATCTCTATTTCCTCCTCTGGCTGCCAGGCAGAAATCCAGCCACTTCAAAGGAGAAACCCCACGTTTCCCTGGCCTGGCCTCACCTGAGTGATGTGTAAGCAATCTGACATCCCCATCCAAAACAAAGGCTTGTTTTCTGTCTCCATTACTGGAGGGTGCCCCTCCAAGATAAAGAACAAGCCTTCTTCCATGCCAGGAAACTAGAACCATAACCCAGGGGCCATCCTGTATGGGGCAGTGCTGGAAGTGGATAGGAGAGGCTGCAGATGCAGACTAGATTGGCCTGAGATGAACAGAGAGGGTCAAGACTTGCCTGTGGCTGGGAGCTGGAGCACTTCATGGCAGCTCATTGCAGCACAGGGCTTGGCTCAGAGATGAGTAAGGAGAAGAAACAAGCCACCTCCACAAGCTGAGAACGCTTCTGACCAAGACCTGAGGACTGTGCACAACTCCTGAGCTCGATCTGATTGATCTCCCTGAAGTCACCTTCCCAACACGAGAACACAGACAAATGCCTTGCCTGGATGTCCAGGAAGCCTCTGCCAGAACACAGGGAGGTTTCCCCTCTCCAGTGCCAGCCCTGTCCCTACCTCCAGGCTGGTTCCTTGTCCTTGCAGGCAGCCTGAACACACACACCTCACATAAGCCTTAAACCAAATGAGGTTTTAATGACACAGAGCGGGAGCTGTTGCTGAGTTCCAATGACAAAGCTGTTCCTTTGCTCCAATGACAGGTAGAACCCTTCTTCATGTTCCCTTACCTAGAAGGGCTTGAAATAAGGCACTGCCAGCATCTGGAGGAAGCAGCCTTCATAGAAAGGGAAATCTCTGCTTTGGTCAATACCACCAGCTGCCCTTGACATATCACATGAGCATCTTTAACAAAGTACATCCCAAATCCTCCAGCAAAAAGCAGTAGGAGGCTTTGCCTGGCTTTCCATGCATCAGCAGCATCACTTCAGGTCTCAAATCCTATTTCCCAAAATAAATCACCGATTCACCCAAATCAACCCCCATGATTCACACCCCAGCAGCTCCCAGAGCATGGCTTGAATTGCTGACAAAGCTTTCGCAAGGCACAGAGCACTCAGCCTAAGCCTGAGCTGGGAACCAAACTCCAACCCAGGGAAGTTGCAGGTTCCCCTGGAGAAGTTTGGTGCTGCTTAAATGATCTCCTTATACATTAGAGGCTTTGAGTTACTTTGCTATGTGCGCAAGGCAACTTGAAGTGTCCTTTCAAAGGCTTCCATGCAATGCAGTACTCACTAGAAGGGACCAGTAAAGCCCTTGAGCTATTCAGAGCTGCCCTCTCCCCGCAGCCACTATTGTATAGCATTTCAGACTGCTCAGACCAATTGCTTCACTCAGAAGCTCCAACTCAAAGCTCTCCTTCCCACCAAAATGCAAATCATTTCCTTCTGCCATGCTGTGTCCTTGTATTTCCCCTTTCTCTCAAACACCCCTGTAACACCTTGGCTCTATGCACCATTGCCCACAGACGCAGCAGCTCCCAGCCAGGCAGGGCACAGGATGCATCACCCTGTACCCTCTGCACCAAGAGGAGCAGCACCCACCTGTGTAGAGGTCCGTGTCTGTGTACTCATCCACCTTCTTGTGCTGCAGGACGTAGTCAGACACCTTGGCCCCGATGGCAGGCTGCACATCCAGCCACTCCAGAGAGACCACGGTGCTGGAGGGCTCCACGCTGGGGGAGAGCCGCAGGCTGGGCAGGAGACAGAAAAGACACCACGTAAGACATCAGTTCCTCTTATAGGGAGGAATCCACCTCTGCAAGCAGCACAGCCCCAGGCAGGGCTCACACTCATACACAGCGATGTGCACAACAGGAAAGCAGATAGGAGAGCATGGAAGAGCTGAAGTTGAAGGTCAGTTGCAGCCTACTGCAATGTGTCCTTCTCTCCCCTTCCTCCTGGAAAAGCCTAGGTCACGCAGTCACAACCATGCAACCCAGACATCCATAGAGCCATAGAATGGTTTGGGATGGAAGGGAACTTAAAGCTCATCCAGTTCCAACCCCCTGCAGGGACACCTTCCACTAGAATCCCACCTAAAGGAACTTCAGCAGCCCCATGGGAGACCAAGGAGCAGAAAAGACAGGGAGGCTCCAGCTTAACCTTCACATAACCCAGCAGGGTTGAGCCTACAGGAGGGGAGGGTCCTGTGTGCATTGCCAGAGCAAAGGGAGGGAGAGAAGGGGCAGGTGTGGCTGTGAATTTACCCAGCTGCAAGTGAGCAAGGCTCTGATGGGTGTGAGCATCAGCCAAAGCAGGGCAGCTGTGCAGGAGCTCCTGCCCGGGTCAGGGATGACGTGGGTAGGGGACAAGGCAGAGCAGCTTTGTGCTCCTGGTTGTGTTAGTAAGAAGGCATTTGCTCTCTTTGCACCAGGGTAAATGACAACATGAAGTACAGGGCTACAGAGAGTCCAGCTCCAAACATGCAAGTGTGTTTGTTGGACTCGGGATGGGAAATGAATCCCCTCTGAGGATGTTGGCTCACTAAGAAGGTGCTCTGCTCCTTGTGGCTCGCTGGAGCCAGTCTTCCTGCTTTCTCAGCTAATTCCCCATCAGTTTGCTCCTGATTTGCTCTTGCTCTGACAAGCCACAATGAATTGCACCGTAATTCCATTTCTTTCAGCATTTCAAATCCCATTCTACAAGCCTTGCTAATCAGGTGATGAAAGTCTACAAGGAAACCTTCCAGGGCCACAGTCAGAGCCAGGATATCCTAAAGGCATCAGTCTCACAGTGAGGAGTGCTGGCCTGCGGCCCCTGGGCTTGCAGGTGAGGGGCAGGAGGTGCCCATGGGCTGAGCCTGCAGGAAAGGGATGGTGCTGGGGGGCTGTGACCCATAGAAGGGGCTCACATGGATACGTACACGGGTGGAGGGAGAGGGCTGCAGTTGGGGAGTCCGTTCTCATCGAAGGCGTTGAGGTCGCACCTGCACCAGTCTTCAATAACATCGCCTTTCCCCGAGCACCAGTATGAGCTCATCAGGGCTCCCTTGAAAGCCTGATGTGAGAACAAAAAGCGTGAACACGTGTGCTAAAGACTCGGTGAAATCCAGCCAGCAGCACGACTGCGCAGGACTCAGCATCAGGGATACGTGTGTGCAGAGCCCCAGGATCAGGGAGTACAGGGTGGATCCTCCCCACCTCTGCCACAGATCCTCTGCATGGCCCTGGGAGCATCCCTTCCGCTCCTTGTGCTTTAGCTCCTGGGTATCGAGTGATGCTGATTCATCCCTGGGCTGGGCTGGGGAGCATCTGCATGATTCTAGAGAGGAATCCTGTGTTGGGGGACTAAACTGCCTGAAGAAACATTAACTTAAGCCTGTTGTGACACCAGACATCATATGTACAGTACATGCTGCTGCACACAATGAAATGTATCCCCGTGCCTGCCCCATAGGTGTTTCTGTCCCTCATATATTAATTTCTCCATCCCCAGCCACACAGCCCACTTTCATCCTTCTCATAGGTTGTTTATAGGAGCTGCCCTCCTGCAAGCAAATTGCTGCTTTATTCACTGTGTAAGGAATACTCTCAAGCAAAATAGCAGCATGTGGAAGCAAAAGACAGAATCCCATTAAACACTTGCAGGGTGTTGGACCAGCTGGGCAGCCTCCTCTCCGCACGCTGTCCCCAGCCTGACCAGGAGCCCTCCCAATGCTCTTAATGATGCCAGTGGATCCCCAGAATAACAGCTTTTCATCTGCTGAATCTGAGGCTCAAACACCGACTGGATTCTCAAAGCCCTCCGCGTCTAACCCTATGGTGCGTTCCCTGCAGCTTGGTGCTGGTGCCCACACTGCAGCACGGAGCATCCCTCGCTCCATACCCTGCTGTAGTTCATGGATTTAAAGTGGTTTCTCCTGCTACTCTTTGCCTGTTGTGCCTAAACCAAGCCCCAGCTTAGAAGACAGGTCTCTCCCTGCACACACACACAGTGAATATTCACTCCAACCCTGCAAAGCCGCAATGCCCTGCTAGAATAATCACAACACCAAAACTCCATCCATTAAAACAAACCCCTTTGTACTGCTTTTGACCTTTTACAAGGCACTTTTTGGGGCTGAAACGCCTTCACGGATCCTCACCCATGTAGAGCAGCCCAGCTCGCAGCAGCTCTATTCCACCCATTCAAAGCTGCCTGTGGATGCCTGGCCCCGGTGATACCGCAGGTGACGCCTTAAAGATAAACCCCTGCCCTTTGAGGGGGACAGGGACAGCTCCAGCGGCTCCGGGACTGAGCAGAAAGCTCTAGGAAATGCACCATCCGGGGAGGTTTCTGAAAGCAGGGATATAAATAGAGCCTGACATCAGGGCTCCCATTGTCCGGAGCCGAACACCCCGAGCACCTTTAACCAGGCGCCTCAAAGCTTTCGTGTCTGAAACAGTTTCTGCTTCCAGGCATTTTACAAAATGGGACTGTTCCAAAAGGGGGGAAAGAGAAAAGGAAGGAAAAACCATGCAAAAGAGAGAAAATGTGATGTTACTTTGCTTTGTTCTTTAGACTGGAACCGAAGAGCTGGGCTGGAGGAGGTACTGCAAAGTGAGGGAAGCAAGGACAACAGAGAGTTTATCTGATACATGAATAAATGAGTGCAGATACACTTGTGTAGGGAGCAGCGGCGCTGTGCAGGGTAGAAACACAAAATGATTCATGTAGATGGATAGGGAAGTGTATGCTTTCCTTAGGAAGCAGGATAGATACGTGTGTTGTGGGTCCGTGTGTGCACAGACATACACTGGGGGTGAAGACAGACATGGGTAGATCCTTGTGCTGTCACCCTGACCCTATCCCTGACTCTCACTGCTCTCCCTGCAAATCCCAACATAAGGATGAAATCTCACCCGCCCCATCCTTGCCCTTTAGCCAAATCCAATAGTCAGTTCCTTCCTTCTATTTCCTTATTTCTGCTGGTGAGTGCAAGGCAGGATGAGCAATCCCTGCTCTGCCCTGCACACATTTCAATTAGATCCTGTAGGCTCCCAGCCATCGTCTGCCTTGTGTCAACCTTCACACAAACAAGGTTAGCTCAGTGATGCATCCTTCCAGCGCTCTCATTAAAGCACCTACGTGCACTAACCAGGTTACTCAGAGCATGGCTAGCCCCCGGTGCCTGCATCCAGCTGACGTCAGGGCCAGGACTCACCTTGTCTCACTTCCCAGCAGGACTCCAAGCCAGCAATTTCTAGGATCTTCCCAGGGGAGTGCATAGCAAAAGGTGGGGAAGTGGCAAGAGCGAACTGATGGAGGGGAAATGGGTAAGACCATGTGGAAAGAAGGGATGGAGCTCCCTGCACAAAGATGCTCACCATCACTTTAGGAAGCTCTACACCCTCCATGGGGACACCAGCCTGCTCTGTGGGAACGGCTGCACCTCAGAAACTCCAGGACAAAGGGAAGGTGTCCATGATTGTTGAGGACTCTCTGGTCCTCCGGCACTGAAGTCAGACACAGTGTTTGCTATAGCTCACATCCAGCCCACCCTTCATGCCCTCAGCTCCCCAGACTGCTCCAGGCTCTGGCTGCAGTGGCAAAGTCTGCTCTCAGATCAGCAGGTGAAGTTGCCTTCCCCTGCAAGAGCAATAGCACAGCCCCAAAGGTGGCAGCCATGTGAAAACCTCTCCTTCCCTTTCTCCTTCTGACAACGTAGCCTGGGAGGTACAGGACTGACCACACAAACCCAGGACAGCAGCTGCCACCCAAACCAGGAGCCCAACGGCACAGAAGACCAAGAGCAGTGGACAAAGGATGCAGCAAAGGTGCTGAGTCCCATGGGCAGCAGCAGCCTTTGGGATAGCTTCAAGTGGGAATGCACAGGGACCTCCCTGGTTTGTGGTGGCTGAGGATGCTTCTTCATTTGCCTTGGAGTGGGAAACTCCATATGTCATACAATCATAGAATAGTTAGGGTTGGAAAGGACCTGAAGATCATCCAGTTCCAACCCCCCTGCCATGGGCAGGCACACCTCACACTAAACCATGGCACCCAAGGCTCTGTCAAACCTGGCCTTGACCACCACCAGGGATGGAGCATTCACAACTTCCTTGGGCAACCCATTCCAGTGCCTCACCACCCTCACAGTAAAGAACTTCTTCCTTATATCCAAACTTCCCCTGTTTCAGTTTTAACCCATTACCCCTTGTCCTATCACTACAGTCCCTGCTGCTATGCTTGGAAATGTGCGATAAACCCCCTGCATCCCAGCAGGAGACAGCATACACAACAGGACCATCTCCACCATAACCATCCCGCCATGGTGGTCACACCAAAGCTACCAAACTAGGAAACCCCAACAGGCCCTACCAGCATGAGGGGCTTCCCAGGAGCATCCCTGTGTGCTGGGGATGGCAGCGTGGCCCTCAATGTGCTCACCAACCACTCCTTGGGATCTCAACACCCCTGTGTGCCCAAAGGCAACTTTATCTTTCATTTCAAAGTATCCAAATTGTGTTGTTTCCCTGTGAGTCAGCCCATTTAGTTTATGTCCTTCAGTGCCAGAGGGGAAATTTATGAGATGAGAAACTGGCTCAAAACGTTTATTTTCTAGATGACGAGTCATGCCATTAGATATATAGCATTATGAATCATAAGAACAGCATCTAATTTGCTCTTAAAGGTATAATAGGCCTGACTCCCCACACCCATACACACACATCTATTGGATTGATAGTTCCCCCCTAGATGGCTAGTTCATTTGTTTTGACACAAGCAAGACTGAGAGGACCATAAAGTCCCATCTTACCATAAGTTAAGCCTATTCATAAAACAAATATTAGGGAAACGAACGATCAGCTAAGCACATTTATCCTACACTCAATTGCATATGGATCTTTCTCCTGTTGTTATTTGTGCTCAGGGGGAAGCCATTTGGGCCCCTTTTATAGCTTAGACACTCTGCAACAGAATACAGAAGAACATTTCCTTTGTCCTCTGTTAGACCTGGCTGATGGAGGGAGAAGCATTAAGTTATTTCAAACTGTGGGTTTCTGTTGACATCCCCAGAGAGGTAAATCGCAGGACGTGAAGGAACCTTTCAGATCAGCATCAGCAACACCACAGGGGCTGCTCTTTCCAGATGGGATACTGGAAATGGCATATATTGGATGCTTATTGGTCAATATCTGGTCTTGTCCATGGCTGGCAGGGATATGAGATCCTGGTTCCACTGTTTCTTTAGGTCTAGGTTTCTTTGTGGTTGGTGCACACACTTCAGCTTCTGGGAGAACTAAAATACAGGGAGATTAAAATCACCACCAATGAGCACACAGGCTGGACAGGGATGTGCTGCAGACAGTGGGGACGATCCAGCAGCTGGGAATGTGGTCCATTGCAGGGTTTGCACTGTTTTCCCTGGTCTTTGCTTGTTTGTTCTCTTCCTCAGTGCAGAAGGAAAGGAAGAAGAGTGGAATGAGGCTGGGTCATGCAGGCAGACAGGCCCCACGTGTAGGGAAACAGCCACCCAGCAAAGCTACCCCATATGGAGCCTGGCACAAGAGGACCACCGACCCCAGCTCCTGGACACTGCTGTGCTCCAGGCAGACTGCAGATAGCAACAGCATCAAGGGAAAGAACACGGGGCGTAGGCTCAAGCAGGGATTTTACAGCCCGAACGGGATGCTACCACGATGATTGCTTGGCTGCAGGAAAAGCTTTCCATGCCCTTACATTAAAGCTCCGTGCTGGTCACAGGAGATAAACGCTGCCCCTTAGTCTAGACATGTCAGGGGCGGGGAGGAAGGAGGAGGAAAACTACGGATTTCCCAGGCCAGAGACTCTTTCCAGGATCACGCAGTTCGCGTCTGGAAGTCTGCTCCAGGTTCGCAGCGAAGGAGGATGAAGTTTCCCTACTGCTGTTGGCAGGTGATCTCATCTTGTGCTGCTCACACCCTGCCTGCCTCCGGCTGCCTGTCCCCGGGGAGCAGCATCACCAGCACTTCATCCTGGGGAGGCACAGCAGCGCTGTGCTGGAAAGGTCAGGGTGCTGGAAGGGACCCAGGGTGGGCAGAATCCTGCTTTTTGTTATTGATGGGATCCGAGGGAGCAGCAGAGGACACTGTAAAACCTGGCAGCGGGGGAAAGCGAAGCCCCGTGCTGCGGGGCCAGCTCCGCTTTCACACCTCGGCTACAAAGCTCCTCATTCTAGCGGTTACAATGCTGCTATTCTTCCCCTGGAAACGCGAGTCGGATGTGGGCTGGAGCTGCAGCAGGATGCTCGAGTGCAAGGAGCAGGACAAGGGCCAATTAGCAGATATTAAACCAAAGCAAAACCAAATAAGTCGTCCCCCCCACACAGACCCCAGACCAAAGCACTCACCTCCACAATGTCCCCGTTCGCCCTGGCTCCCTTTCAGCTTTGGAGGTGGAAAAAGAAATCCCTGGCACTGACTCTCCACGCCTTCAGGGGCTGCTTTAGGGAAGCTGTGTGTGTGCAGGGAGGATCGCCGGCCTCTGGGTGCTGTATGAGGTGCCAAAGTGAGCCCATGGCCTTGGGGATGCCTTTCACCTTGTCACCATAGCCTCTTGCAAAACCTCACCTGTCTCTTGCTGGATCCACATAGGCAGAGGGTATCAGGAGAACTAGCTTTGAGATACAGGGTAATGGGAAGGGCCCAGATATCCACCCTCCTGAATGGGATTCAAAGGGTACAGCTAAACTATTCCCTAAGAAACAAGCCCCAGTTTGACTTCTCCAGCCTCTGCCTCAGCTCCCGTGTCCCTCCTCTTCAGGCTCATGTTTGTCCTAGTGCTGCTTAAGTCCAGGACTGATCTCCAAGCACACCTCTGGACTCCCCTGACGGAGGTTTGCTTCCCTGCGGGCTGAACTGGGATGGCTGCAGGGACAATGTTCACCCAACAAGAGTCAAGGGCTCCTCTACCAGGCACAGCTGTGATTGTGAGGCCAGCAACAAAGCCCAGACAGTGCCCAACAAGGTCAGCTCCTGCTGCAGAGGGTCTTGGGGTGCCAGGACCAGGATCCTGCATTTCCCAGGTGTGCTCTTTTCCATCTGCTGTGCCCTTGAGGGCAATGTCAATGCCAAAGTGAGGGGTCACAGCACCAGCAATAACTTGGATACCCCAAGCCACAATGGTGAGCCCAGTCTGCACTGGACAGGGTGGGCTCCCCACCACCTTTATGGACAAGCATTGATGGAGGTATGACGGGCACGTTTCACCCCATTGTAGGCCCTTCAGACTCTCCATCCTGGTAATTCAGGGTTGGTATAAATGTACAGAAAGGCTCCAAGTGCACTGCCAGGGCACAGCTCCATCACACTGTGCCTTCCAACAGCAATTGCAAGACAACTGTGACCCCAAGAACTGACCAAGAACCAACTGAAGACATCAAAACCAGCTACACTTCTCCCCTCGGCTGAAACACAGCCACCAGAACAAGTGAGCAGCAAGGGCACAGAGATGGGCTGCATCCAGCAGGAAAAGTGACACTGGTTTGTGCAGCTCCCTCTGAAACCACCACCACCACTTTGCCATGGTCTGTATAAGTAGCAAGCCTGCTCCAGGGGAGGAAGGGCATGTGCTCCATCATCATCAGTGCATGGGGCACAAGCAAACAATGGTCCATGCACAGGCAGCAAAGCAGCTCTTGCTGAGAGCCCTGCCAGGGTCCCAGCCATGTGCTGGCTCCTGCCGAGGTCAATGGGGCTGGCAGTGTGGGGAGGTGCCCCCAGTGAGCCTCCACACTGTGAGGGGGCCGTGGCTGCAGGCAGATGCTGAGATTACTTGAGTCTCAAATTAAAACAAGTTTCTGGGGATCTCCTAAAATCCAGGCTCCACATCCATTTGTCTCCTTAAATACAAACAACAGGGGGTTGAATCCATTTCCCACTAGGAGCGAGGTTGATCTCTGCTGCCCCACTTCCCCGCATCCCCCTCAGCACACCACCCCCTAAGCACTTCTGCAGCTGGAGAAGCTGTTCTGCTAAAGCAACTTTGAGTTTGGTTTGGGTTTCATAGAGCCATTAGGGTTAAAGGGACCTCTGATCATTGTGTTCAGCCCCCTGCCAGGGCAGAGCCACCCAGAGCAGGGCACAAAGGAACGTGTCCATGGTGGGTTTGGGATGGCTCCAGACAGGGAGACTCCACAGCCCCCTGGGCAGCCTGTGCCAGGGCTCTGATACCCTCACATAAAGAAGTCCTTCCTCATGCTGAGGTGACACTTGTTGTGTTTTAGTTTATGGCCATTGCTCCTCACCCTGTCACTGGGCACCACTGGAAAGAGCCTGGCACCATCCTGCTGGCACCCACCTTTGAGATACTGATCTGCATGGATGGGATCCCCTTTCAGGCTGCTCTTCTCCAGACTCATCAGGCGCAGCACCCACAATCTCTCCTCATAACAGAGGTGCTCCAGACCCCTGAGCATCCCTGTGGCCTCCTCTGGACCCTCTCCGGTAATTCCTTGCCTTTTTTGTGCTGAGGAGCCCAAAACTGGGCATCCCTGTTCCTCCCAGTGCCCTTCAGGATTAGCTGCCCTTTCACCTTCCTGCACCCCAGCCAGGGAACATGGGGGTTTGCAGAATGGGCAAACCTGGGGTCTCACTTGCTCAGCCCATGCCTCTTGGTGGACACCAGGGCTATAGGAAGTCCATTGCTCATCCCATGGGGTGAGAGCAGGCACCAATATCTGATGGAGGAGGAGGAAGGCCACCGCAACATGGCTCTCCTCTCCTTTGGCTCCAGGATGTTCACTAGATAGAAACCAGCCAAGGTCTGGGGGCATTTTGTCATCAGAAAACCCAACAAGAGCAGTGGAGCTATAAACAGCAATGGTGCTATAAACTTACTTGGGGTAGTTTAATCCCACCAGGAGCAGTGGAGAGAGGGCTCCATCATTGCCTCTGTTCCCAAAAGCAGCCCTTTCCCTGTGAAACCTCCCACCCACAGCCACACCAGCCATGTCAGCTATGAAGAAGCCATTGAACAAAGCCCCTTAAAAGGTGCTTGGACTGTCAAACACATTTCCTTGACCGTGGGGAGCTCCTTGCCCAGCACTGCCAAAGTCCCCAGCCAGGATACAGCTAACAGTGACCATGCAAATTCTCTGACCAATGCTGTTAAACCACAGGAGAGAGAGAAAAACCTCTTAGCACGGCTCAGTCTGTAGTTCTCAGTGCCTGAATGAAGGAAAAGAGGGAGTATTACCATTGGCAGTGCCCTGATCCACTGCTCCTTCCCACTGCTGGGAGCGGGAGCGATGCTTGAGCAGCACGGGGAGGCAGACCAAATCCCTGCTCATTACACACTGTTAAGGGTTTCCTTACACAGCACAAGTGCCTCTGAATAAATGCTCTTTGGGAAGCAAAAGGCAAAACCTGACTCCTGGAGCCCTTCTAATTTCAAGCCCTTGCTTCAAAAGCAAGGAGAAAACAGCAGTTCCCAATGGCATGGAAATAAAGGGTTTTCCAACGCAATTTACGTGGGCAAAGCAATGGATTTTCACCTATCTCCCTCTTGGAAATGGTCAGTTTTAGAGCTGAAATCAAACATGCCCACACAGAAGCATCATAAATCAGCCCCAGGCAGACACCCACCATGAAACTGAAACCCCAGCACTTCAGAGCCTGGTAATTGAGAGCACAGCCTTGTATTGGGTGGTAGCTGTAAGCTTTAAAAGGCAACTCACTGCATTGGGGTAGATGACAAACCCACACAAACTGAAGTGGGCAAAATGCCTTTACCTGTGTCTTGCCTTATCTCTGCTGGATGGAAATACATGAAATATATATGTATATATATAATAATTATAGAATCATAGAATAGTTAGGGTTGGAAAGGACTTTAATATCATCGAGTTCCAACCCCCCTGCCATGGGCAAGGACACCTCACACTAAACCATGGCACTCAAGACTCCGTCCAACCACCAGGGATGGAGCATTCACAACTTCCCTGGGCAACCCATTCCAGTGCCTCACCACCCTCACAGTAAACATATATAAATATATGTAATATGTATATAAAATACATGTAAATATATGTAATACTTTCAGCATACTTTATAGATGTTCATATCCACCTTATTACTGACCTTGCTTTCCCTCTGTACATGCCTATGCGGACACAGATGCAGAGAGCATGAACTTCAGTGTTTACCACTATTACTGTGCCAGTGCCTCGCCACCCTCATAATAAAGACTTTCTTCCTAGTGCCTAAATCTGTGCAGAGACTGAGGAAGGCAAACCGAGGGGTGACTAAAGCAGGATCCATCACTCACCTCCCTGGTTTCGTTGTCCTGGATCAGAGCGTACAGAGGCACCACGCGGTTGATCTCCAGCAGAACCGGCGTGGGGCTGAGCTGCTCCTTCCCGGGGCGCCGGCACAAGTGGCAAGTGGATGGGCAGCGCCCTTTCTCCTCGCAGTGAATCTCCACCCCTGAGATGAGGTGGTCATCGGACAGCATCTGTGCCGTCAGCAGGCCTGAGAGATAGGTGATGAAGGGCATGGATTTCAACTCCTTCTTGTTCCCGAGCTCGGTTGTTTCTGGTTTGGGGAGAGGGAAGAAACCAAACAACATTAAATAAAACCCAGCACAGGTGTATTCCCAAGGCCAAGCTCTGCTGCAGCCAGGATAAACGCAGCTGCTGGAGGTGCTGGAGGCCAGGTGGGAGCAGGAAACCAGAAAGGTCAAGGAGAGAAAAACAAGACTTGCAGGTCACTGCTTGGGAATTGGTAGGAAGCGCGAGCATCGACAAGCACTTCTACAGCGACAGACTGACCATGTTCTCTTCCTTCTTCTTTGTAACTTGCTTATGCACCTTCTGCACTTCAAAATGAAACCCAAGTATATCCTAGCTGCCAAAGGGAAATCGCTCAAAAGGGACCAGGGCAAGCAGCTGAGTGCTCCCAACGCTCACCCCAACACCAGCCCTCTCTCTATGATCTTTAGCTCTCTCTTTTACGTGACACATTATCCAGGACACTGAGATGGAACCAAAGGAGGATGCAAAGAGGCTGCACTGAGGGATGGAGCCCCTGGGCAGAGGGTACGATGGGTATGGGAATGAACTCACCACATGGGGAGAGATGGAGGCATTACCAAACCCAAGCTGTCAATATGCTGCTTTCAGGAACTATTCAGCCCTTTGAAACCCATTGTGAAACTTCCTGGTGGTCTCAGTTACAAACCCAAGAAAGCCTTATTTTGTTCTGGCTTGATCCAAACACTCGCTAAGTACAAAGTACAACACCTGGTGCTACCCTGAGCACAGGAGACAGGACTCCCATCTCCATCCTGCGCACCTATATTTAAACCCTTCACCTGTAGATTCCTCTTGGGTTGATCCAAGGAGAGCCCAACTTTCATAACCTGGTGAGGGACTTGGAGGAGAAAAGCCTTTCTCCATCCTGTGCCCAAATGAAGCTCCCAACACCATGAGCTGGATGAGGCTTCCAACACCATGAACTGGACAGCTGCTGCCTCCAGCAACAACATCCCAGTCCCATGATGGAGCTGCAGAAGAGCAAGGATTGCCTCAATGCCCTCAGCTCGCAGTGACACGCAGCTGATGTGGCAAGGCACTTCTCAATTAGGAACACCAGTAAACACAGTATTCCTTCACGACTCCTGATGGGCTCCAGGCTAGGGCCAGCCTCCCCTGCTGCCTGGCTGACAGGGAGCACTTCAATGCTCAGGATCAAAGCTGTCACGGGCAGAACAAGCAAATTTCCATGTTTCAGTGGAATAAAAGCAGGGAAAACTGCTCAGATAAATCAAAACAAGGCAGTGAGGAGATGTCTCAATGTCTAGAGACACTGGTGTACAGAGACATGGAAAATGAGAGTTGGGGCTGGCTCCTGGAAAGATTATTTTCTAGAAGAGCAGCTCCAGGCAGTTTCAAGCCTCATAAGGGGAAACCATGAAGCCCTGACAGATAAACTGGGTGGCTCAGAAAGAGGGAAGCTACAAGGTGATGCCATGGACCTATTCTTGCTTCTGGGCAACACATTTTTAACATCACTATTGAACTACATGTAAAAGAGAAAGGAGATGACAATGACACTTCTGGGCTGCAGAGCTTCTTCACCAGAGCTGAAGCAGTGATTTTGGAGGTCCTCCATGGGGAAGGAAGTTTTGGAGCCATGCTGTAAGGGAGAAAATGAACACAGAACTGAAGAGAATGTGGACTCAGTTATCTCATGATTGGCAATAGGGTATCAAACCTTCCCTCCTGAAATACTGGCTTTACAGCTAAGAATTGGACTACTTGCATCAAACATCTGGATGTGGCCTTAACACAGGCTATGGCTTAGCCTAAACCTAGCCAAGGCTTGTCTGGAGATATGGCACAGAGTTTCCAGCCTTTCTGACAATCATTGTTGAAATCACACACACAGGCTTCCACCAGCACCTGGAAGAAGCCCCAGGGTGATGGGCAGCACAGTCCAGCTGCTAGAGCATCACTCTGGGAATGCCTCATTGGAGGCTCCCTTCCAAGTTACCTGTTCTGTCCTTCTCCCTCCACGTCTGCATTGAAGCACAGGACACTCAATGCATGTGGGCTCAGGGGCTCTTTGAGTGCAAACAAGCAGTAAGGAGTGGGATGAATAAGCAAGAAGAGCAACTTCCCTTGGTCCTCCTCACTTACAGTCTGTTTTTGCAAGGAGCAAGCTGGGGCAAGTACCCTGTACCCTAGGAAAGGACACTGTAGCTGGGGGTGATTGTTTCAAGAGCTCTCCAAAGGGACTGGCATGAAAGCAATGGTTCCTCCTGTCTCCTGAAGGAAACCCAGATGGAGCAAAGGCATTTCAGGAGCAGCAGTCACCAAATGGAGCTGCACAAACTCTCATATAAACTTATACCTAAGAACTCATATATAGTCTCATATATATAAAGTCTTATATATAATCAAAGTAAGGCAGAAAACTGAGTAGCACAGCTCCCTTTCCATACAGCCACGCACCCAGCCACAGCAGATTAACCATGGAGCCTTGTGCCTCATGGAAGACTTCACAGGTAAGGTGGAAATCTCTGTATTTAATCCTCTTTGTAACAGCTGAAGCCCCAGTTACTTTAGGGGAAAGGATTCCTTTGCATCCTTACAACCTGGGGATGTAAGGGGCTACTGGAGCTGAGCTTACAGGTTCAGTGTGCTGGCAAGGGATACGCAGTGTTCCCTTGTGATGAAAAGGCTCTGGGTGCACCTCCAAAGGAGGAAGATGAAACAGGATGTGGCTTAGCAGAGGGAGATGGGTTTTGCTGCCAGCTCTCAGACAGACAAGCACTTGGAAGTCATCAGCACTGGAGAGCAGATCCTGGCAGCAGTTGTGCAAGGAGCTTTGGGGGCTTAAATGCAGTCCTGACAAAATATTCACCCCCCTTCTGCTACCAAAACCCATGTGAGAGTGCCAATTGCACACCCTGCTTGGGATCCAGCTGATCCAAAGCTGAGGACAGGCAGCAAGGAGGAACAGCTCCTCATCTGCTTGCTGACAGGGTGGAAAGCAACAGCTCCAGGAGCCTCATCCCTAGAAAGCTGGTGATCTTGATGGAGACTGTGCTTCCTTCTCTTCCCAACCACATCACCCACCACTCACAGCATCTCAGAGAGGATTCAGACCTGGGAGGTATTGTCCCTAAAACACACTCTTTTATTCCATTGCAACTGTAGCCCAAGGAGAAGGGATCTGGGTCCTTCTTTCCTACCTCTGAGTTCTGGCTTCCTGCTCTGCTGCCTGCCTGCAAGGATTGTGCTCAAGGGCCAGCCTGTTCTCCCCACAGGGAACTGGAATAATCACATATACTCCTGGGGGCCCAATCTCTCTTTTGATTACCTAAATCCTTGTACAGCACCCATCAGTGCTGAGGCCCGGCTGAATGGCTGCTTCTGGAACAAAACACAGGCAGCCCAAACCTATTCCTGGTGAGGCCAAAGGAATAGTTGACATTGGATTGGAGAGAATCAGAACCAGACCCTGCAACATCCCATTGCGCTGCCATCTCCAGCTGCCAACAGAAACCCTCCTGCTGCTTTCACTGCAAGCTGGGCTCAGTCCAGATTAAGTAAACCCAGCTTTAGGGTTCAGAGCCACATTGCACAAGCTCCATCCAGAACTGGACAACGTCCCAAAGCACTCAAACTGCTCTTGCAAAACCTCTGCTTTACTCCTAGGGAAGGGCTTTGCAGGTGAGTGCTGCTGAGTGCTCCAAAGGTCCTGTTCTGGCAGGAGGATGAGGCTTGGCTACAGGAGCTGCAGCAGCAGTGGGGATAAGAGGGCTTCCTTATCAGCACTTGCATCTGAACATGCTTTCGCTGGTGACTCAGTTGGATTCTGGCAACATCTGTTTGGAAGCGCGGGGCCGCGGATGTGGTTAGATGCATCACGGCAACTTGTGGGAGTTATTAGTTTGTTTGCATGAAACATGTATTTAAAAGAAAGAGGGGAAAAACCAACCAACAACAGCACAACACAACAAGTAAAATCACAGCTTCTGCCAAGCCTGGCTTGAGAGAGGATGAGCAGCGCAGAGTGTGCAGAGGTACCACGCGCTGGCCTGGCTCTGGGCTCCATCAGGGTTTATAACCCCACAGCATGAGGTGATTGCCTGTGCAGGGGTCCCTGCTCGGGATGCAGCAGTTGCAGATGTGAGGAAATACTCCCAGTAGCACCTCCTAGTGCCTGGACAAGAGGGAAGCACCATAACACCACTGTGATAACAACAGCACAATACCTAATCAAGTTTGTCTTGAGAGCTCCCAGAAGATGATGGGTTTGCCAGTGGTCCAGCATTCTAATACAGCACCTGCTCCAGAAGATCCCAAGTCATTCCAAAACTTGGAATCACACCACTTACAACAAGTACGCAGCCACATCAGGGGTAGGATGTGGTAGCTCTTGAATAGGAGAAAAAGCTTGGAACGAGGAGAGGAGAAGGCTCTCCAGCTGAAGCTGCAGAGGGAATGTCAGGAATAGACCCAGGTGGGGACTCCTCCAGGCTCAGCAGGTTAACCCCATCAGCACCGATAGGCTGCTCATCTGGCCCTGATTTAGGACCTGGGCTTTGCACTCCACACATGGAAGAGGCAATTTTGGTCCACTTCTGCCCTAGTGCCACAGCAGGCAGGGCAGTGGGGATTTACAGCCAACACACATCCACTGGCACAGGCTGCCCATTTATTACCTGGTGGAAAAAGACCCCATTTGTTGGCAAATCCATCGGAAAGGACTTAGAAAGAAAATCAATCCTTGTGTTTGCCTGGGAATTTCTCTTGCAGTAAGATATTGTCAGTGCTGTAACCCCCAGGGCCGCTAAGAGCCTGAACAGATTTAATGCTGCCCACTGTCCGTGATGGGAAACCACTGCTTGGGGCTGCAAAGGAGGTGTTGGTGTAATGCCTAGGGGAGCCAGCAGTGCTCTACTATCACACATGCACCCATGGGTGCAAGCAGCACAGTGCCATCCCTTGCTGCTGCCCAGGAAACGCCACACCAACAGCGGCTCAGGCTGGCTGTGCCAAACCACCAATGCCATGTCCCATGGAGGATTCACCTACGGACTGTCACCCATCATTTAGGGAATGCCACCACCCCACGGCACAGCAACCCATGTGGGAAGCCTGGGTGAAGGCACGACCACAGCCTGTGCACACCCCAGAAGGGCGCACGCTGATGCTCATAAGCAACCGCAGATGTGTATCCATGGGACACCTCGGCTGAGCCCACGGAGCGGCTGGAGGGGTGACACTGGGGTGCTATGGGACCTGCCATGCATGGCTGCGGGGCAGTTGTGGCCGCTGCGGTCCGTGAGGACCTGCTGCCCTCTCGTGGCACCGCGGGAGGATGGCTCTCGGGCTGGAGATGCACCACGGCTCGCTCTGCTGCTGGCACTCCACAGCCCCTCCGATGGGACCTCATCCTGCATGGAGCTCCGGCCTCGGCATGATGAGTCTGGCAACACAAATCCAGAACAGCCTGAGTGCCCACAAGTGATGATCTCCTGAATGTGATGGTCTGTGACCACTTTTCTCCCCCTCTTATGTCCGGAGAGTCACAACCACCTTCCTGCCTCTGCCCCCCTCTCCCTGCTGATTAACCTAATGCAATAAAACACAGAACCTTGCACACTCTCACAGCCCCAACACCCAAAAAAGCAGTGGCTGGTGAGCTGTGCCATGGTGCTTGTGGCTCAGTGGCCCACAGGACCCCTGTGTGCCCATGGGAGTCCCTCTGCCCTGGGGTGATCCCGAAGGTACCAGCAAGGACCATCTCCTCCACAGGTCAGACGAGCAGGCTCTGCAGTAACCTCAGCTTCAGGTGAGACATTTACAGACTTGCAAGCCTGTGGTACTAAAGGAAAAGGCCAGGAGAGCTTTTAGAGATCTTTGATCAACCCCTACAAAGGGGGATGGTGCAGGCATCACCAGTGTGCTTGCTTCATCACAGGAATCAAAGGCCCTGCACGGCCCTCACTGCCTGGAAGAGCAACCAAAGCTTTGCCCTGCTCATCCAACCCTTGGCAGCACCTCCCTGCTCGTGCCCCTGCCTCTGAGCCACTACAGCCCCACAAGGATGGTCCCAGGATCACCAAATTGCTGCTCTGGACCCCATGGGCTGCTGTGTTAGCCCTGTACCAGCAGCTGGCTCCGTGTCTGCTCCAATGCACCCTCCTCATGCTCATTTCCCATGGGATGGCTGAGATGTCCCAAGCCCTGCTGGCTGGATGACTGGCCACCAGTGTGGAGCAGCTCTGGCCCCCCCATCCCGTGCCAGGGTGACTGGGGTCCCAGCCTCCCCATCCTTCCTCCTCATGGCACAGGGTCCCCATACTGTACATGCTGGGTAGCATCAGCAGCTCACTGTCACCACTCCCAACTAAATCCCGAGGGTCCTTTGTTTCTACCCCAAGATGCATTAAAAGCTTATTTCCTTACTCTATACTTATTTTTTCCTCACACTGTTCACTTCCAAGTGTGGGTGACCTCACACATCCACCAGAACACCCTGGTTTAGTGCTTATATCCACTTTTATTCCATGGAAAATACATCAGGAGCTGAAAGCGCATTCCCATGGAGATGCCAAGAACTAGGAGTGAACCCCGTGTCCCCTTCTGGGACAATGCAACACCCCCAGGGCACTGCTGGAGCACCCCGCTGAGGTTTCTTGCTCAGAGCCAGGAGCATGACATGAAATAGGAGACCATAAACTTCACCCATTGCAGCCCTGGTCAGGGTTTGTCTCTGCTCTTGCTGCCTTTGAGTGCATCCACTGCTCATGTTGCTGATCCCTGCTGCTCCTGATCGCTGCTGCTCTTGATCCCTGCTCAGATGTAGGTCCCTTCCAACTGAATTATTCTACTCTATTCTAGTCTAATCCATTCCATTCCATTTCATTTTATCCTATCCCATTCCATTCCCTAATTCCTACTCAATTCTGGCTACTGCCTGGGTACCACTGGGACCAGCAGTGATGCTGGCAGCACTGGGGTGTTCAAAACACGGCTCCCATAGACCTGCCTGTCCAAGCCTTGCTTCTCCCCACTCCCACAGGGAAAGCCCCAAGCCCTGACATTCCTGATGTGCTGTGCAGGTCCTCCACCCCAGGTCACAGTAAAGCTGGGTTCTGCCATCATGAAGCGGTCTTGTGATGGCCAAGTGAAAGCTGAGTGGGAACAGGGGACCCACTGTTACTGGTGTCCTTTGCACCACCATGACCCCAAGAAACACCAGGGCAGAGCTAAAACCCCTGCCTCTAACCACTGCTACCAGCCCCAGGCAGCACAGAGCCTGTCTGATGGGGAAGGGGTCAGAAACCAAGGCTGGAGGGACAAAGAGGAGGACGGAAGAAGCAGGAGGGAAATGACTGGTTCTATGATCATTGACTGCTGGAGAGATCACCTTTTGCTGCCACCCAGCGTGAGCAGAGGAGGCAATGAGCGGGCAGCACAAGCTCTCCTCTGATCGAGGGCAAACCCAAACCCACTCCATTTCCCCATTGCTTCCTGCCTGTGCCACAGCAGCAGCACCAAGCACCGGCCAGCACTGCAAGAAAGGTGTCATTGTAGGAACCAGGACGTGCTCTGAGCAGGTCCTCACACAAGCAACCACAGCTGCCAATGCCCATATTTATGTCACTGACAATATTTATATGCAATCGATTATATTTGCTATTCTCTACCTCAAAATAGGCCTCTTTGTCCTGGGAGCCCACAGGCTGCTCCAACACAGTGGGAATGAACCAAGTGATGAGTTTTCAATAGGCCAGTTGAAAACATGACAGTGCTCAGGTCCCCACTGCAGGGTAGAAGATGAGAAGGAACTGGATTATCAGGAACTGGCACAGAATAAACCAAGAACAGTGAACCCCAGAATCCCAGCCTGGGTTGGGCTGGAAGGGACCTTAAAGCTCCTCCAGCTCCAACCCTGCCACGGGCAGGGACACCTTCCACTAGAGCAGCTTGCTCCAAGCCCCTGTGTCCAACCTGGCCTTGAACACTGCCAGGGATGGGGCAGCCACAGCTTCTCTGGGCACCCTGTGCCAGCGCCTCAGCACCCTCACAGGGAAGAGCTTCTGCCTAAGAGCTCATCTCAGTCTCCCATTTAAGCCTGAACCCATCGCCCCTTGCCCTATCGCTACAGCCCCTGATGAAAATAATCAATTAGAATCAATCAGTTGGGAAAACACCTTTAAACTCACCGAGTCCAACCCTTCCCTTTCTTTGTCTGCTTTTACCGCCCCTGCACATCCCAAGCAGGAGGAGGGGCCGCGCCGGGAGCGCCCTATGCGGGCAGGTCCTCAACTCCAGCCCCCGGCGGCGGCAGACCCAGGCCCATCACCACCCTGCAGCCCCACTCCGGCCCCTACCGAGCTCCCTACCCCATTAACACCCCCTCCTATCCCCGCATCCCCTCCGCCTCCCCTGCTCGTTCCTCCCGGCCCCGCTCCGCCACCTCCACCCAGGACTCCATCTCCCGTCGTGCTCCGCGCCCCCCCTCCCACGCACGTTACGTCCCGTCGCGTCACGCACGTTACGTCAACGCGCGGGGCACGCCGGCCAGCCGCGCGCGCGTCCCGGCAGCTGCGGGCAGGTAGGGAGCGCCCTGGGCGGGACGCGGCGGCGCCCCCTGCAGGCGGGGCGGGACGAGGCAGCGGCCGGGCCCCCCCCTCCCCTTCCTCCCTCCCGCGGTGCCCCGTGGCCGGGCCGCGGCTCCATGGGGTGGGAGCCCCGGGGTGGGTCCGCCCCCTCCGAGCCCTTGTGGAGGCCGCGGTGGGGCTGTGGGTGCGGTTGGGCTGCGCTGACAGCAGCGGGACGAGCCGCGGCCCCGCGCTGCTGAGGCGGGGGGTGAGCCCCGAGCGCTGGGGCAGCCCCCCCCCCCCCCCCCCCCCCCCCCCCCCCCGAGCTGATCCTGCTGCTGTCCCCGAGCGGTTGAACGGGTGGGGGGACCCCAGCGGTCAATTCCAGGCGCCTCGGTAGGTGAAAACTAAAGGGAGAGGAGAAACCACAGCAGGAAATCGCTTTGAGTCTGCCTCATGTAATGCACCGAGGTCATAGCCTGACCCAGGGCTGAGGCTTCCCCCAGTCCCTGCTCGGCGTCACTGGAATGATGGACACACGAGAACAAACTTCCATCGGAGCACGAGAGAAAGGGAAGCGCAGCAGTAAAGTTAACCTAATGTTGCTGAGGCGCGTGCTGGCATGCCAAGGAAATGCATGGAAGGAATCTTGGACAAATCGTCTTCCTACAAACCGAACTTAAAACTCAATAAACCCCCCTCTGTTATTGATTCCTGAATGAGAACAGTTGTTTTAAAGCTAGTTTTTGATGTATTTCACGTGTATTTTATGTAATTCCCTGTATCTGGTATCTGTGCTGCTCCCTCATCCTCCCCTAAGCAAGTTTTCTAACATATTTCCAAGGAAAATAAGAATAATGGAGCTGGTACCCTGTGTTGCAGTTTTAAAATGCAGATTTCTCCATCCCTCAAAGGATGGTTTCTGATCTACAGTGCCCAGGCTTCTGCTTCCCTGCCTGAGATAGGAGCCAGGAAGAAAAGGAAAGAGCATTCAGCAGCAGCAAGTGCCAAGCGTTTCCCTGCTCCTGTGCTCATTGAGCCAGGGATCAGATCCCAGCGTGGGATGAGAGCTGCTGCACTGCTGAATCCCCTCCTGAAACACAGGCTTTAAAGGACTAAAAGGAGTTGTGTAACTCTCAGCATGAACATAAAGAACTTCTCTTCGTTGCAGTTGCCTTCTCCCACTTGAGCGAATGGGAAACTGAACTTTTCTGTTGGAAATGCTCCCAAGGATGAAGCTGGCAAACCAGCAGCAGGGAAGTGAGAGTGCTCCGTGCATGCAGCCACAGTTCAGGACAAGGTGCCTGTCTGCATCCCTCTGTGACCAGCTCTTCAGTTTAAAGACTAACTCCTTCCCTCCCCTTCTCTTCCCCTACAAGAAACGTTTCCTTCCCCGTTGCTTTTAATAGCTAAGCCATGCAATAGCAACACTATTGAAACTCAGTCTACTGAATAACAACTTAATGATGGGACCCCTGTTCTGTTCCTTTTGAACGGCTGCTTCAGCGGGATCTGCTCCCTGCTGGGAGGGAGGTGAGGGTGGAGAAACCTGGATTGAAGCTGAATGGCAACCAGAGTGCTGGAAAACTGAACCAGAAGGCAAGAATGAGGTCAATGCTGCGAAGCTGAAACCAGGAGACGTTCTATGCAGTTAAGCTAAGTTCAAGAACTAACAGAGAGCACTTGGGGTGTGTATTAACAAATGCTTGGAGTCCTCTGTTAGCTCCATTAGTGCTAATTCCTGCTATTCCGTGTGGAGCTGTGTTTAATTGGCATGCTGGAGCATGATGCTGGGTGGCAGAGGTTAAAGAAATAACACTGGCATCGAATCTTCACTGTTTGCTTTCAGTATGTACGGTCATTCCCAGAACAAGTGGAAGCTGACAGATCATCCCTCCTAGTTTCCCTTCCTGGCAACTCTATGAAGCCTTGAGGATTTATTTTGGCTATCTAGAAAAAAAATGAGGAGTAAAGCAACCACATTTGTTTTGTTAGCTCCCGATGTCACATCTGAATGCAGGTCTCCAGAGGTGATAAATTAATGTCCTCAAGCGTTGCACCATCTGGTTCCTCTTTGGATGCGCAGCATTCTGAATGCTTGGTTTAATCTCCCCGGGTTTCAGTAAATTATGGAAACTCAGAGGCTTGGCAGCAGGAGATGGGCACCATGAGGAGATGATTCAGTCATCAATATCTATTGGGCTTCCTTATTGCTGCCATTAACGCTTCTTTCTGTTCTACTTAGAAATTTTGCGAGTGAATAGTTCATCACACCAGGAGCTGCAAGTTGGGGCTGGAGTTTGCCTACTCTGAGGTTAGCTATGACTAATTCATCCTTTCCAAAGGTGGCAATGCTAACTGGGCTGCTTTTTTTCCAGGGTTGGGTGATAAATCAGAAAGAAATTGCATGTATATGTAACTGATGACATAAATCACATTTCCTTTTTTTTTTTTCTCTCTGGACAGAATTGGAGCACCTCGGAATAGATGCAAGAAGAAGACTTTGTGCTGGGTAAAGCTGCCTTGGAGAGCCATGGCTGTCGCCCCTCATCTCAACTCGGATGCACTCCGAGAGGTCCTGGAGTGCCCCATTTGCATGGAGTCCTTCACTGAGGAGCACCTGAGACCCAAGCTCTTACACTGCGGGCACACCATCTGCAAACAGTGCTTGGAGAAGCTCCTGGCAAACAGCATTAATGGGATCCGGTGCCCCTTCTGCAGCAAAATCACACGGATCACAAGCTTAGCTCAGATGACTGACAACCTGACTGTGCTGAAAATCATAGACACCGCTGGACTGGGGGAAGCAGTGGGTCTTCTCATGTGCAAGGTCTGTGGGAGAAGGTTGCCAAGACACTTCTGCAAGAGCTGCAGCTTGGTTTTATGTGAGCCCTGCAAGGAGTCATCACACATGCCTCAAGGACACAGAGTTGTTGCTATCAAAGAGGCTGCTGAAGAGCGTAGGAGGGAATTTGGGACGAGGCTTGCCAGACTTCGGGAGCTCATGGGTGATCTGCAGAAAAGAAAAGCGTCTCTGGAAGGTGTTTCAAGAGACCTGCAGTCTAGATACAAAGCAGTTCTGCAAGATTACAGCAAAGAAGAGCGCAAGATCCAGGAGGAGCTGGTCAGGTCACGCAAGTTCTTCACCAGCTCTTTGTCAGAAGTGGAGAAGGTAAATAATCAGGTCATGGAGGAGCAAGCTTATCTGCTGAACTTAGCAGAAGTGCAGATCATGTCTCGCTGTGACTATTTCCTTGCCAAAATCAAGCAGGGAGATATAGCCCTCTTAGAGGAGGCAGCAGATGAGGAAGAACCAGAACTGACAAACAGTCTTCCAAGGGAGTTGACTCTTCAAGAGGTTGAACTCCTGAAGGTGAGCCATGTGGGACCACTGCAGATCGGGCAGGTGGTGAAGAAGCCCCGCACTGTTAACGTGGAGGAATCCCTCATGGAAACTGCAGCATCCTCATCAGCATCATTCAGGGAGCCCGAGTTGGTGCAAGAGGAGCCCAGCTGCACACCCAGTTCCTCCCCAGCCAAGCCAAGGATGCCTGAAGCAGCCACGAGCATCCAGCAGTGTCACTTCATCAGGAAGATGGGCTCCAAGGGCAGCCTGCCAGGGATGTTTAACCTCCCTGTCAGCCTACATGTCACCCTGCAGGGTGAAGTGCTTGTTGCAGACAGAGGCAACTTCCGAATCCAGGTTTTTACCCGCAAGGGCTTCCTAAAGGAGATCCGCCGGAGCCCCAGCGGAATCGACAGCTTTGTGTTGAGTTTCCTTGGAGCAGACTTACCCAATTTGACACCCCTTTCTGTCACCATGAACTGCCACGGCCTCATAGGTGTGACCGACAGCTACGATAACTCTTTCAAGGTCTACACCATGGATGGCCATTGCGTGGCGTGTCACCGGAGCCAGCTAAGCAAGCCCTGGGGCATCGCTGCTCTGCCTTCGGGCCAGTTTGTAGTGACTGATGTGGAAGGAGGCAAACTCTGGTGTTTCACAGTGGACCGTGGCGTGGGGGTAGTGAAGTACAGCTGCTTATGTAGTGCAGTGCGCCCCAAGTTTGTCACCTGCGATGCTGAAGGGACCATATACTTTACCCAAGGGCTAGGGCTTAACCTGGAGAACCGGCAGTACGAGCACCATTTAGAAGGAGGCTTTTCAATTGGCTCTGTTGGCCCAGATGGGCAGCTGGGGCGCCAGATTAGCCACTTCTTCTCTGAGAATGAGGATTTCAGGTGCATTGCTGGGATGTGCGTAGATGCCAGGGGAGACCTCATTGTTGCTGACAGCAGCCGTAAAGAAATCCTGCATTTTCCTAAAGGAGGGGGCTATAACATCTTAATCCGGGAAGGACTCATCTGCCCGGTTGGTATTGCCATTACTCCCAAAGGGCAGTTGCTGGTGCTGGACTGTTGGGATCATTGCATTAAAATCTACAGTTACCACCTGAGAAGATATTCCACCCCTTAAAGCATGTCTCTAAGCAGAGATTCTTCCAGCCTCATTGCAATCTGGCAGGAGCCAGTGTCAAGCATTCAGGAAGACGGTGCCATAACCAAAGGGGAGGTCAACGTAGAGGCCGCTGTGTTTTGTGTTTAGAAACAAAATAGCCTATGTGGTGGTGGTCTGCTTCTTCTTCTTCTGTTTTATATATAAAATCCATACAATAAAAAACAAGTGCCAAGGGAAAGGATCTATCCTGGAGTATTGGTTCCTTGTTAAATGACTGGTCACTCCATAAACCTTCTCACCTCCTTACGCCACATCACCTACACTACCAGCTTCAGCCGTTGTATCTTTGTGCCATAAACACTGACTGCTCTAAATCACCTTCCCTTAGAGAACCAGAGAGGCAGTCCTTGCTGTGGAACTCACAAGGAACTGGGTAACAGTTGTCTGGGCAACTACCTGGGAAAGCAATTTCTGATTGCAGCACTGCATCAACTGAAATAGCCCTCTTAAACTGCGTGGAGATGGAGCTGTGCTTTCAGACTGATGAGGGAGGGGTTTCTCTCTCTGGTTTTTGGGTATTCAGGAGATCACCCCTGTGGTGCCGTTGGTGAACCGTGTCTGTTCAACATCAAGTGAGTAGTGGGCAACTGTGGGAGGCTGAGCTGAGCCACAGAACTGCCCTCTCTGGTGGCAGCAGGGTTATTACTACTGAGAGTTCTGTTAGGTAGAAGGGGATAAAAGGGGAGGGGGCTGGAGGAAAAAATATAAGGGGGGAGGGAACCTATGGTTGATATTTACTGTTTTCTTGTTAAATGTATCCTGGAAACTGGCTTTGGAAGGTATGTCTGGTATCTGAAGCTTTACTGGGAGGTGGTGGGAAAGGGCTGGGGAAATACGTCTGTAGTAAATGAGATTCAATGGAACATCCTGTACATTCACCTGCACTTCATTATTCTGCATTCCAGACTCTTCCATTTAGCAATAGGCTTCCACTTCATCTGCACTTTATACCTGCAAGCTGCTCACTGCCAAGATGAGGAGGGGAGGGGGGGCTGTTTTCTTTCTTTAATACTTGGAACCACATCCATTGATGTACTGCTTTTTTTTCTCCTCCTTGCACAGCAAAACACTACATTCCTCACATACATTTTGTTACAGCACCAGCAGGCTCCAGAGTTCATGTTCATCACGGCTTTGGGCCAAATGAAGCACAAAACTGCAGCTGTGTGAACCAAGGCCCCCACAGTGCTACTCCCCTGGCTGATAAATGTGTACCTCAGTGTGGTGCTGCTTGCCCAGAATAGCTTATTGAAGGAAAGATGCATTTAAATAGGGCACAGTGGTAGCATGTTAATCTGCCACAGATAATAGTTACACTGCAGCGTGTTTATTTGCTGCTATCAACAATGTAGTTGCAAATTTGGGGGCATGACAGACAATCTAAAAGCTGATTTTATGGTGGCTGCCATGCTACAGCAAATTGTTTGCTACTTGTGCTACAACATGGATGCAACAAGTGATTCTTTTTAAGCTCCCATATACTTTCCCCTAATGAAACAGCAAAGTTAAGTCGGCTTCAGAGGCACTGCAAGCTCCGGCCTGTTGTTTGGCACTCACAAGGTTTGTAGAAGAAGTGCTGGGAGCAGATTTTAGTGGGGTTTTCTTTTCCTCTCCCTGTTCTGCTCAGCCAAAGCACTGAAGAGGCCCAGCACAGCACACACCCAGCTGATGGGGGTGCCCCTCCATCAGGGAATCTTCCTATTTCCCTTACTATAACAGGATGGAAAGAGGTTGTGGAGAAGGGAGCAGGAGCTAAGACACTCCCATGGGAGATGGTGCTGAGGGAGCCCATGGGAACTGAACCCTTCATGCACTACAGGGGCAGGACAAGGGGGAATGGGTTTAAACATAAATAGGGGAGACTGAGATGAGCTCTTAGGCAGAAGCTCTTCCCTGTGAGGGTGCTGAGGAGCTGGCACAGGGTGCCCAGAGAAGCTGTGGCTGCCCCATCCCTGGCAGTGCTCAAGGCCAGGTTGGACACAGGGGCTTGGAGCAAGCTGCTCTAGTGGAAGGTGTCCCTGCCCGTGGCAGGGGGTTGGAGCGGGATGAGCTTTAAGATCCCTCCCAATACAAACCAGGCTGGGATTCTATAATGATTCTGTGATAACCCCCCCTTTTTCCTGCACTGCTCCTTCATTTGCTGAAGCTGCCAACTTGCACATCAGTATTCACATTCTCTGCTTCTCTTTTTGGGGTGGGAGGGGCAGTTGCCTGAGGTATGTTACAGCAATATGGGGAGCTGATCTCACCTTGCATGTATGTTTTGGGGACATGACAACTATTACCAGGCCTTTCTGCAGTTAATTACGTTGTAACTCAAGGCATTTTTTCCAGTGTTACAGCAATAGCACAGTTCCTCTCCTACTGATCTCTTTTCAACATTTCTCCTGTTTCCAAGAACTGCTCCAAGCAGGAAGCTACAATGGACCTGAATAATTGAAGCAATATTATCTATGCTAATATGTACCTCTGTCATTTTCTGTCCGCATGGATCTATTTAAGCTTTTTTTTTGCAATAAACATCACACTACCAGCAATAACAGCTCCTGGAGTGCTTGAAGGGACAGAAAAGCTGGTCCAGTAAACTGAGCAGTTGGTTCCTCCAGCCTGTTCCTGGTTATACAGTTCAAACAAAAGCATCGTCTGTCATCTGTTTCTCGCTCAGATGATCCAAGAGAAATCACACCACCCTGCAAGGCACTGCTGGGGCAGGACACTGCGATTGGCACCTCGGGGTGCTATGTGTCGCCTGCAGCTCTTTGTCTGCTCTTGGCTTTCAGGCGGAAAAGAGGTAAAAGGAGGACCTGAAAACCTGTTGTTCCTCCCGCAGGGTGCACATATCCCCTGCTAGAACACAACAGTGACCGTGAGGGGGTTTTGCAGAGCTGTATTTCTCACCCTGGTTCCCTCCCCTCCAGTGTTGTGATCATTTGCCAAACAACGTGAACTGGAATCATTAAGGAGCGTGATGAAATAGTTTGGCTTCTGCTTTCTACCTGGAGAAAGAGCTTGTCTGGTCGTACGTATGTGTTTGGGCTTTAAAGATTGTGTAATAAAGGAGAAATTGATCCAATTAAAAGCGCATTGCAAATGGCCCGTTTTCTTATTAAAAACACTTTATCTCCTCCCTTTGGTGGCAGATTGGGTTTTACAGCCACTGGGAATTCAACTTGGGAACACAATGGCTACGAGACTCCTTTTATGCCATCGGGTTAGGAGGATAAATCTGATCTCCTTGGCAGGTCTCACATAACTTTATCTGATGCTTCCCTACCCACCTCATAAACAAATACTGGAGTTTCCACCTTAATTCATGCTGATACTCCCACAAGGGCAGTATCTTTTCACTGCAGGTGATACCTGATGTTTTAAAGAGCTGGTTCAAATTCACTGGCACTAAATGCTCCATAACAGGATGTGGAGGCCTGGCTGAAAGCTTCCTCATCCAACCCCCTCATCATCCTGACCATCAAGCAGCTTTCTGCCTCAGCTCTGCCCTGCTGCAGAGGTGACACATTTGCTGGGGCTGGTAGAATCATTTAGGTTGGAAAAGACATTTAAAATCATTGAATCCAACCATGAGCCCAGCACTGCCAACTCCACCACTAAACCATGTCCCCAAGTGCCACATCTACATGTAGGAGGGCTGCTGGGAGGATTTACCTATTATTCTGGCTACTTCTGATAAATGCTGCAAGTAAACCCTAGCAGAAGCAGTGTGTGTAGGTGAAGCCAAAGGAGAACTAAGCAATTTGCTACTCAGCATTCAAATGGTCCATCAGCAGCATGTGCAGATTCTCCCCTGGTCCCATCATCCAGCTGAGTTTGCTGTGCTGGGTGAAGGATTTTAGCGCTGGGGCTCATCTCAGATGTTACGAAGCAGCTCTTTAAGCAGACACCAGTTGCTGGTTTATCAAAGCACACGATGCGTGCACAACAACTGCCATGCAGGTGCTGGTTTATGAGCAGTTATCATTTCTTAGGGTAGCAGCAACTACGCTGCGAACATTCGTTCTGGGCAGCAATCAACAGCCCAGGTCTCTGAAGGGATGGGGGGAGAGCCTGGTTCTTAATCAAAGGGGGCAGAGCTATGGAAGTAGAACTAAAGCCAGATGTTTTGAGTCTTTTCTATTGTATAGCTGAAGTGATTTTTCTGGGTCATTACTCAGTGCAAGGATTTAAAGTTATTTCATTCTGCACAACTAATTGCTCGACTTGCCTGGCAATTCTGGATTACAATAGGCAGTGCATGAGGTCATTGAACAGACATATTTTAGACGAAACTAAATTTTGTGGCAACCACGAGATTGTTTCTTCCTCCTTCGAACAAAATGTCAGAATTTGAGGGTTTGAAATACATAGAATGACATAAACTGCAAGCAAGACTGTTAACAAAGGCAATAGAGTGGTTGTTACAGGATCTCAAGGACAGGGAAATTCTGTACGCTTGGCTTCTGAGCAAGAAGGTATAAGGGAAAGCCACTATTTCCTTGTCTTGGTTTTGGCTGGGATAGAGTTAAGTCTCTCTCTAGTAGCTGGTGCAGTGCTGTGTTTTGGCTTTAGTCTGAGAGTAATGCTGATAACACACCAATGTTTAGTTATTGCTCAGTAGCACTGACTCTAATCAAAGACTCCTCAGTCTCTCGTGCCCTGCCAGTGAGGAGGGGCATGAGAAGCTGAGGAAGCAGAGACAGGACACCCCATCCAGACTAGCCAGAGGGATGTTCCATACCACAGAACATTGTGCTCAGGATAGAAACTGGGGGGAGTTGGCCGGGACATCGTTGTTGCTCAGGATGGGCTGGGTCTCAGTCAGCAGGTGGGGAGCAATTGCATTGTACATCACTTGTCTGTCTCGGGTTTTAGTCGTCTCTCTCTTTTCCCTGTTCTGTTATTATTAATTTTATTTCAATTATTAAACTGTTCTTATCTCAACCCACAGGTTTTACCTTTTCCCAATTCCCCCCCCCCCCCCCCCCGCCACATTCCAAAGGGGATGGTTTAGGGGGATGAGTGTGGTACTTAGTTGCACCTGGTCTTAAACCATGACATTCCTTTAATAGATGCAAAGCTTGCCTTACAGCTTTCTTAATGCACCTGATTGCAAAAACTACAGGTTCCCCCCATGGACCAGTTCAATTTTAAGTGTGTTATGTCAGTATCAGACCTGAAGGGAGAGGAATGAGACCTTGAGAGGACAGGAGGGATCCACAGACCCTGCTCAGAAGAATATAGGCAGCTATTTTAGCAGAGCTCATGGCTGTATCCTTAATATGGCTCCTATTTTATGAAGATCTTTTGTCTGAATTGCTGGGTCCACAAGAAAGCATGAAAACTTTAACCTCTGAAAGAGAAATGCAGTCAACAACGCATGGTCCAAGAGACAAGAAAGAAGTACTGGGGAGGTGGGTGGGCAGACCACAGCCTCTCCATGGACTGTTTTGCTCAATGATCTGTTACTGAGGGGGAGCATCATTCACGTCTGCAGCAGCCACTTTCAAAGTTCAGCTTGCTGAGCACCCAACTTGCCCAGGTAAGCTCAGCCAAGAAAACTCTATCTAGAAATCATAGGAAATGCAAAGAAAACATTTCACTCACTGCAGACCTGAACAACTTAACGGGGTGATGAAACGCTCCGAATCTCCTCCACCCATGCATAGAACATCCCCAGCCCATCAGCATCCCTCCCTGCTCCCAGGCTGGGCTTCTCCAATAGGAATGAGCAAGCTAGAACAGCTCATGGAGAAATCCCACTGGGGCTGTCAGATTGTGCTCTCGGAGCAGTAATTCCCTTTTCCTAACCAAGCTTTCCTCTTCTTCCTCATCCAGCTGGACCAAGGGGCCAAAGAGAAAGCAGGTCTCTGATAAACCCTTATCAGCAAATGAAATGGTCCCTGGCAGGAGGGTTTCCAGATGGAGGGATTGCTCTTTCCTCCCATACACTTCATGAGTCTCTGTGCTGGGGTGAGTCCCAGCCTCTACCTCCAGTTTCCTCAATGAGCATGGCATTATGGGATGTGGAATAGCCCAATTTGGGTCAGCAGCCCTGGCTCTGTCCTCTCCCAGCATCTTGCCCATCACATCCTATTCCCTGTGGGGACACAGAGGAAGCCTGAACACTGTGCAAGCACTGCTCAGCAGCAGTAGCCAACACACTGGGGTGTTACCAACACTGGTTTAGCCACAGATCCAAAGCACAGCTCCACAGGGGCTGCTACAAAGCCAGTTCACTCCATCCCAGCCAGACCCAGCACATTCTTACACAGAACAGGAGGTGGCCGAGGGCATCACGTTTGCCCCAGCTGCCAAACAAAGATGCTAACACAATTGGTGTGAGCTTAATGAGACACCATCGGTGTTAAATACTGGCTTCGACAGGGGAGAAAACCGATGTGGGCTCCTGTGGCACAGATCAATGGCTGGGTCGATCTCAAAGTCCCTGCTTGGAGGCCACTCTGATGAGTTAAAGCGTTGCTTGGCTGCACAGAGCCAGAGGAACCAGCCCCAGAAATGGGTTTTTAATCACTCCGCATGAAGTAAAATTGGGGTTTGGGCTGGTCTGATCATGGGCTAACACTGGGGGATGTTTGTGTGAAGAGAGCGCAGTGCTCAGTGTGCTGCAGCCCCTATGGCTCTCTCATTTGCAGGATTTACTCCTGAAACCCCATAGGAACTCCCTCCCCTGCACACACCTTATCTCCTTGCAGGAGGAAGGGGAACACTGAACACTTTGACACCATCCCCACAGGACGGTGGGTCCAGGCAGCGAGACGACACCACCTTCCTGCTGAAATCCCGATCCCTTTCTCCTCCATTTAGCCCTGCAGACACCGACCCATACCCCAGGCTCCTGTGCCGGCTGCGGGCGCAGCATTCCAGCTGCTCCAGCCTCGGCAGAGAGCCAGAGCTTCACAAGGAGCCCGGCTGCCAGCGCGTGGTCTCCTCTTTGAGCCCGTGTTTTCAATTAGGGCTCGACACCGCGGCTGTGGCTTTACCGGCTCCTGAGGCTGCCCCGCGATTGATGAACCTGATTAAAACATTAACGTTATTCTGTGTGATGCTGCAATGTACATTTGTATCCTCTTTGGTGCCTTCCCTATTAGCTCCAAACTCCTCTCTCCCTCCTCCTCTCCTGACCTGCTTTGTTCCCTAACAAATTGCAGCTACGCCAGCCTTGGTTGTGTATTTATTAGAGATGATGCATATGTGTGCTCGCTGAGCGGTTCGGGAACGGGCTGGCTAGCAGCAGGGAGCTCGGCAGGCCAGAGCTGTTTCTGAGTGGAGAAGGCATCCAGAACCGTCGAGCTGGAGCTATTTATTCCCATCCTCCTTATGTCACTGGCAAAATGAGTGTAAACCAGTGGAGGAGCAGGGAATAGATGCTGTCTACCCTAAATGGCAAGCTCTTTCTCTTAGCTACCAGGGGGGCTCTCCAGGAAAGAGCATTGGGTTTCCTGTGACACTTCCCTGTCATGGGATCACAGCCTGCTTTGTGCTGAAGGGATCTTAAAGCTCATCCAGTTCCAACCCCCTGCCACTGGCAGGGACCCCTTCCACTAAAGCAGTTTGCTCCAAGCCCCTGTGTCCAACCTGGCCTTGAACACTGCCAGGGATGGGGCAGCCACAGCTTCTCTGGGCACCCTGTGCCAGCGCCTCAGCACCCTCACAGGGAAGAGCTTCTGCCTAAGAGCTCATCTCAGTCTCCCCTCTGTTCACAGAACCAATCTCTCACTGTATCAGCAAGAGCCCTGAGCATCCTTGATATCCTTCCAAGAGCATTTTCCACCCATCAAAGACCTAAGTGCAACACTGGTCCCCCCTGCAGTACCGACAGCCACGAAGTTCAACCTCACATCCCACCAGCTACCAAAGCCACAGACGGAGCCATGCACAAAGAACAAGGTCAGAGCCAAATACCCAGATGCTGCACAGTCAGAAATTGAATGATGATGTCCAGGCATTACATGCAAACCCCCCGAGGTACCACAGGTGCTTTGGTGGTGGGGAAGGATGCTCCGGATGCCCCCAGCACATGGGGCAGCCCTGCAAGCAGCACGGGGCAGGCACAGCTCCATGCAGGAGCAAGGGATCCTGCCTCAGCCAGCCACATACCATGGACTAAAAAGGAGAATCACTGCATCTGCAGTGACAGTGCTGGGACCATGGAGCCACTGTGGGCCTGCTCCACACTGGCGTTTTTGCCCAGGGGTTGCAGCAAGTGCTCCCGAATGCTTCACAGCAGCACCAGTACCTAAACAACACACCTGCGTGCTGCTTTCTGCTGCTAAACCAGGGCATTGCTATGGCAAACTTCATTTATCACTATTTAAAACCCAAACAAACGAGTACAGGGTGTTATAAATGTGCTTCCAAGATGAGCTGTGCTGGGAATACAGAGAGAATAAATAAGCAGAAAGCAATGGAGGCGGCGGGTGGGAGCACATCTCCATCCGCTGGCTTCCACAAACCAAGGCCACTCTCACGGGCAAGGCACAAGTGCTTTGACGACCTCTATCACCATCAGCCCTTACACATAGGAAACACCAGAGATGTTTTTCAATGGAAAGCTATCAGACCCAGGGAATATCCCCCACTCCCTGGAGGACAGAGATGACTTGGCAAATGGAAGGCTATGGCAATAAGGGAGTTTTTATAAACATAACCTAATTGTATTACTTTGAAGTCCTGAAGTTTATTGCCCTGTTTAATGATGTGTCTCGTTATTTATGGTGTAGCACAACGAGTCTGCTATTGATTTAATGCACTTCCTTAAAGACTGTCATTGTCACAAGCAATAAAATGAAGCCATCCTGAGACAGCTCAATTATGTCACATCTCCATCACCCAGCCCTGGGCACCAACGGTGCGTGGGGTACACATGGTGATGTGGGTCACCCAGGAAAGGATGGAGCTGGGGGGCAGGAGAAGGCAGGATGGGTTCACCTGGCTCTGGGATGCTGCCCATGGACTTGTGCCATCATCTCCTGCTGCTGGGCACTTGGTTCGGTACAAGACTCCTGTCTGTGCCCACTAACCAGCGTGGTGACGGTGAATGCACAGGGGAAAGGGGGTGATGGATGGAAAACAGCACAAACGACAACCGGCAATGGTACCCCTGCCAGTCCCCACTGCGCTCCTCACCTTTCTGGTACTGGAGCCAGAGCTGCTGCTGGACCTTCTTGCTGGGGAAGTGGATGGTGCAGCTGAACTCGGAGCCATACAGAGCCTCCGCGACGTAGTGGGAGCCAAACTGCTGGATGAAGGAGAGCAGCTCCTCCCGGCTGCTGTCCTTGTTCAGGATCTTCAGGATGTTGGCGAAGCCTGTGGGATGGAGGCAGGGGGTCAGCAGAGATGGAGGGAGACCCAGAGATCCCCTGCTTGAGCCGTGCAAGTCCCCACATAGGGGCAAAGTGCAGTTCCTCCTCTCTTGCCTCCATGCTGTACATGATCCCTTGGAATCCACTGTTCTATACCCTTGGCTCTGGCATCCTTCTACTATCCCTCTCCCTAAGTAATTTCTGAGATCCCTTTACAGGATGTGAACATGTGTGTGCACACCCTCTCCTGCCAGCTCCATCCTCTTCTTCAGGCCACTGGCACATCATTGGTTCTCTCCCAGAGGATGTGCTTGGCCTTTACCAGATGTTCTCCTGTTGCAAGGATGGATTTATTGCACGTTGCACCACATCTCCAGAGGAAACATCCTGTACAACCAATAACTACTTCTAGGAAAGCTGGAGACAGTCCAGGGGGACACAGGCTCTGGGGTGATGGCACTGGGCACACCATAGGTGTGGGAGGTCAGGGGACTCCACAGCACCCATGCACATAGTGGCGATGGGTAGCACAGGACAAGAACAATGGAGATATCATTGAGGCCACCACACAGCACCTGGGCATCATTTAAAGCTGGCTAATATCATTGGCTTGGTTCAGTGGTGGAAATGAAAACGCACTGCAAGAGAATACCTCATTACAGGCACCAAAATGAGGTTATGGGGCTGGCTGGTTGCTTGGGTTATTGAAAGAGAAGGTGGGTTTAATAAAGCAGCAAGAAGAATTCATTCGGAGCTGAACCCAAGGATGTTTTTCAGCTCCAAGCAGGTGGTTTTGTTCTGTCTGCACCAGATCCCTTTTTTCTTTCTTCATTTCAAAGCAGGCTGATATTTTAAATACACATACATGAAAAAAACCTCTGTTTTGAAAGGAAAAGGCAAAACATTCCAGGTCACAACAAAACGCTCCAGCGTTTCCCAACAAAACGGGTAGCTCTGAACACGCGGCACTGAAATGTTTTGACGTTTGCAGGATCCTCCCACCCACCCCCTGCTTCATCTGCGACTCCCTGCTTCGTATGACCCACATTTAGAAGCGCTTTGGGGCCTTTTGAAACCACGTGCTTTCAAGAGCTCATTGTTTTCTGTACCCACGCATATACAGAGCCACCCCCTCATGAATCCTTACTGCAGTGATTTAGCTTGATCCTGGTTCTGACCCCAGGGACTGAGCTCCCTGCCTCAGTTTCCCCCATGTATAAAGGAGGAAAGTCTCTCTGCTCACCTCTGTAGTGTGAGTGACTGCACAAGCAAAGCCAATGCTTGGCATGACTGTGCCTTGGGGCAGAGGACCACCACCCACCCGCCCATGCAGACACACATCTTGGTGATGTTACCAAGCCTCACCTGCAGAGAGGGTGATGGAGCTGAGCTTCACCCTGTAGAGGTTGCTCCTGACCCGCCAGTGCTGCACCATGGGGTAGCCCATTGCCTCGTCGTACTTGATGTCCCCTGCAAAGGAAAGAGCCGATGCTCAGCCCTTGCTGCTGCAAGAGATGCTTAATGCTGACATTGAGGAACTGCTTTGCTACATGATACAGGGACATGAAATGGAATAGGGGCAGGGATGGTGACCTCCTTTGGTGGCTATGCCATGGGGTCTCCAGGCTGCTGGCAGGACCAGCATTGCAATGGATGTGGTTGCCTGCATCTCGCAGGGATGGAGATGCTGCCCTGCCATGCCAGGGCAGACCCACACAGCCCATACACTACATCTGCCCCAGGCACACAGGAGGGGTGCCATGAAGGACTGCGAGACTGGGTGTTCCGATGCCCCTTGGGGACCACACTGGGATCCAGGGTGGGAAAAGGGGTTCTTGCTCCTGCGCTCACCCCATTGGGGCAGCTCGTACCGGTGAGAAGCTGGAGGTCGGGAAGCGGCTCGGAGAGGACCCCACGGCACTGCTCCTCCACGGGCAGTGGGATCACCATGAGGCCATCGGCCAGCTGCGGGAAGTCCTTGATGAAGTTATTCTCCCTGCAGAGAGAAGAAGACAACTGCAAAGCAACAATGCAGGCCACGGCCGGGCAGGGGGGCCGAGCCGCCCAACGGCACAGGGATGGGTGGCTCAGGAGGGTGAAGAACGCCTCCAAGCAGGAGACCTGACAGGGGATGGGGTTAGCAGCCCCTGTGATGCCTAATAAGCTCCCCAAGGACCAGGGCTCCATCAGCCCTCTGCAACAAGAGACTGCTCTGAGCCTGGGGAGCCAGCCATTGGTTTTGGCTCAGGTTTTAAAGTGAGAGGGCGCAGAGAGCAGTGAGGAGGCTGTGACACCCCAAACCTACCCCTTCCCACCACCAGCAGCATCTTCCCAGGACTGAACCGTGAGCAAGCCCCACTGGAGCTTCCCATCCCCTCCACAGCTCTGCCCCCAGATGACTTACTCTGTAAAAGGAGGAAAAGCTTCATTTACAGACAGACACCAAAGAAAAACCCCAAACCCAGCGCGTGCAGCTCACGGTGTGATTTCCCCACACACGCAGGCTCTTTTCTAACCTTGGCAGGTAGAACATTGTGTAATAGGCCCCTAATGAATTGTTTCTAGAACAACGATAGCAGGGCAATGATTTGAATGGGTGAACAGACAGGTCTCTGGGAGACGAGCCTCCCCCCCCCCGCAAGCGAAATGCCTCGCGCCTGCGCAAAGGGAATGAGAGGGGGGGAGCTTAAATATTGATCTTAGAGCCAAAATATAGGCCAGGAGGCTCCGTGTCCTCTGGGAGCGGAGACAAAAGGGCAGCGGAGCAGGGAAAAGGGAGGTTCCTGTGAAATCAGGTCAGTGCCGGGCGCTGGGGGATGCTCAGCCCTAGCTGCATTGTTAGGAACAGATTTTCCTCTAACCAGCTCCTGGTTTCATTCCCCTTCCCTTGCTTTATCCCCCACATCCATGGTGTGTGTGGGGGGGATGCTCCAGCATCATCTCACATGTGGGGACACCTCGGGCACTACTGCAGTGAGATGCTGAGTTGGTGGAGCGCTTCCCCGAAGCCCTACTGCTGCTCCAGGGCCAGGATACAGCCCATGCGTCCTGCACTAGTGGTGAGCAGGAGGTTGTAGCCCCACACAACCAGCCTGGGGATGCTCCAGCACTGAGGTGGGTGAGGAGCACTGGGATGACGAGCTGCAGGTCACAGTGGGACACATTAGGCAGCAGCACCCCCATCTGAAAGCCACCAGCACCCAATTGCATCTCAGGAACTTCACTTAGGTATTGCCAAAGTGATCTGTTTATCTGAGGGGAAAAGGCTCTCGCTCACACACGTGCTCACACGTCTCCCATTGATCATGCTGGGTGCCTGATCCCCGTGCTGGAGCAGTGCTTTGCTGTTCTGAGCCTCTTGCTGTCTTTGCAATGCAAATGGAGAGCTGCAATCACTGCAGAGCCAGGAGCTGTGGGTGCTGGGAAGAGGGGCTGCGAAGCGAGGCGCGTCAGGAGGGAGCATGGGAAGGAGCCTCCATGTCCCTGCTGCTCTCCCTCAGCAGAAAAGGGAGGAAAGCATCAGTGCTACCAACACCTGAAGAAGCAGACACCAGGAGACAGTTAACCCAGTGCCCTGAATGCAAGCACAGGACAGAGAAGATGCAAAGAAGCAGCATCTCCTTCTCCCCCAGTACAAACCGATCCAGACCATCTCACAAACACCCGCCCGTGCCATGAGCCCACAGAGCAGCTGTCCCTGGGCCCGAGCTGGGCTCACAGACTTACAGCCTGCTTTGTGTTGGAAGGGACCTTAAAGCTCCTCCAGCTCCAACCCCTGCCACAGACAGGGACCCCTTCCACTAGAGCAGCTTGCTCCAAGCCCCTGTGTCCAACCTGGCCTTGAACACTGCCAGGGATGGGGCAGCCACAGCTTCTCTGGGCACCCTGTGCCAGCGCCTCAGCACCCTCACAGGGAAGAACTTTATCCTAACATCTACTCTATGGGGTGACAGGACAGACCCCAGGGGCTGGTGGGTCCATACATGAGCAGCTGAGGAGGGAGAAGCAGGAGATGCACACCAGCACGAGGGGAACACGCACACAGGAGCTGCTGTTCAGAGCTGACACCTCTATGAACAGGTATTTATCAGAACGCCACACTCTGCAGTGCCAATTGCTGCAATCCCATTTGCTTTAACTGCTCCACAGCCAAAATGACAGGGAAAACCAAGGGGCAAGTGCAAGTCAAGGTGTGAGCACACACATGCTCCTGTCACGCAGTGATACAAGGCAAGGCTTGGCTTCAGGAGCACGTCCATGATGCATTTTTGCTACCAAACCCTTCCTGCATCCTCTTCCCACCTCCAGCCCCCTGCTCCCCATCACCCCAGGGATGACCTGAATCCATGCGGGGGGGAAGCACCCACTGGGTGCAGAGCCCCACCAGCCGCCTCCACACCAGCACCCAGTGCACGTGTGGGTGCAAGAGGGTAAACGGGGGGCAGGGGATGGGACCCCCCCCATCCGGCTGCGCCAGGGCCGTGCGCTGCGGACCCGCAGCCGGCAGAGGGCTGCAGCTCCTCTTCCTCTGCTCCTCGTTAACAGCCCTGCGGCTCCGGCGCTGCTCGCCATAGAGGCTCGGAACGGCTCCTACCAGGCTTTGTGCTCTCTGGCAGCGCTGATCAAAGCCATCAGGCTCTGTGTGAGCGACAGGGACAGAGGCGAGGAGAGGGATGTGACAGCATCCCTGTGCATGTGCTGGCTGAGCCAATGGCACTTCTGAATGGGTGCAGGGCTCACAACGGGGGGGTCTGTGCCGTTTCCAAGAAGCACGGCGATGCCTTCACGACCTCATGGCTCCTACTGGTTTATTCCAATGGGATCAGGGGAGATCCAGGCAAACCTGCCTGATCCCAGCCCCTGTTAGCCCCACAGCATCCTGCTCTGTCTCTTGTTCTGCCCCCCTATATCTCCCTATCACTCACAGAGCAGATGCTTGGTACTGGCAGGAACAGTGAGTAAACTGCTCTCATCCAGCACAACGCACACTGAACGCACGCATCGACTGGCAGCACTCTCCTGGTGGGGATCTCATAATCTCTCAGGGCACTGTGCAAATACTGAGTCATTATACAAGGAAATGCTCTTTCGCCCTCGCAGCACTGGTCCTGAGTAGCATCCAATGCAGAGTACATCCCTGCCTCAGGAGGAAGCCGACTTCCAGACAAACAAGTCTTGATGCTGGGAAAGGTCAAATGGCCAAAGGCTTTTATAAAGGCAGGGTTTGCTGAGGAGGAAGGCAGTCACCTGGATTAAACTGAGCTCAAAATCCTGGCTTTAGTGGACACTTCCTATACCCTTGGCTGAATCTATAATGCTCCCATTGCCTTGGGTTACACAGCAAACAGCAGCTCCCTCAGTCTTGGGATGCTGCTGGGATAAAGGCAACCAGCGGCTGCTCAGGTACCAGGAGGAGGGCTCAGGCAGCAAGATCCCGCTGTGCTGGTGTTCTCCTGTCCTAGATACACAAACTAGAGATGCTTTTGGGGGATCTGACCTTAAATAATACACCCAAGGTCATGCGATACAGCCGTGGTGCAGTGCAGTGCAGGGCTGCACTGCTGAGCTCCGCAGGGCTGGTGTCAGCTCACGCAGCTGACAGGAAGCATCCAAAAGGGATGAGCATCCCACAGCATCCCTGAGCAAAAGGGAGCCTAAGGGAACAAGAAAGCCCAATGCAGGCACTGGGAGCAGCCGGAAAGCTGTGGTCTACCTGGATGGCACCACAGCCACAGGGTCCTGGTCTATGGAATGATTCTGCTGAGCCTTGGGACACCTCATCCCATGGCAAAGGTGCTCAAAGCCAAGCTTGCAGTGGGAGCAGCAGTGAAACATCAGCCGGTGACTCACATGCAGGGGTGGACTCTGCCCACTGACCCTTTTTAGAGACCTCCTTGCTCCTGTGCAACTCCCACTGCAAATCCAAGCATCAACTGGGATGGGGCTTCTGCCTCCTTCCACTGCTGGCCATGGATGCACGCCTTGAATCACAGCAACTGGGCAAATATATTCATGAAGGGGTAAAACCATAATAGTAATAGAAAATGACCCCACGAGTGATTAGCTTATGCCCTGGAGCATGAGATTTAATTACCCTTATCTGAGCCAGCACAGCTACAAACGTTAATCACATTATCATCCAGAGTGCCTGTGTTCAGCAAAGTGACTATGGGAGGACTGTGCTTTCTGGTATGCAAGCCTGGAAGGACACCTTCTCTAGCAAGCATCATTTATTAATCTCCCTTATTTCTGTCCCTCAATGGCTTGGGGAGAACATGATGGGTTTGAGGTTATGGAGTGCCCGGTTTTGATCCAACTTACCCTCCAAGAAGCTTTCCCACTGGGGTGGCTGGAAGCTCACAAGAGCCCAGCCTGCATCTGACATGGGACATGCAGAAATAGCTTCTTTTTAGCTTATCATCACCCAAAGAAAGTTAATCTAAAGCCATTGGGAGACAGGAAAGAGGGTGTCCTGTTTCCACAACCACTTTGGAGAAGGTAAGCACACTGTAAATCTCCCCCCACGTGTCTCTGTGACCTCAGGCACGGGTGAATTATAAAGGCTTAATGCAAACCCTCTGAAGCAGCAGTTACTTATTCCAAATTTACTGATCATTAATTTTAGCAAGGCCCCACACTTGTGTAATGAAGCAGGATGAAAAAGGAGAGACCAGTCTCGCTGGAGCTCCCTCCAGCTCCCTAATGTTCAGCTCTAACGACTGTTTGCAATGGGGACAGAAGAGAGCATCAATCCAGATCCCTCTGCTGCAGCCACCATGGCCATCCCCATCCCTCCATCAGCCCCTGTGCTGTGGATAAGACCAGCACGGCCCGTCCCTCCCCACCATGTCCCCAGCGTGTATCTCCACTTCAGTGCCAGCACTAAACAGCCTGACAATATGTGATAGCTGCCTTAGCAAGTCGGTGCAGGAGAATTAGCATTTAAATTGAGGTGCTCCAGAGGTAAATTGATGCCAGTGCTGGGGCCGCAGCGCCTGTGGGCACGCACGGTGCTGGTGTGATGTCCCCATGTGCATGGGGCTCAGCACCATCCCCTCCGCACATCCTCAGACTGAGCCCCAGAACCCTCTGTGGAGCTGGGAGCGACCCCAGCCATGGCACAAGGATGGTGACAGCCAGCAAATGACATCTGGATATGGGATTTCAAGACCTGAGACAGCCGGACAGAAGGATGCGGGCAGTGGGAACAGCGATGCTCCAAGGAGCCAGCAGAAGCAGGGAAGGGAATTCCTTCCTGGTGAGTGGTTTATGCACTGTAAAACAGCAATTCAGTTGATCCAAAGCCATTTATCAACTCCATTTGAACCTGCTGCAAAACCTGAGCAGAGATTTTTAAGGTGGTGTTTCTTTTAAGCACAAAACAGAGGATGGCAAATAGATCCATCAGTACCATGCTCTGCCAACACTGGACCATTCCGACCTGGTTTTCATACAGACCATCTCCAAGCATCCCCCAAACCCTAACACCTGGACCACACAGCCCGGTGATGCCACCAAGCACTCCAGCATCGTATTCACCATCATGGAGGAAAACTGCATCTTCTCCTGAAGCCACTTCTAAAGGAAACACACAGGAATGTGCTCTTGAGATGGAGCAATGGAGAAGTTTAGTGACAGAAGCAAAGATCTCCTTCTTGGTGAGCCCTGGAGCAGGCAACCAGTGATGGGATTTGCTGTTGAAGGAGGTCCACCACCAACACGTGGCTCTAGGCAGCACAAGCTGTGAAGCTCAGATGAGTGCCCACAGCACCCATTCATCACCTTACGTTATTCTCCCTTCCCTGCTCCCCATTATCCAGCTATTTATTCCAGTATTCCAGTGTCTCCTATGGGTGAAATCCCACATTAGGCTGTGGATCTCCCTCCCTCCGGAATGCCTGGTGGGAAGAGGCTGAACTGAGTGCTGAGTCAATACAGGTTTGGGAAGTTCTGGTTCCCACAGCAACGCCCGGCGCCTGTGCAGCAGGCAGGCAACGCTGGATTTATGCCTTCATTACTGAGCTGGGAATCCCATACAAAGCTCTAGCTTTCAGCCTGTTACGGAACTGGGCAAATCTATGGATTATTCCCTTTGGGATTCAAATTTCTCAAGTTTAAATGTGATTTTCTGCAAGAGGTTTTAAGAGAAGTCAACCCCCCCATGTTTGAGAATGAAAGAAGGGAAAAAGCGTGGATACCCCTGTGGCTGGAGAAAGGGAACAGAGTGGGAACCTGCCTGGTGTTTGCCTGTAACTTTGCACAAGTTGCTCCTTGAAGCCCACATTCACAGGGAGTGAATCCCCAGGGATTCATATCCCAGTTCATATGAGCTGGGAGACACGACTTGGTGCAGAAGCTGCCATCATCATTAACACTTGAACCTGGCTAAGATCTCCTGGTTGCATCACAGCCCAAAAGAGTCCACTGACAGCCTCTTCCCTCTGACAGCTCAGATCCAAGCAATCTGCTGCTGGAAACCTCCTTATGTGAGGCACTGCTTGCTTGGACAAGCTGATGAAATACAGCCCAGCATATGTCTGACCCAACACTTTGCATCTTTAAGCTGCTATCTCCTTACTATTGTCCTGCTCAAGTCACATCACTTGAGCATCACGTCACTGAGGTGCAAACAAACCCTTCCACACACACCTATCTGCTCCTCTCCTTCTGCAGGAGCAAAGCAAACACGCAAGGAGCCAAAACCCCTTACTCATGCGGCTCTGCATTGTTTATCCCAACAACAGGGTAGGCAGTAGCTCCACATCTGGCTGGGGTTTAGCCTTAGCAGCCTTGTCCTGAGCCTCCAACCCGGTGGCAGGACCACGATGACATGTCAGACCCATGTGCCATCCCTCCTTGTGTGGAAGGTCTGGGAAATGCCCAGCAGCTGATGTGGCTGATGAGAAACCTGCCTGTCTGCAAAGCACAGGAGGATCCGTGTCCTGCTCCATGTATCTGCCCTTCAGGGTGTCTCCCTCCATCAGCTCTGCCATCACTGACAGCCGAAGGGTCTGACCTTGTTGGCTCCCATGAGCTCAGCAGCTTCCAGCTGTTGAACCATGTGGATGGAGCAGACAGACCTGGAGCAGCTCACGGAGCTCCTGCCCACCAGGCTGTGGCCAGGGCAAGATGATCTGGGCTCTGTTTCTCTATGGGGATGGGTTTTCTATGCCTGAGCATCCCAGAGCTGGGCTGGACACCTCCTCTGGATGATGATTTCAGTGATGAGTTGATCTAAGGCTGCAGGTCCCTTTGCATGGGGACTGTTGGGGTGCTGTTTGCAATCACCTCCTGAGCATTGCTCCAACAGCTCCGTGCCTGGTGCTTTCATTGTCATTATTTGTAATGAGACAACAAAGGCAGAACTCCCACTGGCTCCAGAGGAGCCAGGACTCCATGCTGCGACTTCCCAAGGAACTGGATGCAGTTCCTATGGGATTCCTCTTGCAGCCCCTCACACCACCAGCTCTCCCACAGAGCAACCCACATCCCAGCTGCAACGCCCTGGGAAGCACAAGCACTGCCTTTTAAATAATATTTGCCTTTGCAATGTAAATGCAGAGCCAGCTCTCTGCTCCGCACACGCATCCATTCTCTTTAACAATTTGGGATCTTAAGCATGTATTTCCCTCTCCTAAGCTTCATCGTTAACCTTTAAGACGGAGATAAGGTGTAAGAGTTTGGAAAGGAGTCAGGAGGGACGTTGGAAATGAGCCAGGAGCAGTGTTAATACTGCGCTGCACATCATATCTCTTCTTTCCCCCCCAGGGCGATTCGGACTGCTCTTGACTACCACCACGGTATTACAAACTCTAATGAGGTTTGGAAAATAAGAAACCCACTGCGGCGTGGGAGAAACTAATAGAAATTGTTTTGTCTTCTCTCTATTAGTCATTAGGAGCAGAGGAAAAACAGCCACAGGCAGTGGCAGGGCTGCAATACCACCACGCATTTCATATGCTGGCACTCCGACAAAGTCATTTCAACGCAGTTAATGCTCCTGCTTCCCCTCCACGCACGCTCTGCTGTACAGCAGCACGGGCTGCAGCTGCACCAGTGTCCCCTGTGACGGGATCAACCAGCCTGGGGTGAGCCCAGCAGTGCCCGGTGCCTGCCCAAGGTGCCCAACCCACAGCTCTGCCCAGCAGCAAACCCACCACCATGGACGCAGCAAGCTGATGTGCAGAGCCAGGTATCCCCCAGGGACAGGCATGGAGGGTGAAGGCAGCACCCGTGCAGGCAGCGCTCAGGGATGCATCCCTAAGTGGCAGCTCCCGGCGCTGTCTGGCAGCCAGAGCATATGGTGAATTAGCTGGGATTTGTGGCCACATCTGCAAAGCCGAGTCTCTGTGTGTGAAGTTAATTACAGAAGCCACAAAACGCTGCACACAGCGAGACAGGGCTCGGTGATGGCACCTGCAGCAACCTCACCCCTCGCTATCCTCCCTGGGAGAGGCGGGCACCGAGTCCTGCTCCATGGCTCAGCACAGTGCCCTGGAGCACTTTCCGCTTTGCTTCTCTCCTCCCAGCTCTGTGGGACATCACACCCCAGCTCTGCGGCTGCTGGATGACAAGTGGCAGTGCCATCACACCTTCCAGATGTTCACCTGCTGCCCGCGGGTATGAGCACAGCTGGCCGATGGCACCATCCCCAGGAAGCTATGGCACAGGCACACAGGCTGCTCTGCCTGCACTGCGCTGCCCTGGTCCCTGCTGGGGAGAAATGAATGGCACAAACACCCCCAGGCTTTCATCTCAAGGAAACTGGTGTTGAAGACAAAAGCCCATGCGAGATGACTTCTTGCTCAGCTGCAGTTTGGGCAGGGAGACAGCAGGACAGCAATAGGGATGAGGAGGAGAATGAGTGATGCTGGGTTGGTCCCCACTACCTGCTCCTGTATGCCTCTGCGTTGAGCCAAAGCTGCAGCATCCAAGACAGGAAGTAGGTGCAGTAAAAGATATAGGAGATCGCCCAGGTTATCCCATGTGCTCTATGGGTAGGATGCAGCAGGAGATGGGAGGGCTCCCAGCACAGCTTGTGCACCACCTTTGGTGGACAGTGGATTAAACTCATGGTCCCCAAGCCCAAACCAACCATCTCCCTTCAGGTCTACACAGTCACAAGTTACACTGCAACAACAGAAGGGCAAATCCTCCATCTCTGGAGAGATCACTTGGGATGGGAAAGCACAAGGAAAGGTTTTCTGCTGCACTGAGGATTGCATCCAAGCCCTGCTGCTGACTCGGAGCAGGTATGGCTCGACAGCTGGCATAGCTGCAGAGCACTCGGATATCCCCACACTGGTGACTGCTCGTGACTGCATTGCCTGGAGCAAGGATTCGCATTGCTAAGTCAATGTCAAGCTGATTTAGTCGCTGGATGGGGAGTCTCCATCGACCAGTGCTGGCACTAGCAAGGAAGAGCAGTGACGGGCTGGTAAGTGTCAGCCTTGTCCCCGGAGGTGCTGCTCGAGTGGTGTCAGTGGTGCAAGCAGCATGAACCCATGGACCGTGCTAATGGTGACCACCAAGAAGTGCCCATGGCATGATGGAAAAACCTCCTGTCATAGCTTACAGTCAACTGACTACACTTTACTGCCTCAAACCCTCCCGCCTGAGTCTCTTCTTCCTTTTCAGCTGAACATAATCCTTATTTCATGTGTCCCACGTGGGTGCAGAGCCCTGTGCCCCAGGAGCAGCTTCAGATGAGGAAAGAAGCAGCAGCAATTCCTCCTCTGCAAGCCTGAGCACCGCTACAAGGCTATAAAGCCAATAAGGACCCCCTGGGATGAAAGGTACTCTATAAATCTGAGCTGTTATTATTATAAAACCAATCTCCACCGCATCTCTTAATAATGCAGATTAACTATGCAATAACACCCTCTATAATTAGTATCATGAAAGTCAGAGATGGGAAAGGCCAGCAGGTCAGTGAGTCCAGCTGGCACACTGCTCCCTATGGTATGGGGAAGGGGAAACCTCCTGGGTGCACTGGCAGCTGGGAAAAGCAAAAGCAGGCTTGGCATTACCGCGCACCATAAAGGGAATGGTAAACGAGGATGGCACACAAATCACTGCATCGAACCCAGGAGGGCTCTGCAAGTGGCCAGCACCAAAGTCTGGTCCCTCCCCTCCTGTGTGGGTGCATGTCTCCTCTCCAAACCTTTACCCTTTCCTCATGCTCAGGACACAAGGGCGTCACCATCAGCTTTTCATGGGGTGGACCCTGCAGACCTCACTGAGCCCCTGATGGCTGCCTTGGGGGCACACGGGTGTTCCCTGCAGGCTGATGACAACAGGGCAGGTTCCTTGCAGGAGGAGCCCACGTCCCAGAGGGACAAGCATTCCCCAAGACCCTTCACCTCCCATCCCACAAATAGCTCCCAGGTCCAGGATGAGGAGACACAACCTTTCCATACTCATACCTTGCCTAGCAGCATTCCCACACTGGGATCCCACTGCCTGCTCCCATCCTGCACAGGAACCAGTGCTGACCAATCCATCTATCACACTGTTCTGAACCCCATCATCCTCCTCGCCTCCATGGTGTGCCCCTATGGCCATGGCACTTCTTCCCTGTGGTCCCCACTGGCAGTGGCAAGGGCAAGAGGGAAGGTTCCCAGCCTGGGCCCTGCGCTGCTCTGCCCAATTAGTGCTGCCGGGTGAGAGGCTGTGATTGCGCTGTGGAAATGCAAATCTGAGCTTCCTGCTGCAGCAGCAGCTAACAAGATAATGAATATTTTCATCAGCTGCAGAGAATACAAACATCTGCACACACACAAACGTGCTGCCAGGGCTGGGGGGGAGCAGGGAGCAGGGCCACAGGGTTAGGAGCAGCTCTGTAGCATCCCTCGCTGCCAGGGTAAAGGGAAACTCTGCACCTCTGGCTGGTCCCCAAGCCCAGAAAAGCCCATGGGTGATGCTCCATGAGCTTCATGCTGATGTATCTCCAACAGCAGTGCTTTGGCTCTGGATTGTGCCTGTGAGGTTTGGGGTACATATCCGTGGTACCCACATCTCCTATGGGCACCCGCTCTGCCCATCTCTGGGGCCCAAGCTCCCATTTGCAACAGCAACTCACCAATGTACATGGCTGAAAAGCCAGTTTCCAGAGCATGGGCTGAGCTGCATAGTCCTACTCACACCAGGCAGAGAACAAGGCTGAGTACCCCTAGTACTTAAATTACCTCTATTATTCAGTCAATCCGTGTGTTTTAAACACCACCTCTTCCACCCTGGACCCCTGTGTTATCTTCAGGATATTGCCAGCACCAGATTTGCTTTTGTTTTTCCAGAAGAATACAAAAGAGCTCCCAATGCAGTGCACAAGCACGTGCCTGCAGCCTGTCACAAACACCAGCTCCAAGCTGCGCAATCTGTTCTCCTCTTTGGTGGGATGCTAACTTTGAACCGGAGCAGGGCTGATGGAGCGCTGTGCTAATTGCATTAGTCATTATACACTGAATTGAGAGATCCTCAGTGCTTAGCCTGGCCAGCGAAGATGTGCTCAAAATACACAGCGTGTGTCTCTGTGCAACCTGTTGTGGGCTCTGAAAAGGGCTGGATGAACTCAAGAAAGCAGCCAGGATGGCCTCAATGTGAGGCGGGGAGGAGAGAAAATGGGATTGAGAAGAAACAGCTCAGACAGAGACCCTTTGGGGGCTGCAAAGCCATTGCCAGTAGCACGGCCACAGATGGGCATCAGGACATCTCTGCTCTGCAGGCAGCATCCCTAGCATGGCACAGGCTGAAAACAGGGTAGGCAGCGGAGCACCACATCCTTCAGCAGCTCCACAACACTGCTAAACTGCTAACAGCCCCCTTACCTGCTACTGAGGACCAAGGCCGGAGGCATTAGCCTGGCTTGGAAAGACATCATTGCTTCCAAGTAGCATGTCTGAGCCTTCTGAGTTGTGAACAGGTAATAGAATTGCAGCAACAAATAATAAAAAGAGGAATGAAATGGAAGGCAGCCACCGGAAAAGAGATCCATCCATTATCCTGGCCTGAAGGGTAATAGGTAAACAAGGCGGTGGTGTCCCGGCTGGCGCCCTGCTCACCAGCACAGAAATAATAAGCAGTGCAATTATAACTTATGTGCGTGGAGCTTTCAAGACCCAAAGGGGGGGAAGGAGGAAATAGGGAAAGACTCAATAGCTGGTTACATACATTACATTTGTGATGCCAAGGGGGATGCAGGACATCCTCACCCATAAGCTCCGAACCAGGATGTACCACAAAGCCCCCACCGGTCTCTAGCACCCAGATGCGATGAGCACTGGGTGCTGAGCACCCATCCCAGCTCCTGGCAGCACCCACGGCAGTGGGGACACGGGGTGCAGCCTCCCCCAGCAGAGGGACAGCGATGGGGATGTTTCCCAAAGCATCCCTGCGGCAGTGATGGTGCTGAGCTGTCAGCTCCCCCCGTGCCGCCGCCGCCGTGCTGGTTTATTAAGGGCTGAGAAGCAGCGAGGGGAAGAAGTGACAGATTTAAAATTAACTTGCCAAACTCCCCATCAATATTATGACAATTCCCTGCATCGGTTCCGCGACCCGGCGTGTGCTTGGCAGTGCGGCTGTGTGCAGGCAGAGCCGCTGCCGCGCTGGGGCCAGCGGGTACCCAGCCCTCCCCACGGTATCCCGGCCTCCTCAGGGCTGTGCTCAACACAGCTTCCACGGCTGTGAAGCAGCAGCACTGGTTGATGGGTGAGGATGCGTGGAACAGCATCCTCTGAGGACCGGTTTGCAGAGGGAAGGGTGCTCAGCGTGGCAGCCCTGCACCCTCCAGACCCATCCTCCTTGATTATGGGAAGGGGAAAACACTTGGTGCTCGGCAGGGGTTTTGCAGTGAGGTTGTGCCAACGCAAATCCTCTCCCCACTCCAGCCACCAAACCACTTTGGCTGCTTATTTGCCCCCAACACCCAGAAACTGCCTGGATTTGCTGTGTCTCCAATGGGAAGGAATCAAATGGGGGCTGTGGATGAGTGAAGTGCTCCCCATATCCTGGGGCTATGCCAACGACAAGAGCTGGGATGAGAAGCAGAGCCAGAGGTAAGGATGGGAAGGGACCCTGGTTAGGGCAGATGGCTGCTCCCCAGGGAGTGCTCTGACATCCCGTGTGCCATGCAGTAATAATCCAGCGAGTGAAGCTGGCTCCACAGGTAGCAGTCTGGGATTTCTCTGTATTAATGGCATAAAAGCAACAATCTGAAACTGCAAATAGCTTTTAAACAAAACATCTCTATTCCCTCGTGGCAAAGAGGCAGCACAAAACAGATAAGGAATGAATAAACAACCCATTTGGAAAATAATCCCCGGGTGATTTGGGGATGGTGTGGAGTTGGGGCTCTGCCCCAACGTGAGGCAAGGAGGGGGAAATCACTCTAATCCAGTCTTTAGTGAGCTGGATCCAGTGCTGAGCCTCCCGGCTAGACCAAGAGGTGTGACTGGAATAGATCAGCTCCAATCCCATCTATTTATTAACATCATGCAGCATTCCACCAAAGAGAAGAACCTATTTAACAAAAAGAGATGGATGCCCAGAAGAAGGCGGCTCTGAATGCGCTCTTGGCTTAACAATGGAAGGAGCAAGGGTGGGGAGGGTTCTGGTGTGTGATGAAAGATCCCTCCTCTGCCCCTATCAGAGCACCTGCGAGAGACATGCAGAAGCATCACCAGAGGAGCGCTTTGATTTAAATCCTTGCAATGAAACAGCAGCAGCAGCAATGATGTGGTGCACTCCTCCAAGCTGAAGCCTTGATGAAGGCTTGTCCAACAGGTCAGTTGAGCACCCCAATCACCACAGTGATCATTAGTGGTCATTAAACCACCTCAGTACGGAAAAAGCTGTCACAGAGCTCCTAACTCATGACAGCTCGACCTGAGCTGCTGTGGTGCTCACGTCCTGAAGGGCTGTGGCTTCACTGTACTGATGGATGGGGAAAGGGTCCTTGGCACCAGCACGAAGGGATGTGAGGGCAGGAACACAGGCTCTATGTATCACAACAAGGTGCCACACCAGTGCAGGTGTATATATAAAGCACATATAGTGCATGCAGTATGAACTGTTTGATTGCTGCCCACTCCTGTTGTGGGTACATCAGTCACAGCAGCCAGTATTTGCTTCCTCCATCCTTCCCTTGCCATTGAAGTGCCTGGGTGCTGTTTTACCCCTCAGATAAAGTGATGCGGGTTAAAAGGGAAACCCAAAATCTCATGCAGCACTGACTAGAACCAGAGGCTGGTCTAAGGTCTGGGACCTCCAAAACTATACAGCTCTCCCAGTACCAGCCTGGTGTGCTGAGTGCTCACGTCAAACACCATTCTCCTGCTGCATCCTAAAGGTACCTGCTGCACACCCCCATCCTCTCGAGCTGACCAGACACAATAAAGCCATCAGTGTTACACACCAGCTACATCCCAGTGCCACGCCAAGCCATTGCTGGGAGAACCTCTATAAGAGCACATAGTGATTGGACAAGGGGGAATGGCTTTAAACTGAAAGATTAAGGTTAGATGTAAGGCAGAAGCTCTTCCCTGTGAGGGTGCTGAGGCGCTGGCACAGGGTGCCCAGAGAAGCTGTGGCTGCCCCATCCCTGGCAGTGTTCAAGGCCAGGTTGGACACAGGGGCTTGGAGCAAGCTGCTCTAGTGGAAGATGTCCCTGCCCGTGGCAGGTGTTGGAACTGGATGAGGTTTAGGGTCCCTTCAACCCAAACCAGGCTGGGATTCCATGACTCTATGACCACACAGCCATCAGAAGGGTAGAGACTAACCAGTGCTGCAGACCTGGTGACAAAGAGACCACCCCAATGGGATGCAAATACTGGTAACTGGTAGGTGTTGCCCAGGCCAGGGTCCATGAGACAGCTTTTCCCAGCACAAAGGCTTCCTCCCAACCCCATGCTGACATGCCTGGCAAATTGAGAATATCCTATTTAAGAAAGACACTGAAGATGCGGCGACATGGGAAGCAGACACCATTCAACTGACTGTCACATCTGCATAGCTAAAGGATCCCAGCAGTTCTAAATCTCTCTAAAATACTCAGCCCCTTGTTCTGATAGCAGGTTCTTGCTCCTACTTCGCAAAAACAGGCTTTTAATCCCTGGTATTAGGCAGCTTCCTGCTATGTTTCAAATGCACCAAATTAAGGGCTTCTCTAACAGCTGGTGTCTTAATGCACAGAGAGGTTCTTGAATACCTATGAAAATCAGAGGCAAATTACATCTTTCAGTTAATAATTTCTTCTCCATTAACCTCCTTCTCTTCCCTTGTTAGGGGATGATGTAATGGTGCTTCTGCAGCGTAACCCTCCAACACACTGGGCAGCCTGGCTGCAGGGGAGGACACTGCATGGGGTGAATTGAGCTCCTCTCATCACTGCCCAGGGCTTTGGGATCCAACAGGCTGCATTCCAATGGGAAAGGTCAGCCATGCCGACCTTTCAGGATGCTGAAAGCATTTGTGGAGTGAGACATGGTGCCTCCAGCCTGGCTCCGAGCTCTGCCGAGCCAGTGTATCACACACAACACGTGGATGTGTTCTGAAGGTTGCTCTTGCTTTAGACCTGCTTTCTCCTCCCTCTACCGGCTGTTGGACCCGTTGGGATCCCCCAACTGATGCTGGGCACTGAAAATCCTGTCTGTGATGTTGAGGTCGTGCAGAAGACCTGGGTCCCGCTGTGCAGAGCCTCACTGGAAAACGCTTCCTCCCACTGCATGCACCGCAGCCATCACCCAGGGAGCCTGGCCGGCCATGGTCGGGGAGAGGATGGATCACCAGCAGCCCTGAAGACCCATCAGCCAGAGCCTCAGGGAAGATCCAATCCCAACACCAGAGGTCTTTTATCCTGAGAGCAAAGAGGCCAAAGGCAGCTCCAGCAGGAACTGCTCCTGGGACTGCTCAAACCCAGCATCCCCAGGGCAGCATGACTTGAAGAAACCGCATCGACCAGGAGAAACCACATCTCCTAGGAGAAGACCCATCTCCCAGGATAAACCAGACCCACAGACAACCCTGCGTGCTTCCCAGCTGGAATTTAGCCCTGAGGACAGAGATGTGTTTCCTTCCTGGTAGCCATAAAGCAGCCCTTAGTCCCCAGCCCTGGCTGAGGCAGGAGGAGGATGGCTTTCAACCCTCCTGCTTTGCAGGAGGCTATGGTTGAGCTGCACAAGGAGGTTTGGTGCATAAGGACTGATGGCACCAGCTGGGGCTGGCCCTCATTCAGAGGGAGCCTACCTGGGTCTGGCATTCCCAGGAGAACACTTGGGGAGTGTCTGAAGCCCCCGGAGCTGCTAGCTCATGGCAAACCTCAGCTGTGACGGACCTGCTGACGCTTGTAATGTGGGAGGGAGAGAAAGCAAAGAGGAGCCCACTGGGAAAATTGCCTCCGTGTGCTGTCAATTCTCACTTCCAGCGGCTCCAAGCACTCTGCTGGCTCTGCCTTTCTGAGCGCCTCTGTGCTGGTGGAGCTCGTAATTCATCTGCCATGGAGAGAGCAGAAGGCCAGAGTTCAGTGTGAATGCATTGCTAGGAAGGCTCTGCATTCAGCTGGGGGAAAAGCACCCAGAGAAACACTGTGGCCAGCAGTGATGAGCTCCCTGCTCCAGCTAAAACCAGAGGTAGCAATGGGGTCTGGGTGCCTTAACAGGAGAGAAACCCCCAGTGCACTGGGAAGATGCTGGCCGAGGAAGAATCTCATCTGTGTGGGATACGCACTGGACCCTCTCCTGACTGTGATCACTGCTGCTGCTTTGATCATAGGCCCACCTTGGTTTATTACCCAACCAAAGTGTGTCTGTATTCAGGAGAAGTGAAGAAAAATACATAAATAACTCATTTTCCAGTCTGAATTCAGCAGCTACCAGCAAGCTCCCCTCTGTGAGCACTGCAGCTCACATCCTGCTCTCCCTGCCATGCACATCTGACCCCCAGCACTCCTGACATACCCAGAATGCAGCTTGCAAACACCTCTGCTGTCTGCTATTTGCAGCTCTAGTGGGATATCTACTTTCAGCTTATGTTATTTCTCATATATATGTGTGTGCATGTATATATATATATATATATCTCCACAGCTCCCCCCAGTATTGTAACTGGGGACTCTGAGTAAAACCAGCTCACACAGGTTGAAAACACGCCCAAGGAAACACCCTTTCATACAACATGCGATTAAACAGCAGAACTCCTTGTCACAGGGTATCATGGAGATGAAAGACATCAGCGTTCAGAAAGAGATGAGGCAACACTGCCTGGAAAAGCCCACCAAATGCAATTAAACACTTTACAAGACACACACTGGCCCAGAAGGGTCTTGCTGCCTGCAGGAAGGATGAGCAAGTAGGAAAACCATGGATGGTTGCTGTCCCTCTTGCTCTCTTCCCCTAGAGAACCCATCAGAGATGCTGGCTCTGCACCAGTGGACCTTCATCCCATCTCACCATCCCAATGTTCCCAAAGCTAGGAGCAGAACCAGGCCATACCTGAAACTCATCTGGAACACCTGCCCTTGGTTGACGTGCTGGGTCCTGTTGTTATAACCATGCAGCATCTCCCCAAAGAGAGTGTCGTTGAACTTGGCATCCGACTTGAGGCACTTGGGGCCCTCGCAGATGTCAGACAGCATCAGGCAGGACTTCCCATCCGGGGCCAGTTTGTACTCCTCCACGCACCTGTGGAGCACCACAAGCTACTTAGAACCACAGCCTGGTTTGGGCTGGAAAGGACCTTAAAGCTCATAGAGTCCCAATCATGGGCAGGGACACCTTCCACTAGGCCACCCCACAAGCCCTGCCATGGGATAAGTCTCTGATGAGTCCAGCCGAGCACCACCAATATCTACAGCAGCTGCCTGGGAAGGTGCTGTTTTGTGTCCAAACATTCCCAAGGCAAATTCAAGCTCCTGTGCTTTCTTCCACTCTGGAGTGCCCCCATGCAAGGAAACAGCTCCTTTGCCCTTTGGTCCCACTTCCAAGAACATTGTGGGTAAGATACACACTCTCATCTTCGACAGACAGGAAGGGAAACTGAGGCAGACAGCAGGGATGTGATTTAACTACAGACATCAGGGGCATCTTCTGCTCATCCTCTCCTCTCTTTTCTCTGGCCTTTTTCCTCACACTGGCTCCCAGACGACAAGGAAACCTCCATTCCCTGCCTGCCCCTTCCTCTCCATAGCCACAGCCCTCTGCTAACATCAATCCCATCTCCATCCAGGTTTGCTCCCCTCTCCCATTCCTCTGCCGCCTTTTAATGCTGCAAACAAAACCTGCACCCGCCTGTCACACCTTTCCCTGCCTGTTCCCGAGGTGCAGCTCTGCCTGGAAAAGGGATCCTGAAAAACCAAGGGGAAAAAAACTCTCTGCCCTTGGGGATGGAAAACTGAAACGCGGATTCCCTGTGTGGGTTTGAATGGAGACCATGATTTTCTAGACCATCCCCACAAAGGTTTCTGGTGCCCATATGGATTTCCAACCCCTTTGGCAGGCACGGTGCAATGTGCTCGCTCTCAGTGACTCAACTGCTCTGTGCTGCTAAACCAGCATAGAAAAGAAGGTGGTGTGGAGGAAACCAGCAAAAAGGGATACAAAGAGAGAAAGTGACATGGGCAGAGCTCCATGGGCTGCTCTTCCCCAGCTGCAAGCAGCAGCCAGGGCTGCAGGAGATGCTGAATCTGCAGCATCGGGATTTCAATGGATGCTCCTTGGAGTTAATGGTAGGAATTTGCTTCCTTGTGGGTATTTCCTTCCCAAAAGCGCTCCTTTTCCCCTTCTTTACCCTAATCCTTCCCACCGGGATGCGAAGTAGGTTCCTGCGTGTGCCCAAGGGCATGAACCAGCCAAGGGATGCAATGTGCAGAGCTCCAGGGCTGGGCAATGGATGGCTGGCTGGATGGCTGCAGCTGTGCAGCATAAAGCCAGATAATCACTGAGCTCCTTTTAGAACATACTGCAGCCAGGGAGATTTTCCTGAGAGAAAATGCTAAATTGTGTAGGATTATAGGATCTTGGCCAAAATCAGGGATGAAACTCTATTTTAAGAGAGGCACAGGGGAGGGGGGGGGGGAAGTAGTGTTTTTTAAACAAATCCTCCACCTTCCCCCTCCAACACCCAACGTACAGTTTTTGGGTCCCTTCACAGTGAGTCACAGATCAAACTGTGCCGTCACACAGAGGGGGAGAGGAGGAAGGTGCAGCTGCTCACAGTGCTCTGTGCGCTCCCATATGCTTTTGCCCGCAGGCAAACCAGGTGCTTCTATTCCCTACTGGAAATCAGCTCCATAAACAGCTTAAAGTACCTTGGGCACCCAAGAAAACCCTCTCTGGGCTCACTGGTTTGGGGATGGGGTGCAGGAGGGTTGGCAGGGATGGAAATGGGCACAGGTTATCTATGTACAAGTGGGAGACGGAGCACTGGAAGGGACTCACCCGCAGAACATGAAGATAGTGCTGGACGAGGGGTCGTGGGGCAGAGGAAGGGTCTGCTGCAGACAGAGCTGCTCGCAGCCACCGTTGAAGCCATCCGAGCAGTCGATCCCTTTGGAGTAGTCGTAGCAACCGGTGCCATCCTTCATGGGTCGGAGGTCCTCAGGGCACTGCAGAGAGAGAAGGGATGCGTTGTCCTCACAGAGCCTGGAACCATAGCCTGGTGGGTGCCCTCCTTGGGCAGAGCTCACCCAAGAATGATAGGAAAAAGGGTGATGGGCTCAAACTGAAACAGGGGAAGTTCAGGTTAGATATAACGCAGAAGTTCCTCCCTGTGAGGGTGTTGAGGCGCTGGCACAGGGTGCCCAGGCACATGGTAAATGCTCCATCCCTGGCAGTGTTCAAGGCCAGGTTGGATGGGGCTTGGGTGCCATGGTCTAGTGTGAGGTGTCCGTGCCCATGGCAGGGGGCTTGGAGCTGGATGATCTTAAGGTCCTTTTCCAGCCCAAACCATTCTATGATTCTATGAATGATGAATGGGGCACCCCCAAGGGGTGTGCATCACCTTGCACAGCCTTTGGGGAAGAGGCAAGGTCCACAGGGCAAGGACGAGGTCTGCTGTGAAAGCCTCACTCCCCATCCTTCCTCTGGAGGAGGGTCAAATCCTCAAGGCAGCAGAATGACAGAGCAATGAAGCCTCAAGTCCATGTGGGGTGAGGGTGACAACCTCCCTAACACAGAACCATAGAATGGTTTGGGTTGGATGAGACCTTAAGATCATCCAGTCCCAACCCTTGCCACAAGCATCTTGCTGCCTCCCATGGGAGGAGCCGGTGGTGGAGGCAGGATCACAGCCCAGCTCATCAGTTTTCCACAGCCAAGGGAACCATGCTGATTCACAGAAGCTGGCGAGCTGCTGCTGGGTTTTAATTCCTGTTTCCCAGCTGGTTTTCCTTGTCCCAGAAGATAAAAGCCATCAGGTGGCAAATGCCACCAATAAATTGTCACCCGGATTAGAGCGCTATTGCACTGGTGCTATTTATCCCTTTTCACCAACCACACACACACAAGCACCAACAAAAGGGCCGGTCCTTGAAAAAATACATGTATCTTGTCCAGGAGCAGCTGGCAATTAAAAATGCATTATGGAATTCCTTGAGGATGGGTTAGACTGGAGCTTGTACAGGTAGTGATGAAGGCAGGTTATAAATGGCCTCTTGTCAAGCAGAAGAAAGGTTATAAAGCCGCTATACTTTGTGGTTAAAAAAGAAAATCAATTTTCCACATGAGCAAAACGCTGTACATATTAATATAGAAGTTCAGGATGCTCTGGACCCTGCTTCCAACACCAGCAATGTCCTGATGGGACTCACTCTTAGCTACTCGAGGACCAAACTGCCTCCATGGGACAGCAAAGATGCTCTAGGGAGCCCTGGCCCACCTCAGCCAAGCACTGAGAAGTTTCTCTTCACCTCCTAGAAACCCGGTGCCATTTCCCTGTGGCAGCAGCATCGACGCTGCTTCTGCCCTGTCTTCTGTGATGTCTCAAGCATTTCCATACCCAGTGCTCCTCCGACACCTTGCTGGCTTCATGCCCTCTGCTCTGAAGCTCAGGTGGACCTTGCAAAGCTCAGCACCTTCCCTGGGTAAGGTGGGAAGGGGAGAGGCAAGGGAAGGCTGAGAGGCATGAGGCTTTTCTAGCCAAAGGATGCTGGCAGCAAAGGGCCTTGGAAAAGGATGCTGCCTGTGTCTGCAGAGCAGGCAGGGCACAGGCAGAGCCCCAGAGGGACAGCCTGGGGAACAGTAAGCCTGCCTAGGCACGAAGCAGCAGCAGACATGGGAGCAGGAAGCTTTGGAGCTGCACGCACAGAATAAATACGAAGGAGGAGAGGACACTTGGAACAATCTGTGCTTTTCACCGCCGAGCTGCCTGGGAAACAGGATCAGCATAAGTGTGTGTTTGAATCCACAGCTCCAACACTCCTCCCCTGTGGTCTCCTCCACGTCTGCTGGCCCTGCTGTAAGAATGAGGGCTGTGCAAATTGGCAGCAGCACATCTCCCTGGGGGACACGGAGGGCTGACTGCAAACAGCATCTTCCGCTCCACGGCACCGCATCCGCCTCTCTGCTGCTCCCCCCATGCCCACGGGGATGGGGAGGTCTGGGGTTCTGCCCAAGTTCCTCTCTGGAGCTCCCGAGGGACCCTCCAGGGCATTGAAGGCAACTGGATGGGACCTCGAGTCAGCAGGAGCTGCAGGGTCGCAGCCAGAGGAACAGCCACTGCTCTTCTGAGCTGTCATTTGGAACTCTCGCCCTGGCACTGATCCATGTGCTGAGCTCAGCGTCTTCCCCACCCCACAGAGGAAGATGATGGCTTTTTCCCCAGGACTGGGTTAGCAGGTCACCCCTCCCCGTCTTTAGCCCCGCTCTGCTCAAGGCCACCCTTGGGATATTCCTCCCATTTGGGCTTTTAATCATCAATAAAACGTGTTTCCTTTCTGTTTGTAATTATGCATCTTAATACACATTAATTATGGCAAGCAAACAGCTCAGCACAACATTTGCAGAAGAAAGCATCCCCGACACATCCACCCCAGCTCGGCACGGAGCCGGCTCTCCAGCTGCTCTGTTGCAGCAAGAAGCTCTCCAGGGACAGAAAGCTTTGGGAACACAAAGCAGGGACATAAGGAGGTGTCCCTGCTTGCTAGGGCTGTATGGGACAAAGATGCTGGGCAAAGCAAGGGAACCAGTGAGCTCCATGATTAGTGCCGGGCAGGAAAACCAACAGGCAGATGGCAGGAAAGGCAACAGCCTCAGCACGAAGCGGTTTGCAGGGATGAATATAGATGGAGCAACTGTTGGGCACAAGAATACTCTGTTACAGACTTCTCTGCCCTTGGAGATGAGGATTTGCAATCAGGATGTCACACAGCAGGGGGAGAACTAAAGCCCATTTGGGTACAAATATGCTCTTGCCCACAGTAGTCAGAAATGAGCCAGGAAAAAGGCGGCCTGTGCTAATCCCAACCCCTGGGCTGTGCTGAAGGGTCAGTCTGAGCTCCCAGGTGGTCTTAACAAAACCAATGCTCACTGGGCTTGTATAAAGGACCAGATCTGTTATTGCTGACATTGATTTGTCTGGCTCAGACAGCAGAGAACCAATAATTACAGTGAGCTTTAATCAATCCCCCATCAATTCAGCTGCAGTTCCATTTGTGATCTGCCTTGGCAGTGACACAGGATGGGGGGCTGTGTAGGGAAAATGATTAGGAAATCAATAAGCAACTCAATCAATAACTCCATCTGGGCGATCATGGGTGACACATCCCTCCCTGACGCGTGGAAAGCTGGTGAGATGTGGTACCCAAAACCTCTGCCTTTCCCTCATCCGGATACAGGATGAATCCATTTATCCAGGGAGGCAAGAGGATCCTACGAGCCATTAGACAGCAAGTCAAAAGAAAAAGCTGTTTGTGGTTTCTCATGTTAGACCTGCACTGCTTGGGAACTGGCTTCAAACTCCCAGGGCATCCTTCATCCGTGGATCTGACAAGCAAAACTACCTCGGAGCTTGGGAAGAGAGCCTGATATTAATCCGTGTTAGAGAGGAAGAGAGAGGTAAGGGGAGACTCCAGCTCATACTCTGCTCTGCAAAGCCAGGGAGAAGCTGGTTAGCACACAAATGTAATGCCACAACCTTGCAGATCCACTCCGTCTACACAGGAGTGAATTGGTTTCTGTTTGGCAACGTCCAGCCCTGAAAATTGCTCTTGGGACTGGAAAAGAAAACTCAGTTTCTTCTCTTCTTCTGCATTAGCACCGATAATTGAGATCCTGCAGGCTCGACGTGAGCCACAGCCACAAGAACCAAACCCTGCTGCTGCTGAAGGAGGAACCGCGGGCAGCTCGGTGGGGGTTGGCTGACAGAATGGTCCTCACCCCACCACACCACCCATCTGTTTGTGATGGCAGTCAGCAAACGGACTGCAGGTATGCACGGGGAATGGATGTGCTGAATCACAAAGTGCTGTTTCTAGCTGGGTTTTGGAGAAATGGGCTTTTTTCACCCTTTAAATGACATCTCCAAGGTGACACGGAGCGGCAGAGCAGGCAGGACAGGCTGCATCCTTGGGATACCACCAGAGCCTACACCACTGATGAACAGCACCATGGTTTGGAACCAAATGGGATGTCTGTGTCCAGTGCTGCCACCCCAGCACAGTGCATGGCACCGTGTCAGCATGTGGCCTCCTGCCACCGGGACACAGCACAGCTCCTCTACCCACCACCACCATCCTCAGCACGATCAGAGCAAACACAACGGGAGAAGAATCATTGCCCCAGCCTGCTTTGTGTTGGAAGGGACTTAAAGCTCATCCAGCTCCAACCCCTGCCACGGGCAGGGACTCGTTCCACTAGAGTAAGGTGCTCAAGGGGAAAGAAAAGAAGAATCCACTGAAACCTGTACCAGATTGTGTCTGAGGAAAATAAGTATCTGAACAGCAGTATCTGAAGCAGTATCTGAACGAGTCCCTGCTTGTGTTAGGAAAGGAAAGGGCATTTGCTCACTTTCTCATTTAGAGAGCTCATTAGCAGCAAGATGGGTGAGGGGATACTGAAAATAAAGTGTCATTACTGCCACGGATCCCCCAGATGAGAGCACACCAGCTCTTTATCTGAGCTGCCTGCCAGGGTTTCCCACCTCAGCTCCTCTCTTCTGTTAAGTTTAAAATCAAGCCTATCTAATAAACTGTTTCTATAGAGACTAAACTGCCCTTGTCATTATTCTGCTCTGTCTTCTCAACATTGGCTGCCTTTTTGTCAGGAACTTCTGGACTGGGGTATCAGAGGTGATGCTCAGGCGAGCCCGCTCCTACTGCACTCTGGGTACCACACACCAATGTCTGGATGCATCCAGAGGTGAGACCCAGGACTCAGTGCTGCAGAGTGCAATGTCCAAATGAACCCATTTTATCTAGAGCCATCACCACTCCTCACCCAGGAACCTCTTCAGCATAAGACAAGAACATAAATATGAAGCACTGCTGAGGTACAAGCAAGTGCCAGCAGTTTGAGCTCCAGACTATGCACTGGCATGTATTTATTTGCTTGTTGGAGCTCAGAAATGATACAAATGCAGTAAACTCTTCTATGTCCATATATATATACACACACACTTACATATATATATATATTCAGACAACTTCAGCCTTTGCTTTCCTAGCTTATAAGGTTCCAGTGATCAACGCTTTTCAGCAGCAGCAGGACCAGAGTCTGCCTGCACACAGCCTGGTCTCTACGGGTGGGATTTATCTCTCCTTGCCTAATATTAAAGCTGATGTTAGTGACTTAGCATTAGGTCACTAACGTGACCATCACCTCCAGGCCATCTCTCTCCAGGGCCACCCCTGCCTGAGGGCAGTGATGTCCTCACCACCACCCTCCCCAACACCTCACTGTGGGGAGCATCCTTCCCAGAGGAAAACATTACAACTGCTTTCAGAAATAAGTCATTATCTGCCCACTCTTCCTCCCTCCCCCTTGCTTCCTTTTCCCTTTCAAGACCATCAATCATTATTTTAGCCTCAGAAAAATCAAACCCATCTGTTTCCCAGGCTCCCGAGCACACACTGTGATAGCTCACCCTCCTCAGCTTGGTGTCCCTCCCCATGACATGGGCTGGGGCTCCATGGAGGAGACCAAAGCTTGGGCAATGAGGCATCATCTCCTCACCTCTGGCCACTACGCAGCTCTCACATGGACCCTCCTGCACAAGCTGCCATGTGTATGTCAGCATCTCAATTCAAAGTGGGATGGACTTGTTTCAAGCAGTTGATGGGATGCTTGAACAGATACATGTACACAGATAGAAGTGCTCAGAGCTCCTGGAGCAAGGAAATCAACCTAGTGGATACCCCACAGCTGCTCCCCTTCCTGAAGACACCAACAGCACATTTGGAGGTGTTCCAGCATCTCCTGCCCATCAGGGCATCTCCTTTCCCAGGCACAGCAGAGGCTGGCACCTCCCACGACCTGTGGGAGACCAGAAACTCAACTCCTGCTCCACCTGACATCAGGGTACAGCCCAGCCACAGCACACCAAATCCTACAACCCAACCCAAACCCAAAGCCCCAGCCTAGCTGCAATCACAACACATAAAGCATCCCAGTCTGGTGGGGATCAGAGGGGAAAAGGGCTGGAGCCAGCTAAGCCCTTTGAGGAACACTGCTAGAAAAGCCAACACTGGAGCAAATGGGGCTTTTATAACCCAAGCTACTTCCTCCCAGGCACAAATGGATACTTCCAGCTCACCTCAGTGCTTCCTGAGCTATTCCACTTGCTTTTAAACCTAGCCATCACCTTCTGACATGATGCAAACCCCTTCTGCAGCACTGCAAGCAGAGGCAGGTGGGTGGTGGGCTCCCTGCCATGGCCGGCATCAACCACAGCAGCTTTTACTTCTCTGTCATCCTCAAATCCCATTTTTATCTCACGTAAACGAGATCAATCCAAACCTACAGGCTCCTGAGGAGGGGACTTGCTGCTTCCAACCATAACATGAACAGGGAGTCTGCTTCAGGGAGCCAGCTAAAGTTTAATGGGATTAGAGGGGACCTGTTCCCTCCCCATCTCCCTCCCTTGAGCATCTCTAACTTAATGAGTTGGGTGCCTCTTAAGGATGAGTTTTTATTCTTCAATGAACAATTGTCTGTCAGAAAAAATGCAGATTTGATGAAGCTTCAGTGTTTTGTGGGAGTCCATCAATTACAGCTCAAAATTCATTGGGAAATTAGGAGAGGGTTGCATTTTGACGAGGTTGAAATGGTTTGCTTTCCACCGCCTGATTTTGTTTTCATTTCAGGCTCCACACTGGGATAATGCAACGTGTGACGTAAAGTCCCAGATGATAATGCTGGAATTGAACATTTCTCCCTCCTTAAGAGAAGAGATGCTTTGAACCAAAAGATTTTGGACGTTTCACCCAGTTTCCCCCCAGGAATATCAGTTCTCAGCACCATCCACTCCATTTTGAGGCACAATCCACCCCTCATGGTCCCTGAGCTACCTCTGGGTGACTTGTGCTGGAAGGAGGAGATGGGAGCAACTGTCCTCCTCCTTCACTTCTAATCCCATTTCTCCCTGAACAGTTATTCTCTTAAATGAAGCCATTTCCCTGCCCGACTCAGCAGCAGCCAAGGAACAGCCCATCATTTTGATGTGGAAAAGAGCTAAAGAAAAGGATTAGCTCCAGCCAGGCTGTGTTAAGGTTAGGTGCCTGTGTGGACCATGCCAAGTTTCTCCTTCTCTATCTATAAAGGCTGGGATCAGCTCCACACCAGTGTCGCCGTGGGCCACAACTTCATTAAGAGACACTGGTAGTAGATGCTCTCCCTTCTGCCCACTGCTGAGCCCAAGAAACCCTCCTGCCTAATGGGCTGAGCCTGTGACCATGGAAAAGAACAGCTCACACGGTCCTTGTAGGCAAAACATACCTTTTTCTCACTCAGCTTAGAAACAAATCTGCGCTAGAGGAGCCCCAGCCTGAGAGCAGGATGATCAGCGGCACCCAGCTTGGTGGGCTCTCCTACCCCTTCCTGACACCTCTCCCAAGGTGGGATGGAGCCAACATCTTTGGGCTTCTATGGCACACATCATTCTCTTCCAACCTAAAAGATTAAGTCACCAACATCTGCAGGCATCACCCCTCTTACTCCCTTGAGGCTGCAATCCTGCCGTGCTGGGGCTCTCAAACAGGCAGGGCCATGGGGTGGCAGATGCAAGCAACCTTCTTCTCCCCGGGTGGATGAGAGGATTGGCATCAGTGAGTGAAACCATGCTGAGAGACAGGTGGGGAAACCTGAATTAAAGCCATTTTACAGGTGTTCCCTTCAGTCCCTCAGGGCCAATTCACAGGTTTTCATCTTGAATTATAAATCACCAACACATGAGGGTTAAGCACTTCTCTTCCTTCAGCATCCTCCCTCCGAGCTGAGCAGCTACTACTGTGCCAGTAGAAGGGAGCAGCAATACATATATGTCTCAATATATATTCTCCTTTACTAGCAATAATCAGACTTATTCCTTCAGCACACTTAATCCTGGTTTACTGTGATCCCTGCAAGGTAGTATGAAACACATTGCACTCAATGTGCAGAGAGGTTTAGAGAAGCTCATTGGGATTTTGTTTTCTTGGGATATTCCACAAACCCAACAGGAATTCTAGGAAAAGCAGCACAGAATCAGCTTTTCTAGAGCTTGGGGATTGCGTTGCTATGTTTCAGGTGGGGCTTAAAGACAAGGCTCCAGTTAGCAATGCCAAGGTCTTTGCAAGGTTGCAGCTCATCCTTAGTTACCCAAATGAAAAAGGCCTCCGATAAGAAAAGAACTGCAGGAAGCCTTTAGGCACTAATGCCATCTACTGGGTACACGTCAAAACAACACAAAAACCATGAGATTAAGGGAGGGGAAAGGGCCCATCCCCATGGAAAGTATGGGATGGAAGTTGGGGACCGCACTGCAGAGCCTTTGGGGTCTTGTAGGTGATCCCTCGCATGTAACTATGCAAAGCAACATCCTCTTTTCTCCTTCCTAAGCCCAATGAGAGCGTCCTCAGAGATGCTCCACCACGAGCTGCATCAAACCACCCTCCGCCTTTTAACCGAGTCTTTTTAAAGCCAAACGATCAGGTAATGGCAGAGCCCACGCTGCTAAAGAGCCCAGAGATAAATGCATCCCCAAGTCCTCGCAGAATTACTGGAAGCCGTATTAAAGGCCCGGCGAAGCTGGTAACAGATGATGATTATATATAAAAGGAATAAGAAATCCTTGAGATTTGTGCTGCTCCCTGGTTGAGCTGCTGGGCTCCAGCTCTGCTGTGTATTAATTGCTTACAAGGCTGCCTCTGTATTTTATGCTCAGTACCTGCCTGGAACATTTGTTGGATTTAGCCTTGATTGATGAACCACTGATTATGTACTTCTGTGGTCCTCAGCAAATTAATACACTGTTGACTGCTAAAGATTAACAACATGTCCTGATTTGCAAAACAGTGCCCAGAGTAAAGCTGGAGCAAGCCTAGTGCTAAAATTAGTAGGCAAATGCTCCCTGAACTCCATAAAAAGGGGAGAGCTTAATTAAATTACATCCCGATATTGCCCACAGCACTTACCAAATTGGCAAAGGGAGTTCGCAGCAGTTCAGCTCTCAAACTTACTGACAACCCCACAATGACCCCAGCCCTGCTCGCACCCAGCAGGCTCCAGGAGCAGGGCTGGGATGAGGAAGGGATGCGTTACACAGTGCAGAAGGTACCAAAAGGTCACACTCTGGGGATGCAGCAAGCTCCAAAACTCAGCTCCCATCACCTATGACTTAACACCATGAGCATGACACAGGGCTGGGGCAGCACTGTCTGGCCACCAATTAGGCTCTTCCCCAGACAATAGCCATAGACCATGGTCAGAAACATGGGACAGTGTCCTCTAGACCTCTGTTTCTTGGGACCTACAAGCAGGCTGAGTGTAAAACAGGGTTGGGAATGCTGGGAGGGATGGAGCACTGTGCCTTTGGTGTCATCGCCATGGGAAGCAGGGAGAGATGTGGATCAGTGGTGGGGTGCAGCAGCATCTCCAAACTCTCCCCAGGGAGCTCAGCTCTGTTGTCCTCAGCCTGCAGCTGAGACTGAGGAGCTGGGGGGGTTTCACCCCGTGACTGAAGGGTTGTGGAGGGGGACAGAGCAGCCTCATGCTCCTGCAGTGGGCAGAAAAGGGGGTGAAAAGCAGAGGAGGGAAGGATGAGCATCACTGCAGTTATCTCCTGTTCCTATTGGATGCATAGCCCTGGGAGCAGGAGGACAGGGGATGCCCTGGTCCCCGTGTGTCCCCTCTTACTCATAGTTTCTGGGGGAGGTGATGTGCTCAGGAGAATGGCTCCTGCTGCATCTCCATCCTCCCCTGCTGCCCGCTCTGTACAGTTTATCCTCTGCATAAAGCCTCTGTCAGGCATTACAGAACAGGGGGTTATTCTCTCTGAGTGACACAGTTGTCAATTTCCACCTCTCCATGCACCACGTGGAGCCCTGGGCCTGTAATGTATTGACAATTTCAATCTTAATATATCCTGACTTCTAAAAAGAGGCATCTCTTCCCCCAGTGGCACAGGGAGGTTGAGTCCCGATTGCTTCTGACAGTGTCTAGGAGGCCTGTTGGCGTCGAGAGCAAAATAACACCCAAAAATAGGGGGACACCCCCCCAGTAGAGTAAAAAGGAGGTCGGAAAAGGGAATAAAAGGCAACGGGAAAAGCAGAGGAGCACAAGGGGAAGATGGCACCAGGCGCTGCTGGTGACACATGAGGCTGTCACGCTAAATGGCCTTAACAAGCAACCAGAGAAGGGGATAATGAAAACGGAACCCCCGGGACAGCACCGCTTCAGCCTGACCTTTCCCTGTGCTGCATGTAAACATCTTCAATAAATAAAGAGGCACTTAACTCCTGCCTCTGCTCACGTGGGAGGGATGGGGCAGCGGGGGCTCAGCCCGCACGGAGAAGGCAAGGGGCAGAGGTCTGGGGGGCTTCGGAGCAGCAGGGATGGGTTTTTGGAGGGCAGTGGAGTGAGAAGCAAGCTCTGGATCCCTCGCTGGGGTCACCACCCGCTGCTAGGCAGGCATGAGCTCCTACAATAGGCAGACAACAAGGGATGCTCCGGGTTTCCCACCGCTTCTCAAGGCTCGGCCCCCGAGCATCAGTGTCATAGCAGACACCCACCACCTCCACACACAGGGAATCATAGAATCAACCAGGTTGGAAAAGACCTTTAAGATCAAGTCCAAACTTTACCCCAGGAAGTGGTGATTTTGCTGTCAAGGTGAGATGGGGTAGAGCAGGGAGAGGTGCTGAGCTCTGCTGCTCCCACCTGGAAGCACAGTGAAACCCCTCCGTACCTCAATAGCTTGGAGCATTTCAGAGCCTCTGCCCAAAACTAATGGCCTAGGGTCTAATAGGTCTTTTGGAGGGGCCTCAGGAGATTGTCTGGCAAGACACAAGCATGTTCAGAAACAAATCAAAGCTGTGAGGGTGTCAGAGGGGCCCAGAGCAGGAGAGGATGGGGAGATGCTTCATCTTCCTCCAACACTGGAAAGCACACGGCAGGACTAAAAGCAAGGCTGCTTCTGGTCTGTGCTCTCTTGACAAGCAGGAAAACAACCATCAGCCTCAAGCCTTCCTCTTTTGCTCATCTGAGCCCCTGGGCTGCTTCCCCGAGGTCCTTCAGACATATGTGATCTGCTATGAAGGCCCCAGAAGAGGGGGAGAGCCCACCGCCAACACACACATCCCCTTAGCCGCATCCCTGGGGAGGGACAGGCAATGTCCCCCTCTTCTTTGCCCCCCCCAAAACAGACTCCAGAATTGGGATGAGCACCCATGTACCTACCACACAGCCCGTGGAGTCCACCTTGCGATCTGAAACACACTTGAAGTTGCGGGTGCAGCCACCGTTGTTGCGGGAGCAGTCCCGGACCGGCCCGAAGGAGGAGAGCAAGTCATTGATGGTTTCAAAGTAGGTGGACAGCATCGCTTCTTCCCTTGGAGAGAAAAGGCACCGTTAGGGCTGGCAGGGAGCTGGGAACACATGGCATTGGTAGGGGAAGCCATAAAGAGAGCTGCTCTGGTATTCCAATTAGCAAAACCGAGTCAAAGGAAGCTTCCCAAGAGGATTAAGGCTTTGTGATTATACTGTATGGAAGAAGTTTGCTGCATAAGTGACATTCTTGATAAAAATCAACCAGTTATGGGGTTTCAAAGATACTATCTACCATTTCCATGCAAGCTAGCAATGAAGAGGTACTTTATTCATAGCCTGGACTTGTGCGTGTGGTTCCAACCCCATATAGACAGCAGCGAATCCACAACAGTGAAACTCCTCCTGGACATTTCACAGGTGGGACAAGCCTCCCTGAGCACCTGCTCCTCATCCATCACCTGGGGACACTCTCAGAGCTGGAATTCCACATGAAACCTGGCTTTGCACCAAGATGTGGATGTGGTGGCTCATTCCCGTGCTTGGCTCTGGGTGACCTGGAGCAGGGGATGCAGGGATGGGGACAGCTCTCTGCAGCTCTGCTCAAGCCCTTGATGCCTCTGCAGAGCCCCTGGCGTGGCCATGCTGTGACAGCCCTCTTAAGCAAGAGAGAAGCATAAGAAGCATGAGAGCCCTTTGCACAGCAGATTCTGTCTGTGACGAAGCATCCAGGCACTTTGCTTTCTGCTGGGTTCCTGCAAAGGGAACACAGATGCTTCTCAAGAGCTTTAAGCATCTCCAAGGTATTTGTCATCTTCAAAGCACGTTTTATATATTAACCTCTACTTGCAATCCATCTTGGCCAATAGATCCCATCATCCTCTCACCAACAGGACAAAGAGATTAAGCCAAGGTCACAGCGCAAGTCACTGATGGCGAAGGACTTGACCTCCACAAGCTACTTATTAGATCCTCATACACGCAGGACTGCAGATAAACACTGACCCTTCTGACCTTAAAATAAGCCCTGAAGCAATGCCAGGAGTCACAGGTCCCCCCTGCTCTCCCATCAGCACCCAAGCAGCCACACAGTGACTCAATGCCCAGTTCTGGTCTCCCTGTTTCGGGGCGGTTTTCATTTGATAACCCCATGCTTGGCAACGAAACAGTCCCTGAGGACCACAGCACTGCTGTGGGGTACTAGCACTGCATTCTCCATCAGCAGAGGGACCCTGCACGCACACTCAGAGTCACACTCATGCACACTGCCTTGCCAACACCAAATGCTCCTAAAGAATCATGAGTCAGGCATTAAAAATTATATATACAATGAGAGTGGCATAAAAATGGTGAGATTTTAAAATAAATCAAGCACTGGGTGGGTTGGGTTTTTTCCTTCCCTACATTTGCCTTCTGCTTTCTGAGCCTATAGGGTATAATCAAGTTTTTCCCTGCAAACCCAGGCACCACCAAACCCAAAGATGTAAACCCCTGTGCAGTATGGAAGTCACGACTTGGCAGCTTCCAGATTTCCAGGCAATCACAGCATTCCAGAAGCTGGGACTTTCAACAAGGAAAACACCATAAACCCAAGGAGAATTGGCACATCCCTGCTCTAGGGAGGTGGATGGAGGGCAGTTTCTCTGCTACCATGGATCAAGGTGGATGAGGTGCCCCAGCACAGCGGTAGCTCCATGCCCTCCGTGATGCCTCTGGCTGCATCATTACCCCACATAGCAAATTAATGTCTGCACTGTCTGCTTCCACCCCAGTTAATGCTTCCCAATTTCCCTCTTAGTGATCAAGCTTCCGATATTCCCCCTATTCTTGGCCCAGCTCCTAGATTTTCCAGCATATTTGGAACTCAATCTCCCTCTTGTCCTTTCTTGGTGATGTTTCAAATATCTTTAGAGGCCCTTTTCTATTAGCACTCTGTTCCCACCAGAATCTGCAGCTCCTCTGACGTGAGGGAGTGAGAATAGCGAGAATACATTAGATCAGGGCATGTATTTCTGCTGGAGAGAAGATGGGGAGAGAAAGGGCATATTAGTTACTACCCAGAGTATTTACTAACCAAAAAACACTGTTTATTAATGTAGGGAGAATTATTTAAAACACATGACAACTCCTCCACCGCCCACCCAGAAAGCTCAGCCCCATCTGGTCCTCTCAAGGGGTTGCTCATCGTAGGTGGACTGAAAGAAGAACTGTGCCCCCATCCTCCATCCTGGCTTTTCCATTTGGGTACCAAACAATCAGACCCTCCTGCAGCTCCCGCATCCCTGAAAGAAGATGAGAAGCTACAGCTGCCTTACGTGGTGGAAAGGAGACTCTGGGGCTGGATAAGGGCGGCTTTGGGAGGGCAGAGGATGGGAAGAGAAATCTTGCTCTTCAAAATCACGCCTGGCATAATGGTAACCCTTGACAAAGCACAGGGCAGGGGCTGCCGAGCTGGGACGAGCCATTAAGCGTATCAAAGTATTAACCTCCCTGGAAGGTGGGTCAGTGAAGCCAGAGGGAAGCGTTCAAGTGTCACCTGCGAGAGGAGAGGGGTGATGCTGCTGCCTGCGGATGGAGAGAGGCTGCTTGGCCGGATCACTTCGGTGTCATCTGCTGTTAGATCAGAGGAGCATCACTTTGACACGGCGTGCTGACAAGGGGGATGGCAGCAGATGAGAGGGCTGCTGCGATGCTCGGAGCAAGCTGGGAGGAAGCTTTGCTTTCACAGAATCCTAGAATGGATTGGGTTGGAAAGGACCTTAAGATCATCCAGCTCCAAACCCCCTGCAATGGGCAGGGATGCCTCACGCTAGACCACGGCATCCAAGGCTCTGTCTAAACTGGCCTTGAACACTGCCAGGGATGGGGCATTTACCACTTCTCTGGGCACCCTGTGACAGCGCCTTAGCACCCTCACAGGGAAGAACATCTTCCTTATGTCTAACCTGCCTAACCCAGAGGGTCTTAGATGGAGGCACTGCCGAGCCTCTGGCACTGCCAGCCTCAGAGGCTCCTTTTAATTAGGGGGGATGAAGAGCAATAAGTAACTATCCACTTCCTATGATGACTCCCACTTCCTACCCCTGCCCACCCCTCCCTGCTGCTGTACAGGACCACAGCCCTCATCCCCATATCTCAGAGCTGGAGAGAAGGCAGTGCCGACAAGGCAGGAGCAACAGCAGCATCCGACCACCACCGCCCGGCCACGCCACGTTAGGCCAGCACTGATGGATGAATCACTCTCCCTGCAGTAACAAGCTGGCTGCAAGAGAACAGCTCTTTTCTCTTGTTCTCCATCTATCCGTATTGAATTTCACTGAGTAACCCCCGGATCCCATCTGACAAGACAGGATGGAGAAGTCAGGCTCCGCAGTTCGTGCCACGCTTGGAGCACACTGGATAGCCAGGGGAAGCTGCTGGTGTCCCTGCGTGGACACAGGCACTGAAACCACAGGGACCAGGCAGGGCTCAGCACTGGTGTGATGGGGCAATTCCCCACCACCCTGAAGCAGATGCCAGGTCCTATCAAAAAGGGCATTTTGGAGCGAGCAACATAATTTCTGGTGCCAGATTCTCTCCAGAAATAGAGAACTAACATGCAAGCACATGCACACGCTATTTAACTCTCCAGCCCTCTCAAAGACACACGCTGACACCCAAATGATACACTTGTAAATGAGATTCACTCCCCTCCCTACCAGCACCCACTGATTGCAGCCCCACCAGCAGTAAACCCATCTTTTCTAACAACCTCTATTGCCACCAACGGTCAGCGTGGTGCACAACAGCAGGGCTCTGCCTGACCTCGCACAGCTCCCACGGCGCAGACCACAGCACCCATCCTCACCCAGCCCCGTGCCACCTCCCATCACCAACCTCATCTCAATTCCCTTGAAAAATCCTTTTCTCCACCCTCTCCCCTTGTTGCAGGCCCTCATTAATGAAGCAGATTCAGTGACAGATATTACTGGGGGTTATTTATTCATGAAATACCAATGCCGTGCAATTCTCAAAGCCTCCAAAGGACTCATCTCAATACGCTCAGCGCATCGCTGTGCCTGTTCGCTCCTGCTCATCCTGGAAGGGGATTAGTGGGTGTTATCCATTCAGCTGCCCCTTTTTATTGCCTGCTAATGGTTAAAGACTTGGGTGTCTTACAAAGTTACCCAGCACTGAGAAAAACAAAGAATCAGATGTGAGCTGGGGACTAAGCCAGTGCTGCTCCAACCATCTGCTCCCCTGAGCTGTGTTTGGAGAGGGATCAAGAGGAGATCTGGGGCTCCTAAGTTGCTAGAGATGGGGCTCAATAGCAGCAAAAGGCGTGATGCTGTGCCACCTGCTTCACCCCAAAGGAGGGACCAGTGCAGAACAGGGACCCAAGCCCACCCAGCATAGCCCAGGCACCTCATGTCCGAGCACCTTGTGCTGCTTCCTGCTTCCGTTAGCAAGACCCCTCTCATCAGCAACTTCAGAGCTTGTAAACCAGGACAGAGCAATTTACACCCAGATTCTGCATTTTGCAGCTTGACTGAACAATTTTGATCAGTTTTGGCCACAAAACAACTGCTGTGCTGCGAGGCTTCAGAAAGGGATGGTCTGTTCACTGCAGAGAGCCCACCAGACAGGTGTCTCCCTGTGCAAGGACCCTGTTATGTCCAGCTAGGGGTTAAACCTGGATGTCCTCTGCCTTCACCCTTCTTCCCTGCCCTATCAGATCATCTCTGATCTGGCTTTACCCATAGGGACCCTCCACTTTGCCCTGTGGATGCTCACATGGAAGCAGTGGCTGCTTTCCCCTTCTAGTCCCCATTATGGCCCATCCAGCCCTGAAAGCTAAAGTTTAGCACCCATCCCTCTGGGACAGCTTCCAGGGAAAGCTGTATTTTTCCTTAGGGAAAAATGCCTCCAAGGCAAACACAGCCCTAGAGCTGCAACAGCTCAAATCCATGTCCATATGGCAGGTAGGTTATTTCCTCCCTAACAAACCCTCTCTCTGAGCATCACCTGTACTCTCACCTATTTATTCCTCTCCTGTCTTCTCTCTGCTCCTTTTCTCTTCTCCCTCACATCTCTTTTCCTCCACTAAACCCCCACCTTCCTCTGCTACTCCAGCCAGCACTGCAATCATTAGTGAGGCTGCCAAACTCTTCCTCGAGTTTCAGAGTAAACTGCTCAAAGATATTGATGCCATCAGTGGAAGTGGGACCTGGCCGAGCCTTTTTGCTGTGCAAATGGTTCTGCCTCTGTCGGTTGGGAACTTCTTTCCCAGCCACGAATTGCAAATACTGGGTGGAAACCAGCGAGCTGGGGAGGGAAGGTGCTCTCAGCTGCAAGCTTGAAATAGCAGATTGGAGGGGATATTGCAGATCAGAGCAGAAGCAAAGTTAACCCAAGCCCTTTGTCCTGGGCTTTGTACCCTGCACCATGTGGCTTCTTAAGGCTGGGAAGAGCTCCGTGTGTTCAAACAATGCCTAGCAAAATTCATCACAGCAATGGGCACAAAGGATCTGACACAGGTACCCCAGCCAGGGGTGCGCTGCAAGATTCATCACCACATTTTGTAGAAGAACATTACATAGAACTGCTAAAAAACCCCAACTAGCATCTGTAAAGCTCAGCACTCAGGACTGAAATGGTGGGATTTGACCCAGGACCCACCATGCAGGACCCCCAGTGTCTCACAAACGTTAGTTTAGACTCACAGTGGCTGTACACTGGGTAGTATTTTCTTCATGCTAAAGATGGGGAGCCAAGGCAACAGGAGATGAGGGTTAAAAGTGCTCAGCACTGTTGAACGCCCAACTGGAGACGCTTTCAAAGTTATTTATAGGACTTTCAGCCCTTCCCACGCTCACAGTACAAATCCAACCGGGTCTAACTGCACCACAGGCTCAGCCGCTCTGTATGGAGCACCATGAAGTAAAACACCCCAATTACGATGAATGTGCAATAAAACGTCACCTGAGAAAAGTGGTCTCCAACTTAAAAGCAACAGATTATGGTTTTTTTTCCAGGATTTCAGCCCTTTCTTTTTTCATTCTGCCTGCAGCAAGAGACCGTTCTCTTTATAGCTCTCTCCTGCACCCACTACACCTTTTACCATGCCTGTAAGTAGATGCAGCAACCATCACCTAGAGTGCCAAACCATGAGCTATCTCCTGAGCAAGTCTATCTGTGCATTGACCAAACTGGGATGCTCTGCAATGGTTCATCTCCAGCCCCACAACTGGAGGGCCCAATGAGGATGTGATAGCTTCTAAGTCAGTCTGTAACTCTGGCACATTCAAGCTCACATCCGCAACCAGGTTTCTTAGCGCAGTGCATGAAGATGTGTTTGCATGCACCAGATTTATTACTCTATGCAGAAACCCACAGTTCTGCCCAGCACAGCCACAGGCTCTTTTCAGCCACACTAATAGTGCTGGGAGGCTTGAGAAAAAGCCACCATGGGGTCCTAAACTGGGAGAAATCCTTACTTGAATGACATTGGAGAAAGCATTCCAACGGAGCTACACTGATGCACCACAGCTGATGAGCTGCTTACTGTGAATTTTCTGGGTAATCTCACTGCTTGTGGTAATACTGTAATAAACACTTGCAAAGATGCTCTCCCAAAACCCTTGTGGTTCCAAGTGTGAAAAATTCCCTACCAAGCATCAATAATTTGCTGGAGAATCAATAAACCCATGACTATCGCTTCACCAGAGTGTTCTGAAGCTCACCTCAGCAACCAGAAAGGAAATTAAAACCAAAGCAAAACCAAACCCATCAGAATAAAGGTGAGCTTGGAAAGCCCACGGCATGCGGGGGAACATCGCGGGGGATGCCAGGGCTCTCCACTCTATTGCATTCTCCTTGGAGGTAGCACATCTGTTATGTGAAGGACCAGGATGTCATGGATGAGATAGAATCATAGAATCACAGAATGGTTTGGGTTGGAAAGGACCTTAAGATAATCCAGTTCCAACCCCCTGCCGTGGGCAGGGATGCTTCACACTAAACCATGTCACCCAAGGCTCTGTCCAGCCTGGCCTTGAACACTGCCAGGGATGGGGCATTTACCATTTCTTTGGGCACCCTGTGCCAGCACCTTGCCACCCTTACAGCAAAGAACTTCTTCCTTATATCCAACCTGAATATATAGTTTTAATTATAAATTAGTTTCAATTTAATTCCAAAGAAGATAGTTTTAATTCATTTTTCCCTCTGTTTCAGGGAAGCATCATGGTTATGGCTTCAGCCCTGCGTGAACCAAAGGCAAATGCAGGGAGTGATGGCTCAGTCTCCCAGGCAACCTCAGCGTAAGGAGGTGTAAGAAAAGGGCCATGAGTCTTAGGAGGGATGATGAAGCATGGTCAGTAGCTGTGCTGGGAATCACACGTCTCAGCACCTGCCTTACCGGGGATTGTAATGAATCCCAAATTCAGCAGGTTGCCTCTCCTGTGTAGTGGTGCTACAGTTAGGATGCTCCTGTGTGTCAGACACCTGGACAGCAAAATGCAGGATGGGGTGCAATGGGACTGGATGGGATTGGATGGGATGGGACAGAGGCTTGGAGCACAGCAAGAAAACCCACAATAAGCACACAGGAACACCAGACAGGAGGAGAAAGAACACTGCCAATTATCACGTCCCACATCGACCACCCTGGCACATCATGGCGAAAGGGACAGTCATTACCCTACCTTCCCAATATCCCATTCTCAGTTTATTCAAGATTCAGCTTTCCCAGCCGTTTTCAAATTATAGAATTCCAGCCTGGTTTCTGTTGGAAGGGACCTTAAAGCTCACCCAGCACCATCCCCTGCCACGGGCAGGGACACCTTCCACCAGAGCAGCTTGCTCCAAGACCCTGTGTCCAACCTGGCCTTGAACACTGCCAGGGATGGGGCAGCCACAGCTTCTCTGGGCACCCTGTGCCAGCGCCTCAGCACCCTCACAGGGAAGAGCTTCTGCCTAAGAGCTCATCCCAGCCTCCCCTCTGGCAGGTTAAAGCCATTCCCCTTGGCCTGTCTCTGTTATAATGTCTCCCCTTCTCCAGGTTTTTCTTGAGGTCCCAGGCTTTATCCTGCTACCTGTATCTCCTCTGGAGCCTCAACAGCCACAACCCAGCAGGTCTCAGGGGCTCATTGCCCTGTCACACTGCACCAGGCAAATGTCCTTTCTCTGCACATTTTCTACCTGCTCCTCATTAGCTTCATTAGGAGCTGTCTTCAAGGTGAGGATGGAACTCTAGCCATTTCCAAAGTGTCAGCACTGACAAAACTACTTCCCTTTTTCCATACAACTGCAGAGCCTGAGCTCCCTTCTGCTACTACCACAACCAATCCCGGCTCATGTTTTCAGCTTCAGAGGAGCCCGTTTCCCTCTGCTGACAGTGTTACCACCAGCCAGAGCCAGGCATACCTAATTCAGCTTCATTAACATTAGTTATTAAGTTATGGATCACACAGGCTCAGATGAGCCTGGCCCATCCCTTCCCCTACACTGCTCCTCCAAACTTCAGCTGCAAAGAAAAGCTTTATAATGTGAAATCTAAAGGATAAAAACATGGCAGCAAACCAGAAAAGCAAAGTTTTAACACCTTAAGTAGCAAAATAAGAGTAAAAAAGATCATTTGGCCCATGAGGAACACATAGCCCCTCGTACCACTGCAATCACCTTTCGGTGAGGGGTCTTAGGCAGCTCCTAATCTAGGAATTCCAACAGTTAGCAGTGGTGGAATCTGCTTGTTCAACACGCAGTCAATAATAGTAATATGTATTAATTGACAGCAATTGCACACTCATTAACTCACAGAGTAATATGTTTACCCAGCAAAACAGATCACGCTATTGGGGTGGGGATTATCAGGAAAGGCAGCGGTGCATAATTAAAACACACAAATGAAATGATCAAATGATTTCTCTCTACTACTTCATACTTGCACTAGCTCAGCTTGCCCAGCAGTTCCTTACATCCCATCCTCTCAAGACCATCATTTTCTTCCTTGTAAATACATTTCTGGCTTCAATACAGGAAGAAAAAGCAACTGGAGGGTATTTTTTGTGCTCAGAGGTAACGTGGTGATAACACGGGTGGAAAACCTGCACGGAAAGGGAAGTGAGGGGACCCAGGGAGGGTTCATGGCTCATCACAGCCGAGCTGCTCTGGGCCAAGCAGACCTCACCAATGCTGCTGGCAAGACCTTCTGCACGCTGCATGTAAGGAGGCATCTAACACCCCTATCAGCTTAACACTGATCACAGAATCATGCTGTGACCAAGGGCAGGGACCCTGGATGACAAGCAAGGCCAGCCCGGTGCCAGATCATCCATAATGAAGCAGCATGGGTTCTGCTATTATCCCAACCTTGCAAGCAACTGCTTGGATGCATCCCAGCCCTTCCAGCAACCCTGCCACCCAAATCCAAAGCATCCACCAAATGCAGCACCCCATGGTTAAATTTAGAGGGAGCAAAGCCCTCCATGGGGATGCCGCATCCAGGCTATCTCTGCCTGGATGGTGGGATCTCCAATGGTAACAAGGGTCCTGCAGAGCATCTGCTCTGCGACGCAGACCCAGACCAAGTCTCCAAGGAAAGATAAGGTGGGCACTGCAAAGCTGGTGAGACATCAAAGTCCATCAAGCATCCCCCAAACAGCAGCCACACAACACGGATACACACAAGTCTGTGCCTGCAGAAGAAGTATAATAAAGGAAATTAGGAAGGTTCCAATGTCACATACACAAAACTTATGAAAACGTGAGAACTACAGTTGCCAGGGCAACCTTAATGCAGTCTTTGGTAATAATGCACTTTGATGAACGTGTTAATTGCAAGACCACATACAAGAGGGTTATCTGAAAGACCTCTCTCTTCAAACACCAAAGATGCTGTGCTGTAGCCTCATACCTTTGGATGCCTGAAACGGCCTGGAGCTCAACATTTAGGCATCCAAAAAACCATGTCTGGGTACATATAAACATGAACAGGCTTCTCAGCCCCCCAAAACCAATGCCATCTGCAGCTTCTCCGCATCTTGTTTTCTTTTCTTTAAAGGTCACATAGCTCCTACTTTATTGTACTTGGATGCTGCTCTGCACGCACAATTACTTGGCTCCTCATGGGTTGCCTATGCTCTGCTCAACACCGAAAAGCAGCAGTATTTCACAACCAATAGTGATTAAGTTCCCAATCTCTCTGTTATCATCCCCACTTCACAGATGGGGAGCTAAGGCCCAGGGAAAGTAATGTAAAAAAACCATCCCCTGCATTACACGCACCAAATCTGAGACATTTAGACCTGATTTTTCAGAGTGCTTAACATTAAACGACACTTCCCCTGCTTAGAGCACAGCTCTCATTGACTTTGGTTGAAGTTTTTACAGCTCCACATTAATGCAGATCATTCCCAGAGCAGGCTCATCGGCTGTGCTGAGTGACGCAAAGGTGAAAAACTAGGATATGATCACGCCATTAACGACGGTTCCATAATGGATGTGCACACAGGGGCTGCCTCAAGGCTGCACAGCAAACTGACCCTGGCACCTCCCGGCTCTGGAGTTTTGCAAACCTGATAATCTTGGCTAAAGAAGAGCTTAATGGGAGTTTTATTCTGGGCAGGGAGGACAGGGAAGGTGTTCCCTCTGGCAATAGGACATTCACCATCAGCAGCTGCAGGATGTAGCATCGCTCAGCCTTCCGCAAGCACCGCTCTCTCTGGGCAAGCTCCTACCTGCTCGCTCACCATCCTCTTCCCCTCTTATGCCAGTACAGCCCATTCGTCTCCCCCATTCCCCCAGTTCCCCATCCCTGTTAGACCCAAACTCTCTATTTTGAGGCAGCTGCTGTATCTCTTAGCCAGTATTTCAGGCTCGGCCATGAGGATCGATGCCGACTCACTGCTGAAATCAAACAAGGCTTCACACTGTGTGCAGTGATTCAAGTTCTTCAAAAGCACTTTTAAGCTGCCCAAATTAAGGCGGTTCTTTGCTTGTCAAAAGAGAGACCCTCCACAAAACATCTGCCTCAATCCTCTGCTACAGTTTTGCCTGGGGGAAGAGAAAGAAATCTTAGCAAAACAAGCAACCGAGCAAAAGCCTAGACAGAAGGCTTGGGATCTCTCATCATAAATTATTAAAGGCTGAAAACACGGGATGGGTCAGGCCACCCCAGTACCAGGCCCTGATTACAGCCCTGCCAGGGCTGGTTCAAATAAAACCACATAGATTCTATGTGGCATAGTGAAAAAAGGCATTCATCTTACTGCTGTGATGAGCTCTGAGCATCTCCTCGCTACCTCTCCCATAACCACTCCCAACACAGCTCCAATCAGATCCCAGAGAGGAACTGAGCATCCAACCACCTTCCCCTTGTCTTTGCCTTTCAAATTATTCAGCAAACCAAGGTTTCAGGTCGCTGCTGGTTCAGCATCCCAAAGGGATGAGCAAAAGGATTTTCCCTTTTAAAACACATCGATTCTAGCCCAAAAGAGAGCTTGGCTGTGGCAGTTCCCAACTCTCCACCCTGATTCCCCAGCCTAGAAAGAGGGAATCTGCTTGCTGGTGGGAATGTGGAAGGGACAGACTGGAGCTGAAGGACCATAGCCCACGTGCTGGCTCCATCCCCTGCTCCACTGCTCAGCCTTGGGGATGCACAGTCCCCTTGGTGCTGCAGCTCGTCCCCAGCCCCACAGAGGCAAAGATGTCCTACCTACAGTGCCCCACAGGTGCTGGGGGTGGACCCAGTACAGGGTACAGCATGAGGGGCTGTATCTGCCTTCAGTCATTCAGGAGCATTTTACAATGGCCAGCAATGGCCAGCTTGACCATCTCAGCACGGGTCTCAGACCTCAGCATCCACATAGGCACCAACAAATCATTGGGGTCTTCATTCCCTTTTAGCCTATGAAGGTATCACGGGCAAGTTCTCTGTTCTCAAGGCTGAGTTCAGATCTGGCTTTACAGCAGTTCATGAGGATCACCAGGAAAAGCTGGACTTTGCAGAGAAACTGGGAGAGGGAGGTTACCCTTCAGCCCGTTGTTTCCCTGCACCCAGGCACTGGGAGCAGCCACATCCCAGATCCAGCCACTCTCATTACACACTGATCGTGGCTTTTTTCAGGATACATATGAAGTGTTCAGATGCGGAGGTGATAAGCAGTTTAGAAATGCCAATAGAACGAGATTAGATAAATAGGAAACAGCCAGGGCTGCCGGATCAGTTATCCATGCCCTGGTTTTTCACAGATGCTCTTATCGATCCACTGGGAACAGCGCTGAGTCCCTGAAAAACTGGGCGCTGGGGATCAGCAATCTCCAAGCAGGCAGGGATGAGTGTTGGGAGAGCTGATCCCTGCCCTGGTAAGATGATTGCTGCTGGTAGGATGGCCCATGGAGGAGCCCCTGCAGACCTCAGCAGTTCATCCATGTGGCTCCACCAGAATCCATCCAGCTGAACCCCCTGAAAGCCACAGGTGGGTGACCTTTACCAACCTCTCTGCATCCCAGGGACCATGTAGAATCATAGAACCAACCAGGTTGGAAAAGCCCTTTAAGCTCACCCAGTCCAACCATTCCCAGCACTGCCCAGGCCACCACTAACCCATGGCACTGAGGCCTCGTCTCCACGCTGTGTGAACACTTGCAGGGATGGTGACTGCAGCCCTGCCCTGGGCAGCCTGTTCCAATGTCTGAGCACCCTCTGGGGAAGGAATTGTTCCTCAGCTCCATCTAAACCTGCCCTGGGGCAGCTTGAGGCCGTTTCCTCTTGTCCCATCCCTTGTTCCTTGGGAGCAGAGCCCAGCCCCTCCTGGCTCCATCCTCCTCTCAGGCAGTTGTAGGCAGCGATCAGGTCCCCCCTGAGCCTTCTCTTCTCCACACTGAACCCCCCAGGTCCCTCAGCCCTTCCCCATCACACTTGTGCTCCAGGCCCTGCACCAGCTCCGTTGCCCTTCTCTGGCCCCACTCCAACACCTCAATGTCTCTCTTGTAGTGAGGGGCCCAGAACTGAACACAGGATTCAAGGTGCAGCCTCACCAGTGCCCAGCACAGGGGGGACAGTCATTGCCCTACCCCTGCTTCATGGAGAAAGGGGTAAGAACCCATGAGAAGCAGAACTAGAGCTTTATGGAGAACCAAACCCATGAGGTGCGTTTTAGAAGCCACACACGTGGGTCAGTTCCTGGGGATGTATTTATGCACACGTATACAGATCCACACAGCTTTGCTGCTATATATAGCACCTTCCATCAGCAACGCTCACTGGCTTTGAAACTGCCAGGTGAGTGTCCGCAGACAGAGGAACTGAGGCACAACCAGATTATTTACAGCTCGTTCCCACAAGTCCTCTTTGAAGTTGGAATCCAATTAATTTTATACCTGGGGAGCAATTTGCATAGGGATTTTCCATCCATACGGGCAGGGTTTTCAAAAGGACTCAGCTCATATCTAGGCACCGACCTATTTGACTGGGAGGGTAAAAGGATGTCTCCTTCACAGGTTGAGCACCTGAGAAGGACAAAAAAGATGTGTAATTGCTAAGCACCTCCATCATATACCTCCCAAAGTATAAAGATGGTGACCACACTGGGAACATAAGCCAAATCAGTTTCATGATCAATGATTCTATTGTATTACAAGTCATTACCATAAAGTACAATGGGACAAAAACCTTAGCCCAAGCCCCACACTTGAACAACACTAATACAGCAAATACCGGATGGACGTAAGATATGATATACTGAAACTGTGAGATCAAGAGGAACAACCTTGAGAGCCAATAAATCAGCATTGTGACGAGTGACTATCAGTCCAGTCAGATCTGTTCTTATCTCAACCCTTCATGCCCCACGTTGGGCGCCAAAAAGAACTGTCGTGGTTTAAACCCAGTCAGGTAACTTGTTCACTCACTCCCAGTGAGTGGTGCCGGGCTGACAACAATCGAGGTGCTCCCCCCCCCCCGGGGCTCTCCCCTTCCCCACTCCCGGAGGAATGGGGAGGAGGATCGAAAGAGTGCAACTCCCACGGGTTGAGACAAGAACAGTCCAGCAACCAATGTACACAAATCACCACCACTACTATCAACTACAACAATGATAAGGGAAAATAACAAGGGAAGAGAATACGATACCACCGGCCAAGAAAACGAGTCCCACCCGGAAGCCCCTGTCCTTCCGGGTGACTCCCAGTTACCCCCCACCCCGGGCATGACGTGCTGTGGTATGGAATACCTCCCTGGCCAGCCCGGGTCAGGCGCCCCGTCTCTGCTTCCTCACAGCTTCCCCTCCTCCCTGGCAGAGCATGAGCCTCACAAAGTCCTTGGTCAGGGTAAACATCACTTAGCAACAACTGAAAACATCGACTTCACCAACACTGTTCCCAGGCTGGAAGTCAAAACACAGCACTGCACCAGCTACCACAAAGGAAAAACATGACTGCTACTGCTGAACCCAGGACAGCACCCAATGCAGGCCGTGCTTTCCAAGATGCCCAGCATACATTAGTAGCTCCTCGGAGTACAGCTCAGTTTGTCACAAGGGCAGCACCCTCCTTGGTAAGGCACCAGTCACCAAGCCCCTTCTGTGAGGATGTCACCTCCATGGGTCCGGTCTCCAGAAGTGAGGATGCTGCTGCCTTCGGAAGGGACCCATCTCTCCCCTGCTTGCAGATGTGGGCACCTCAGAGCAAATTATTTCCTATCATGAAGAAAATGAGAGGTTTCTGCTGGTTGAAATCCCTGAACAAGCTCAGCCTGGGATCAGAGAGATGCCACTGGGGCACAGGGGAAGTGATGGACGTTGGTGGTTGCAGGAAGGCCAGGAGCACTCTGTGCAGTAGACCCATTCCATTAAATCACCTTGTCTGTCACCTAAAACTGCACCAGCGCTGCTAGAAGGGTTTGTCTCCTATCTCCTCTGCAAAGATGTGCCACCACAGCAGCAAGCACAACCTGGACAGACCTCAACACAGCTACGTGCTGTGCCCAGCCTGCAAACACTTTGGGGCAGGAGCTGTATTTAGACCTGCACTTGGGGCAGGTCTCTTCCCTGCACTTCAATGAACCTTTCCTGATTTACAGCCTCACAAATACCCCAGTGGAGAGGCGAGCAAGCCTTTTCTATCCCTTTCCCACCCCATCACAACACACAGGCCCCGGGAGTCCACGGCGTGGTGCCTAACACCCTCTGATCCAGGCGATAGCTGCAAAGCATCGACTTCAGACTTCAGAGGAAGAGACAGAGCTTCAAATGCACACGAAACCCCCAGAGCCCCACGTTTCACAAACAAACAGCACCCCTGGGGATGGAGCGGGCAGCCCTGGCTGCAGCAGTGCCTGCCTGTAATGAGCTGACCCGCAGGCTCCCTCCTGGCTCTCCCGTTCCTGGGGTGATGCTGTGCATTTTTAGCCTTGCCTGCAGCCATACCCTACATTAGAGGCTGCCGAGCTGTGTCCAGGGCCAGGTGTGCTGAGAAAAAGTGGAAAATCATTTAAAATAAGAAAAAGGAGGAAAAGCTGGCAGTGAACTCTGCTGCATCCAGTTTTGTTCCTGCTGAACCAAATTGGCTGCCATCAAAGTAAATGGCAGATGAAGAAAACATTGACTTTCTGCTTGGCTCAATAAACAAGATAAATTGAGTGGGGAGTTGGATGTGGAACAGGGAACATCATCATCTACCTGAGGAAGAGAGAGGGTTAAAGGCAAAGAGGCTGAAGCAGGGCACGCTTCCATATCTCATGTAAGGAAGTTTTCACATGGGAGCTCAGCGCTGGGAGGCAGGAACCATGCAGCTTTACCAGGGTTTGGGACTATGTTGTAAGACTGGGTCTGATGTGCTTAAAACAGAAGACCCCAGACCCAAATCCAGGATTCCATTCCCTCAATGGAGCATCTGCTGGTGCCAATGGCATTTGCCTGGAGTGGGTGCAGAGCCTGCAGAGACTGGACCAGAAGGTCTTGAAGATGCCAAGGTTGGGATTTAGCCCACCCATCCCAAGGCAACCCAAGATCCACCTGGGAATGGGCTCCTCCAAACTCACTGGGGGAAATGGGCTCATTTGGGGGATGATGCTCCTGTCCTAAAGGTTGTCAAGGATTGCAGCAAGGGCTGGTTGATGCCCTCAGCAACACAGACCAGGTGTGTGATGATTAGGAAAGGCAGCCTCAGGACCCAGCTTAGATACAGATCTAAGGATTATCTAAGCTACTCCTAAGTGCAGTCAAATCAGTCCCAGCCTATGGCCCTTGGAACTGCTTGAAATAGATGCCAAAGAGAGAAGGAGGAGCCTGTTATTGGCTTTCCTGAGGAAAGAGAAGGTCTTGAGCTCACCCATAGCATTAGATAAAAGACCATTTAGGGCAGAAACAGAAATCCTCACCTACAGAAAAGCCTCTTTGTACTTTGCACTGGCTTACCACAGATCTACCATGAAACACAACCATGTGAGACGTCAAAAGACCAGTGCCCTCAACAGGATTCACTGTCCTTGTTGGGCTGTCCCACCTTTTAGCCTCTGGACTACCCTAGTTCAGATCTGCCCAGCAGAGCTATTAATGGGGTGTGTAGGTGGAGATGCAGAGGGCTGAATGGACTTCCAGGGTTGCTCACTAGTTCCAGACTCAGGTCTCCAAAGGAGGCATCACTTTGGAAGATCCACCTCCATATTTTCACAGTATCACAGACTGGTTTGTGTTGGAAGGGACTTTAAAGCTGATTCAGCTCCAACCCCTGCCACGGGCAGGGACACCTTCCACTAGAGCAGCTTGGTCCAAGCCCCTGTGTCCAACCTGGCCTTGAACACTGCCAGGGATGGGGCAGCCACAGCTTCTCTGGGCAACTTATTCAACAGCCTCCCCTCTCTCAACAATAACCCACAACCTGAAGCATCAATAAAGAACTGACAACACATTAAACCAGTGTCATTAAACCAGTGCTGTCGTTAAACCAGCACTTGCTATCACACAGACATAGACTGATTTCAAAGTTCAACTCAGAGCTTCTCACTGATACCAAGCATCCCAGGACAGACATCCTCCCTCAACCTGTAAATATGTCTGCATTATTAAGCATGACATAAAGAATATATGTATGCATTACATCAATCCCTGAGTGGGCACTAAGAGCTCCACATCAAAGGTGTTTAGGAGAGCTGTGCTATGGCAGTGGAAGCACCTGGGGCTGGAGCCTGCAGGCAGTGATGGGAGCTGCAGCATCACAGTGAAGGATCTTCAGTTTGAGCCTCAATTTACAGGAGTGCAGGACATGGTCATCACTATTCCTGCCTGATTAGAGCTGTCAAAACCCATCAGGGGGAAGTTTGCCTGGAAACCCGCTCTCTGGCTGCATGTTTAGCAACAGGAGATTGATGTCAGGAGAAAAAGAGGAGGGGGAAAGACAGATGAGCATTTGCACACTGCGGGACCAGCCTCCTTCTCCCACCCATCACATTTTGCTCCCCACGTGTATTTAGTGTCTATCTTAATTAAGAACACACAGAAAGAAGGAAAGGCTTCCATGCTAATCCAAGATCTGGCCTGAAGTGGATACCCAGAATAGTTTGCTTCCTTTGAAAGGCATCAGAGGCAGACATACAGAGACATGTCCCTCCATGGTCCCAACACAAACCACCTCTGCCAGGGCACGGAGCACTGGATGAAGATCTGATGGGTGCCAGGAGCATCATCAGAGCCCATGGGTACAAACGGGAGCTGTGAGCATTGCATGGGCTCTCAGGGGAGATGGGGAGTACGAGATGTCTGATCCCACCTCGACGGCAGAAATAAGCCTCTGCAAACATGACCTTGGACAAAAGAGTCTTTTTGGAGGCAGAGCTCACCACAGAGGCAGAGCTGAAGATTTAAGAGCAAGAAAAGTTGGTGGTTGTAGTTTTTACCATTCCACCCAAATAGGTTCTCTATGTATTTGCAAAAAAGGGGATCATAAAACATGAGCTTAACTTGTGCCTCCAAGTTTTATTCCCAATGGAAGGGGCACTTGAAGGCTCAAATGCTGCCTGTTTGCTGGCCTGAGAACAATGAACTTGCTTTCAGATTCTGCCCTAATAAACATCAGGAGTCTCTGATCTGACTTGGGCAGTATTCACCACTATCTGTCCACCTCAAAACTGAGCTTAAAGCAACACTCAAGTGTCTGCTCTGCAACAAGAGAGCAGCAGAGTGTTCCCAGTGATAATGCCCCAGTTTGGGAGCTGGCGTTTTGGGATCAGCTGCAGACTGGGATGGTGAATCCCTGCACAACCACAGGCAACGGGCAGGATGTGTCAATTCTCCCAGCTCCTCATCTGTAAAACAGGGACAACAACAGCTTCCTACCTCCCACCGTGCCGTGCAGTTAATTAATGCTCCTTTGAGTTGTGAAGATTAAAAGCAGCAGAGAACAGAAAGATAGTGTTTTATCATTGTTATGAATGAAGCCTCCACTTGTTCTATCAGAGTGCACCTTAAAGCAGTGCTACTGTAGATGCTGTGAGTTGTTCCCAGCAGCTGTACTACCACTGGCACTCGCAGGAGTTTGACTGTAGACTTACAAGGAAGAGCTTTGAAGAAGAAAGAGAAGGAGAAAGAGAAGGAGAACAAACAAATAGGAATTCCACCATATTTTGTGCTTAGCACCTGGAGATGAAGCCCCTACCCTCCTGCGGGCTGGAATAAATCCAGCCAAAGACAAGAGCATCTCTTCACCTCCTCTTCTTGCCTGTGCTTTACCTTCATTGGCTGCTGTAGCGCTGCATGTGCAACATAAGGACAGATCGTGCTGCCAAGGAACTCAAACAGCAAATTCAGATCACACAGCCACAGGGGAAGGGATTAATATATTGTCTCTATTTGATAGGTGGAAGAAATACAGCACAAGACACTGAAATTGCCTACTGGGGGTAGAACAACATGCCTGAACCACATAAAGGCATGGACAGAGCCCCTGCTCTGGTGGGGGCAACACCAGATGTGCCCAGCTGTTGACACCATCCAAACCACATCCCATCCTCCCAGGTGAGCTGGTGGAAGGGACCATAGGAGCACTCCTCACTCCCAGCCTGGGGGCTCTCCAGCCTCTGTAAACCCTCCTTGCCCTTATTTGATGCTGTGAGCATCAAACCCAGTGCAGCCAGTCCAGGTATCAATCCCTCTCCTGCCTCACGTGGCTCTGAGATGGTAACACCGGGCTAGCACATAGCAAAAGAAAGTTCAGATCCTTGAGTACTTCAGGCAAATCACCTTTTGGTTCCCACACAGCCTGCATTTTTTAACAGAGGGCCAACATTAATTCCTTTGTTCCACCTCACATCTCTTCACCCCGCACCTCCCCAAGGCAGAAACCTCTCCTTGATACCTACTGCCCTCCTTACCCTGCAGCCAGCTTCTCCATGCCCTGCCAATGCAGCAGAGCTGCTTGCTGCTCTCCATCCCTCCTCCAGGGCCTCTCCAGGCCACCTCCACCCTGCCCAGGTGAAGGACCCAGATGCCTGCAGCACACCAGGGCCACAGTGCTCCCTATAGGTGCTTTTCATGTTTAATTCAGAGGCTAGTTTAGTTAATCTCTGTTTTAATAATTCATCCCTTCCATCTTAATTTTGGTAGTTGTTGAAAATCCCTAATAAAACATTTAGAGGCTCTTTTAGTGAAGCAATGGTATGATTTACTTGATGGAATCCAGTCTTTGATGTCCTGTCTTAATTCCCTCCCTCCCACCATGCCTCAATCCTGTTTATGGCTGTGCCGGAGGTAAGAGGTTCTTGTCGAGTTTTGTAGCACTTAGATACTTGGTCAGTGTTAATAATTCAGCTGCCCCACATGGCTTGGATAAATCATGTAGCACATCAGCCTCTTCCCTTTATAAACAGCCCCTCTGCCACCATGAATCCCAGCATCGGGATCAGGAGCGACCAGGCAGAGCATCCCAACCAATGCGGGTCAGAATATGAGCAGGCTATCCCAGGTACTAACTACATTGTGGGGAGAAAATACACCCTTTTACAACGCTTGTATTTCATCCTCTACTGCCAGAATGGAGAAACATGCTGGGTTTTTGCATCTGTAATTGGGGAAGAACAGATGGTGAAGGCACAGTTGGAAGTAATACAGCCATTAAAATAATCTATACGGCTTGTAATTCTCCAGCACGTGAGTAAGAGGAGGGCCTGCCTCTGCCTGAGTGCCCACTTGGGCTGAAAAATGGGTGGGAAAAATGGAGCTTTTTGCAGGTTTGGGGATATTGAGGTGTTTTGGTGGGTTTGATGGGGTTTAGCAGTCCCCTTCTCATGAGATGCTCCTCTTGAGACAAGTTGAGGAGCCAACAGCTGAACCAGAGCTGCTTCCACTAAGTATTTGACCCTTATGTGGCATGTGAGGCAGATTATACCCCCAAGACATCCAGTTAAAGCAACTGCTAGCTTCACATCTATCTCAATAGATTTAAAATGATATAAAGAGATGCAAAAAGAGCAGCAGAGAGCCCTAAGCACTTGAGGCAGGTAGGGATGTTTGTGTGCTTAACACAGATTTCAAATGGGGGGTGATGGGAGAAGGAATTACACAAAACCACTCCAATTGATTCATGAAAATGGAAAATTCTCAGGGCAATGCTCAGGCTTTGCCATCACCTCTGTCACTTGCAAATCTCGAGAGCAAGAAAATGTATTATCAGAGTGAGAAAATTGCCCAGGAAAGCCCAGACGTTTAGCCAATACATGGAAATGTATGTCCTTGCTCTGCACGGTTTCAGAGAGCTCTAAACCCCCAAACACCCCAGCCATGGCATTGTTTGCTACCAGGCCTTTGGCCACTCTTTGTGTTGATTTGCTTTTCCATGCAGAGTGCTACAGAAAAGGTTCTGCTTCAATACAAAATGAAGAAAACACCTGAAATCTCCAAAAAACACATTGGAAGGAGCAATCCTTTCCCACTCAGATGCAGAGGCCTGCATCCCCATCCTGATTTATGGGAGAAGGAAAGGGAATCACAGCAACATCCGCTGTACCCAAGCACCCCATGTCCCTCAGGCACTGTGCTTCCCATGAACACTTCCCTGGGCTGGACACAATGATGTTCCCAGCCAAAAACCTCTCCATTGGGCTTAAAACCTTCACTGTGATCACCAAGCAAGTACCTCTCCAAACCTGAACACAGGGGAGCCAGCAGGATGTTACCTTGACAGCTGGCTTTGCTTTATGGAGCTGTAAATACATTTTTTAGTAGGCTGGTGACAAGAAAGATGCGTTTTCAGGCTCGGAACCATCCAAAATTAACTACGATTCATTTCAGAGGGGGTGAAGGGGTGGAGGAAAGGGGAATGCAAGGCTGAAACCCACAGAATATGAAAGCCTTGAAAGAAACAGCCACAAAGCCCCTGCATAGCTGCCTTCTGGCTCTCGGAGAGAGATTAAAAACCTGAGCAGCATCAGGCTGAAGCAGACGTCACAGAGGCCACCCCGGGCCATGCTCATGCTCAGATAAGACTCATTATTATTTTCCTGGAGACAACCCAGCCTTTGCTAACACAGAGTTCTGCAGCATCACCCACACGATGGGCTCATCTAAACCAAGGAGAGGAGATGCCGGTGCCTGGGGTGACCAGGGGTTCCCACTCTACCTCAGAGGGATCCTGCCCTGAACAACAGCATCTCCTCCTCTGTGTGCATTCAGCAGCAGCAGTCATTTTTCTCCTTCTTAGTAGCTGGTGCAGTGCTGTGGTTTTGACTTGAGCCTGAGAACAGTGCTGATAGCAACAACTAAAACATCAGTGTGTTAAGTAATGCTTGCTCCGATCAAGGACTCCTCAGTCTCATGCTCTGCCAGAAAGGAGGGGCACGGGAAGCCAGAAGGAAGCAGAGACAGGACACCTGATCCAAACTAACCAAAGGGGTATTCCCTATCACAGCACACCATGCCCATGATAGTGAGGCGGGGGGGAGTTATCCAGAAGGTGCAAATCGCTGCTCCACTCGGGCTGGGTAACAGTCAGTGGGTGCTGAGCAATTGTACCAGGCATCACTTGTGTTTGTTGTTCTTTCTCTTCCCCCTTTTAGTTTTATATCCTCTCCCCTTGTTATTTCCCTTATTATCATTAGTGTTAGTAGCATTACTGCTACTAGCATTAGCAGTAGTAGTTTGCATTATACTTCAGTTACTGGACTGTTCTTATCTCAACCCACGGGATTTACATCCTTTCCATTCTCCTCCCCATCCCTCCAGGGGCAGGGGGGAAGAAGGGAGTGCGCAAGTGGCTGCATGGCTCTGAGTTACCAGCTGAGCTTAAACCACAGCAGTGTGTCAGAGCATTAAGCCTGGCTTGCCTTCGTTAGCCCTGGTGCCGCTCTGCCGCCACCTCAGTTGACTAACCCTTTAGTGCCTAATTTAATTACCCCGGCCCACAAAGTGACAGACAGCTGTTAAAAATGGTTATTGCATTATTAATACGCTCCAGTAATTTCCCATTAAAACTATACTGTTACTAATTCCCCCCCCCCCTTGTATTTCTTCCCTCTTAATTAGTCTATTTAAAACGTTGAAGGAATATTCTCTTTATGGTAAATGGGAGCGTCGAGCAAATTACATTTTTGATGGACTACTTCTGTGATAGGCCAGCAAATAAGAGCGTTGAGTTGTTAATTATTGTCAGAGTTTCACGCCATGCCTGCTAATGAGGCAGTCAATCTTCCCTGCCATTCCCAGAATATTAATGGAAGCCCCTTGGTATTGATTTTGTCACGGGGACAAGGCAGGGTTCCCTCCCTCTTGGGTGGCTATAGGGAAGGCAAGGAGGGCTCTGCATTGGGGGGGACACAGAGAGCTTTGGGATGGGCTGAGTCAAGCAGGGTTTGAAGCTGGATGAAGCTCTTGGATATGCCTATAGGCGGTGTCAGCTCCTGCCAGATTCGCTGTCCCCAATTGTGTCTACTTGCTGATTGAAGTGTATCAGATTGACCCTTTATCTTTCTGTGATAAGAGAATATGGTTGTTGCGTTTAAGGCAAGAGAAACACCTGCTCTGTCTGGATTTCAACTGATAACTTCATAGTGATGCAGGGAAATTATTAGCAAAGTGACCACGGATAAGGATTGACATGAAACTACGAGGTGGCTTAGACACTGTACAAAAGCAGCCTTTGAGCTGCTCTGGAAGATGCAACAGGGAGCTTCCAGTAACACTTCTCGGGCCCTTTGGGGACTGATCCTATCTGGTATTTGTACTAGTGCTCCTCTTGGAGGATGGAGGAGTCTGACAGCAAAGTCTGCCAGTGACAGAGTCACGGGATGTGAATAATCACTCAGGTTCCCATTGCCTATCTCAGAGAGCAAGAGCCAGTCTTATGGGGTCATGCCCAGTTCAATCCCAAATGCCCACTGCAAACAGTGTCTTGGCCAAGCCAGATTTTAAGAAGTCTTGACTTCATAACCAAGACAGAGAGGAGCAGTGGTCAGCAAGGAGGTATCAGGGTCCAGGACCGATGTCCCAGCTAACACCATCTCCCCTGGGCATCAAGGAGCTGCACCATGAAGTGAGAGCTTGCACGTACACACATGCCACTAAAAGATGCCACACATATCCCTGCTTCAGCGCCCAAAACAGGGATGAGCACACACAGAAACTGTTCCACCTGAGCCATGGGGACTGTTTGAGCGGCAAAACCCCCCCCTGCACAAGCACGTCCCCCTCTGCCTTCTGCAGCCACATCTGCAAGAGCAAGGAGCCCTTTCAGAGCAGCAGCACTGCTACCACTGCAGGTGAAGACACACGGAGCAGACATGGACATGCTGATGGTGCTGCTGGAATATGGGCAGGAGGGACCACAGCATCTCCTGGCAGTGCTGGAGCTGTGGCAGAGGACTTGGGACTGACTTTGACAGGACCCTGTGGCAACTCGACGTTGCCAACATAGGTCAGACTCTCACGGCACGGAGGAGAGGTCAGAGCTTTGGGACTTTACTCCAGGTACCTGCTGCAGCTGCTCCAGTTGGGAATAAAGGGGGGCTGAGATCAAGAGCTTCATGGTGGATTAACTCCAAGGGTTTTTTCAGGGCATTCCCCTGGAAAGGGAATATGGAATAGCTGCTCCACAGCATTCCCTAAGGTAGATGAGCCCTAATACACGTCAGGGACCTATTACACCTATAGATCATGTCTTTGTGGATAAGCAGCATATTAAACCTTGAACTCTATCCATCAAGGAGCCCTTTATTAAACCACCCACAACTTTACCATTAACCCTTTAGAAACTATTCAGCTATGGCTCCAACCTGCATCTGTTGGCACTTCAGAGCCAACATCTCCAGCTCTGGCTTGTCTGTGTTTGATACGCACTGATTAAAATAAACCAACTAAAAAGGGACTGTGGACTGAACTGAACTGAATAAAGAGACTTCTCACCACAAAAGCTCAGTGCATATTTACACAGTATCCTGCCTTAACTCTCAGCTTCTTCATTTATGTCATTTTAAGCCCTCCGCAGCAGTAGGGAAGTACTATCTGGTGTTTAATTGTGTGTTCTGCTGGGTTCAGCACAGCTCCTGATGAGCTGCTGCTGGGAGAGGGCCCAGCAGGGACGGACGTGGAGAGGCAGTGACAGGGGACATCCAACACAGAGCCGCCAGCCAGGAGGGTGAGCGGCAGCAGGGATAATACCCCAGTCTGAAGCAGTTTTACCTTAAATATAAGGGAAACACTGAGCAACGTGGCTACGTGATGCTATGAGGACCTGGAGTGCAACAAAAAGATCTCCTGTTTGCAGGACACATGAACATGTTCTCACTCCAAATCCAGTGCCAGCAGAGCTGGACTGGGGGCTCTTCACTCCATCATGTGCATCCCCTCCAATGCCTGTTCAATAGCAGTCACTTCCATTTCCTCCAGAGGAGGTGAAACATGCGCTATATGGAATATGTAAGGGCTGTGTGGTCCAGGAACACTGTCATTGCCACCCCTCCTTCCCTGGAGAAGAGAAGCTACGTGGAGACCTCAGAGCAGCTCCCAGTGTCTGAAAGGGGCTACAAGGATGCTGGAGAGGGACTTTTCATCGGGGACTGCAGTGATAGGACAAGGGGTGATGGGTTCAAACAAATAGGGGAAGTTCAGGTTGGATATGAGGAAGTTCTGCCCTGGGAGGGTGCTGAGGTGCTGGCACAGGGTGCCCAGAGAAGTGGTTGTGTTCAAGGCCTGGCACATCCCTGGCAGTGTTCAAGGCCAGGTTGGACAGAGCCTTGGGCAACATGGTCAAGTGGAAGGTGTCGCTCCCCATGGCAGGGGTTGGAACTGGATGATCCTAAGGTCTTTTCCAACCCCAACCATTCTATGATTCCCTGCCTCCATCCCTGGCAGCACCAGCGCTGCTCAGCCCCGCCGGAGCCTGCAGCACAGTGTGGCAGCGGGTCCTTAACTGCACCCATCCACGTTATGATAAAAGGCACCTGGTTGCAGCCAATAGCGCCTCATTATATCAAAACCACTGCAGGAAACGTCTAGAGCTGAATTGATTATGGCACAGTAATTCTTCAGGCAGTGAAAGCAGGGCAATTCCCAAGATGGGATTATTTTTTTGCAAGGCTTCACCTAATTTTCTTGATTTTGCTTGTTTTTCCCCCCTCCCCGCTCGCTCCCCAGCCCTGTTTCCAAAACTCTCTTTGTTTTAGTCCTTCAAAACAATACTCTGCTTAACACACACTCCGGTGCAGTGCTCAGGAAAGCATCACCACCCACTGGATCTCTGCCTTTAAACAGGGAAAAGTAGGGAAAGCTTTTGCTTTTCACTCTGTTGCCAGAAGTCCCATTTGGGGAGACCAGAAAAAGACTTCGCAGGGGCTTATAAACATCTAAAGCAGAGAAGAAGCTGAGTAAGCAACAAATAGAGATGGAAAGGAGCAATGCTGCAAAACCTGGGTAGGGCAGATGCACAGGGCAGATGATTTGACCACAGTCTGGTTGCAAAGCACAGGAAGGTTTCATGAGCCAACACCAGACAGGAAACGCCATCCCCTGCACTGTGCAACACTGATTCTAAACCATGCACTGGGCATTTTGGTGCTTCTAACCTCATTTTGAGCTGGTTTTCCTCCTTTGGTTGTCAGGGGAGCAGAGAGAGCCTGCAGAGCATCCCTCCTGCCTCTGGAGACTGCACGGAGTGAGAAGGACCAGCATAGCATGAGCTGCCTGGAAAGTGCTGCACCAACGGCTCTCTTGTCTGTCCCAAGGCCAGTAGGAGGAATAGAGGACATTTTGTCCTAATAAATCACCCCAGGAGCTGGGGTGACATCCCAGAATGGAGCAAATCCCGCGGGAGCAGCAGCCGTGGCGGTGGGGCACTGTACCGAGTCCATCGGAGCTGATGGAAACATCACCCTGGTCCGCGCTGCTCAGGAGCAGGAGCTGAAACTAATGAACTTCATTTGTCTTTGGAGAGTGCAGCAGCCCTGGCTTGCAGGTTCAGCAGCTCGTGTGGTCACTGCTGCAGCAGGCAACTGCTTGCCCTGCGTGGAAGGTGAATGGGAGCTTTGCCCCTCGGTTGTGTCTGGTTGGCACAGAGCTGCCTTCCTTGTCCCTCCATGAGGGGAACGATGTTCACCTGCAGCAGCTTGTCATCCTTCTCTTCCCTTCAGCAATCCCAAAATCCCCATGGAAAATAAACCTTCTTCCTCAAGAGTCCTTTCCAAGCTTGCAGGGAATGGTGTCTTCTCACCGTGTCCTTAATGCAAAAGGACAAAGCTGCCCTGCTCATGTCCACTTGCATTCCATCTGAGTGAAGTGATCCAGTGGTAGGTACAGGAGATGAAAACAACAAAGGAGAAGCAGACCTGGTCCATGTCAGGCAAGTTTTAGGCAACTGAACTGGTTGGTGGATGGTGCCAGCTCTTTCCACTAAGCTGCATTAAATAACTGAAGAAAGGTGTAGCATGGGACCGCAGCCCCAGAGTTGCAGAGCGAAGCTGAAGGATAGCTGTGCATCCACATGGGACTGTGGCCATTATCCCACCCTATCCTGGAGCACCACAGGGCCTTAAGGACAAAGTTGCTGAGAGAGGGCATGGACACTGAGCATCCTTCCCCAGGCCCCACAGTGCTGGCATGGCACTGCTGTCTCCATCCCCACCAAAAGCACTACAGCTCCCTCCCCAGCACAGAAGGAAGAAGAGGAGGAGAGCAGAAGTTCCCTGTTCCAAGCCTCGCACTGGTCCCCACTGTCCCAGCACCATGCTGCCACAGAGACAGGGCCAGGGGATGAACCTGGCCCCTTCTCCTGCCTGCAAACCTTCTAGTCCCCATCACAGGCAGGAGATGCACACAAAGGCAAAGGTAATAAAACTCAAATAGTGAGGGAAAAAACGTAATTGAAAAATAGGAGAGAGAGAGGCTGTATAAACAGAGGGGCCATGGGGCTGCTCTTTGAACAGGCAGCTACAAAGCATGCTCCAGCCAATATTTAACAGAAAGCAAAGGCAGGGACAGCAAAACAACACCATCAAACAAGGATGGGAGAGCGCCTTTCATTGAAGAAACCCAAGGTTTGATTTTGCTGCCTTGCATCAGCCTTTCAGCTAAGCACACACAGCAGCACAGTGGTTTCAAGTCCCCTCTCCAAACCCTCTGCGCTCACTGCTTGTCTCAGTGCTGGCAGGATCCTGCTCCAGCAGCTGGATGGATGGACACACAGCTACAGCAGCACATCTGGGAGACCACTGTCAACCCCTTCATTGTGATGGGAGATCCCAGATACATTAAAAGAAATCTGGGGATGAGATGGCATCTGTGTATTTGGTGGGTGTTGGGGCTTTTATAATTGTCTCAATAAATATACAAACAAAATCTGTTCATTCTTTGAGTTGTTTTTTCCTCCTGGGCTCTGAGGCACCGTGATGAGAGGAACAGCAATTGCTCAGCTGCCAAACTTGTAGCTATTGCTCTCTACGATGGATCTGAGAGCCACGTCCAAATTCACACCCACTGCATCCCTAAGAGGTTTCATCATTCCCTGGGCAGCTCTACAGCCCAGCATCAAGACCTCAAAACCGCAGTGGGTTCAGAGCAGAGAGAGAGTTAAACTCGGCATTGCCACAGCAGGAGCTATTAACCACCCCTGAAGAAGGAGGGCTGAAATGCCCCTTGGATCCTAGGCATGAAAAATCACCCATGGCTGGTGATGGACCAGGAAGAGACAAGGTGAGGGAAGTGAGGTCCCTCCAGCCTCCCAGCGGTGCTGGGTGATCTGCATTTCAATTCTGACCTGCCTTAGATACTCCCTGGGTGATTTCAGCTCAAGATTTCCTTTCCACCCCTATTTCCCCATCACATCACTCACGTAATTCCTCTCATTCTACTGCTCACACCCTTCGGCGGCTGCTGCAAGATTCTGTCTCCATTTAGTCACCTCACAGCCAAGTGAGATGTACCTGATGCTTCTCACCCACTCTCATAAATCAAAGTGGGATGCAGGGAGCAGGAAAAATCCCAATAAGCAGCCAGGATGATGCTAAGTTGACAGATGTAGAGCAGGGGCTGATGGCTGCTTCTATGTAAAGCCTCTGTCCTTACCCTCCAGAGGATAAGGCCAAAGGCTGCCTTTATCCCACTGTAAGCACTGCAAGCTGCTTTTCCACCACATTTTGCTAGACGATAGCATGTTAGGGTGCTAAGAAGCCCACGCCAGAGCAGCAGGGATGTTACCCATGGGGATGTCTCTGTGATGTCCAAGGTAATGAATTACTCAGAAATGAGTAAGTTGTGCCTGGTGATGCAACGATCAATTTGCTTCATCTTTGAAGCCATCCATTCATCACCGACTGCCTCCGCTCACAGGCACTTTATTGGCACCAAAGCAGCAAGTGCAGGCAAGCAACCCACTGAGGAACAGCCCAAGAAAGGGGCTTCCTCCTGCATTGAGCATCCAGAAATCACAGCCTCATCTGGTCCAAAGAAAAAGGGGGAAAAAAGACCAAGTTCCCACAGCATCTCCTGCACTGAATGTCAAGAGGAGTGGGCAATGTGTGTCCCCACCAGCAAGGTGCCCCTGGGGACCAGCCCAGCCCAACTCCTGAGCCTCAGTTATGCTCCCCTGCAGCAGCATCCATTCTCCTGCACTCCTGCAGATAAAGTGCAGGGCAGATGAGCTCTGCTGCTGCTGCTGCTGCAGTGTGGCCACAGCAAAGCTGCTTCTCCTCTCCTGGCCCAGATTCCATTCACCTTTCTCATCCACCTCACTTTTCATCCTCCTTCACTACCAGGCAGCCTCACACCACCATTCTCAACACTCACCAGTCAATCACAAGTACCCAAATCACTGCAAAACAGCACTGCAAACCCCTGGAAGACACGGCATGGCCGAGCCAGGGAAAGCCACAGGCAAGGAGCAGAAGCCCAGCTCCTGTTCTCGACAGGAGACAGGATGCATACAGACACAGAATGCATCTTCAACACGAGACAGGATGCGTATGGACACACAGCTCTGCCACTGAGAGACCTGGAAATGAAATAAACAAATATAAAACCCCATAAAAAACCCAGTCGATTGTACTTGGGCAAAGAATTCCGAGAGCAAAGGGGCTCACTTGGGAGCAAAACGAAGATGAATCGACAGCGAGTTCAAGAGAATTCATTCTGCCGCTGAACACTTTTCTCTCCATCAGGACATCTCAAAGCCTTGTCAAGCAAAGGCAAGGCTTTTATTTGTTTCTATGGTTGCCATAACGATAGAGCTGTATGTCATGTCAGGCAGCAGCTGAGGCTCGTGCCTGATTTATAGCTGCTCACCAGGAATTAGCAACTTCTTCTGCAGAGAAGGTGGCACCATGAACCAGGACCACAGGCATTTGCTAGTCACTCTCTGCTCCCCAGGTTATCTCTTCTCTCAGCTCCCAGCAGCCAGCTCTGCCCAAAGGGATGCTTCTGTTATCCCTTGGAGGGATGCTTCTATTACCCCCTGCAGGGATGCTTTCACTACCCCCTGCAGGGATGTTCCTATTATCTCCCTGCAGGGATGCTTTTACTATCCCCCGCAGGGATGCTCAGTTCTGGCAGTGGTGGGACCCAGGGGTGCAGGCTCTCCTTATGAGCTGAACAGCATAAACTGCCACAATTATAGTGATTCCTAGTCCCGCAGGACAAGTGGTACCTCCTAAAGGGCCAAAGAGGTGGCAAAGAGTCCAGGGAAGGCCAGCGGGAAGGATTAAACACAACAGCAATTTGTTTAAAAAATATATGGATTACTGTGTTTACCACCACGTTATGGGAGAAATACAGGTAAGGGAGAAGGAAGGAGCAATAAGGAATGGGAAACAAAGAGGGATCTGGAAAACAAGCAAGAAAAGGTGGGAATTGGAGGTATTTCTTGTCCTGGCAGGTGATGTGCAGCTGAGACAAGCTGCCCAGCCTGGGACCTGACCTCCAGCCCAAACCAGAGGCTCCCCAGCATGGGGAGAGCCCTTCAGCTCTGCTGGCCAACATCCTATGAACAAAGACATCGCCATGAGTGTAGCTGCCATGATCCCAGATGTGTCACTGATGTGATCATCGTATGGAAAACCAGAGTCCGGGGTCGAGGAGGAGATGCTCTCTATGGCTACTGATCAATTATACATCCAACTTTCATTGACTCTAAGCACACTCATGCTTAATTTATGATGCACAGCCCTAAAACCTCCATCACCAAGTTCTGCATGCAAAGCCCCATCTCACTCAAGCCCCAGCACATGCAGGAGCATCCCTGACGGGATGTTTGCAGTAGGCCTTTTGTCTCCTGTCTACAGGAAGTTTCTCTACTTGGCTGCAGCAGGAGGAGGCATGGACCCTTCGTTCCCATCCAGTACAGCACTGGTACATGTCATTGCACTGCTCAGCAGTGAAACACACACAGAACAGCATCATGGAGAACAGCATCCCTCCAGGGAAGCAGCGTTGGAGCTAGCGTTTCTCCAGAGAGCTGCTGAAAGGCAGAGCCCCACCTGCTCTTCCACAGCATCAAGCACCTCCATAAAAACACAAGTCCACGTTTGAACCTTTAACCCCCTGAGCTGTAAAGACTTCATCACTTGTTTTCTCCAAACCAGCCTCGCTGCAATTTCCCTCCATTAAACTCATCAAGACAAGTGACCCCGGTGCCAAGAGGTGTCAGACTAATGAAAGGTCTGGAGGCATGCAGCAAGCTTGCTGTTAGAGACACAGAAGGAGTACAGGACTGAGCTGCCATTGCATCATCACAGGACAGCAAACAGGGCACTGGAGGTGGTGAGATGAGGCCGTGTTGAAGCTGGTGTAATGCAGCCCAATATCTGCCCCTTGACACGGGGATGTGTTAGAGCTCAAGTGCTACAGAAGCTGCCAGCATGGAAAGGCAGATAATGGGACGGCCCTGGGAATAGGTCCTCCCATGCAGAGGGATGGCTGTGTTTGGACACCTACATAATAGACAGCACGTGTTCATCTCCAGTGGTAGGTCTGACATCTGGACATCTGAACCACCAAAACTTCTATATTAATAGTCCCTTGAGAAGCTACCAAGGGTTGTCTCAGTCCAGAGGGGACAAAGTGAAGAGGGTGCAAGACAAACAGCTCTAAAAGTACCTTTCTCGTTGTGTGAAAGCACAACAGACACAAGCCAACACCATGCCTATGAGCACCAAACACAGCAGCATCCCTGCTCAGCACCTGCAGGGGACCTCAACAGGCAGTACCACCCTGATTTCCACTCATCCTAGAGTGCTCGGACCCCAGGCTTACAGCCTGATCCCTGCTTGAGAAGTCGTTTAATTTCTAATGCAGAAATAATAGATTGCTTTTCAGTTTTCACTGTATCTGTGAACCCTTCCATAATTCAACATCAAATATTTAGTATTACATTTATTAAGGTTTTAATAATTCAGCACCCCCTGTATGTAAGATACAAGAGCCGTGAACTTGCCTCCCTTATTCTACCTGGGTCACTCCAATATTTATACCTGGAATTCTCAGCTCAGATTCCATTTATGAAGGGAGCAGGCAACAGCCTCCATGCCAGAAACATCCCTCCTCTGCCTGGCATTCATCCATCCCAATCGAGACACAAGGATCAGTGCTAAGACACAATCACCGTGCTGGAGCAGAAAGCAAGCTTCCCAGCCTCTACTTTTGCTACTCTAAATGAAGATGTGAGGAGGCAAGAAAGAAATAATGTTCTCCTGGCATTTTGGCTTGGAAAATGTTAGCATAAAGCAACGGGACCCATCACCTTCTCATATGGAAAGCAATAGTTTTCCACAGACAGGAAAAACAACACTCTGAAGAGAGCCAAACTGTGATAGGTATGGACCATCAGTCTCCTTCTACAGCACTAATGGGCCACAGAAACACGCTTGGAAGTGAGGACCTCTTGGATGCCAGCCCTGGCTCTGCCATAGCTTTTGTAGGCACTTGCTCCAATCGTAGCCCTGCCAAGATGATGGGACAGAATGGGACATCGCTCTGGGAAAAGACAGAAAGGGCTGAGGGACATAAGGATCCTGGGACACCCAGGGAGATGATTCATAACACAGACAAGGGTTTGCAGGTCTGGAAATTGTGTCTTAAGTCAATGGGAGAAGGCAGAGAGAAGGAAGGAAGTGAAGGGGGGAAACACAGGTTCTCCCTGGCACCCAACAGTCACATCCTCCATTTAATGAGGGAGAGGGATATACACACTAAATAACAGGAATTGAATCTGTGTAGTCCTCTGACCTTGGCTCTTCACAAGCACCACAGCAGACACCTAAGACTTGGATAGATGTGACATACGTATCAGTTTCTGAAAGATGAGCACCTCCATACTGCTAAATGCATCAATTTAAGCTATCCAATCTGACATCAGATTCAAGTCACTTCAAAACCGCCCTGCCAAAGGTTCATACCAATCTACCTGCCTGGATTGGCAGGCTTCAGAGCTGCATACACAGGCCTAACCTAGACCCATCAGGACCAAAAGAGCCTGGAGAGCTATCACATCATTTCTTATTGGAACAAAATTAATCAGACTTATCATCATGGAAATTGCTGCATCCTCAATAACAATTTAGAGAGCAGTGTAGGCACTCAAGCGTGAGGAAAAGGAGGAAATCGGCTTCCTACCTGACATCTGCTGGATCTTCTGTCACCAGAACATCTGTCTTGCAGCTGGCGAGAGGATTGATGGAAAGCTCCACGGGGGGCACCACGAAGCTCTTACTGACAGGCAGCCACAGGCCTTGACCCAAACTATAGGTGGACCTGGAATAAGGACAAACGTGTCATATAGGAACAAAGTGTCCACAGCAAACAGTGGCCACTCTTCTGCATCAGACCACTTGGAAGTCACAGCAGCAGTGGCACCATGGTGTTAGTCATTTGGTCTTGTCCTGAAAGACAAATGAGCCAGGCTGAGAGACCTGGGTTGGTTCAGCCTGGAGAAGAGAAGGGCCCAGGGAGACCTTAGAGCAGCTTCAGTGCCTAACAGGGCTACAAGAAACCTGGAGAGGGGCTTTGGACAAGGGCCTGCAGGGACAGGACAAGAGGGAATGGCTGTAAGCTAGAAGAGAGGAGATTTAGATTAGAATTAAGGCAGAGAGGCTGGTTTAGAGCTAATTCTTCCCTGTGAGGGTGCTGAGGCGCTGGCACAGGGTGCCCAGAGAAGCTGTGGCTGCCACATCCCTGGCAGTGTTCAAGGCCAGGTTGGACACAGGGGCTTGGAGCAAGCTGCTCTAGTGGAAGGTGTCCCTGCCCATGGCAGGGGTTGGAGCTGGAGGAGCTTTAAGGTCCCTTCAACCCAAACCAGGCTGGGATTCTATGATTCTGTGAACAGCTAAAGATGGGACAGGGAGAATATGGGAGTGGTCAAGCTCTTCATTTCAGTACAATGGGACTTTCTGTGCACATTGTCCTTGCTGTTGCTGTGTCTGGCTATGGGGATGAGAGGGAAACCCTTCTCTGTCTGTAGAATATGGACACATCCTTCTGGTAAAAGGCAAACGACACTTGTGTCCCCCAGCCAGCATTACAAGACAGGGCCAGGAGTGATCAAGAAGCAGCATCTACTGGGATGTCCTCACTGGCTCTCCTCTCGAGAGGAGAGCTTGAACCAAGCTGAACCCTCCTTTGACTCACCTGAGTATCTTCTCTGGCGCCTGCTCTCCTGTGACCAGGTCGTATCCTCGCTCCAGCGTCGTGTATGGCCATGGCCTGGAAAGCAGAGAGGGAAAGATCAGCTGTGGCACATCACTTGGCAAGGGAAGCAGCACAGCCCGGTCCTGGGTCTTTGGTGCCAGTGATGGTGGGGAGGAGAACTGGGCTCCTCACCAGCATGGGAGCCAGGACAGAGGGAACACAGCATCCTATCTCCACTCACCCTTCGCTGTGTCCCCAGTCGCTGCGCACACACAAGTGGCGATGGACGGGGTCTGGGGCATAACCTTCATGGCAGCTGCACTCTCCTGCAAGAAAAGAGAAGATGAGACCTCTCTGCCCCAGAGGTACATCAGCAACCTGCCCATCTCTCCTTGTTCACAGCCATTCCTGGTCATTGCCATGGACCTGGAGCACTCTAGTCTCTTCTGAAACCTCCAGGAGATGCTGAGAAGGAGATGAGATGTGGAAAGCTTCAAGAAACTGCTGCTCTTCTGGAGACAGGGATGCCCCCAACCCATCCTGGCCACATCCACTTCCCAGCTCTGCTCCTGCCACCTCACACCAGGACAGCACAAGAGGGTCTCCTGTAGCCCAGACTCCCACAGGAAGATGCAGAACCCTTCAACCTCCATCCTCCATGGGCAGCACTCACACCATGCCCCCATCCCACAGCTAAGGGGCTCTCGGTCCCACTTCCCACCGCTCTCTGAGTGCTGTCTCACCCTGTTACACCCTGTTGACAGCAAGAAAAGACATTTCCTGCACCAGAAACCGCATCGTGCTTGCCCCAAATTGATTCCATGTTCCATAGAAATACATAACCCGGAGCAAGAAACAGCAAAATCAAAAGATTAATTGGATTTGCACGTGGAGTTTCTGTTACAAGCTGCTGCTGGTGTTTTCCCCCCCTTCTCCTCCTCTCTCCATCCTGCCTGATGGCGCAGCAGGCTGAGCAGTAAACACCAGCAGCAGTGACGGGGACCTGCAGAGGATGAGTGGGGTACCCCCATCACAGTGGTAATGCAGACTGGCAGGTACCTGTGTGCTCATCAGGATCCTCAGCAAGTTCTTAAAATGCCTCGCAGAGATTACAGTAAAGAGCTTTACTGTCAGGAGGGAGCGAGAGGGGTTCAACTGCTGAGATTTTTAAGGAAGAGACGCCTGGAAATGGGGAGGCAGCAAAAGAAGAAAAGAAAGGGGGAGTGGGGGAAGAGACAGCTAATGATGTGCTAAAATGCAACAGCACCTTCATGAAATATTCACTGCCTTAAACACTGTCTAATATTAAAGATTAAATGTCCTGGGATTTGTCCCAGCGACTTCGAAGCACTGATTTATGATCTGTCAAAAGCTGCTAACCTCATGATTCATAACGGGAGCGGCAGGAACATTGCTCCTCTGAAGGGAAGGGGTTGGGAGAGGGATGGTGGCACTCGCCCTGCTCTGGCTCAGCAGTGCCTGGGGGCTGGGGCGGCCTCGCTGCAGGAAAACACGGGTTCTAATGGCTCCATCAGTGGCTTTAAAGCCAGGGAAGTTATTTTTTTCCTTGGGTGCTTACCACGCAAGTTTCCCCAGGCCTGCTGTGGATCATTAATTCCTGGTGCTCATTGCATAACAAATATGTGCTCTGCAAACGAGAGACGTCCCAAAGTGCTTGCGAAGCAAAGCCGGAGTCTTGGGGCACCGGCTTGTGCTCAGCTGATGCAACAGAGATTACAGCAAGGAAGGGGAAAACATGAGAGGGGTTGGCCCCAAAAAGCCCAGCTGCCCAATAACTGGAGGTGCTGGTGGTGAATCCCATTCCCATGGTGCGGGAGGGTTGATTTTGTCCGGCTGTTTGCTCACCGCTCCATCAGTTTGGTGTTGGGAAGAGCAGCTCCATCAACCTGCAGAAATATTGATTGTATCGACTCCAATCCCGGAGTTTCAACAGCCTCTGCTGCTGCTTGAGGCTTTAGGGGGAGGTTGATTTCGAGAGGGCGAACAGTGGCACCAGCTGGGTGCACACTGAGAGGTGGGACACTAGGGAACGCCATTCAGAGCACGGGTACCAGCCCCTCACCAGGAGGGCTCGGAACCAGCTTTCCACAGCTTTTCCAAGGAGATAGGCACCCCTTTGGCAGGGTTTAGGAGCTCGACAGCAAGGCTCCCAACACGGGATCAGATGAGCGCTGCAGTCTGTTGAGGAGCTGGGGCTCCATCTCTTCAGGACAGATGGTTTAGGATCTATTTCTGTACCTAGAACCCAGAGCAGGCAATCAGTGGGGTTTCCAAAGTACCTCAGCAGAGCCTGCTGTGCTCTTACAGGTTTTCATGAGCTTTTGCACTCTCTGCAGCAGCATCCACCCTCCTTCTTTGGCCTCCTGAGCTACTTGGTTACTTTCAGTCCCCATCCTCCCTGGATGTGATGCTGAGCCAGCAAAGCTTATCCCCATGGACAAAGAAATGCCTTACAAAGCCATTTGAAGTGAGAGGAAAAGGGGTTCCCATACCTCTAACGCCTCTCTAGGGTAAGCATATTTTCTAAAGAGCAGATGCTAAAAGAAACCAAAACCCCCAAAGCCAAAACAACAGCACCTTTGTTCACAGCTACTAAATCCCGCGTACTTCCAACATGGGTGCCGTTATCCGCTCAGCATTGCTCAGGCTAAGTTAGGATTCAACCTGAGCTTAATACCAAAACAGACTCAAGTAACCAAGTCTGACAACTGGATGCAGTTTCCACAGGTCCTGCACATGCCTCTGTGCAGTGTTCAGCTACTGGGGGAGGACCTACACGCTGCAGTGACAAGCATCCTATTTGTGCAGCCACCAACCCACACCCTGCCCACAGTACACAGGCGTGTGTGGTCCTTCCTCTTGCTTTGCATTCATAACACATAAATTGGGTTGGATAATCCAAAAGACGGGATCACTGCTGGCTCAGTTTAAGTGAGAGCAGGTCCCGGTGCTCAGCCCTGGAGGTCCCATGTTATACTTCAATGTGTTATTAAGAAAAGCACTGGGAGGGAGGCAACACCTCTGCTGTTACATAGTGAAGATGCATAAAGCAGGAAATACAACACCAAAGCTCTAGAGAGAGGCTCAGAGGATGTGTTATTCATGTGACAAGTGCAGGTACATGGAAGGATGAGGGGAGAGCTGAGGCCATGAGAAGGCAGCAGCATCCACAGCATTGCTCTCCATCCTCCCCTGCTCCCCTCACCTTACACCAAATCTCAGCACAGACCATGCTGCTGTCACTAATCACAGAACCACAGATGGTGAGGGTTGGAAGGGACCTTAAAGCTCATCCAGCTCCAACCCCCTGTCATGGGCCGGGACACCTTCCACTAGACCAAGAAGGACAGGTAACATGGAGCCTCCGTGCCAGTTTCTGCTCGAGGAGACTGAACCCTTGTCTGAAGCAGCAGGACACATCCCCAAACAAGGCAGGCACACCTCACCTGCACCCTCACCCCTGCTGTGCCTTCATCCCCACGGAGCATGGTGGAAGAGACTACTGGCAGCTCAGCTCAAAGTGCCATGCAGAGATAGGTGCCATGCGATGCAAGGTGACAGGATGCTGCATGGGCAGAAGCTTTGGCCCCACTGTGTTGCAGGCATCATTCTTGCCCTTAGCTGAGAAGGTGAGAAGGATCCAGAGCCTCACCTGGAGGAACCGGGCAAGCTAAGGACAGGTCGACCTGGTTTCTGCCTGTGGACATGAGCTTCCTGTGTTTCTGAACAAAGGGCTTCTTGTACTGACTATTAGCATCATCAGCATCCACAGCTCAAGGCTGGTCCATGCTGAGGCTCTCTCCTGCCTGAAGGAAGCAATCTAACACATACGAGCCATCACCCCCAGTGGCACAACCATGGTGCAAAGCCAACAGTGCGGAGGAACAGAGCCCTTCAGCTCCTGCTGCCTCCTGACCAGCACAGCTCGAGGCTTTAGCTCTCTTTTTTGTTATGTCTAAGCTGAACCATCCTTCCATGTCACCCACTGCCCCATGCTCCTGACAGGGTCTCCTGCTGCACCTTGGCTATCCCTATGCTCAGGGCTGTGGGATGAACAACCAGGCTAACCCTGTTATCCTCGTTAGGGCAGAGATGATCCCTCGTGATAAGATCCCTGCAATATCCCCCTAATCCACCCTCCCAGCAGGATGCTCCCAGGGCCCCTGTGTTCCCAGTGAAGCTGCCATTGGCATTTTTATTTAAGGAGTCAGAGGGGCTTTAGCAGTGATGGAGCAAACCTATGTCTTACTACTGCTAGCACCAGCAGCATCCGTGATTCCCTCCTCCACAGCAGCATCTCTGCATTCACCCTCATTCCAGAAGGATGCTCTGCTGTGCCAGGGCCATGTCCTGGCCACAAAGGCACCATCGTGGGGCCAAATCCAGGGGCTGCAGGGCTACAGACACACACCTTTAGACCTGTAGAAGCACTGCATGTACGCAATCACACCTGCCTCTCCCACCTGAAGTGATGCTCAGCCTCGGCCCAGCTTTTGGGTCCCCTCGTCTATGGACACACACAGAAGCCAGGGGACACACCAGTCCCAGCAGAGCAATCCCTTTGCCAGCAAGCTGCAGCATCACATCCCTGCCACCTTTGGCTCTGCAGCCCAGCTGGGTTGTCCTCCCTGCAGAGCCCCCATCCCATCCATATCCCAACACCACCTCTTGCTTCTCCTCCCTCCGCACACCACAGCACGGGAGGAACAAGGGTCTGCAGAGGCAGCAAGCCAGCGCCAGGCGTTTTTCAGTGAACAGAGGCAGCCGTTGAGCACAGCCCTGACTGCATCAGTGTTCACAGAGGGGCTGCAGCACAAAGCCCCTCTCTTCTGGGTGAGTGCGGAGCCATCTCCAGGGTTACCAGCCTGCTCCGAGCTGGGAGCACTGGAGAGTCCCTCCTCCTTCCCTGCTGCAGGCATGAAAAGCTTCCCCCCAGTCAGCAGCTCAAGCTGCATGGTCTGAATCCCCTCACCAGGGCAGCAAAGGCTGCTTCAAACGGTGTCTCCTGCCCAGGTGCTGCTGTCCTGGCCACCAGCTTGATGCTTGGCAAGGACCATGTCCCCTGTCACCACTGCCCTGGAGTCCCCATGAGGGCAGAGAGGACATGGATGCTCCCATGCTGGCCTCATGGACTGTCTCCTGCCACCACACAGGACACTGTATATCTGTGCTGTGTCTCTCCCAGGGTGGTGGCAATGCCCTGAGCACCGGCTGTGTGACAAAAGCCACCAACAGATCAATACAAATCACCCCATCCCTCCAACAGCCATGACCACCAACCTCCCATAACGAAGCTGTCAAGGCCTCAGGGTCTTGTCTGCATCCAGAGGAAGCCCTGCATTGATTTATCCTTTGCAAAAGGTTCCTGAGCTCCTGGAGGAGAAACTGCCTCTTCATCCAGCATCCACCAACAGTCTGATGCGGGTGAATCCAACCTCATGTCCTTCAGCCACATAAAGCCCATGCTGTGACCCCATGGGCATCTCACGCAGGCTGTTCTTCCTCATCCTGGAGCCTCAGTGCAAAAGGAGGCTGTAGGGTTCCCACCAGGGCATGGTATGGTCCAGTGGTCCTCGTCTCCAAACTACATGCAATGCTGCCTTGGCCCATCTCCTTCCCCACCTACAGCAAGTCCTATGCAGGTAGATCTGGCTGCATCCAGATCTGTGACAACCCATGGGAAGGTGCCACGGGCCCCCCAGAGCAGCACCTCTCCTTGTTGCCAACCCTCCTCCTGAGGGATGATCACCCTACAAGGGATAAGCAAACCCCAAGAGCCATACAAGAGATCTCAGCCACCAAGTCCTCCCCCAGACAGGAGTTTCTCTGCTTAAAATCTGTATAAAGAACATTAAAACATCCAGGTATCTGCTGGGCTGTGGGTGAAGCATCTCATGCTCCAGCACCTGAGCCAGTGGGGGCCTTGGTGCTGATCCCCTGGGAGGAGCAGCTCCCAGCAGCACAATGACAAGGCTGAGATCACCAGGGATAGGACAAGACACATCTGCACAAGGGTTGGCACCAGGGTTTCCATCAACAGAGGTCTGGAGGAGAGGAAAGTTGAAAACCCCACAACAAAACCCTTCCTAAGGAGTTTGCTGTGCCACTGTGGTATGGGAGAGCAAGGACCCCTGTTCAGAAGGACATAAGGAGGCAATTAAACACAGGCAAAGATGAACAAGAGTCTTAATAGTTCATCGAATTCCCAACTTCAATGACCAAGTGAAGCATCTTCAGAGAGCTGCTCCTTCAGTCAGGACTGGCCCCTACCCAGGGCCATGGCTCCTCCAACAAAGCTTCTCCTCCTGCCCTTGCTGCCTGCAGTCCTTGGCCTTTAGGGGTGACACTTTCCAAAGCAGAGTCTCTGCTTCCTACTGATGAGAAATGTCTGCCAAAGCACTTTAGCTCTCAAGCAACAAGACATGGAAGGCGGCTTCTACTCAGCTGACCCACCACAGGGAACACCTGGAGTTAATGTGACAGTTATCCATCCTCTCCCTCTTCTGCAAGTCGCCCTCTTCACCCAGATCCATCATAACACCTAAGTGCAAGCTTAGCTTCCAAGGACTGTGCCTAGGTTTATGCTCTGCATGGATTATACTCTCATTTATCATCTGCTCAGCTCCTACACCACACCACTAAGGAAGATCTCCCTGGGCACACATGCATGGCTGATGCAAGGATTCAGCAAGAGGTCCCAAGGGTGGCCCAACGTGCCACGGCTGTCATCTTCTGGGTTGAACACTGCCCCACAGCTGACCATGGCAGTGCGAAGCCACCTCCTGCAGCACTGGTGGGATGGGTCAAGCCATAGAGATGGGCCCAGGACCAGCTCTGTAAAACACAACTCATTCCTCTTCCCTCCCCTCCGTGGTCTTCAGATAGGCACAGAAATGCCATTACAAGAACATTAGCAACTGCAGGATTAAACACTCTAATGGCAGAAAATGAGAGTGTAAAGACAGCACTGATAACCTTAACTCAGCCCCCTCCAAGGCATGCATTTTGATTGCTGTTTATGTATAACACTTCAGCCCAAAGCTAAATTAACTTGGGAGTTAGCTGCCTCCTGCCCTGCTTGGTGCACGAGGCAAGCTGTGCCACCACATGAAGAGAAATCGTATATTACATGGGTTTTGACCAAGTTATTAAACTCCATACCTTAGAGAGACAGAAGCTCATCTTAGAAAAGTCTAAAGTCAATAAAGACGGTCAGGTCCTCCAACAGCGAAAATAGCAGAAGTGCACAAGAACAAACAAATATTACTTGATGTGCACAAAAACCTCCTGATATTAAATTGAACTATAGGAGGAAATGGCTGTTTTCATCAACACAAATACACCCTCACCAAGATGGGTCATCTCCTGATTTACCTGCTCAGCACTGCCACCTCTGAATCCTCTTAACTGGTTACCTTTAAAGAATGGCTCTGTTTAAAGGGGACTTTCATCTGTGTCCTGCCCATAAGACCTCCATCCTACCTGCCCATGAGCACCACCTGCAGCTCTGGTGACAAACTTCCATTTGGAAGATGATGGAAACCTTTTCTGTTTCCTCCTGCCACTTTCCAGAAAGACCCTTCCTTACCACATCTCCTTTGGTCCTTACAAGCCGGTGCCTATTGCTTTGGGGGTGCTATTCATTGTGGATGCAAAGGAGAGGATTTTGATGGCAAAATGCCTGATTTATAGATGGAGAAGAAAAAAATCCCACCCATTTGCACCTGCTAATCAAGGTGCCATCCATCTCATTTATGCCACTGCTCCAGCAAGCCTGACAGCACAGAATCAGAGGCTGTTTCTTCCAGCACTTGGCCCCAAGGGACCGATTCTCCAGCAGGTCTCTTAAGCAATGCCCACAGAATGTGCAAGTGAATCGGTTTTGTGCATACAAAGCAGGTAATTGTGCTCACAAATCAGGATTTGCATATGCTGCTGGAAACAGATGCTCTCATCAATGTTACCGGTGCTGGGAATGGAGGCCAGGGAAAAAGCACTCCTGAATCTCACACAAGAGGTATCTCAGTGCATGGTATGAGTGGTGGCACTGCCAATGTGCTCCACATCTGTCCAAAATGTAGAGAGCGAAGAGAGTTGATGGCAAGTCTCAGAAGATGACAAACCTTTCCCTGTTCTCATTCCAAGCACCTGCCAAGAGGATGGGGAGATTTGGATCCCATCCTGGGGACCACAAGGACCACATCCCTACCCTGGCGAGGCACCTGCCCCATCTGATGTGGCGGATGGGGCATGGCCACTGTGTTGCATCTGCAGGGGGGAGACCTTCGGCAGCATCCATTGACACCTGTATCTACAGTCAGCCATGCCTGATCAACCAGCTTGCCTGTTTCTAAGGCAGGGGGGGAAGGAGGAAGATGTTATTTTGCTCACGTGCAGATGTTGGTGCTCCCTCTGACAAGCTCTGACGAGCTGGTGCTTTGCAAAGAGGGTTTGAAATCTGTTGGGGGGGGGGGGGGGGGGGGGGGAACAGCAATCATTTAATTAAAGAGTGAGTCACACGGTGAAGACACAAGGGAAGGCAAATTAAGGTCAGGCAAGCAAAATGTATTTTGGCATTTCCTAGCGTTTCAGAGCCTCCGCTTTCACAGCGGATTATTACTCATAGTGAAGGAGTGCTTGGTGGCTGGAGTCATGAGTAAGCACGTTGTACAGACAGATCTCATCTAAAACCCCAACCCAAAAGGAGGGTAAGACTCAGCAGACAGAGCATACGTGACCTGGAGGTCCTTAAACATGTGCCAGGAGCCTGTGGCAATGCCACTGATGTTGAGTGCTGCCCACAGAGGTCTGATTATACCTTGGAGCAAGGGGGCTTTGGGACAAGATTGCATCCACACAACCATGGAGTTATGCAATAAATATACTGGAGGACCTCAAACCTGGCTGTGCTGCTCTCCACAGGAGAAACCTTCAAGGCTTTTATCCTCCAGACAGGACAAACCCCAGTCCTCATGGACGCTTCACCCAGCCTGAGAGGACAGAGGGCAGGGGAAACCCTCAGCCCTCATCGCTTGGGATGCTCATGGAGATGATGAAAATCCCTGACCTGAAAAGGTTGAAATTCAGGCAGGATTTATGTCCCACAGTAAAACCACAGGCCTGACTCTCTCGTGGTGATAAAAATAAATCACCCTTAAAAACAGAATGACATTCATAAAAAGAAATCTGAGTATACATGCAGTGTACCATGGAGTTACAGCCTGCCCCACCTGGCATGGGAACTCCTCACCAGCTAAAGGTTGGTCAATGGTGATGACTGTAAGTGTGTGCTTGGGGCTATGTCCTGGGATAGGGTGTCAAAAGGCACTTCCAAAGGCATCCTTTTCAGTGGGTGGTTGCTCAGCTCTTGTGAAGTTTGGACCTCTTAAGAGGGGTCTCAGATTTAGGCTCTGAAAATCAACAGTCCCATTGGCCAGTCCTGCTCTATCCCTGTGGATCCAACTGACAGGTGAAAGATTTTCCTTTATCCCCATGCAAACTCCCAGGCTGGAGAGAAGGGAAAGAAGCCGATCGAGATTTCAGGCGAGGAACCTGAAGGTTCAGATGAAGGCTGCTTTGTCCTTGGCTCCCACCATGGGTAAGCAGGGAGGATGGGAACCAAGAATAGGAGCTGTAGAGCAGCTGGCACGGTGCAGAGCAGAGCACATCCCAGGCTAAGGAGCATCGCTGCCTTTCCTACAAATGAGATCTGACACATCCCGCTCAAGCATGGGGCATCCAGTGAGAGCGACAAGCTGCTCCTGTGAGCTGGGGATGGAGGGGGAGCAGCAGCTGGGATGGCGTGGGGAAACAGCCGTTCCTCACAGCAGAGGCCATGTGAGCATTAAAGCAGCCCTGCTCCATACCGAGGTGGGGGGGGGGGGGGCTCTTCCAAAGGGGAAGTCATGGTCTGGCTCCATGCATTTCTGCTGCAGGCAGAGCTTTTTCTCTCCTCCTCCTCTGAATGGAGGGAGAGCGGAGCACATCCTCCCTCTCCCACTGAGGTGGCTGTGTTTCGCCATTGCCTGAAACAACCCTTCTGCTCTGTGACATCTGGATGAGAAAAGCCTCCTCCTGCTCCGACTCCATCTGCCGGGGTGGCTGCTGTCACCTCCCAGCCCTCATTGGGACTGTAGGTGATGCCCAGGGCTCATCTACATGGGAAATTCATCCCAAGTAATCATCCTGCTGCAGCAGTGCCTCCATGCAGACAAGCCTTGAGGAACAGGAGTACTAAGAGAACACTCGTGAGCAAGAAAACATTTATGTGACCGTGTTCAGTATTTGCACCTCAGCAGAGCAGGCAGGGATGAGAACAGGGTCCCCTCTGTCAGCCTGTGGTGTGTTCATGAAGGATTTCTTCCCCTCAAGATGCTATGAACAGCAGTGGGAGGCTCAGAAGAAGTCATTGCTGTGAGCCATCCCCCTCCAAACCCGCTGGCAAAACCAGAAATCAACATCCCTATTTGCAGCCATGAGTTTGCCCCACAAACACACAGTGAAAACACCCATGTGAGGTCCTGTCACCCATTCCAGCTGAGACATCACCTCTCAATGGCCAGCCACTGGATGGGGTCACATATACTTATTTCCAGTCATGCAAAACCCCTGCCCTCATTCACTAGTTGCATGTTTGCTGTTTACTATGTGCCCAGCTCGGTGCAGGTGCCAGGACCCCTATTTGTCATGCAGGAGCATGTAGAGCAGAAGGAATGGTCACACTTCTCCTCTGCCCAGCCCCATATCTCAGAATCCCAGCAGGGCTGGCTGCAAGCAGAATATGCTCAGCAAAAAGGTCATTTATAGATGAGGAAAGATGGCAACTTCCCAACTCCACGAGGAAGAGCTGAAGAGATTCAACCGAGGTGACCATCAGACAGGAGCACTAATGGAAAATGTGGTGCTCTGCAGTGGAATGGTCAAAAAAGCAAAGGGATGGGGATGGGGCAAGCTCGTGAGTAGGGTGTCCAAACTGGACAGCAAACAGCACAACTTACACACAGATTAACCCCACGTGTCTGCTGCTGCCACACCAAAGAGGTGACAGCTCCACCATTTCAAATCCCCGTCCTTGTGCCCATCTCCTTTACACCTTGCTAATGGGGCTCACCACTGGGTGACCCTGCTGGTACTTCTTGGACCTCCATGTCCAACACCAAGCTGAAGAGGTGAACCGAATAGGTGTCGAAGTACCCAGAGATAAACCTTCTCCCTCACACCTCCAAGCTTCCCAGGGTCTTCACTCTTCCCCAGCCTCCCTTACCTGTCTCCTGGTCACACAGCTGCTCACAGGCATCGGTGGTCCTCTGGCCACAGAGGTCTCTCACCCAGGGGGAAGTGGCATTGATCTGATAGTACAGGGACAGCTTGGCTGGATTAAGCCAGTCGGAGATGTCCAAGTAGCTCCCCTCGCTCACAACGAAGCTGCTGCCTGGAAGGTGGGAAAGAAGCGTGTTAGGTGAGTGTAAGAAGCTAAAATAGCCCAAAACAAACAAACCCCACCAAACATGCATTTTGGCCCAATAGCAGAGCACTCAACTCTTCAAAGGCTGCTCTGATGTCAAGATTAGCAAAATAATACCAAGTTCACCAACACTCGGACCCGAAGAACTTTGTTTGACCATTCCTCTCCATATGAATGTGCCCCAGCAAATGGTCCACCAGCTGGGACACTCTTCTCCCCGACCCTTACAATACGCAGCATCACGAGGCACTGGATTTGAGTCCAAAATCTCTGCAGGGCCAATGTGACTAATATGATCCATAAGATTGAAGCATCTCATCCACAGCTCATGCAGGTGGTGTCCATGAAGATGCATGGCTCAGGGTGCGAATGGGCAGTGGCCACATGGGCTATTCCCACTTCACTTCCATAGTCGAGGTGAGGGAATTGACCCAACACAGAACTTCTTATATGAGTGGTCTCGTATCAGAGACATTCCCAAGAGGCAGAAATGAATTCCTGCCAAAAGCGCTTTCTTCCAAAATCACGTTTATTTTGTGAAACATTCTTTTTCCCCACTGGCATCTGGGAATATGCATCATCTAATTAGCCAAATAGATTTTCAGTTCAGCCCAATCATTTCCTTATCTAACATCTGAGGCCTAGCATCGCTTGGGGGATTTTGCAGGCACAGAGGTCCTCATTAACTCTGATCTTCAATTACATTGATTATAAGACAGCCTCCGTAATAGGGCCGCACAGATCAGAGGGGAGCAAAAAAACCTCTGCCATTAAGTGGTGTTTTGCAAAAGTTACCAGGGTAAAAGCCTTTCAAAACAGGGCAGAAGAAGCCTTCAAAGAGGAGGGGGCAAGGGGAAGCACCAGATAGCCCAGGAGCCCACAGCCACCCTTCCAATAAGTGCTAGGACTTGCAAACGTGGGTAAAATTTGCAACCACTATATGAAGACTCAAATCCTTCTTAGCGATTATCCAAGGATAGCAAGTCCATAGATCCAAGGCATATTTTCATGAAACCTTAAGGCTTGTCACTTAGTAAAGGACTGGGACATCATTTTGCTAAGCATCACATAAGATCTTAGCTCAATGAAAGCCAAGACATTAAGAAAGCAGGATAAAAACCCACAGCAGCAACCACCCTACATGATCCTGCCTGAACACAACCTCCTAATTTCCTTCTGAAGAGAATCACTGGTGCTTTAGCAAGTTCTTCTAAACATCAACGTGCACCATACGAAGTATAAAATAAGCAGAGCCTGAACTCAAGCATCCCAGTGAGCAACCCCATTTTCAAGCATCCCAAGATCTCAGCACCACGCAAATCTGAGTTCTAATTTCACATGAATGCAAGTCTTCTACACTTACACTGTTTATACACCATAAACACGTTCACAGCCACATCTCCACACTCAAAGCTGATGGAGGCTGCCAAGCTATTGACTGTTCAAGCAAATGGAAATTAGACTTCCTAGATCCAGCTGCTCTGGAGACCCAGCAAGGCAGGAGCCTGCATCACCAAGGCTGCAGGATACATCTCAATCAGACACACAACAGCAGTAAATTGCTGGGCAAACTCCACACCAGCAGTGGAAAGCATGGAGACACTGAACACTGAGAAGTACCTTAGAACCACATCATTTTCCCTCTAATTATCATTCTTTGCCATGAATATTTAAAGGCAGCTTGAAATACCAATGCTAAAGTGTTGCTGGTTTGTTTTACCAAACAGAAATGCAGCGTGAACCCATTGGGAGTGTTTACTATTTATGTGTACGTGGCTATGCAGTAAGCTGTCAATCTTCCTTTCTTCCTTATTTTTGTAGATCCCTAATAAAGAGCGAGGCTTGGGAATCACGTAAGCACATTTTGAGGCTCAGCTACAGACAACTCCCTCTGCACCCAAAGACTGAAGAGCTAAAGCAATAGCTCTAGATTAAATCCCTACTTAATGAACCCCACTTCTAGCTGAAATACAGCCAGCCTGAAAGCAATAGAAGCAATTCAGACATAAAATAGTCACAGTGTTAGTGTTCATCAAGATGAAGGTGACTTCAGCTAGCAGAGCATCTTGGAGGGGATAGACTATGCAAAGGGCAGGACCCCTGGCTGGGGTGGGCAATGACCATCCGTCCCCACATGCTAAGGTCCTCAGCAGGAGGAAGTCCATTCACAGCCCTGCTGCCAAATCTTCATTTCCTTTGGAATACCCTGTTTGTTGCTGAGTATTAAAAAGAAACCCTAACCCAACAACTATGTATTTATGGAAGTACCTCCTAAATCCACACCAAAATGTGACACCCGGACAGGAGCTTGTAACTTCCCGTTCAGCAGAGGTTTGGTGTCCATGGAAAAAACACAGATTTGGGAAGCCTGAAATTACCTCCAAATTGATCAAGCTTTGTCATATTCTGTAGAAAAAACCTTCCCAAATATAATGAAAGTAAAACTTAAGAAGAAAAGTCCTCGTATTTTCAAGATTATTTTCATTTTAATGTGTCTGATTGAGGAATCATCCTCAATACTGAAAGTTTAAAAATCTAAAACAAAAGCAGCAGTGAAAATGTTTGAATCCAAAATCCCTCAATCCAAGTTCTGAAGGGGCTACAAGGATGCTGGAGAGGGACTCTTTATCAGGGACTGTAGTGATAGGACAAGGGTTGATGGGTTCAGACTGAAACAGGGGAAGTTCAGGTTAGATATAAGGAAGAAGTTCTTTACTGTGAGGGGGCTGAGGCGCTGGCACAGGGTGCCCAGAGAAGCTGTGGCTGCCCCATCCCTGGCAGTGTTCAAGGCCAGGTTGGACAGAGCCTTGGGCAACATGGTCTAGTGTGAAGCATCCCTGCCCATGGCAGGGGATTGGAACTGGATGAGCTTCAGGTCCTTTCCAACCCAAACCATTCTGTGATTCTGTGACTCTAAGTTCATTGTAAAACGGAAGCTTTTCTACTCCAGTATAAGGATAAACCCCAAACCTGAGGAAATTGAAGGTTTTGGTCAATTATAAACACTTTCCCTCCTTCCTAGGAGGAGAAAGGGGACAACTTCCAGCAAGGAACCTTCTCCTGTCTGAAGCCGAGTGCTGCAGCGCAGCTGGGTAAGATTAAGAGATGTACACAGACACTCTCATCACCTTTGCTCCCATTGAAAATACAAACAAACATCCCAACCCTGTCCCCTTATTGCTTGCCTGGGGAAAAAAAAGGAAAAATAACAGGAAAAGGTGTTTTACAAATATTTTGAAAGCTCGAATTTGGAAGATTTCAAAGCTTTTTCACACAATTTTTCTTCTTTATTTTCAGAGACTCTAAAAGCAGAAAACAGTTTTCAAAATTCACCATGAAAAACATCTTGAAAAGCTCAGAAAGGGCAGGCTGAGTATCAAATCCTTTTAGAAACTACCAAGAACAAACATTTTCCAAGCTAGAGCCGTTTCAAATGTCTTTAGCTTGTCAGGAATACCAGCCAGGTTTGTTTTCACCAACATACAGTCTGTCAATGAAATCAAGAGGAGGGAAGGGGGTGATGGGGATCTCAAAGGCACTCACACAGCCAGGGTAGACGTGGCTCCATACCACCCTCTGAAAACCCACCTCAAGGACCTCAGACCCCACCAAACAATCTCCACAGCCAGCAGATCCACTCTCTGAAGACACCCAGAGAGACTGTCCACCCTGCTGTCCTCTGCTGCCAACCCCATCACCTCGATGATGTGTGCCAAGAGACAAGTTTTGAGCTTCCCACTCAAAAGCTCAGTGAAATCCCCCTTAAACAGAGACATGGTCTCAGTGTAAAGCAACCATCAACCAAACAAGGGAATACAACACCAAAACAGCAGCTCTCCATCCATAACCACCACCTCCCGAAACCCTCATTGTAAGACACATCCCTCAAGCAGTGTTGGCTTTACACCATAGAGCAGCATCACCACACCACGAAGAACATCAGTTCACAGCTCCACAACTGCCTCCCGGCCCCATAAGGTCTACCAGCACCTCGGGGGATTGATTTGTTTGGGTTTATGTATGCGTGTGTTTCCCCCTTTCCCCCCTTCCTTCAACACTGATCAAAGCCAGATCAGTTATGGCAGCATCAAAAGTTCATGTCTCTCATGCTGGGGTCTCCTTCAAAGTTCAGTGGAACTGCTTAAGCCTTGACAAAAGAGGCTCGAAGTTTTTGACATTTCAAAAATCATTTTCCAGAACACAACAGGATAAAACAGCTCAGAAGAGATAGCGAACAAGGGGAAAGAACAAAGCACCCAAAAGGAAGCCAGGAGGGTTTGGTTTTTCTTTCTTTTCAAGAAAAAAAGATCAAAATATGAGGCTTTTAAGACTTTCTATTTCTTCCTCCCTCTGCTCTTTTTGTCTTTGGTCCATTCACTGTTTCTTGGCCAACAAAATTCCTTTTCATCTAATATTAGTATTTTGTGCTGGGAAGCTATGGGAGGTCATACTACATGTTGCTATTAATGTACCCTTCCCTCTACCATCACACAATTATAATCCTGTCACAGATATTTTCTTTAAACACTAGAGGAAGGATTACCCCCTTGCTCTGCCCTATAGGTACAAAGAACAACTCTGTTTGATTTCTTTGGAGACCTTTCTTATTTTCCTTGTTAAACTTGAAAGAATATTTCCCAAAGAGACAACTCCTCCCTTATCAGCTCTTTGGATTGATCAGCTCTCTCCTGCCCTGGTCTTAAATGTCTTTCAGGCAATGCAGGAGAACCTGATAGATGTTGGATGCCCAGGACACACACACCGACCCAAGGAAGCAAACCAGGCTTGGTGCAGGATTGCATCCACAGACTAATAGGGTAGGCAGTCACAGAATCCCAGCCTGGTTTGAGCAGGAAGGGACGTTAAAGCTCATCCAGTTCCAACCCCTGGTACAGGCAGGGACCCCTTCCACCAGAGCAGCTTGCTCCAAGCCCCTGTGTCCAACCTGGCCTTCAACACTGCCAGGGATGGGGCAGCCACAGCTTCTCTGGGCACCCTGTGCCAGCGCCTCAGCACAGAATGACAGAATCCTAAGGGTTGGAAAGGACCTCAAAAGATCATCTAGTCCAACCCTCCTGCAAGAGCAGGGTAACCTAGAGTACATCACACAGGAACTTGTCCAGGTGGGCCTTGAATATCTCCAACGTAGGAGACTCCACAACCCCCCTGGGCAACCTGTTCCAGTGATCTGTCACTCACAGTAAAGAAATTTTTCCTGATGTTCCCATGGAACCTCCTGTGCTCCAGTTTACACCCATTGCCCCTTGTCCTAGCACTGGGCATCACTGAAAAACACCTAGCTCCATCATCCTGACACTCGCCCTTTACATAAACACCCTTTACATAGCACCCTCACAGGGAAGAGCTTCTGCCTAAGAGCTCATCTCAATCTCCCTCTGGCAGGTTAAAGCCATTCCTCTTGTCCTGCCCCTACACTTGTAAAAAGCCTCTCTTCAGATTTCCTGTAGCCCCTTTAGGTACTGGAAGGCTGATCCTTCAAAGTCAAACTCGTAATTCCATATTCTAATTTGAATCCAGGGACAGTTTCACCCTGGGTTAAAATCCAAGCTATCCACTTCATCTTCCTTTTTGAACGGTTTCTCTCTTGAACAAGATGAAATGCCTAACCAGAAAGTTATGATAGCCACTTTTAAAACCCACAAAAGCCTATAGGCACATCTTTCATTTACTCTCCCATCAGCCAAAAGGCACACAGTTTACATCCTTGACTCAAGGATGTACCTTCAGCACACAAACTACTTCCAGAGCCTGGGCTGCCTATACCAATGCTCCCCAACCACTGATTTTTGGCTCAAACCCACAGACCCCCATCCCTTAGAAGCACTGTCAATCCTGCCAGAGCTTTTTCACTCTGGCAAAGCAGAAGCAAATTAGTGATACAGATCTGCATGTAATTACAGCTGTGAGTAGAAGCATCTTTCCTGTGGGAGGAGCAGGGTTACATTTTAAGTGTTAAATTGCACTTTCTTGATCATTCTGACAGACGGTTTCTTCGGGGTTTCTTGGCACTCAGTCCCGATTTCACCAGGACTGAGCTTCTGACAGGCAATGCCCATGTTTAACCTCATACAGTGGGTGAAGACTTTGCCAACTTCTCCCAAACCCAAGGGGCATCTTCACACCCTGACCTTGTGGCCAAGCTTACTCTGCAGTGACATCTCCCATGGTGTTAGTAGGCAATACCATTGTGCGGGTGCTGGTAACAGCACATCTCTATCATCAGTAGGCATCTGGGCCAGCAATGGCTGAGACAGAAATTAGACTCCTAAAGAAAAGCTTCTCCTTAATGCTCCGTATCTCCCAACTCCCACGCTCCAGCCTGCGGCTCTTCCTCAGTGATGCTCTCCAGATATTGGACAACAGCTTGAGGAAATCCAGCCTAAATCAAATCATATCACGAAGTATATGACGGATGAGCTATGATAAGGTTTAAAAAGCACAAAGTGTGCATGAACGGAGATTTTTCAGCCAGCACCAAGACTAAACATCCTCCCAGGATGGCAGAAAACAACCAAGAGGCATCACGTGCAAGGTTATTATGCCATGGGACTGAGGCAAGCTATCACCACTCACCGAGAGATTGCACATCAGCAACGGTACTTGTTGGAAGAATGATGAAGTAGCATGTTCCTGGCTATGCAACCTCCAAAAAAACTCCCTGCACTGCTGCATCACTGTTGCTGCAGGTATCCCATGAATTCTGGTTCAAAAGCAAGTGTGGCCTAAGCCAGGATCCCAGGACTCACCGACCACCATGCTGCAAGCAAGCAGGGTCTCATCCTGTGGATGCATGAGTCAATGTTTGTATCTCTCCATATATGAAAGGAAGCAGGTTAGTTGGTTAAGGACATGCCTTACTGCAGTCTTCACTCACCATCCCTCCCAAATTAGAGGATAAATGGTGTTGGTAGGTGAGCAGGCACTGGGAGATGCCACCTCCCTTGTAATGGGTGCATCCTGCCTCTCTCAGGATGCAGGAACTCCTGGCTTTGAACCAGCCCCTGCTGACACCTTCCAAATACCAGTCTGAATCCCCCTGGCTTGGCTTTGATGAATCCTGCAAAGGAGAAAGGAAGAGGCAAAGTGAAGCTGCCCCAGCAGCCCAGCACACTTGCGGCACAGGGGAGAATGGATGCAGGTTCACAAGCCTGTCAAAAGCGCGATAAAAACACGATGTACTTCAGTCTCCAGAATCTTATTAGTTCCTCATGCAAAGAGCGTTCACGCTGTAAAACCATCTTGGAATCCCTTTGATCCGTGCTGATACAGTTCATAAATTGATGTTAATATTTAGAGTTCATGTCTGGTAACGCTGCAGTCATTTGCTCACATTTCCTCACCCAGCCAAACGGGCGCAGGAACAGGAGGGAGCTGTAATGCAGACACGGAGGTGACCCGGTGGTTAAGAGCTGATGGAATTAAAGGCAATTTGTAAAGCTGCCCCCAGACACGGCCTCCAGAAACATGCAGGGCCCAGGGCAGGCAGACCTGGCACCAAGGCTGCGAGAGGAAGGCATTGCTTCTGCCAAAGCCCTGATCCAGTCTCCATAGAGCAGTAGAATGACTCCATGGGGAAGAAACAGCACAAGAAAAATCCAGCCAATTCCCTCTGCTGATTCCAAAACGGGTTAGGACCGACTGGAGAATGTAGGGGACTGCAACGGCAGCATCCCTCTGAAAGCTTGGATGCCTTTGAGATCAGATCCCTTTCTCCATCCTTCTGGGGTATTCCACATGTAAAAAGAGCATCCCAAGCTTCATCTTGCTGTAAAACAGGATGGGGAAGCAGCAGGCTCCCACCTCTCACTGCTCATTTCTCTATGGCACGTGCTGAGCACACGCGGGCAAGCACCTGAGGGCACAAGTTAATGCCTGGTCACCTCCGAGGGCTGCAGAAGATTGAGCAGGAAATGTCAAAAGCAAACAATTTAAAGCAACATTTAATTAAAACCAAAATGAGAAGTTGTTGCGAGTCCAACAATTGCAGGCTGCAGAGCTCCAGCAATCTTTGGGGGAAATTAACACAGGCTGCTAATAGCAGCATCCAATTCCACCGGCGCCTTGGAGGGATCAGTGGTGGGGGGAAGGTAGGAAATCATCTTCAGATGAAACAATTACCCATCAGCTGCGTGACAACCGCAGAACGTCACCGGGCAGATGCAGACGCACGCAGCTTAGAAGCAAACAGCAAAACACAAAGAAGCTTCTTCCAACCCTGCATCAAACCCAAAGCATGGTCACGAGTGGCAGTTCCACCTCCTGGCTTTGCATGGGCTGGGGCTGGGGTTTCCTTCTTCCCCTATGGCTTGCAGGGCAGTGTGCATCCTATGGGAATCCATCCATGCCTGCAGGAGGGCTGCGCTGTGCTCCTGACCTGCATACACCACCCAGCCCACAGTTCAGACAGGGATAACCACATCTCCTCCAGCACGCGTCTCACAGCAGGAGGGAAGGAGGCTACGAATGCCCCGAGATGCCTTTGAAGTGACAGAAACCTGCTTTATGCCCTTTATTTCCACTTATAAAACAAAGCCCTACAAGCCCCTAGCTAAATGTAGCCTTGCCTCCTTCAGTATGCACCAGAGGATCTCACGTCCCTCTCCCACTAAAGTATCCGGATCCAAACATCCACCCACACCATATATAACCTCTTTGCAGGCTGTAAAAATGGGAAGCTTTAATTGACACTATATTTCAAACTGTTGTGAAGCAAGGACATACTCCAGGCTCAGGCCTCTGGGGCATCTTTCCACAGTCCTGCCTTCCCTGCAAGCCGCTCCCATTGCTGTAGCTCTACTTTTTGAATGATTACTTACAAGGGGAGAAAAACCCCCAACTATTGAATGTACAGAGCCCGGTGCCTCACATATTCACATAAAGAGTTTTATTGCTCACACGGAGGGGCTCTCTTTCTTTTCTTCCTCCTTTTTGGCACTAAAGGGTCCTCTAAATAATGCTTTGCATTTCCATATCCCCATAAAAGCCACTACCAACCTTTCTATAAATGCAATCAGAGTGATGCTTTCTGCTCAGCACGGGCAGAGGCTGTCCCTAAACATGATGCTCTGGAGCAGCAGAAGGAAGAGGTTGTTTCAACCATCGCATGCCAAGAGAAGGGTTAGAGGCATCAGCCCATTTCTCAGTGGCAGGACGTCCCCATCCTTCCCCACCAACAAAGAGCAGGGATGCTTCTGCCAGGCTTCCCTGGATTTGGCCACCCCATGAAGGCTGAGCAGCTGTACAAGCCAGGCAGTAATTGCTAAGAGGGGGAGAGGAGCTGGGGGGGGACCCCATCAAATGAACAAAAGGAAGAAAATGAACCAAGGAAGAGAAATAAGGGCAACAGATGCAGGCTGGTCATTAACACTGCTGCTTGGAATATATCCCCCCAGCTTTTGCTGCCAGTTGGCTTCTGGTCCCAGTCCTTCCCCTTCCCTTTCCCATGCTGGGACTCCAGGGAGCTCAGGAGCTTCCTCCTCTAACCCCATTGCTTGCTGTAGAGGGGAAAGCTGGATGCATCTGATGGGGCTTCCCCCTTCACCCCTCCTTTTCCCAAGCTGGCGTTGGCTCCTGGCTCGCTGGAACTTGCTGGCATCTATTTAAAGTTCCCTTCAAAGACGAGTTTTCATCTGCTAGGAGAGGGATTTCTTTCAGCCTCTGCCTTTGTTTGGCTTTCCCTACAGAGGTGTTGGTACCTGCTCTGCTTGAGGATTTTTCCTTGGCTATTGAAACACCACATTTCAATAAGGAACTGAGAGGGCAGCCGCCCTTCTCCCGCATGGGAACAACTCCTGTGAATGCACCAGCCCTGCCCTCTCGGAGCCTGCCTGATCCTCACACAAAATACAACAGAGCAGCTCCAGGAAGCAGATATTTAAGTGCAAGGCAACATTTACGAATACAGTGCACACCAGCAGGTGCCACGTGAGAGGCTGGTTTAGGGCTGATTCTTCCCTGTGAGGGTGCTGAGGCGCTGGCACAGGGTGCCCAGAGAAGCTGTGGCTGCCCCATCCCTGGCAGTGTTCAAGGCCAGGTTGGACACAGGGGCTTGGAGCAAGCTGCTGTGGCAGGGGTTGGAGATGGATGAGCTTTAAGGTCCCTTCATGCTCAAACCAGTCTGGGATTCTATGGCCAAAGCTCCCAGCCTCAGGCAGGCCAAAGACATCAGCCCACACCAACCCCCATTCGCATCCAAGCAAAAGCAGGTTTAAACCCACCCAGGGCATCCCCAGAGAGAAGCAAGTCCCCTCTTCTCCACCAGCATAAGACTCCGGGTGCCAAATCCCTGCAATCACAGCCAGCCCCGTTTTCACTGGGTATCATTAAGGTTTCCCAGCCCAGCTTGGTTCTGTGATGCCTTTAAATGTTTTATAGTGTTTTGCTGCCAGTTGGGTGCTGCCTTGGGATTTGTTGCTATTCAAAAGGAAGGGAGAACTTTAAGAGCTTCTCTCTTCCCAGGCGAGGAACTCTGCCATCGCATAAAGTGATGAGATCTTAGTGAAAGTGATAGCCGCTGCAGAGTGTACTTGGCTGCTTCTGGGTGAGGAATTTGACTGTTTCTCATAACAAATATTAACAAAGTTCTTGCAGTTTGCAATTAGGTTTTACAGTTCCATCACAAAGCTCATTTTAATTCTTCTCCAGGCCGGTTCTACCAGTCCTCTCGCCACTTTCTCTTCAGCGAAGTCATTAAGTCGGGACTGGAGATCATCCCATTTCCCCCAGTTTCGAGGATATTAATCTGTTTTAGTGGTATTTCATTGTCATTTCCGTTCGAGTGTTCTCCCTATTTGCATAATTTGCATTGCCACCCCTTTCCCAGTGACAAGCACAGGCTCAGCTTTCCATGGTCGTTCCACACAGTCACATTGTATTCTGGTTTATCTTCTTTTTTCAAGGAGGTGCTGCCTTCCCTGGGCCAGGAGCAGGATGCTGAGGTCCTATCTCCATCACTCCCTTCCCAGATAATCTTCAACAAATACCAAAGCCAGTTGTGAAGTCCCAGCCCAAGGGATGAACCGGCCAGTGCCCATCTCAAAGGGACGCGAGTTAACAGCGGAGCAACCTCCTTTCCCCAGTGCAAAAAGGAGTTTCTGCTCTCCAGTGACTCAGAATAACAATCTGAAGACTTCAGAACACTTATATGCAGCTTGGACAACCCTTAAAGCTTTCTAGAAGCAGGTCAGGGTGTAGAAAGTCCCTTGTTTCATTATGGCTTTTTCACATCACTCCACTGATATTCAGTTCCTCCAACCTGAGATTACAAAGCAGACACTTGCCTCCTTCCCTTAAAGAAGGACCAAGCTTTGAAAGCCCATGTACCCGGAGACTGGGTTGCAATTTCCAGAGTCAGCAGCTTGGAAGCATCCTCAGGGATCAGAGCAGAGGCAGCTTCATGCACCAGGATGGAGGCATCAACCATCCGCACACAACACCCATGCCATAAGACACTTATGATCCCCATCACACCTAGTGAGGCAGACACTTCTCTGCATCACTTGGTGCAGAGAAGTGGGGTCAAACAAAGCAGTGGGGAGCTGGGGAGAGCACATGCTCTGTCACTGTTACAGTGCACGTAACAGCCTACAAATGCACATCACAGCCAAGAAGAAACCACTCTTAGCAGGGCTGAGCCCCGCTTCAAAACACTTGGTGAGTCCCTCACCACCACAGGGTGACGGTTTAAGCCCCTCTCCATCATCCCCTGCTGCTGCCATGCCTCTGCATCCCCTTCACCATCCACTCCCCAAAGCATTAATCCCGCCCCCAGACCTGTCCCCCATCCCAGCCCCAAAGTGGGGGCTATACAGGAGCTGGCCATGCCAGGACACCCTAGCAGCTACGGTGATGCACCAGCTCCATGTGGCACATTTCTGGCAGAGAAAAAGCGTCCCCACTGCGTGCCCCAAGCAGCGAGATGAGTGCAGGAGCTGAGGAATTGAAATGGACTGAATAATGGCTCCTGTCTGCTGGAAGAAAATGAAATTTGCCCTCGTGTTACCAAAAACTTGCACTCGACGCTCACTGCGCATTATAAAGAAAAGGTCAGTGAAACACAACAAACGCAAGGAGCCCGGCTGGAGAAAGCAGTAAGTAGTGACAGCAGCCCTCATCTAATTGTTCAAAGCATCTCTGCCTTGGCTCAAACCCTAGCAGTTTCCCTCCGCACTGCTGCAAGGGGCTGGGATGAGCAGCTTGGCTGCTGCAAGACAGGAGGATATCTGTTTGCTTGGGGTTTGACAGCGAGTTTGTGGGAAAGGAGGAACATCCATCCAACACAATTAGTAGTAGTTGTAGTAACGATAATAATAAGAAGATGCTACAGAGATTTTGGCCTCAGGCTCATTAATAAGATAATAATAGTAATAATAATAATAAAAGATTTAGATTTTGGCCTCAGGCTTGCAATAATAATAATAATAATAATAATAATAATAAAAAAAATATGGTAGAAGTAGTGTTAGGACAAGTGGTGATGGGTTTAAACCAAAACGGGAAGTTCAGGTTAGATCTAAGGAAGAAGTTCTTCTCTATGAGGGTGCTGAGGCGCTGGCACAGGGTGCCCAGAGAAGCTGTGGCTGCCCCATCCCTGGCAGTGTTCAAGGCCAGGTTGGACACAGGGGCTTGGAGCAAGCTGCTCTAGTGGAACGTGTCCCTGCCCATGGCAGGGGTTGGAACCGGATGACATTAAAGTCCTTTCCAACTCAAACCATTCCATGACTCAGATTTTGGCCTCGGGCTCACAGATGTGCTTTGCTCCTCTGGGAAGGGGGATCCCTGCAGCTGAACAGAACCAGGCCAATTCCCAAAGAAAGGGACCCCCGTGTCCCAGACACAGCCTATGGGGCAGCAGGGTCTGAGTCTCCTGAGGGTCTTACCATCCGCAATGAAGTGCTCAGGTACGTGAAGCGTCACCTTGACGGTGAGCGGGCAGGAGAGCTGGGAGCCACACACCACGGCCAGGATGCAGGAGCTCACCGCGATCAGGGTCAGCGCTGTCTTGTTGATGGGGGTCTTCATTGAACCTGGAAGGCAGACAGAGGGGTGGGTAAAGGCGAAGCTGTACCTGGGATGCAGGAGAGCTCCAGCCCAAGGAAAGGGGCTGAAAATGAAGACTCAGTAGCACTGGAAAGCTCAGGAGAGACCTCAGGGTCTCCAAACCCATCACATCGTGTTTGGCTGGGGTTTAACATCCATGTTGTTTCACTCACCGAGTTACATCTGTCTTAGGGACTATGTTTTCCTAGAGGAGGGAGAAAACCTGCCCAGAGCCCTGTATGGACCCTCTGCCTGGGAAGCCCTCCTAACCCTAACCACCATCAGCTACAGTTGGGTTGGACAGAGCAACCCCCAAACTCTGCAGAAATGGGAGTGAAATGGGGCAACGGAGTCATTGAGAGAGAGAAGAATCCCAACAGATTGGGATGCTCTTTTCTGGATGAGACACCTTCCATTGATGGAGGGAACCAGGAGAAACTGTCCCCAGGCCATCACTATGCCATCGACAGGTTTCCACTGCCCAAGAAGGGAGCAAGCCTGGAGTCTGCATCCTCGGGTACCACTGATTCCTCCCTGCTCAGCCTCTCCAGACATGGGGATACCCCACTGCGGCTTTGACTGAACCACATGCCCCATGGCCACTTAGTCCAACACCTCTCACGAGCACTCCACTCTGCTCAAGGCTAACAACAGACACCTCACAAAGAGCCAGTTCCCTTCTCCAGTGCTTGGGATGCCCATCAAAAACCACTTGAGGACTATGGCGATGCCAAGGAGAAGGCACAGCCCCACATTTAACCCCAACCACTGCACAGTCTATTACAATGCAGCTGAGATGACCAAGCTCCCAGCAGACCTGGCCACATCCCTGCTCAGGATTTCAGTGAGGACACTGATTTCTTGGAAGCCAATCCAGCCTCTCCTCCCTTGCTCCCTGGTGTTCTCCATCTCTTCAGCAAAGCGAGATTTAAAAAGCATCAATCTGAACATTGAATGGGAAATACAACCAGCAAGTTAGCACTTGCACACCCTGTAACGTGACCAAAGCCGCTATAGAGGTGCTGGTGCCATGGCAGACACCATGCTTGGCGCAATCTGTGTTTTCCAGTCAGAGCGTGACCCACCAAAGCATTCCCTGCTGTAGGATGGAGCCTGCACCGACCTGCTCCACCCAGCATCCTTAGGACAGGAGAAGTGGCTGTTCTGCCAGAAAATACCCCCCTCACTGCAATACAAGAAGTATGCAAATTCATTATTTATGAAGCATCTTTTACTGTCCTTGTGCATGCATCATCCAAACAGCTTTCCCACCCCTACTTCACAGCTTTATCGCCGACCTCCCGCGCCCTTCACCCTGAGATCCCTCTTTTTCTTTCCTTTCCAATCTTTATTTAAATCACCAGCATAAGTTAGCACCTCGTTGGGAAGCAAACTCATTGAGCAGACTGTGCCTGCCACAAACCCTGCTCTTGCTCGAAGCTGCTGCACAAATGCTAAAAGGGAAAAGAGGGGGGGAAAGGAAGAGAAAAAGCAAGGAAATAAGCCTCCACTGGGATAAGTGGACACAGCCAAGTGTATACTAGAGCAGAGAACACTGGAGTTCACCATTATAAATCACCTTTCAATCCAGGGTGTTAAAGCACTTTGCAAACATTAAATCACAAATCCTTTATGAGTTAGATGAGTATTATCCCCTCTTCACAAACAGCCTGAATCACAGGTATAATGGCAGCTTCCACCATCCCACAACCAGAATGGATCTGGAGGAATCAGGATCTGGGAGCTCCCATCCCCTGCAGTCCACGTGGCTGCTTCTTTCCCCATGAGTAAGAGGAGAGGGGCACAGGAGCTTGAAACAGTCAAAAGCTCATTACAGCTCAATGAGTTCGAGCTTGGGTGCCCAAGGGACAATGTGCTATAAAGTCACCCAAAAGTCAACCTTTCCCTCTCCCCTGCCTCCTGCACCCCACTTGTTTCCATCACCGTGCTAATTAGTGACCTCCAAAACTGCCCAACGTTGGCTTTGACTAACTGAACCAAAGCAATGGGTCTTGTGCTTGAGCAGAAATTGGATTTCCAGCTCAGCTCTTCACTGCTCAGGGCCAGTTTGCTGCCAGGTTGGAAGGAAGGCTGCTGGAAAAGCAGATCCTTCCTGTGTTTGTTAAAGAGAAGGACACGACTCCCATTTTCCATCCCATTGCCTGCTCTTCAGACCACCGATGCTCCAGCAGAAGCACTGCTGTGCTGTGTTTAAAAACCCATCTGGAGATAAACAGCTTCATGCTAGGCCTCTAAAACCACAAGCAAATACATTCTTAGCAAGCCACTGCTAACCAAACCAACCTCACCAGGGCTTCATGCTCCTGTCAGAGGTGAGACAAAATGATCCATCCCTTCCTTGGCCCAGGGAGGGGATCCAAACACAGCTCAGTAACTCAGGCAGCACTACATGAACCACTACACTGCAAATGAGAGCCTGCCTGGTTGAAGCCTGCTCTTCCCTCCTCTCCTTGTCACCTCTATGCTTCCAGGATGGATTTGCAAACCAAGGTCCACCAAACAAGCTGGCATCAACCTCCTTCACTAAAAAGAGGAAGCCTGGGGGAGAATACAAGACCTTTATGGACAGCTGATGTGACTCAGAAGCCCCCAGAGCCTCACCATCCAGTCTTTGTTTGGGTCTTCTGGGGTCCAAAAAGCCCAAGAGGAAGAAAGTGACCAGGCACGGATGAGACCAAACTCACTCCCTGTATTCCTCTGCTCTAATAAATCCTTCATCTATTGAGATGCTCTCTCCATGTTTTTAAGAAAGCATGTTTCTGTTGCATTTCAGATGGTTGCAACCAAGTAAGAGGGTGCCCAAGTTTGGGGGGGAAAGCAATGGTCAGAGGGGCTTGTGCCCGAGGAGCAGGCAAAGCAGCAGGCAGGACACATGAGGATGATGAAGGAGAAATCCCTGCTTTCCAACAGGCAGAAGTCACCTCTCCCCCCAGGGAGTGAGAGCAAAGGAGGAAGAAGGAGAAAGCAAAGCAAACTGCTCTGTTTCAGGGCAGAACCACACCTGAGATGCTCCCTGCTAGCCATCCAATTAACACCAGCTTCATTAGACTGGGAGACAGGAGGAGAGCCAGCACTGTGGTCAGAGGGGCTGCTGTCACCACCACTGCTCCCACCCAAGGATTTCTGCTCCTCCCTTTCAACACTGGAGCCAATGAGCCCAGCTCCATCCTCCCAGGGAAGACACGGGGCCCTCAGCAGCCAGCTCGGTGCTTGCAAAGCACCACATCCCTGTGAAGATTCTGCACCTACTGCACGATGCAGATAAATCCAAAGGCACCGGTGTAAACACTGCAAACAGCCCCTCCAAACGCACCTTGGAAATATCACCTCCTCCTGCAGTTAATTACTCTTTGCTTTGTACACCTTCCCTTGCTCACTTAAAGGACAAGGAGGAGGGGGAGAAGACACCCATCAAAACTCCGAGCTCGCTTCTTTTTAATGCTAAATTTAGGAAGGGGGGGGGGGAAGCTCTGTTTAGAACACGGATGGATTTACAAGCAACACAAACATCCCGTGCTCTGGGTAATGTGATGTTTCTAAATCAGGCTCATAAATACATGCTTGGGAGATGAGTCCACAAGAAAAAATGCACTTTAATTACCCCATCTTTATCAGCACACAACCCACGGTGTTAGCCATATGTGGGTGTTAAACGCCAAGTGCTTCGCAATCTTCCCCACCCCTCCGGAGATAACAGCAATAATAGGGAACGTTTCGCGGCTACTCGGATATTAAAATGTATTTCCACCACCCGAGGAAGACAGAGCAGGGGAACCGTGAGTGCCTGAACTGCTTAGCAACGCATGGAGCAGCTGCCCAGCTGCTGTGTCATGCCACATGCAGAATCACCTAGTGCGGGGTGAGCAGCACCCACAGCATCCCCACGGAGCAGCGAGCCCACCACAGCCCATCTCGCATCCCTGCATCCCTCCCGGTGTTGCTGGTATGTCACTGTACCAGGAGTGCTCCTAATGACCCCCTCTATGGTCCAGCTGAGCCTCATTAGGATGGTACAACAGCATTTCCAGGACACCCTCACACACAGAAACATCTCGAGGTGTTTCACAAGGGCATCGTGTGGAATCAAATCAGACGCCAATTAAAGGGAGCAGTGGTGTTGAAAGGTGGCTCTGGCCATGGAGCATCCCTGTGCTGGGATGTGCCAATCTCCCTTTCCTACCCCACACCCCTTTCACATCTTTTCCTCCAGCACACATGGGATGGGATACGATGGGACATCTTCCTTCCAGCCAGGTGCAGCTCTCTCATACCGTGGATCCCACCAAATCTTCATGGACCATTGTGCCCCAGAGACATTTCCCTCAGAAACAGGGTGTGAATGCAACGAACCCTCCAGACAACATCTGAGCAGTGGGATGAGAGCCCAAGCAGGCGTTTCATTGCACACCCTCTCTGCAATGACTGGCTTCAGCCTCTCCTTGAGCAGGCACCTCCTCCATCGCTGCCTTAGGCAAATCCCAAGTGGAGGTGCTCACATTTAAAGGCTGGATCTGGGTCAGGGCTTGGGCATGGGGCTGTCTCCAGTCTCATCCCCCTAGTCAGTAGGATGAGGACCAACTCAAAGTGATGGCTTTGCTCTTCCCAGGTCCAGGGGAGATTCACTTCCATGAGAGCAGAGAGGGTGCACAGCAGAAGGGACAGGGAGGAAAAGCAAGGAGGAAAGACGGCTGCGCTGCACAGCAGAAGGGTGAGATCAGACGCTTCTGGATTTGTAGAGGATTTGATCTTGCTAAGCACATGCTGAATCAGATTAATACTATTAACATTTATGAACTATGAATTAGTCAAGGCATCCTCCAGTACAGCACACGGAGGGTGCAGAAAAGGCAGCCCTGGGTGTGGGTTGGGGAGAGGATGATGCTGAGGGTGGCATGGCCACAATGGGAGGTCAGCATCGGGCTGCTGGACCCCATGGCAGGGTCAAGGCTTTGCCAGCTGATCTGTGGTGTACACCACAGCCAGCATTGGAGATAAAGAGCCCCAAGTGAGCTCCCGTGCTCCTCCAGCCTTCGCTCTTCACATGCTCCTGGAGTTCTAATGCCTCATGTATTGAATAAATATATTTACTTCCTAATTATACGGTTGCTGGTGGTGCTCCCGCTTTGCTTTAAAACAATGGGCCTGCAGTTCCGAGACATGCTGCCAGTAAATTTCAATCAGGAGGAGGAACAAGGAAGCGGAGGGAAAGGAAAAGCCCTGAAGACTGGGCAAGGAAGTGGGAAGGGAGGGTGGAAACAGAGATGAAGGTGGCACAGGCAGAAAGGCTGTGACCCGCCAGCCCCATCACCACCAGGGTCAGCATCTCCAGCCCCATCACCACGGGTGACAGTTCTCAGAGCTGCCCCAGCACAGCAAAGAGGGGAGAATCTGTGCAAACCCAGCTTGCTCTCCTGGCACCGTTACAGGTTTTTGCCATTTCTCTGCGCATGGACTATTAAAATCAATGAAGTCAGTTCTGCTTTCGTGTTCTCGGTGCTGAATCGCTTGAGATAAAATCGCATTAAAGAAACAGTTCCATATTTAAAGGCAGAGATTGTCAGCACTGGAATTTTCTTTCATGCAAATCAATGGAAACACTTCTGGAATTAAAGCCTGATCCTTTTTTTTTGTTTTAAACTCCAGATAAGTCCCAATTTTACAATATACAAACACAAAGGCAAATCTGAGTGGAAGGCTTCATTTTAAGGAGGAGGGAAAGCAATTTTCCATATAGTGTAATGAAAACATTATTCCTACAGGAGAAAAGAGGAAAGAAAGTAATCATTATCTATGAAATAGCTCATGTTGAGTCACAGCTCGGGGAGGATTGTGCTTGGCAAGCAAAGGGCTGGTCAGAGAGCTGAATTGATTTTGGAGACCTGGAGAGAGTAGGGATGGGGGCCAGGATGCCACAGAGGGCTCAGGACCTGGCAAGAGATGCCCCACCACACTGCCAGTACAGGCCCTGCCTGCCCTTCCATCACCACCCTGCAGGCAGAGCTGGGCTGCTGCCTGGGATCATGGAATTGCAGCCTGGTTTGTGTTGGAAGGGACCTTAAAGCTCATCCAGCTCCAACCCCTTCCACTAGAGCAGCTTGCTCCAAGCCCCTGTGTCCAACCTGGCCTTGAACACTGCCAGGGATGGGGCATTTACCCAGGAGGATGAGAGTAAGATTCTCTGCTCTGCACAGCTCCCCAGGCTTGGGCCACATCCCCTCCGTGCCTCAGTTTCCCCTACAGCCAAGCACCGCACAAGGAAAAGCTTCAGTGTGCCACAACACCCACCCTCCTCTTCCTTCTCCTCCCACTCCTCCTCCTCCTCCTCCAACCAGAGACACATCCACAGCATCACGGGCGCACCGAGCATCAGCACCGAAACGCATCTTCCTTTCCCACGCGGAGCCGACCCTCCTCCTGCCCGCATCCAGCGGGCTCATGTTCCGCTTCCTGGGAAACAAGAGGCTCGTTGCCATGCGGAGGGCGGCAGCAGAGCGATTAGTGAAATTTGTTACCCACATGCTCCCAACAAAATTAAATTAAAAGCCCTGCTTTGCTGTCGAGATAAGGGCCGAGCCCCTGAGATAATTCTTTTCGCTCTCAAACACTCAATTACTCGCTGAGGCTGGATCAGATACAATCAGGGAAATAAATAAATAAACAGGGAGAGCCACACTGCCTCCAGGAGCAGATGTAAGAGCCGTTATCTCCAGCACAGTCCCGGGAAGTTAAAGAGCCTGCAGCTCCTGCGGCATCGCAACTGCTTTAACCACGGACCCCTCCGCGCCTCTGCTGATGCTTTGCAAACAGCTTCCTGCAGTATCCCTTCTTCCTCAGCACTTCTGCTTCCCCATATCTACAACCCCCAAGAGCTTACAGGGCCGAAGATGCTGTTGGAGTAACCCCAGCGCAGCCTCTCTGCACAGATGGAGTCAGACAGGGATGGAGAAGGGCTCCAAGTGGGTTTTAAGTGCTGACGCGGTGCCTGCTTGCTCTGCGAGCAAAATAAGCCCTCATGCAAAAGCACAATGTTTGTTTGCTCGCTGGAAAAACAGCGTCCACAATGGAGAGATGAGAAACGCTGGATATTAAGAGCATTCCTCATCAGCACCACCAGCCCAGGGCATCCCAGCCGTTTGGGCATGGGTGCAGCCTGGGTAGGACATAAGCTGGTGCTCTGAGAGGGAAAGATGAGACTTGAGCCATGAAGGTACCAGCACTGACCTGTCCATCTATTCCTACCCTGAGCAGCCTTGTCCCCCCTTCCCAAGGAACCCTGTCCTGCTTCAGAGCACTGCGGGTGCCAGCAGAGAGGGAACAAGGCTCCCTGAGCACACACAGGCAGCACAAAGCAAGGAGAGACCCGTTACTCCCTCTTCCTACCGTAAGCAACCCAACACGTTTATCACCTTTCATCTCCCCTTTGATTCCCAGCAGCACCTCCCGCAGTTTGAAGGCTGCCAGCCTGGCAAACTGAACCCAGTGCACATGGAATCACAGGGGTGATTCCCTGAGGAGCACAGCACAGCACACACTACCCACAGCATTCACCCAGCCCCACTGAGCACTGGCAGAGCACCGAGAGCGGTACCCATATTTCATCCCGCATTTCGTTTAGTTCCCCATGAAATACTAAGTGTTTTCTGCCTCTGGAGACAGGAGAGGATCAAAGCGAAGCTTCCTCATATGTAACAGACTCCGAATACCTAATATTCCCTTCTAAAAGGACTTGTTTTAAACACCAAACACAGAGGCAGATCAAAGCTCAGCTTCTCGTTTCTCTAACAGCCCTCAGACGACTTCACCAGCCAGCAACATGCGTGCGCACACGTTCTGCTGACACCGATCCAAGGGACGCAATTGGGCACTGCTAATCTGTCTTAGCCATCACCATGTGCTATGGAAACATCAGGGTGCCTTGTTCATGGATTCCTCAGCATCCCAAAAGCAGCATCCCTCCCTTCTCTGGGCTGCTGGGGAGCACACCTGGAGTGCGATGGGAAGATACCACTTGAACAAAAGCAACGTGTGAAAACAGGGTGGGATATTTCCCCTCATCTCTTTTAAGAAGCTTCAATAGAGATGATGCTGAGAGGGGCGAAGGGATCCCAGACCTGGGTGTGGAGGAGCAGGCTTGGGATAGCTGACTCAGGCTGAAGCAGATCCAGAGCCTGTTGAAGAGCAGCAGTCAGGTGAGGATGCTCAATGAGAACCCAGCTGGGTCTCTGCACTGGGGTACCCTCCAGCACATCTCAACCATCACAGCATTGCCATCACTTTGCACTTGCATTCAGTGCTCTATTTTGCATCCAGATTTTCAGGTATTTATACCCGATGGGAAGAATGAGCTCAGCCCCAGCTCCAGAGACCCAAGTAGGTCCCAGGGGCTCAGACAAAGCCTGGCTACAGAAAGAGCCAGAGGCACTCTGGGTCTCCAAGACAAACAGGGTCAGGATGATCAACACCTTGCAGGGTCTCCATATGACACCAGCACTTTCCCTGCCTCAGTTTCCCCTAACCCAGGAAGCTGCCCAGCCCTGCAGACCCAATGTAATGCTGATTTACTCTTCATTTAGCCCTTTACGATCTTCTAGAAGGGGCTTTAAAATAGCAGGAACATTTCTGCCTTACAGATCAGCAGCTCCAGGGCTTGAGAGAGCAGGCGGAGGTGGGGGAAGCTTGTTCACACTTCCCCTCTCCCACCAGCGAGCCAAGGGGCTCATTAGACAACCCGAGTCCTCAACAAGGTGGCAGCAGCCCCCACCACTGCAGGGAGCCCAGTACCACCTTGGAGTTATGATCCATCCCCATCTTCCTCTCTATTTGAACAGCCATCGAGCAGGCACTGCATGTGATCCAGGAAGCTCAAGGCTGCAAAGTCAGACGTGGAGCTGAATATATTTTGCTGGGCAAGAGGCAATCACCACCCTGGACCAAGGGGGATGGAGCAGGAGCAATGCACAGTGTAAGCAAGGCTTGTGCATGGGGCTCTGCCTCCCTGGTTTGGGGGTTCTTTCTGCTACTACTAGTAGTTTCCTCTTAAACTCAGAACGATGACTGAACACACTGCATGCTGCTCAGGAGAAGAGGAGCCAAGTATCAAAAGTTGGTATGGCCCATGATGAGCAGCTGGGGATGTGCATTAGCATCTCTACAATGCTGCCACATTCTCAGAGAGACTTTAGGGCTAGTGGAAGCTGCAATGACTGACAGCCCTGGAGATACTACAGCCACATGTGAGGAGGTTCCCATGCTTCCCGATTCTCCCAGGGGAGCAGGAAAGGGGAAAGCCTCACAGCAAGCAGAGCCCCAGAGCACACAAACCTGTTGAAAACAGAAAAATCCCAGTTCTGGAAAATCATAGAATCAGAATAGTCAGGGTTGGAAAGGACCTTAAGATCATCCAGTTCCAACTCCCCTGCCATGGGCAGGGACACCTCACACTAAACCATGCCACCCAAAGCTCGATCCAGCCTGGCCTTGAACACCACCAGGGATGGAGCATTCACAACTTCCCTGGGCAACCCATTCCAGTGCCTCACCACCCAAACAGGAAAGAACTTCTCCCTTAGATCCAACCTAAACTTCCCCTGTTTAAGTTTTAACCCGTTACCCCTTGTCCTATCACTACAGTCCCTAATGAAGAGTCCCTCCCCAGCATCCCTATAGCCCCCCTTCAGATACTGGAAGGCTGCTATGAGGTCTAAAATCTCATGGGGTCAGTATGAGGATCTGCAGGTAAGAGCAAACCAGCCATCCTTAGCTGAGGACCCTCCGGCCTTCAAGCCTGGAGCTCTGTGTGGCCTGACAGCCTCTCTCAGGACTTGTTCCACTTGGAAAAGTAGGACATCAAGTCCAAATTCCAGCTCCTTTGGGACTGCATGCCAGCCTTGCCATCAGCACTGCCATCCAAGTGAAGGACACACTGATCCATCACAACACAGAGGATGGAGAGCTGGTGTGGGCATGGTCTGTGGTGAAGCAAAGGGATGGAGATGGGTACGACCAGAGAACCTCTTGAAATGATCCAGCTCCCCAGGGACACTGGTGAGCAGCATTGCCTCTCCCTGCTCAAATCCCAGGGATGGGGCTGAGCCCAACAGCAGAGAAAGACCAAGGCTCCACAGGAAAATCTTGTCCATGTTATTCCTTCTGTTCCCACCTCCAGCTTCTTTGGAGACTTGCCACAGACAGGGAAACATCAGTGTGAGGGGATCCCACAGACCCAGCAGCTGGGAAGGTGCATGGTGGGGTGTGCTAAGACCGCAGGTGATGCCTCAGCCATCCCTGCCTCTGTGCCCAGACTGAGCAGATTTCTCCTTCCATGTATTCCAGCACTGAAGAAGTATTAAGGGGTTCTGAGCTACCAGAACAAGCTCTCAATTTACTGAATGCCCCTCTAATATACCTTGGCAAAGCACTATGAAACCTGCAGTCAGGGGACAAACAGAGCCCATGACCCACTAACCAGCTCACCTACAGTGCCACCCTAACTGGAAACTTCCCTGGGATCAATGCCTTGCCAGCATCAGTAATTGGGCTCAATCCTGAAAAACCTAATCGGAGGAGAGAAACCCCAAGGAATCTCTCTCCTTGGACCCGATAACTATCTCACAGCACCTGCAATGACACGCAACCGTGGCAAAATCGATCTGAAACATCATTGTCAGAATTAACTGTATCTGACGACGCATCCCTCTCCATTTAAGTTACATCTCATCCAATTATGGATCTTTGCTGAACTTGTAATTATGAGTTTGGTACTGTGACTTCCCACTAAGCTATTGCTTTCCTTCCACAAGGGAGAGAAGAGTCAATGAAAGGATAATAGAAAATTCCTTTCAAGGACGTAGTGATGGCAAAATTTAGCTAGACAGGAGGGGAAATACAATGGGGACTCGATGCAAGACGATTCCCTCTGTTAGCCCCCACTGAACATGAACAAACCAGGTTCGCCCAGCACCAGTCAAACACGAAGGCAGATCTAACAGCCAGCTCCGTGCAGCCATGCAAGGCAGCTCTTCCCCCCCCACAACTCCCTTCAAACCCAGCCATCAAAGCTGCCCAGGTGAACAACAGCTTATTCAAGGGGAAAAAAAGGAATGCTTCCCATTTATCTACTCCTTTCTATTTGCCCTACCAGAAAGCTTAAACAAACAACCCAAAGCCACCGTGTATGTCAATAAGAATATCTTTGTACCCGGCATCCAGCACGAGTGTGTGTTTCCAGAGACTGTCAGAGCACTTGACCTCACAGGGAATGGAGTCAAGGCAGTGTGAAAGCAAAGATTTATCTGCTTTCCATTAAAACACAGTTTTCCACACCGTGCTCATGCTCCATCTCTCCCTTCCCTAGTGGCAGCTGAAAACACCCTCAAACTTCAGGGGCTTTTCCAAAGCATTCAAGGACTTTACAGTAGAATAACTCACTGATAAAACTGCTTCAGCACTGGGAATTTCTCCCCTGCACCAGTGACCTTCCAGGACCATTTCTTTTGTCCCTCTTTGCAACGCAAACCAATTTTCTCCTCCTCTTGCACATCATTTCCCCCTTACTGCAGCTCTGTTTGTTCTGCGACAGGTAACTTTAACTCGGGAATTCTCTCTGCTTTTCATCAAAGGCTCATTTGAAACTCGGTGAGAACGTCTCCTGGTTCTAAACCCCATGGCAGAGCACTAACACAACTGAATAGCCTGCCTTCCAGCAGGAATAAACGCAACGCACCCCTGCGCACGTGTGCTTATTCCCATGTGCAATCAAGCTGATCGGAGGTGTTGAGGTAATTTCACATTCAAATAAACACATTGAGAGCATTTATCAGAATGCCTCATCATTGAAACAAATGGGGCCGTGTTGCTGCAGCAGGCACAGGCATCTCTCTGACGTGCTGAGCTCTGCCTGCCTTAACACAGAAAACAAACGGAGGGAGCAAACCCACTGTGCAGTTCTTAAATTGCTTCCCAACATCGTTGTTTCCTCACAGGGGTTTGTCAAATGCAGCTGCAAATCTTGCTCCATCCTCCACCAAAGAGCTTGGACTGAGGGTCCCGAACAAAAGGGCTCCGGTGTGATGTGACCAGAGGAAACAGGTTGGATGGGGTTTGGAGCAACCTGCTCTCATGCAATGCATCTCTGCCAGTGGCAGGGGTTGGAACTGGATGAGCTTTAAGGTCCCTTTCAACCCAAACCAGTCTGGGGTTCTGTGATTCTGCGAAATGCAGACACTAATGTCAATGTGAGGATGGGGCTTGTTTCTCACAATAAAGCCTGAAGGGACTCCTGTCTACAAATCCCTGTCCCAACCCTCGTTTTGGTTATGCTCCTTTTAATTGCCTTTGTGTGCAGAGGAAGGTGGGAAACACAGGGCAGAAAACAGGAGTTTGGAGCAAGGAATTGCCAATGCCTATCCCTGAGAGCTGCACTGGCACCAGGACAGTGACTGACACAGTCACCATCCACCAGTGCAGCTTCGGGCAAGTGCCAGGGCATGTGTAATGTAACTGATAGTAGAAACAATCAAAGAAACCCAGAACCTCAGCAACATCACCAGGAAATGCTGTTTATGGCTCATGCATGGTGCTGCATCACACGAAGAGCACATCTTGGGATGTCCTTACCTCTACAGACTGGTATTGTGGTCTTTACCTAGATTCATAGAATCACTGAATCATAGAATCATGAAATCAACCAGGTTGGAAAAGCCCTTTAAGCTCATCCAATCCAACCCTTACCCCAGCACTGCCGAGGCCACCACTAACCCATGGCACTGAGGCCTCGTCTCCACACTGTGTGAACACTTGCAGGGACGGTGACTGCAGCCCTGCCCTGGGCAGCCTGTTCCAATGCCTGAGCACCCTCTGGGCAAGGAATTGTTCCTCAGCTCCATCTAAACCTGCCCTGGGGCAGCTTGAGGCCGTTTCCTCTTGTCCCATCCCTTGTTCCTTGGGAGCAGAGCCCAGCCCCTCCTGGCTCCATTCTCCTGCCAGGCAGTTGTAGGCAGCGATCAGGTCGTCCCCCCCCCCAAGCCTTCTCCAGACTGTTCACACAGTATCAGACAGCATCACCACTGCACAACCACTTTTGTCCTCTTACACCAACATATCTCACCAGTGCCTATGTCATTCTGTACCTTTGCTTCGCCTCCGGCTCCGGTACTGCTCGGTGTAGAAGGTTAGCTGGGTTTCATCGTCTGCTTCTGAGCCAGAGTTTCCTTTGGCACGTCCAAACCCAATCCCACCTGCAAGCAAAGAAACAGCTCTGTCAGCTGGGATGCACAGCAGCAGGGAAGAGCTGGGAGCATCTCGGCAGAGCTGCTGGGTTTGGCCATTATCCGGTGCTCTCAGCCCGGGAGCTCTGCTTGGGATCACCAGAAGTGACCAGGGGCTTTTGTCACTTGTGATGTCACTGCTTCCTTACCAAGGACCAAGACACCGCGGTGCCATTTGTGATGTGAACATAAGATGCTGTCTACCCCAGGCACGCATTGCAATGCATTGACAAAGAAAACCTCTGAATGTAGAAGCTGTTCTCTCCAACGATACCCACATGGTCAAGAACTGTGAATTTTAGGAGTTTGCTTCAAAGCAAACCCAGCAGAGAAGTGGTACAGGGGGAATACAGCACTCAGATCCCCTCTGCATGGCGAGGGTCCCTTTCCACCCCTAGCACCCACATTAGCCCATCAGTTCCACCAGCTTGCCCTGATGGCCAGCAGATGTACCCCTGCCATAACAAGAAGCAGGGTTGTGCCATGGTTCACTTGGCATCTCCCTCCTGGAGCTGGAGATGATGTGGGATGCTGGAGAACCCTGGCTCGCTTCAGCTACAGGACCCACCAAGGAGTGCTAAAGACACTTAAAAAGCGATACAGACTCTAACTGGCAGAAGTCCTTCAATCCTTGCAGAGTTTAAAGCAAAGAGGCCTCTGGGGGTTGACAGTGGTCCTTTAAACTGCCATTAAAATATTTTACTGGTTTTAAAAAATCCTTTATTCTAGGCAGAAGCACAATTTCCCCACTTCTTGGCAGGAGAACAGAAAATGAGCAGCGCCTTCTGCCCTCTCAAATCCTTAATCACCACAATGAGAGGTGGCTGGCAGGAGCCAGAGGGACACCGGGAGCTCGGCACGTGGCTCCTGCCCCATCCATGCCCCGACCTGGCTGTGCGGGGACCTCAAAGTAGGTCATAACCAGGGGGCTGGGAAGAGGCTCCACCAGCTCCTTCCCACCTGAAAGCAGCAGGAATAATCAGTGCTTGCACACAGCAGCTTGAACATGGATCTGGGGGGTTTGCAGACTCACACCTCAAACAATAACCCACCATCAGCCCCTCTTCAGACCCCCTTAATGGCAAGCATCCAATGCCATGGTACACCCGCACCCAGGGACTGGGGTTTTGAAGGACACAGCAGAGTGGTAAAACCAATCAGGCTTCACATCAGCGAGGAAAATCTTAATTAACCTGGGCTTCTAATGCAGGCCCTTGGGCAACCAGCCAGGGCTGCAGCTCTGCTGCACCTCCCCTTCTCCCCCCCGCCCCTGGGCTCTTCTGCTTCTGGCATTGCCCAGGGCTGGGAGACAGACAGCAGCTATGGAAGGGTTTTCCTCCTGGAGCTTGGCCCAGGAGAAGGATGTGGGCACTGCCTATGCAGGCAGGACATGGTACATCCCTCTGCCACCTACCCACGAGCCAGACCTGGTCCCTTTAGTGCAGGCAGATGGCTGGGGTTGGACAGAAGCAGTGACCTCAGGTGCTTGTTCTGCTCTCGCAGCCCACCGAGGTGACCAAGCAGCCGGTGCAGGCAGCAGCCCCCCCTGGCCCCTCCACGTTTATTTGCCGGCTGCGTCTCGGTGATGGATGGAGCTGACATGTTAAATTACTCAGGCTGGATGTCTTCAGAGAGCTTGTGACAGCAATATTGCATTTTCTGATTACCCAGCACTGCGCAGGACGTATAAATACAGGAGAGCTGGGACACCCGGTACAGGTCCCCAGCCCACAGTGGAAACATCTCTTCTGACCCAACACGCAGTGGCAGAGGTCAGCCTGGAAACATGAGCCCAGGGCAGAGAAGAGGCTGCAAGGGGATGTGCTTTTACCCCTTTTTGCTATCAAAGATGCTAGAACACATCTTGCTGATAGTTCTTGAGAGGGCAGAGCTCAGTTGAGGCAGCCTATAGGATGCAGGAGCACTGATCCTGCCATGAACCTGACTTCATGTTTAACTGTCTCCAAAATGCAGCTGAAACATCTTTGATATGCTCACGCTTGGAGCAATACCTCCTGCAGCAGCTCCAGTCATTGGCCTGGCTGCTCCCTGGGACATGGGGCCAAGGGTGCTCACAACAGAGCTGAGGATGCTCACGATGGGGATGAGGATGCTTGCAGCAGAGAGCACCCACATGCAGCTGCCAATGGGGATGAACAGGAAGAGCATCCCTCAAAGCCAAGCAGCCCTGCCCTGTCAGCACTCCTTTTTTCTTTAAAAAGGGAGAAAACAAGCAAGTAATAGAAAACAGACCCTAATCACCTTGATTGCAAAGAGATGCTTAAAAGAGGCCACAAAAACAGCAACTTGGCAGGGCTGGGTATCCATAACACACAAGCAGCTCTGTGCAGTGGCTACCCCAAGGAGTTACATCCCCTTTGCACCCAGTTTACTGCTGCTATTTAGATTTGAGGAAAAGCAAATCTCCCCCTCCTTGCTCTCATCCCCGCCTCCTGCCCCACCACCTTAGGGACCTGCTGTGGGTGAGGAGGGGGAGCTCAAGGAAGATGCTCTCATTTCTAATCCTGTTTGCAGATTTACAAGCTCGTTAATCCGCTCAAGTAGCTCACAGCTCAGCGCCGGGGCAGGATGCTCCTTCTGAGCATGCATTAATTTAGTGGGGAGCAAGGAGGGTGCCAAGGCAAACACCTCTCTCATGGTGTAATTAAAGATGGTAGAGTTAATGCCAAATGGGGGCATAAAACTCGGGCACTGGAGGCTCTGCTGTCCCCAAAGACTTGTTGTTAGCTAAAGCTACTTGTACTTCCTTTTCTTTTAAAGGTGCATTTTTGTCATTAGGAAGAAAAAGCAAACTTGACATTTTAAATCCCTTCCCCAAAGCCAGGAGGTTAACAGGGAAACAACCGTGGATGCAAAACAAATCAAACCCAAGGTAAAATAAAGAAGGAAGTAACAGCAGCTATTTGGATAACTCCTGTCTGAAGCCAGGTTGACCTCAGATGCTTAATCCCTCCGAGCTGACTGTTAAAAGAAGTGGGAGCTTGTATTTGTCCCGTGGTGACACATCCGTCCATGCTTCTGCCCTGCCATCACAGCCTCGGTCGCAATGGAAAAGGGTTTTCTGCACCCTTTCCACCTGGAAAAGGCCAAATCCTGCACACACACAACACTAAAGACTCACAACCTCCTGTCTGACTGTGTTCACCTCCACACTCGCTTGCCCCATGCTATTCAGTCTCTGTTGTGTTCAAGAAGCCCCTCTGCTCCCAGGCTTCCCAGTAAAGACCAGATCAGGGTCCTCTCCCCACCTAGGTGCAGAGCTATACAATTAGTTAAAAGGAGAAGATAAAGGAAACAAGCCCTTTAAAATGAAATGCTCTGCTCTGGTTTGTCACCGCAGCAGGGTGTGCATGCACACGTACCGGCTTCAGCTGCTGAGGACTCTCTCCACATTGATCTCCCCTTTTCCTTCTGCCTCTGCCCATAGAACTGCACCAGGGTGGGTGATGCAACAATCAGGTGGTGGCCCCACGCCTTCCACTAAGGAAAAGTGGGATCACACTGATCCCCAAGGACAGGCTTTGCACAGCTGTGAAGGGGTTTATTCTCACCGAGGAGCTGGCCATGATGCTTTGGTGAGGTGAAAGCTCCTGGTTGAACCCCAAATAAACCTCATCAGCAAAACACGATGCTCCACAGGCACCAGGACAGAGGGATGGGGTGAGGCAGGAGGTATTGTCCTGGCACAAACATGGACCAGGGGTGAGCCCAGCCAAGCCGTGATTCCCCTCCCTAGTGTGACTTTGGGTGACTTATGGCACAGCCACGATCTCTAAACCACAAGAAGCTGCAGCCCTGATGAACAGCGCATCCTGCCTCCAGCACCAGGATCTATTAATGGCTTATTTCTGCTCAAAGCCAGGGTGCTTTTAAAGGCCTACCCCAGGAGAGGGCACCAGACCCCCTCTCTGCAAACCGGCCTCCCCCAAGGCCACCTCCCAGCACTGCACCCCGACATCCCACCAGCTCTTGGGATGGGCACGCAGGGTGGTCCAGCCAAACCCGCATCCTCCATCCCTGCACCACTCCCTGCCCCACAATCACTTCCCAGTGTAAGCCCCGCTCCAATGCAGCCGGGTTGGGATGCTCCAGGTACGAGCCTGGCTGCATTTTGGGAACCAGTAAATCCAGACTTTCTCTGATGCAGCATCCTTCCCTCCTGCCCTGCCATCCCTCAACAGAGATCCAGCCCATCCCTCCTGCACCTCGGCTCTTACAATCCTCACTCTCCCTCTATTATTTATAAGCTCTAAATGCACTTCACTGGTGAGAATGTTTGGGGAACAAGTTTGTATGAAAAAGGAGTTAGGGAAAATAAAGTTAAATGGTATTATAAATGGAGAGGGTGGTGTGTATTTTTGTTTTTTTTTTCTAAAGTCGTTCTTACCACCTTTTCCAGGGCTGTTAGAACCACTTAGCACAGAATCACATTTAATGACAAGCAATAGGCAGCAGTTTAAACACACTTAGTGCAGGGAAGTGAAGCAAGGCAATGTTTATCCCAGATTTGTTTGTGTTGGGCTGGGGCAGCGGGTTGGGTTGGTTCCTGGTTTGGTTTATCCCGAAGCCCTTTCGGAGCCTTTCCATAAAGGATTCACTCCACTCCTTTATGGAATGCACAGTTCCTTCAGGGAGAGCGCTCCAGCTGCAGGGCTCTGATGAGGTTAAACATTAATTAAATCAAACCAAGGGAAAATAATTACACACATGCATCCATCAGGCCGCCTTGTCACTACCCAGTAACAAAGTTGGATGCAAACTCCATCAGCGGAACTGTCAGGCAGCTCTTAGGAGGAAATAAATGCATCCCAAATGGACAATTTCCTTTAGGGGGAGGAAAAAAAACAAACCCACCATGGATTGCAAAGGATTAATGAGGCAAAGGGTTTGTGTTTGCAAAGGGATGTAAAATGCAAACATCGGGAGTGGTGATCCCATTGTTTAACCTTAATGTCCCATAGCACTCCAAAGCTAGGCTGTGAAGACAAAATGTCCAGCACGGGAGAGGGGAAAGAAGTGGATATGGCCTCAAAAAGAAATGTAAAGCAAAGAGGATGGGATGGGGCTGTGGAGAGTGAGATCTGCACTGGAGACCCTGGAACTGGCCTGGTTTTGAGGGACTGCTCACTGATTTCTGATGATGGAAACCTTAAAATCTTCTAGGGCGTGCTAGTGAAGGCTCCCATAAGTGGACACACGCAAGGTCACACTCCCTTCCTGAAGTCCATGGGGTACCTTATGCCTTGGGCAAGGAAGGGCAGACACAGCTCCCCAGCATCTCTTATGGCACATGCAACCATCCATGAAGGAGCTGCAGGAGGAGCAGAGCCCCACAGAAACTGCAGTAGGTTGGACACCAACACCACGGAGACCCATCCTGCTCCCCGTGCAGATGAGGACCAACCACAACAGCATGTTCCCAGCTAACCCGAGCCCTTCCCTTGCACCCATCCTATTTACATATACCAGAGCTCAGCTCTGTAGCACGGGGTGCACTGAGACACCTCCATCTTCCATGCAGCACCTTTGAGACCACTGCACCCAGCTCAAGACAGAAGCAGCTTAAGGTACCACTGCCCAGCTCCTCCCCATCACCTCCCTTCACCTGCATCTTGTCCCCAAGGGCTCTGGTGTCCTGTATCCACTAATTCCTGTGGTCACTAATGGGCAGAGGGATCCGCAGGGCAGCAGTGATGGGGCAAAGGCTGCGAAGACCCTGCCCCATGGCATGCTCTGGATGGGAATTTGCAGGGAGGCAAGGAAGCACCAGCCAGGGAGGTGGGAGATGGAGGGTGCATGTCCTCAGATGTGGGCCAAGCCAGGCTGCTCCCATGCAGCCGGGCATCGTGTCTCCTCCTAAACCTGGCTCCAAGGCTGAACTGATTTGCTTCATTAGTGACCAAGTTCAAAAGGGAAACAAAACCAACAGCGACTGAGCCTGGAGCAGGGAATCAAGGAAACCTCCCTGCACAGCACCCCCCACACAGGCACAGCAAACCCCAGCTCTGTGTGTTTGAATAACTACCAGAAAACAAACCAAATCATTTAAACCAGTTAAAGACGCAGAGCATTTTCTTCACGCAAAGTGAATAATTTATAGGCAGAGCTATGATAAGAAAAAAAAGCCCTTTCCAGCCTGTATTGCAGGAAAATGTATCCAGAAGAAAAGATCACGTTTCAGACTCATAAATAAATGAAAACCAAAGCCAACAGTAAATAGGAGCATTTTCCTTCCCAGCTCCCAGTGCTGCCACAGAGACCCGCAGTGTGATGGTCAAGGGACCCTCCGGCCCATCATCCCTGGAGGGACCCCAGTGCCTCCTCCCCAGCTGGAAATGTGGACCCAAAACCCCTGCACAGCCTCAGCGCTCACCATCTAACCCACAGCCATCACCTTTCTGAGCAGGGATAGCAATAGGAGGAGGCAGTTTACATGTTGTGAGGCAACGCAAGGATCAAATCTTGTTCTCAAGGCTGTTTTAGCCAGCATCCTCCTGTTGTTTTGGTGTAGCTGGCAATGCTACATATAGAAGTCATAGTGTGTATACATATACAGTTATATGTACTATATAGTATATATATAGTATATATGCTATATAATATAGTTATATACAGTTATAGAATAGCTACATATAGAAGTTATGCTTTTGCATGGTACAGCCTTCAGAACCATGGATGCGGCTTCCTTTGTGACCCCTAGAATAAAGGCCAAAAATCCCTAATTACTGGGAACAAGTGGAAAGATGAGATGTCCCAGTGATGCGAGTTACGGCCAAAATGAATTTCACCCCTTCCTCCAAAGCAGAAGCTTGCCAAGAAACCATATTTGACTCCCACCAAACCTCACTTAGCTGGGGCAGCTGACAGGAGCCCTGGATACACCCCATGAGGACACACAAGGTGAACTCATTCCCAAGCACCTCCACCAGACCCCCCAGAGGATGCTGCATGGGGTTTACCCCTCTTCACCCCATCACTGAGGAGCTCCTGCCTTCCTCCTTTGGATGTGGCCAAACCCAGGTCATGGAGAACATGGAGATCTCATCCTCCTACCTCGTGGCCGGCTCCGGCGTTTCCGTCTCCCCACGGACGTGCTGCGCAGCGCGGGCTGGAGCTGCCCGATCTCTATGGGTGTGTTGGTGCGGAAGCTCTCCTTGAACTTCTGCATCAGGGACTCCACCGTCTCCTGCGTCACCTCGGGAACTGCAACACCACCAGAGGGATGTGGTTAGAAGAGGACCATGTCTCCACTGCCCATATAACCCCAGAGCCAAGCCCTGGGGCAGGAGCTCTGCCAAGAACCCCAGCATCATCCACAAGGATCCATCCAGAGCTTTCCAAGTGTTACCAAAGGCAGAGAACTCAGACAATTGTGAGTTTACAGTAATAGCATTTCTGCTTTCTGGCATTTAGGGTTATTCCTTGCCTCTTCCCCATGTGCACCCATGGAACTTGGAGCATCCTTATCCCTTAACCACACAGGAACCCCTGGGCACTGAGCTGGCTTCAGGTTGGGTCTAACTGTGCCCCGGAGCTGGGAGCTGCACCCCAGGCTCAGCAGCTTTTGGGGGGTCAGGTATTCCCTGGCAGGCAAATCTGGGATCAGGGAGCAATGGGCAAGACTGGGATGGGAGCCAAGTGAAGGATGCACAGCCGGTTCAGGCATGCTCTGAGAGGTGCAGCAGGAATCCTGGGGGCCTTCCAGGTGCAGCACAGGAAACATCTTGCTGCAATACCCCAGGGCACATCACAGCTCACTGATATTTAAGTAGCTCCCCTCCTTGTTCTCACATACCCTCTATCCAGTAAGGCTAAAACCCTTCCAGGATTGTCCTATGAAACTCAGCAGGATGGGCAGTTACAGGAAACCATGAAACCGTTCACAAAGAGCAAAGGTGAAACTCAGGATCAAAGGTTTGTCCTCCTGCAGGCCACAGAGGTCTCCCAGGTTTAACAAATGCCTTGGCCTCTGTCAGCTCCTACAGCACACTCGTTAGCAGAACACAACCCTCTTTCCATTGCCAGAGTCACGGAGTCCAGCCGAGCTCCTGAAGCTCCCCCCTGCACACAGCATCCCCATGGCAGGGATCACCAGCCCTACAGCCACCCATCCTGCTCGGATTAGTGAGCACTTTGGAGCTCCCAGCCTGGCAGGAGTTACAGGTTGAGCACACCCCACCACATCCCCCAGCTCCAGAGACACATCACATCTGTACGGAGCTATTCAGGCACCCGGTGAGCTCAGGGTGCGTAACTGCTCCGGACCATGGATTCTAATTCCCTTCACAGTGTGGTGCAGGGGACATTTTGGTGTGAAACGAGAAGCTGGCCATGCAGGACAAGGCATTTGTAATCCTAGACAAGAACTGGACTGCGGGCTCCTCCAGCAGTCATCCCATGCTGCAGGCAGTGCATGGAACAGCTCCCCCTTCCTTCTTCCCAAATCCCAAAGGCAATGCCTTCAGCCTGAGGGGTTGAGAGCCTTTAGACCACCCCAGGGTGCTCTTCTACCCCACAGTCTGCAGAGAAGGTACCAAAATCTGTCAAGGCCATTGTGAAAGGGAGCAGCAGAGAAGAGCATATTGGTGCAGGCGCATCCGGAAGGCTCAGGAGAGGAGCCATCCACCCAGCACTGGCGATGGATGGATGAGCAATGAGGATCAAACCCACTGCCTGCATAAGCACTGATGGTGGGAACCATTCTGGGAGAGCTCCAGAGAGAGGGTGGCCTCAGGGATCAGCTCTGCTCCATCTTCCAATTATTCAACACCAGGCTCACCCAGATCAAAGGCAGAGCTCCCCAAAGCCCCCTTACATTTATAGCAGGCACAGCTGGATCCTGCAGTGCGGATGCTCCAGCAAGCAGCACAAAGGGGAGTATTTCAAGAGCAGGGAAAGGCCTCTGAAGAGCATCATCTACTCCCACCCTGACAGCACAACCCCTCTCATAGGGCTCCGCTGAGGCACTGGGGAAGGATGCAGCACATCTCAGCACCCCATCACTGTGTTTGTGGGGGGAAAGCCTGTCCTTGCAGCTCCTTCATCATCCGGGAGCAAGCAGAGCAGGGCCTCCCTGGGAACAGATGGCAAGTGATTTGAACCTCGGGGCTGTGCAATATATAGTGTGTGCAAGTGGAGCAGGGAGCTCGGGAACCGTGCGGCTGAGGCTTAGTTACCGAAAGGAGGCAAGAAGGAGAGCAAGGGAGGAGGAGGAGGGGGCCATGCCTTCAGCAAGCAATGAAACGTGGTGAGGTCACGGCTCTCTCATGCTCCTTGCTTGGCTGATGGGAGTAATCAGCACCACGGTGATCGTACCTCATCTGAGCACCACATCCTGGCGCAGCCATACAGAGGCATCTGCTCACGTGCTTCTCAGTGGAGCAAACAGCAAAAGCAGGGGGGGAGCATAACCTATGTGGGGAGAGGGTCCCTGTGGCTGCTGGCTATTTGTGATGATGCTCAGACACCTCCTAAAGGAATGGGAGCAGAAAGATGCCTCTCAGTGCTCTGCACAGCTCGTGCACCAGCACGGTGCTGGCTTCTCCGTGCCCCTGAACATCAGGGTTTGGAGCAATGAAAGAAAAAAGCAAAAAGAATAAAAGAGAAGGAAACGACAAGAAGAAAGAGAAAAGAAAACGTCCTTGTCGACACGGTGTCAGCAAGGGGAGATGAACATGGCCAGCATGGAAAAAATCCTCGCTGACAAATGAAAGCAGCTGGGCTTGAACTGAATGAGCATCAGGGGTCAAGGATGAAGGGAGGACCCTTCATCCACTGCCAACAGTGACGAAAGGGAGGCAGAAGAAAGCAATGCAGCATAACATGGTGAGAGATGGCTGGTGGGACCCTCCTGACTATGGGAATGTCTGTTCATATGCATAAGACACAGCGCACTGCACACCGCTACCTGAGCTTCCCCACAGGCTGAGCCTGGACAGTCAGGGATAGGAGCCCACCACACACCCAGACCAATGCCTCCATGGGCAGCACACAACCACGTGGCAAACACAGCTTCACGCACACACACAGCACACATGCCCAGCATTCCTGTCTGCCTTCTCTTGTCCAGAAAAGGAGGCAAAAATCACTACCATGGGAGAGGCAGTCACAGAATCCCAGCCTGGTTTGGGCTTGAAGGGACCTTAAAGCTCATCCAGTTCCATCCCCTGCCACGGGCAGGAACACCTTCCACTAGAGCAGCTTGCTCCAAGCCCCTGTGTCCAACCTGGCCTTGAACACTGCCAGGGATGGGGCAGCCACAGCTTCTCTGGGCACCCTGTGCCAGCGCCTCAGCACCCTCCCAGCTTCTGCCTAAGAGCTCATCTCAGTCTCCCCTCTGGCAGGTTAAACCCATTCCCCTTGGCCTGTCCCTACAGGCCCTTGTCCCAAGCCCCTCTCCAGCTTTCCTGCAGCCCCTTTAGGCACTGGAGCTGCTCTAAGGTCTCCCCTTCAGGAGCCTTCTCTTCTCCAGGCTGCCCCAGCCCAGCTCTCTCAGCCTGGCTCCAGAGCAGAGCTGCTCCAGCCTTCACAGCATCCTTGTGGCTTCCTCTGGACTCACTCCAACAGCTCCACATTCTTCTTATGTTGCCCTTAATCTACTTTAACTATTGGTCAGCCCTTAAATGGTCAGACATTTGGACTAGATGACTGTTACAGGTCTCTTCCAACTGAATGAATCTATTCTACATACCTCAGCTCTGTCCTGCAACCCACTTGGGCTGTACGTGCCAAGCATGGGCTCAGCCAGCAGCTCCCAGCACCACTGTTCTCCCCACACACTGCTCTCACATCATCAGTGCCTGGGCACCAGCTCCTCTCAACAACCACCCCAACACGACACAGTTCTGGAGGTGATAGGACCATCCTCTCCTTGAGCAAAGCTTGCCAATCTGCCTTCTCCCCCATCCCCTGTTTCCAGGAGATAAATCCATCAGGGTTAGTGAGCTCGCACCGTCATCACCACATTGAGCTTCTCCAGCCTGGCAGAGGTGGTGAGATCCACCCCGACGCTTGGCACAACGCTATGATCTCAAACTCACCCCATCCTATAGTGAGAGCCTTCGGCAGCACAACCACCCCAGGAAGAAGCTGAAGCAGAGGCATCACGCGGCTCTTCGGCCTCCTCAAAATGAGCTTCCATCTCCGGCAGCGATTTAAGGATGCAGCTGAAGGTCACTGTACCTTTGTGAAGCACACGGCATGTTCCTGACGTACACCTCCCTCCTGTCCACCCCCATATGCTATTTTGAAAGTGCTTTGCTCTCCTTATGGCTCCTCTATTCGTTTGCATGTCTCCCACAAAACAATTCAAACCAATAGCCTTCCTTTCTTCCTTCCCTTTCTGCTGGCACAAGCTGCAGTGGGAAAATATGTTGCTTGGCTTAAAAATTACAACAACACCACCACAAAGTCATCAACTGAACAATATGAGCAATGTTTGGGTAAAAATACATTGCGACGGAGATGGAAAGCAGCAGCACTCGTTCCAACCCTCACAGGGCTGCCAGCCAGGAGGGCTGCACCTCTCCCAGGCACACGGGGTACGGGGGGGGGGCTGTTTTGGGGAGATACCAACACCGGTATCTCGCCAGCTTCAGTGGCCAAAACACAGTCACAGGCTGGAAGAGTGCAACCACACACAACCTGTACCCACAGCCTGTATTTGAGACACGCACTGGTTGCGTGCCTCCACCTCCACTGGTTGCATTTTGATGGTGCCTCCTCCATCCCAAGGGTCCAGCTCAAAGGACAAGGAACTGTTGACTGTGCAACCTGTTTTGAGCCAGCTGAGCCAGGTGGTGATGGAAGTGCCCTGCAGCTCTTGGAGACAACCCTCAGCTTTGGTGGGTTATTTTAGGGCCTTCAGACCTGGACTTGGAGGACCCCAATGGAGCAGCCGTATCATGTACTGGAGAACTGCCTTCAGCCTAAGCCAATGCTCCTGCATCCTGCAGAGACCCTATATCCCATTTGATGCTGCACCAGACCACGGCAGGGCAAAGGAAGGGCAGCAGGTACTCCCCAAACCATTCTCAACATCTCATGCTCTCATTGGGTGGTTGGGAGGGGTGGACAGCCCCAGGGCTCAGTTTTTGTGGCTTATTAAAACAGAGCCCTCAGCTTAAAGTCTGTAAAGGTGCCAGCTTCCCCAGGCTTTCCAGTCTTTGGTGTCTGGCTTTAAGTTTCAGTCCCTGGAGCCACAGCCATCCCTGTCCTCCTCACACAACGTCTGCAGGAAGAAGACTGGAAAGGCAACAGCAGCTCCTATTTGAGCTTCCTACTCTGGGTATGGGTATTAAAACATCTTTTTGAAAATACAGGGGTTTAAGCATCTGATTTTCCCATCCCTCTCTGATTTCTGAGTGTCAGAGGGCGTTATCGATTCCTCAACATTACCAGTGCTCCCAGAGTTTTGCAGAGAGGAGTAACTTGCAGAGCAGCTCAAGAGCTGCTCGACTGAACACGGTGCTTCACTGAAATCAAAGCGTTTCACAAGGACTTATCAAACTCAATCAAGGATTAAACAGAAAAGCTCAATTAGAAGTCAAGGTCAATGGGATTTTTACCTCCTGACCTGCATTCATGGGTGCATCCATGGCCATGTGTAAGACCCACTGCCCTCATCTCACACACTAGCTCTTCTCCACGACTCTCTCCTGCCCTCTCACCACCTGCTTCCAGTATTCTGATAATCCACCTTTTCCTAGGCACATGGTAAGTGCTTTCCTGGGAATCCCTGGCCTAAAGGTCTAATGATTCCTCATGTCCATAATGCATCACGTGAACGTCAGGTAGGTGTAAACACAGTTTCATAACATTATAATCGTTCCCTCCAAACCAAACCTCTGAGTTTCAATGAAGCTCTTCCAGACGTGCCTGGATCGATGTCTTGGAAATTTCTATTCGATGATGTATCTGAAGACGTTGACTTTCTGATACTATTTGGGATGAGCATAAATTTCACAATACTGGAAGTTTCCCACATGGTGGAAAGCCTGTTTTCCAACCAGCTCTAAATAATAGGTGTTTGTTGCTTTCCGAAGCATGAAATAAGGTGTTTGTTCCGAAACTGGGATGTGGGCTGATTTTCAACAGTGCCACCCTGAAGGTACTAAGCTCCAGAAAGCAGAGAGCGTTACTAGCATAAAATTAGGCAATTACACTGAAGCCTGTGTGGAGACAGTGGGACAGCTTCACATGTATTGGGATGAAAACACATCTGGAGAGCAACATCCTGCCACGCAGCACGGTGAACAGGGCAAAGACAGGAGAAATACTCAGAACTTCACTGCTCCATCTCTTTCTCCAGCCACCAAACCCCTTTACCACCTCTCAAGCAAGACAGCCTGTCCCCATCAGTCCTTTGCTCTCCATCATTCTATATCATACGCCACGTGGAGGCCCACCATGTCCAGAAAACACTGGGAGACTGCTGGCTGAATGACACAACTAAGTCACAAGATATGTATTTATAAATCTATAAATCTATATATACATATATATATATAAAAATCAAACCAAAGCACAAATTACCACATACCATTACATCAGGGGACCAAGCACCTCCTGCAACGCACGCATCTCCAAGCCATCCTCAGGTGAACCCACCAGGGTAAACCAACAGCATGAGGGGAGATCAATGTCTCTCCAAGAAGCTCTCTTACACAGAGGGGTTTCAGATGCAGCATCAGAGGGATAAGGGAACCAGGGAGCATTTGGAAAACAAGCTTGTATTTAATCTCTTTTCTTTCCTGGCCTTTCTTGTTGAATTTCAAAATAGAAAATGCATACTTTTTTTAACATCGGTATTAATGCACAGCTATTAATACATTAATAGGTTATTATGTACATTAATAAATCTCTCGCTATAAAAAGGTTTTTATATATAAACCTGATTGTAATTGCAAATTGGAGGGGGAGGGAAGCAGAAGAAGAAATAAAGTTTTATTCAAGATGTCTCCTTTGAAAGAAACTGAACAAATGTACTTTCCTCCTTCACATATTCATGAGCTCACTGCTTCCCTACCCCGTTCTCCACCACCCTCAGCTCCGGGCTCAGAGCCAGCACGGTCCTTATCTGGTACAAGGCAGGGAAAAAAAAGCCCTGATAGGATCAGAAGTTTTCAGTAGTTTAACAAATCTGGGGGAAAAAAAAAAGAGTCTCCATTGGTTTTAATAAAGCTTGGGGCACGTGACAGGGAAGGGGGGGTGATGCACAGATGCGGGTGTGCACATGGCAGCAGGATAGAGACGTGTTGGCTCAGCATCTCACAGTGAGGACGCCAGGGTACCCCTCAACCCATCTGACCATGCACCCACTCTTTGCTTTTCCTCTTTACTGCAAAGCTTTGTTGGTCCCCCACATCTAAGGCCGGGCTGGATGGGGTTCTGAGCAGCCTGCTCTTTGCAGGGGACTGGAACTGGATGACCTTTAAAGGTCCCTTCCAACCTAAACTACTCTATGATCCCATGATCTATACAGAGCAGGAGATATCCACAGCTCCTGTCCTTGCTGCAGCCCAGTGAGCAGGGCCCAGGGGAATGCCCATCCCTATGGGAAGAGGCATTCAGAGCCAGAGCCCCCACAGCAGCACCCTCCCAGCACCGCCTGCCCTGACCCTTCCTCATCCTCTCTCCAGTCACGCCGCTCCATCGCTTCCCAGCTAATTGCCTCCACTCATGTGTGCAAACTAACCGTTTACTAGGAAATGCCACAGAATGTTAATTTCATTCCAAACGCACTTCCAGAGTTTTATGGGAGGAAATGAAGAAGCATTGTATTAATAGCAGCATTTCCAACTCCAACCACAGCTCCGTCGACAGAGGCTGTGAGTTACTCATCTCCATGCGCTTTCCCTGCCTTTCTACCTTCCTCCTTCCCTTTTCCCCCAGCCACACTCCCGGCTTCCCATGCTGGTGATTAAGATAATACAATATAATTACAAACGCATTGTGAAAGAGCAAACGCTTCAGAGCCACGGTCCAACAGTCCCTGCCTCTGCCTCACGTCTTTAAGCATCTTTTGGGTCTCTGCACTTCATGGGCTGCTGCCCATGGGTTTGACCTCCCCGGGAGCTGTTTCTGACTGGGAAACCCTCAGCTTTTCCATGGGGCAAGGAGTTGTCTAGCACACCCCGCCCCTGGCATGTACAGAGCATTAATCTCTCCATGCTGTTTCTCCTTCAAGGAAAAGTCTTTGGGTCCATCAAGCTTACCTCACCTCCCCCTGCCCCAGCACTGAGAAGGTCCAGACCATCAGAGACTTTGTCTCCCATCTTCTCCACCCTAATAAAACCCTTACATTCTTTAATGAGACACCATAACTTTTTCACTTAGAGGAGCAGGCAGGATGGGCAGAGCCTCAGCACCAGCTCATGCTCCTCAAGTGATAAAGTAATTGAATAGTTCAGTAAGAACACTCTGGAGGAAGCTTCCCCATTTGGTGCTAATGGGCACATGAAGCAGCCCAAGCTAATGTTGCTTGAAGAGACAAGGGCTGAAGAGCACAGCACTGAGCTCCAGCTCACTCCCTCTGCCACACAGCCCCTACAACTCCACAAATCCAGAGGGAAAAACGCCCCATGGAACCACCAAGGGCTGGAACAGCCCATCCCCACCTGGCTGAGGAATCGATGCTGTGGGATCAACCTGGAGGCAGCAGCACTGTGGCGCCTGTAAAGTGAATGTGAGCAAGTCCCAGCACCCCTAGGGACAGGCAGGGCAAATGTGGATGGGAAACGTGGCACATCGTCCCCTCTCCAGTCTCAACCACCACTCGATTCGCTGCTCAACAGCATGGTGCAGAACATTCATTAGCTAGAAATCAGATTTCCTTTGCCCAACAGGCAAGGTGATACCTGTTCATGGGACCAGCAACTTTGTGCCACGTGCTGGAGCAACGAGGGAGTGACATCAACCCACGTGAGAAGGGCAAACCACTAAAACCCCATATTGCAATGGGGCCAAGGAGCTTCAGCTCTACCACCCCTACCATGGCACAGACCAGCCATCTCCCACACCAGGAAGCACACAGATCCAGGCAGGAAATACAGAGCTTAGAGCCAGTTTGTTGGCTCAGAAGAAGACCTGGAGCTGAGGGAACACATGGGGACCCTGGGGTATCAAATGCATACGACTTCCAAACCACGCAGATGTGAGGCTGAGCACATCCAGACCCTGCAGGACCCGGTGGGTGAGCCTCAGCAAGTGCTGTAAGTCAGTGGGGCTGTCAGGAAGGATTGATTTGAAGCACTTCCTTAATAAGTTTCCTCTCCTGCTGGTCCTTTGGGTAGGTCACTGCCTTATGATAAATGGGGCTGGAAGGTGCCTGCAGACCTTGTGCCTGGCCTCGATCCATCTTCCTTTGGAGCCAGCTGACAAAATGAACTGTCTCTATGCTGTAGGCAGGTGAAACACAGCTGACAGGAAGAGGACATGCAAACAGAAGGAAGTACTGACACTGGAGCTGCCCTCCCTGCTCTCCTTCCCATAAAACTCACAAGCCTTGGATGGACTGATAAGGAGAATATAGAATCATAGAACGGTTTGGGTTGGAAGGGACCTTCAAAGGCCATCTAGTTCCAATACCCCTCCAATGAGCAGGGACATCTTCAACTAGAACATCTCACACATTCAGACCGACAGACCCACAACGCTGCTCAAAGCCAAACTGAAGAAGTGCTGAGCACCATGGACTGAGACAAACCCATCACTCTCACACAGGAGGCAGGATCTGGAGCAGCCTCAGCTCTGAGCCACACATCCCAGGGGCTGCCCAAGTGCTCTCTAGCACCTCTATTTCCAGCTGAAACAGGGAACATTGGAGCTGTTCTCCTTCATCCCAGATCCCATTCTTTTTCCTGGCTAGCCTGACTTCAGAAACTGATGGCAGTGTTCTGCTCCACACTGACACCATTGAAGAACCAGCCCTGAGCAGGGATGAAGCTATCCCTCTGCACTGCACACAAGGGAGCTGCAAGATGCAACCCAGCACAGAAAATCAGGAGAGGGAATGCCACTTGAGATCCCCCTGGGACTTCCCTGGGGAATAAACAGGCACTATATTATTTTTTAGATTTTGCATCAGGAAATAGAAAAATAGTTGAAAAAACCCACCCCATCTCAAAGCTAATCCTGGTCAACAACTGGCCTACAACCCAGCAACGCCTTAAATAATGTAGTGCTTTATCAAACATTCATAGAGATGCACAAAGTGATGAACAACGCGCCTTCATACAAATATAGGTCCTGATGGCTTGTTTTCCTTGGACAGCCAAAACTTCACAGCTTATCTGCTGTGAGCTTGTGATTTTGCCTGGATGAAAAGCACTTTGGACATCTGGGGAATCAGGGCTACTGCACATGGAGCTGCCACGACGTCTCCACCAGGCAGCCCCACAAAACCCAGTGTTAAAAGAGCTGCTGCTGATTTGAGGAGCCACAAGTCACCTGGCTGTGGTTGGGAGAGGTGACCAAGGGTGTTTCTTCTCACATGGGATGACATTATAATGTTGAGGTGAGACCAGCCCAAGCCCTACCAAGGGGTGATTAACCAACAGGACCTCACAAAACCACCATCCCTTTAGGTATCCGAAACACCTCGCTTCCATCCCCTATGGCACCATTAAAAGCCACTTTACCATCTGCTTCTTTCCTCCTCTGTATTGTGAAATCAGTAAGCAGGATTCAGCAAAGGGAGGGGAGAAAAGGAAGTCACATCAGGAAATCCAACCTATCAGCCTTTCCTCAACAGCAATGCTGCTGTGTGCCGGTAATAGCCTTGACTGGTCTGAGAAGTTTAAGCCTTAACCAGTCATTAAGCAAGGGCAGCAAAGCACCTCCTTCAGCCAGGGGTATGCAGGACCAGAGGAGGCCACTGGTCCCCAGGAGCTTCCCCATCCCTTCTGACCCTGTGCAGGAAGCAGGAGCCACATTGGATGCGGCTCTTGTTGGGGAGACCTCCTGGACATGCTCCTGTACATCTATGCTGCTGCTTTAGGCCACTTTCTTGGCGGGGTATAAGGAAGGGGAAGCGTTTCCCACAGGAACATGAGGCCAAGAAACCATCCTTCCCTCTCGCCATATTGGTGAGGACAACGCAAACTCGAGATGGAGGCCACAAGCGCAGTGATGAGATCAAAACAACCTAAAACTGCAGCCTGGCAGCTCTCCATTTACAGCTCAGAAAGCAATTAATGTATTAGTATATTAATTATGACTGTGTTTATCTCTCTGGAAAGGAAATCTTTTCCCTGGCAGGTATGGACCTTTCAAACCAGCATTAAAGTCAGAGCAGGCATCGCCATCAAACTGAAGGACTTAACAGCATATCTGTTGTAACCTCTGCAACTGGGCCCCCTACTCCCTTTATTAATACACTCAAATCAGTCGGAATTACACACGTTGGACTTCAACCCACATCTAATGTGTCTAATAACAAGAGACACTACCTAAGCATGTGTTTAAATGCTTTGCTGAATTGGGACCTGATTCCTACCCTGATGGGCCTCATTTTCTGTATTTTCTTTCTTTCAAGCTGAAATTCACAGCCAGGTTTCTCAGGCAGGAATCGGGGACTGCACAACCCACTTTCCACTGGCAAGCCACGTGAATATACATTTTCAAAGGTCTCTGGAAATTACACAAGGAGTTGGCAGGGATTAGAGCAGGGAAAAGCTGATCACGTACAAAGAGGGTCATGATCCCATCAGGTCACTGGAAAGAAGACAGAGCCCCAGGACACATCAGATGCTGGTCTGACGCACTGTCCCACTTTAGCCTCCAGCCCCAGCAGGCGTTAAGCCATCGTTTTATTTATTAAAGGCTCAGAAAGCCTTTAGATAGTGCTCAGGGTGGCACTGGATCTGCCTACCCGAGTGAATGGTGGCTGCAGGTGGTGGCTCCTGGCCCTGGCATTAGGGACAGCACACCCTGGCATGTGAGGGACCTCCTGCCAGCACCCGTGTCCCCTTGAGGCCACGGGGCTGTCAGCTCAGGGACAGCAACATCAGGCTGCTCATCTTGATCCCATCGCCCATGGTCTCACCCTTCTTCATCAGAGAGCAACACCACCAACCCTGCTGGTATGAGGGCATTGCCTCTGGCTCACACTTGGCCTTTAAGTCTCACCTCCAAGATGCTGAGGAGCTCACTCTGTTGTAAGGAATAGCACCTCCAGGGCCAGCTCAACCACTGCCCTCCTCATTCAAATCTCATCCCCCCAAATACCCCTCTCCCCAGCACCAAAACCTCAGGCCAGACCACTGCCATTCCTTCTCTTAGAGGAGTCTTCACTGGGAGGTGAAGACACTGACTGAGATGAGGCTACCAGAACAGTTGCTCCAGCATTGGTGGGTGGCATAGGAAGCCCCCTTTCTCCATCACCAGGACCCTTCCCCTGCCTGCTTTTCGCTGTCATCTCAAACCTAAGCTATTTTCCTCCCTTCCTCCCACAGTTCTGCTGGACTGCATCACCCAGAGCAGTTTGGCTGGAAGCTGGTGTGACAACAACCCCTTAATATTAGCAGTTCTCAGTGCTTCCTCATGCTGCCCTCTCTGCTGTCTGGCTCCAACTGACAGACAAGGACTGGATCAAGTGACATAGAATCACAGAATAGTTTGGGTTGGAAAGGACCTTAAGGTCACCCAGTTCCAACCCCCCTGCCATGGGCAGGAACACCTCACACTAAACCATACCACCCAAGGCTCTGTCCAATCTGACCTTGAACACTGCCAGGGATGGAGCATTCACAGCTTCCCTGGGCAACCCATTCCAGTGCCTCACCACCCTCACAGGAAAGAACTTCTGCCTTATATCCAATCTAAACTTCCCTTGTTTAAGTTTTAACCCATTACCCCTTGTCCTATCACTACAGTCCCTAATGAGTCCCTCCCCAGCATCCCTATATGACCAGGGTTACCAAAACAAGCAGTGGCAGAAGAGCTGGATCTCCATGTCCAGGCTCACTCTAGGTGCCAGGCCATGCTGGAAAGCCTCTCGCTATCACTACAGAGAAAAAGCATTAAGAGAAACTTCAGAGGTTTACCCAAGTTAACACAGCAGGTGAGAAGAAAGTCCAGGAGGTATGCATTCAAGATGACTGCACAACCACACCTTTGATATGCCTATGGTATTAATCATCGGTACCATCGGTAATAAGTCCTGTCTCCTGTCTAGACTGGGAGGCCATACCCAGACTGCAGCGTCTCTGAAGCCAGCACAAAGGCTCTCTTGAAAAGTTCTCTTTTTGAACATGAAAGAAACAGAAAATAAAGATGGGTCCCTTTGTTGCAGGACTGGAATTGCAGATACTCGATTTTCAAGTCCGACATCTCTTCTCTCCTCAGCTTCCACCAAGCACAAGTTCTGCTTCTCACTGATCCTTAAGAGATTTGGTTTGGTGAAACCTTCTCGATAGGGAACTTGGGGGTAAGCCCAGATTCAGCCTTGCTGGGCTTTTATCTGCTGTCATTCACTAACCCCATCTCTGTGTATCCAACGCATCTCATTGGGGCTGTAGCGATGCTGCCTTCAATGGTCTGGGGACCAAACCCCCTCAAACAGCACCTGATGCACAGAAGCAAAGGGCTCCTGCTGCTGTAGGATAAAACCCTGTTGGTAAAGAAGAAAGCCAGATATATCAATAGGTAAAAGCAAGTTAGGAATTCCCAAAGGGCTGCAGCTTGAGGCCATCTGCTTGGGAAAGGTAGAGAGCAAAAATCATCAGCTGCATGAGCTGAAAACTACACAGATCAGTGAGGACAGACACGATGAGGACAGAGATAGTGAGGACAGAGATAAACCTGGGCAAACTCAGCCAAATTCCCTCAGTCTCAGGGCACTGCACACTTGGGAACTGGGTTCCAACACAGACTGGAGTCTTCCTGGTGAAGACCAGGACCCCATACACTGCAGCCCCCACCAGCAGACCCACACTTGGCACCACACAAACCCACAACGACACAAACCCCTCTAATTGCCAGAGACAACCCAAAACAACTAGGAGACAGCATGGCCGCCATTCCACACCAGCACAAAGGGATCCTTTGGGATAATCAGGGATGCTTGGCTACTGCCTCCTTCCTCGCTCCATCTCATTTTATTATATTAATTTTAAAGAAAAAGACTATTTTTCTTCTTAAACTGCCTCGGATTTTCCTCCTGTCTAAATTCACCTGGGCTCTGAGCAATGTCACCGGGTCAGGCTGTGCTCCTGCTGCAATTCTAATTCCACCAGCTTTCCATTCTCCAGGGAGCTGGGGGATTTTTCTTTATGTATTTTTGTCCCCCAAGTCAAAAACGATTTTGCATCACAGTAATGATGTTAATGGCCCTGCACAGCGCATCCAGATTACAACTGCAGCTAGGGAGAAATAAACATCTCATCTTTGCCCTGCTGTTTATCTACCCACAGCAGAGCCCGGTATCAGGTCAGAACCTGTAATTTCATTAACTTTATCACTCAGACGTGCTTGTTGCTAGATGTCATTATTCAGCACATTGCTCCTGTGTTTTGTTTGTGCTGGGCTTCACTTCAGATGCTTTGGCACCACGCGGGAGCTGCTCGAGGTACCCGAGACTTGGGAGGGAAGTTTGGCTCTCTGATCCATGTTTCGCTTGCCCGTGATCTGCAAAACATTTGTGCTGCTCAACATTCAGGGCAGGGGCTTCTCTCCCATTTTGCAAGGATGTATTTAACAGTCATCCAGTGCAATTCCCTGCCTAACCCGATACATCCAGAAGCTCTATGTGAGGAAGAAAAACCCCACATTCTTCATTGATTCCCAGCCTGCTTTGCATTGGAAGGGATCTTAAAGCTCATCCAACCCCTGCCACGGGCAGGGACCCCTTCCACTAGAGCAGCTTGCTCCAAGCCCCTGTGTCCAACCTGGCCTTGAACACTGCCAGGGATGGGGCAGCCACAGCTTCTCCAGGCACCCTGTTCCACTGATTTTCCTCATGGAATGGAGTCCAACAGCAGCACAGTGTGGGGGGCACAAATCCCAAGTGATGAGAAGCTCCTGCTGCCAGCACAACCTGGCACCCTGGGAATCAATCACTGCCCACACATGGGGAGAGAGCAGCAGCACAGGCATGAGGAGGATGAGCCAAAACTCTCCATCTTCATCGCATTTGCCATCCCTGATAATTAATACTGGGAAGTGACACTTGAAAGAGCCTCTGGTGACAGCCCAGTGATGATACTGTTTGGAGCTCGCTGACAAGTCCCAGCTGATGTCTTATCAACGCTGCAAGAGCAGCGAGAAGAGCTTTTCCCTTGGGTGCTCATGGACTCTGTGGGATGCGGGCACAGCTCATCACCCAGCCCCGGTGACCACACTGAAACCTGGCAGCTCCAGCCATGCACTTGGCGAAGGCTGACCCTGTCCTTCAGCTAGGGCCACGCTCCAGCATCCATCCTCCATCCACCTGTAAAACCGTGCCTGAGCAGAGCTGATTTCCAGCCCCTGGGGATCTCCAGGGACACGGTGTCTGCTCACACCAACTGCAGTTCCTCCACCCCACCTGCCGCATCCCCATGGGAATCCTGGCTGCGTCTGCTGCTCCTGGGCAGTCACAGCGCCCGCATGTGCAGCACATCCACTGCCTCCCATATCCCTGTATTTACCATGGGTGTGCAAACCTGGTCAGAGTGCAAAGCCCCCAGCATGTATATTTATATTTCTAGCCTAAAATCCTACACCTGAACTACAGCCGCTTCATCCTCCGCAACCCAGGCTCCAAACAGCTTCAGAAAAGGAATAACATCATTGGAATAACATTATTGGAATAACTCCTTGAGCAAAGCCTCATCCAAAAGGGAAATGCCCATCTAGGAGCAAGCAGACAGTGAACCGGCATGCCTTGGAAGGATCAGTCCAGGCAATGCACAAACCTGCCTCGATGCTAGATGAGCGTTTGTGAACTCATCTCTGAGCCTGGCGTAGCCCTGGCCCCACAGGCAGCCTGCAGCCCTAGCTTAGGGGGGATTTTCAGTCAGTATAAGAAGTTCTTTATTGCCAATTCCCGAAGCCCTCAGATGGTTTAATATTCTGCCCTAGATCTTGTTTACTATTATGTTTTGAAGAGGACTGAAATGCAGTTACTGCTGTCTTCCCCACTCACACAACTCTAAATAATTTATAGAAAAGCAAAACAAAGAAGAGAATATGAAAGAATAAAAAAGGTAGCTCAGTTACAACATATGAAGGCTTTCATTTGTTCATTCGCACTGAGCAGAGGGCTGGGGAAACATCTCTGAAGGCTAACAGACAGCCTTACACAAAGGGGGATGCCAACGGGGATGCTCAGATCAGCACTCAAGGATGACAGGTTGACCCCTGGGTACCTCTGCGTTGGTCTGAGCAACAATAACCATCATCATAACCTTATTTACAAGAGGAAAGAGTAAAAGAGCACTTCAAGTGTGGAAGAAACACAACCTCAGCCACCACTTAAGACCATTGCAAGGGCAGGGACCTGCTTTCCAGACACAACACATCTGGGCTCTACCTGTCTGCGCTCCTCAGAGCTGCTGTCTACTCCATGGAGCCAAGAAGAGGACCTGTCCCCATCCCTATCCCCCAGCAGTGCCATTGTGGGTGCTCCAACAGGGACCTTTCAGTCTTTATGGGCATTCATGGGATGAAGGGAGGGATGGTCCAGCATTACTGAAGAGCTGGTGCATCCCCTCCTTGCTCCTGCTGCAGTCACTCAGCAATTAGCACTAATGTACTTTGCTTTTGTTTATCCAAACGCTGTTCACTGTGCATTGCAGGTGAATAGCATTAAATGGCTTCTAATGACATTTCTATAAGCAGAGGTGGGTGTTGCAACTTCTGAGAGACAGGCTTTAAAGATGCAGGCAATCAAGTGTGCATTAGCCAAAACACCCTGGGGAAAGGGCTGCTCTTCTCCACGCAGCAGAAACATCTCTCCCAGGTCACACAGTTGTACCCGTGCTGTCCATGGTCCCTTTAACCCACACATCAACACCCAAACCTTGCCTGGCCCTCATGGAAACAGTTCTCCAAGTGCAGAACATGACTTGGCAACATGGGCTTTATATACTTGCAGTTAAGAGAACAAGTAAATACAGAGCAGTCTTTCTCATAGGCTTCATAAAGGCTCTGACACTGGCCTCCTCCTAGAGCTCCTGATGGCCCTCCAATAGAGCATGAAGAGACACCACCAGTATCTGTCACCCACGGCTTGGTCTCTCCCATCATCCCAGGAGAAGGCTGATAGATGCAGGACTGCTGCCAAACCCTGTCCATGGGCCCCCCCTTCTGCTCCCACATGCCCGGTACAGCCAGAAATGGGTGCCATCATGTACACTGCAACTGTGGAGGACCATGTCTGCCTGTGCTTTCATGTCCAGCCTTTGGTCCTGTCGATGCTGGACTGCTTTACCCAGAGGGACCCCACCAATTCTTACTGTCTGAGCTGGGCAGAGCTTTGGGGAAGGGAACTGCAAAGGACCAGAGTTCCTTGAAATCCCAGCTCAGCACCTTCGGGGAAGGCATGAAGCACAGCAGCACCTCAACTACTCAGGAATGGGCACCCCAGCCCTGCTCTATGTGCCTACTATCAGGGATTTACCCCTTGCAACAGTGGTGCTCTCTCACATTGTACCTTACAAGCAGCCAGCATCACAGGGAGAGGCAGCAGCCAGAACCCACATAGGGAACTGTATAGGCTTCTTTCTAATCTGACCTACAGATGCTATAGAACATCCTCCCTGCCACACCAAAGAACACAGGTGGGAGGTGTTCGCATTCTGTGTCCATCCATTAGATCCACACAGATTCAGCTCTGCACTCTCCCTCAATCAGAACTGTCTGATCTGCCATTCCCAGCTCCACTCAGAGCTCCTGTGCTCTCATCTTAAATCTCCAGCCCTGATGACTTTGTTTGTGGGCGAGTACAGGATCGTTTGTCTGATTGCTCAGAGAATAAAGCACGGGGACGTTGTGCCAGGAGCAGAAAATATGGCTTCATGGAGCAGCTCTCTGAGGAGCCCCATGGCTCAGCAGGCTGGAGCAGCCCCGGCACAGGCACGTTCACTCCATAGAATGGATGCCCTGCTCCAAGCAAAGCGATGAACCTAAAGAGTAAAGACAGGCTTGATGGATACCCCTGTCCCACAGCATGAATCCCAGCATTCCCATCCTGTTAAGGAGACAGGAGTTCCAGTGCTGCTGCAGTGGCAGCAGTGACTCCTCCTCAGACTCTTTTGTCCTCCTCTCCCTAGGGACATGCCAGCTCTGCTCCCACATCCAGCATCCTCAAACCCAGTGGGGGGTTCACAGCAGTCTCTGCCATTGCTAGGACCAGACACACCACCAAGCCTGAAAGCTGAGCCATCAGCTTCCCAAATCATCATGCCATGCAGGCTTATGTTGGAAAGAGGGGACTGGTTTTGGAAGGAGATGATGACAAAGGAAACAGGTCAGATCCCATGAAGCTTCCAAGCACACGCTCACATACCCCTAATGGTACCTGAGCCATGAGCAAAGCGCAGTAAAAAGCTGATGCTAGTCCAGGGGACCTGGTTCTTAGGGCTGGCAACGATAACTTAGGTCTTATAGCAACCATGCCTCAGTTTCCCCATCACCATCCAGAAGCGATTCCCATCTCTGGAAGAGCAGCTCCAAGACAAGGTCTGCAAACCACCTTGACAGCTGAGGACCAAAGCCTGGAGAGCCAAGCGCCGGCCATGGGGCTATATGGGGATGAGCCATCCTCTCCAGGTGACCCCATATAGGACAGACAGCCTGGCAGGGGATATGGGGAGGGACAGAGGAGACAGAAAAGCCACAAACCTTTCTTCTCGTAGTCAGGCTTCTCATCCCCACCCCGGCCCAGGCTCTCCAGCGTCCGTGTCACTTGGCTGCCAAACTCATCCTCCCTGGTGCTGGGCTCTGCCCGCCGCGGCGTCTCCTCCTCTTCCTCATCCTCGTAGTCATCCAGGATGGGGGTCTCGCGGATGGGCACCCCAATGACGGAGTTGTGGGCCTGGAGGCGCGAGTTGCGGAAGCTCTCGCGGGCCTGGGGGCCCAGCAGCACCGAGGGGATGTAGTGGATCTCGTGCGTGGCCTCCGTGCTGGCGCTCTTCTGCGGGATGCGGCGGCGCTTGTGCCAGCGCCGCTGGGCGTACAGAGCCACCATGAAGACCAGGAGGAGCAGCAGCAGCGCGATCAGCCCCCCCTGCAGAGGGGAGCAAAGGGAGAGAAGGGTCAGGAGATGAAGAGGGCAAAGGGATGGATCAGGAGATGCAGAAGGATGGGTGAGGAGATGCAGAAGATGCAGGGATGGGTCAGGAGATGCAGAAGGCAAAGGGAGAGGCCAGGAGATGCACAAGAATGGGTGATGAGATGCAGATGGCACAGGGATGGGTCAGGAGTTGCAGAAGGCAAAGGGACAGGTCGGGAGATGCAGAAGGCAAAAGGATGGTTAAGGAGATGCTGTAGCCAGCATCCATGGACCCTCTCCTTTTCTATCCCCAGAGCACCCTTTCATCAGTGCTCCATGAACCACACATGGGTGGGTTCATGGAGCAGCCACCCCTGGGTGGGACATCCCAGGCAGGTGAGCAGGGTGCCAGAGATGGCTTTTAGTTGAGAACAGCACAGTCACATCCTGCTCCCTCTCCCAGGGTCTTTGTTCTTACCACACATCCCTTGGGTCCGCCCCCAGCTCACCCACACAGGGGTCTGAGGTGGTCAAGCCCCCCCTGCCACTTTGCAGGGGGAAATGGACAAGGAGGCAATCGTATCCCACCACTTAGGAGGAAAAAACCTCATTAAGACAACGCAGCCACTGACCCCTGAGCTGTAAAGGTTCAAAGAGACACAGCATCACACAGATGATGCTGACCCCAGCCCCAGCACTTCTGGCAGTGATGAGCCTTGGGTTTCACCAAGACTTCACCTGCAGACCTGGGGGCACAGCACAACGCATTCCAGACCAAAACCATCTCTGCAAAGCTCTCCTCTTCACCCACCTCTAAACTATTCAATACAGTCCCCAATTACATTATAATAAAACTCTACCCCAAAAACCCAACTTCCTAAAGAGCTATAATATATCCATGGAAGTAGCCTCTCCTCCCAAGGAAGTACCTAAATTCGGCCACCTTGGCCCATACAGGCTGGAGCTGCACGTGTACCAGCCTCTTCATCTCCACAGGGTCAGAGCAATTTTATCCTGTGGCAGAGAAGGAAAGCAGGACACATAAATCTGGAGCAGTGGGAACCCTCAGGGCTTTGCAGCCAAACCTGGAACACCAGGGCAGGGGTTTCTGTGGCACAGGGGATGCTGCAGCCCGCGACTTGGCAGCGTGCAAAAGCAAAGTGGAGAGGTGCAAATGTTCCCTCTGCATTGGATGCAAAGCATGGAGCTGTACAAGAAGCTCAAGCAGGATCAGCTGTAAAAAGGTGGCATCAAAAACTGCAGCTCACAGGGGGAGTTAAGCTGGGGGAGAGGCCTTGGGAGCAAAAGCAGAGGAAAGATGCTTCCCTGGACCACCCCACACCATGATCTGCTACATAGAGTAGCCCAGCCTCTCCCACATCAAGACCCCCTCTTCTGCCCCCTAATTGTAACAAATGAGAGCAGGGCTTGGGGATTCAGGAGGGCATTGCTCAGATGACTTTCCCAGTGCATGCTGCCGTCAGGAAAGGCAATTTAGCATCCAGGAGATGCTCAGGGATCTCTGCACTGGAGAAGGGTAGGGCTTGGTGAGCAGAACGGTTTCATGCCCTGCAGTAACACAGCACTTAAAGGACCATGGGATAAGGACCCTTCATGGCATTCCATGCTCAGAAACAAGAACCAGCCTGGACACCTCAACCTGGAAGAGCAGACATGCATTTCCTTGGGTCTGTGCAGTGCCTGACGCATGGAGAACCCGGAGCATCACAGGAGCTCCCTAGCATGAGCCACCTGTACCAAACTCTGTCCATTTCCTTGGAAGTCCAGTTTGCAGGAGAGAAACCATGGCACAGCAGACACTCCAGAAGGGAGGCCCAGTGACAAGGACACAGCAGGGCCACAGGCTTCAACGTGACCAACCACATTGCAAGACCACATCCATGCTTGTGTGCTAGCATCCTTCCAGAAAGCGAGGGCTTCACATTACGGAAGGGTTTAAAAACAACAGTCATGGACATGACTACAGGGAAAAGCCTTCTCCAAAGCCTCACCACCAAGTCCCAGAGCTGCTTGGCTGGATGCAGCTCATGGCTGGATGCTCTGCAACTGTGAAGTGGCTGCAGCGCAGGGCAGAACACTCCACAGCTGCAGACACAGCAGAGCTTGCCCTCCCTGGAAAAGCACAACCAGAGACAACCCAGATGCTTTGAAAAGGTCAGGGATGACTGTGAAAGCCTTGTGCAAGGAGCAGCTTTCCCAGATGGACCCAGGGAAAGGATCCAGGCATCCGCAGCAGTGGGGGAGCTGCCTGGCTGGGCTCACCTTGTCTTTGCCCTCAGGGAACAGAGTGGAGCAGATAAACCTGTCAGCACGTTCATTTAAAGATGTGCCTGCTTGGGAGGGATCAGGAGAAGGCATAAAGGCACAGAGGTTATTAGTGTGCCGCTCCTCTGGTGGCTTGGGAATGACGGGGTCAGCTCAAGGAAGCTGATGCAGCCACATCTCCCGCATCCTTTGGGGATGACCCGGAGATCTTTGCTCTACCAGCCATCAATACGATGGTCCCCTCTGTTCCTGGGAAAGGCTGGGGGTGCCTGTGCCACCACCCATGGGCTCATTGCAGGCAGCTTGCTTTCAACACACTCCTTTTGTCCCTGACCCCATGCTACCAGCTGTATGTTTAACCAACCGCACATCCCGGGAATGCTTCCTGGGGAAAAGGAGGGGAAAAAAGGAGTCAAAGGTAGGAGGCATTCAAGCCAGCTTCACTTTAATCTACTTTTCATGTTAAATTATCCAGCTAAGGGAGCGGGAGAGAGAAAGAGGAAGGCATGGATAATATGAGAAATGTTTTATTTGACAATGTGTCATTCGGAAACTGATTATTTCTGTCTCCGAGCTTTTTAATATTCCCAAACAATGGCCGAGCCGCGCAGGGATTTGGTATTCTAAGGCTGGATTTATAATACTCTGTTCTGCAGTGATAAGAACATGGGCCTTTAATCCTCCGAGTTGTGAACATGCATATTCTCCCACGTAATGTCCTTCCCACTGCGCTCCTGCATGCCCTGCGTGGCTGAGGGGGAGCCACCGGGTTGCTGAGGCCCACAGGAGAGGAGGAGGGATGGGAAGAGGAGAGTGGGAAAGAAAAGGGTTGGTGGGGACAAGCTGCATGTGTGCAGAACTGTAGGGCTTGGGGCACTGGAGCAAACCCCACCTGAAGGCGGAAAGCAGAGAGGCTGGGACTTATTTGAAGCACAGGAAGCAAATGATGGAAGAAGCCACCTCAAAGTCGAAGAAATTGGGCATTGACATGAATTAGGAAGGCTGCCAAGCTGCCGACCTGGAGGGTGATCACTGCTTGGGCATCTGTCTGAGGTGCTGGGCAGTTTCTGAGCAGCAAGAGGATGTATGAACACAAGCCATCACCCTTCCCCCCCAAAGCAGTGAAAGACAAGGTAGTCCTGCTGCTCCCCTGGGGTCCAAACAAACTTCCTTGCAAAAGGCCCTGGTCATTCCTAACTTTGCGGGGTCAGCTCTGCTCCCCACAGTGGGGTGGATGTGATGTGGCCCCCATAGGGCTCCTCCAGGCCTGCAGCTTTGCAAACACAGAGCACCCACAGCAACACAGCCCAGCCATTAGGAAAGCAAAGGTCTGCCCACCACCATGCCAAGAAAGTCACAGAAGGTGGTCCCAAGCTGGAGCATTGCTTGGGCTAGATAGACCTGTTATACCAAAGCATCCCTTCTGCAGGTCAAAGCAGAACTGCTGCCAAATTGCACAGCACTGTGGCCAGCGCTGATCTGAACCCCTTCTGCTGCCTCCTCTGAACACCAATACAAGGTTTCGCCCTGCAGGAAGAAATATCCCTGTCTCTTTTACTACTCTGAACCCACTATGGCTCCCACACAACATCCAAATCCAATTATCATTCTACATTGTGACGACTACCAGCCCTATCCTAGCTACATCTAAGTGCAACAGGGCTCACAAACCAGAGCCATTGATCTAAGGGCAGCCCCTTGGGAGAGCCAGGCTCTAACCAGCACAAGAACCCCCCATTGCACCCCACAGAGAGTTGGGGCAAGCAGGACCCTGGCGCTGGAGCATCACATCACCCTATGTCGTCCCAGTGGGTGAACCATGTTAGCAAACATGTATCAGCAACAACCACAGCCCTCAGAGCATTTCACACTGTACTTATCCCTTTCTTTTCTTTTTTGGCCCTGAAGGTGATTAAACACCAGGACAATTTACCAATGGTGGGAGTGGATTATCCATCACTGTCAAATTTCTTTCTTATTACTTGGTTTTTAATCAAGCCTGGATGCTTTAAAGTTATGCTTTATTTCAAATGAGAAATAAAGGCTTCAGGGTGCTCCTGTGCCCTGTACAGACCTGAGGGCAGCGCAGTGACCCCACAGTTCCTTCTGTGCTTCCATTCCAAGGTCTACCCAGATGCAGAGAGCACTACGTGGACACAACAGGCAGGTAAGACATCACCTAACAGCACAACAAAGGGGGAGATGCCACCAGCACAGACCACCAAACCTCAGAGGTCCATAGGTCAGGACACAAACCTCTCCTGGCTCTCCTCTGCCATTGCCAAGGGCTATAATGAAGCAGCACGCCCTGAGCAGGCATAGCAAACATTTGCATTAGGTTTTAGCCATGCTGTAATTGGAGCTAACACGTTTCTAATTTATTTAACTGAAAGTGATAGCCAACGGCAGCACAGAGACCCGATAAATGCCACATCACCAGGCAAAGGTCCTCCAAAGCCACATCCCAAGACAAACCACAGCCAGAAGCAGAGCTGGGATCACCCACGCTGGCTGGTACAGCAGCATCTGTGAATTGCAGTCAACCTTCTCATCCAAATCCTTTGCTGCAGCCAAACTCAGAGAATCATGGAATACCAGCAAGGGACTTCAAGGAGGATCTGGTCCAACCTTTAAGAAGATACCCACATTGGAGCCCAAGGCAACTCGTGGGCAGCCTGGTCTGTCCATCCTCTTCCTCCCAGACCAACAAGCAGATCCCTTTGCCAGACCAGACCCAGTTTTGGGGGAAAAATACCCCATTTAATGTTTTGTGTTGCATGGCATCAGCTTCTTCCCCTTCTAGAGCAAACCTCCAGCTTCTCCCTAGAGCTCCTTTGCCTTATCGCATTTCTCCTCTTTGCTGCACCTCTCAATTGAAATGTTTCTCCTGCAAATCGGAATTAAGATGTTGTTTGCACCTTCTTTCCCATCATTAACAATGAAAAATAAGGCTGTTCTCTGCAGACATCTCTCATAGCCTTCCCTCTCCGGCAGTGCCATTTATCATGACATCCTCTGCACCCTGCTGCTTCCTCACCCTCCTGGGGTGCAGGACAGACCCACAGACAGCACACAATCCCTCCGGCTTTAAAGGAACAGCGAGGCTGGGGAGGGGATGCTCTAGTGTGCTCTTCCCTAGAGTCAGGACAACACCAGCCAGGGCTTTGGGAGCAGGCTTTGCAAGAAGCACTCACATCTACAAGAGGAAAGCAGGGCTCATGGATAGAAAGGGAGCAGCAGGACCTGGAGTTAGGGAAGGAGCTGGGTACCGTCTTGGGATGCTCCTGTGAGCACAGACCTGAGCAAGCCCGCTCAGTCCTCACGCAGCCTCTGCTGAGTAAGGGATGTGACAATATAAACCAGGGATGTAAAGATGCTTACTCTCTTCCTGCATGGATGGCATGAGAAATCGGGAGCTTGACTTGAAGCAAGGATCACTTAAGAATCACCATAGAATACTTGTGTTGGAGGGACCTTAAAGCTCATCCAGTTCCAACCCTCTGCCATCAGGCAGGGAAACTGAGGCAGAGCATGAGGTTGAGGCCCAGGACAGGCAGCAAACCAGCATGAAGGCTAGCAAGGAAGAGCTCAACACCAGGATTAAAGATCTATAGATACATACACACACATAGATAGACTCCAAAAAGAAGTGTATGCAATCCTGATCTCCAGACCACTCCACCCCACCTCCCCATAAGAAACAGCAATGATACAGGGCAAATCTACCAAAAATATACAGCATTTTCTCCCTGTATGCTTCAAATCCCCATTTGAGCACTGCTTCACCAAGGTGCTTAAGCACACGCTTAACCCTGAATGTGTGTTTAATTCCCATCACAGTCCATGAGACTATAGCACACGCCTCAGTGCTCTGTTGAGCAGGGATGGCTGCTTGAATTGTGGCCCTAAGAGAACTGGGTTATGTCTTTTCTTCCCCTCTTTCCATTGCTCTTAAAACAGCATTGAGCTCCAGTGATGATGGAGCATCACCTTCTCTTACCATACCCATATCACCTAACGCTACCCAGAGCTGACAGCATCCACAAACCACCCTCTCTGAACGGGCTTATACCAGTGCAAGCTATAAGGGAGTTCAGGGGGTTTAAAAGGAAGGATTCCCACAGGATGGCTCCATCAGGCTCATGCAGATCCATCACACGCAGCTGCTCTGCTTGCCTTGCTGCACATACACATACAGGGCATAAATTTAATGGCATATATAGTCCTGTAAAGTATAACACACGCTCAAGAGATGAGAGTTACAGTTGCTGTGGGAACCATAACTTTAAAATCTCTGACTGTCCCGCGTTAAGGAAAAATAAACAAGTCCCATTTCCATATAATTTTATATTCCTTAAGCCACGCTGAGTTTTCTTGTGCTGTTTCATCCAAGAACGGAAGCAAAAAGGAGGAGTGGACCTGCCAATCAGCCTTTCTGTGCCATTCAGACATGCAATGTGATGTTCCAGTAAACGTTTAGTTGAATGGTCTCCCAGGCGCTGGCTCTATGCAAGCATCAAAACACACAACCCTCAATCACAGCGAACACGCCTGTATATCCCGGGCTGCGCATCTCGCTAGGATAACAATTCCAAATGACGCCTAAGGCATTTTATGATGTGAAAAAGAAAAGGCATTTATTTGCAGGGAAATGAAAGAGAAGGGCTGGAGGTGATGTTATTAAGCACCTGATTGCCAGCTCTTTGTAAAGCCTGAGCGCTGGTTGCATACACCGTGGTTTTAACACACACTGAACACTTCACCTATATCGGCTGACCCACCAACCCAGAGCTTGCCCTGGGTGATGGAGGGTTTTACAACACAGAAGGTCTTATCCATTCACCCTCATGTTTCGCTAACCCGGGCAGCCTGGCTGAGCACAAAGCTCAGACAACAGCAGCTTTATTTTCTCCCAAGGAGTTCCATTTACCAAGCCCCATCTCTCCTCCCTGCCAAGGCTCCTACAGACCCTTCCATGTTTTCAGTGCTCAGCTCATTTAAACCCAGTACCTGCACTGCACCTTAGCCGCATCCCAAAGGGGAGCCAAAATTCACTTGAGTTAAGAACAACCAGCCTTGCTTTCAAATAAATAAGGTCATCACATCCACAGTAATTCTCTCAGAGCACAGGCAATGTCTCATAGGCAAGGATCACCATGTGTTACAGGTTGAGAACCCAGGGTTGTGCCAATACACAAAGCAGCTTGCAATCAAACACAGGCATAAAGGGAAGTCCCTCAAAACCAGCAAGCCACCATCCATGCACCATTCTTCTCTGTTCTGTATTCAGACCAAAGCCCAAAACCTGACCATCTGGGGTGAGGAGCATCCCAACGCCAGCAGAGCTGCCCTGTGGCCACATCCTAGCCAGGGGTACACTGCCAGGGGAAGGGCAAATGGGAACCCATCAAATATCAAAGGGAACAATGAAGAGGGTATGTGTGGCCCTGGTATCTTCCCAGATGAAAGAGAAGAGCCATGATGTACTCCAAAGCTCAGCTTTGGCTTGGTTTCACTGAAAACACCAGTAACGGCAGCTTGACCATGCCTGGTTTTCTGGATACTCATGGCCACTCATGTGGCCTCCTCTGGACTTGCTCCAACAGCTCCATGCCCTTCTTACACTGGGGACATCCGACATCAAAAGGTGTGAGTTGCTGATTCAAGCAGCAATTCCCATGGGCCCCCCGAAATCACAGCCACTGGGGAATACCTGAGTTCCCTCACTGCTCCTCACCCTTCCCAAACAAAGGTTTAACAAATGCCAAAGAGAGGTCTCGAATACCTGGGATTACTCCAATATCTGTCAGCAGAGCATTTGCAAGCAAGTGATGAAATACAATTAGAGGTAAAGAACACTCGTCAGATAAACGAGCAACATGTAGTGCTGTTGCAAAAGTACCTTTCTTGCTTCTTTCATAATTGTGTTTATCTGCTTCCTCGCTAATTTACACAGAATGCGGTTAATTCTCGGTGGATCTCGCAGCCATTAGCAGGAATTAATGCTGCTCCCACTATATATTCTGCATATATTAAGAAAAAATTACTCTAATAAGAGCTGCACGTCTCCAGATGAAGGAACACGAACACGATTCACGTTGTGCCTCCAGCTTCCAAGTGCCAGTGAGTGACACGGTACAGCATCCTTTCTGCTCAATTAACCTGCCAGCTTCTGGGGGCTGCCACAGCTTGGATGGTGCGGGGAAAGGTGAGGAGCAGTGAGGGAACTCAGGTATTCCCCAGTGGCTGTGATTTCGGGGTCCCATGGGAATTGCTGCTTGAATCAGCAACTCACACCTTTTGATGTCGGATGTCCCCAGTGTAAGAAGGGCATGGAGCTGTTGGAGCAAGTCCAGGAAAGGTGGCAAAGCACAGAGACAAAGTCACTGCAGCATTAAGGAACAGGAACCCCATGGAGTAGCCCAAGCCCTGTTGATGGACCAGGTCTCCTCTGCGTTGGCGTGTGCTGCTGCTCCATGCGGGGTGCAGCACAGACAGGCAAGAGACTGGAAAAGGGGGTTAGAGTTTACTTAGGAGCAGCTCTGCTCTGGAGCCAGGCTGAGAGCTGGGCTGGGGCAGCCTGGAGAAGAGAAGGCCCCTGAAGGGGAGACCTGAGAGCAGCTCCAGTGCCTAAAGGGGCTGCAGGAAACCTGGAGAGGGGCTTGGGACAAGGGGTGTAGGGACAGGCCAAGGGGAATGGCTTTAACCTGCCAGAGGGGAGACTGAGCTGAGCTCTTAGGCAGAAGCTCTTCCCTGTGAGGGTGCTGAGGCGCTGGCAGAGGGTGCCCAGAGAAGCTGTGGCTGCCCCATCCCTGGCAGTGTTCAAGGCCAGGTTGGACACAGGGGCTTGGAGCAAGCTGCTCTATGGAAAGCATCCCTGTCTGTGGCAGGGGTTGGAGCTGGATGAGCTTTAAGGTCCCTTCAAGCCCAAACCAGGCTGGGATTCTATGGACGTCTCATGAACTTCTGGAGCAAGGAGCTGTTGTGCTCACAGGAGTGGAGGGTAAGAGCTCATTTTGTTGAGGTAGGTTTCTTTAAAAGGTTTATTCCTAGGCTCAAAGCTGGCAGCTGCTTTGGGAATGATCCAGCCCATTGTGTAAAAACAAGTGCCTTACCATATTTAAAGTGCAAATACTTCAGCACAATGAGCATCTTTCTGAAAGGCTGCAGCACGAACCACTGCTTTCCAGGGGGTAGAGGGAGGGCATTCAAACACAATAATGGGAATAAAAGCTCCATGCATGTGTCTGGAGCGTTTGCCAACTGAAGGTACTTTGCAATTCTGGCATCGTAACTCACACTACAGCAGTTACTGCAGCCACCTGTATCCCATAGAAGAGCTTCCACTGGTACATGGGACATTGCCCACCAAAGGAAAAAGGTGAATAATAGAACTAAAAAGTTCTCTCAATTTGCACCTATGCAATCTGAGGGATGCACTGGTGCCCCTGTGCATCCCAGAGAGGGGAAATCAAAGCCTCTGATCTAAAGCAAAAACGGAGGAGCTCAGCAAGTCCACAAACCTCCTCTCCCAAACCACAAAGCTATTCCCACCGGTTATTACGAGCCCAGTTAAGTACAGCACTTAACCATACACTTAACTCCCATTAACCTCACTTGGACTTCGCACAGAGATAAAATTCATCAAGTGTTTCAGGGCTTTTTTTGTCTTCCTGCCCAAGAACACAGAGTTCCCAGCGCTCAGCCCTTGGGTTGATGCCTCCAAACAATCCCAGGGCTGGGAACAGCGGAAAAGCAAAGCCATGAGGAGTTTTCTTGGGAGTAAACCCAAGTTTTTCTTGGGTGAGCATCACCAGGGGTACAGTGGTTTTATTCCAGCACACAGCTCTCAACATCTCCAAGCACCCTGCACACAGCCCTGGGGACTCTCATCTCCTAAGTCCATCCCTTGCCCACAGAAAAGAGCATCACAGTGATGCCCCCCGAGTGCCACCAAGATGATGTGCCGAGCTCTATAGACAAGGGACCAAGACGATGTGGGACTTGCACTTGCTGTAAGCAGAGTTTGGAGCATGTCTGAGCACGTATGTGCATGGAGAAATGAGAGCTCCTTCCCAGATGGAGGGAGCATTGCAGGGCACTGCTATTGCAGCAGCGAGGGTCCACGATGGGAAGGCTGCAGCCCTCCCTCCCCATCCAACAGCGGCGGGGAAAGTGCCCATTTGGAAATGGGAAAGAATCCATTTCAATTAAACATGCCTGGTGCTCCGAACGAAACCAATTAATTCTTCCCATCTGAAAGCTGATTAGCCGGGATAGCTGGGTAAATGGATAATAACAGGCTAATAACACCCTCCCCATCCCTGTGCACACGCCGGCGCTGCCGTGAGGGCTCTGACACGGCGTCGCAGTGTAATTGCAGCATCTGTGAGTAATTGTGGATGGCAGGCGGCTGGGAATGGGCAAGGCTGGAGCCTTGGAGCTGCTCTCAGTCCTCTGCACATCCACAGCAGCGGCGATCGTGGCACCGTGCCCCCCTCGCTGCAGTGCCCACCTCTGCTCACCCGCTGAGTGACAGCAATGAGGGTTGTGAGGGCTGACAGGTTGGATGTTCAGTTGATGAACTCATTACACAGGCTTCAAACAGGGATCTGTGCAAGGAAAGCTGACCCCCTAAAACGTCCTTCATAGAATCACAGATTGGTTTGTGTTGGAAGGGACCTTAAAGCTCATCCAGCTCCAACCCCTGCCATAGGCAGGGACACCTTCCACTAAAGCAGCTTGCTCCAAGCCCCTGTGTCCAACCTGGCCTTGAACACTGCCGGGATGGGGCAGCCACAGCTTCTCTGGGCATTCATCCCCCTGGGAAGTTTCTGCAGGGCAGCCCTGGGCATGGCAGGTCTCAGCCCTCCCCTCTCCCCATGGCTGTTATCAGACTATTGACTCCACCGTTTAATTTCCTCATCCTCCCCTCTTAACTTGTGCCTTTTGGGATGTGCTCCCACTCACCATGGCCTGGGAACAGATGTCAGATGCACCAAGGGGTTAACAGGCCAGAGAGGGCTCTGCACCCCCATCCCAAACCCACCTGGTTTCAGCATCCTTGCTAACCCAGGCACTGCAAGGGCAGCTCCTAGAGCCCCACAAATGCTACTCTGCCCCACCCCAACTTTGTTTTCCAGTTGGAAAGCACTGATGAACTAAAACCCACTTTCCAGCAGGGTATTTTTGGGTAAAAGTGATTTCCAAGCCAAATCATGCACAGAGAAAAACAAAGATCTCAATCCTGCTGCCATTTTCTAATCAAATTTCCTTTTTGCTAATTTGACAGGCCTGTTTTGAAAATCTAAATTTAAAGCTAAAATAAAGTTAAGATTCCACAGCTAAATGGGAACGGAGAGGAAATATTTCAAATGGAGCTAATAAAACCCTTCTACCCACACCTTCGGGCTCACAAAGCAGCTCTCCACTCCTCCTTTGCTGCTCCTGGTGCACAGTGTGTATGGAGCTTTGGGTTGCTTCCCCCTCCCCACGAAAACAAAACCCCAAAACACCTTGATTTTAGCTTGTAGGAAGCAGGAAAACCACATCCTATCAGCTTCAGCTCCATCACAGCTCACCCCAATGCGGTACCCATCCTGTTTGCTGTGCTGGGTTCACAAATGCACTGCTAACCTATATGAAGCCCAGCCCGTGAAGTGCTCCCATGTTCAGAGGGGGCTTGGCCTCCTGCAGGAGAAACAGCTTTGCCTGAGGAGCAAGTAGGAACGGGAGATGAAGACATAGCTGTATGTACATGGAAAACCTCGCCTGGGTGCTGAGGCCTCAGCAATCACTGCAGCTCTCCATTACCTCCCAGTCCCTGCAGGACAGGCTGGAACACGAGGAATGGCCGTGTCTCCCCGAAGCACAGGATGTCCCATTTTTCAATGGACAGCTTAAAAAGCAGCAGCACCCTTCCACACATTCACATGTGCCTGTAAGCTCTGCCTAAGAACCAGGGCCATGAGAGGATGCCAGCCTGCATCCCTGCTTGCCACCAGGAGCAAGGTACTCAAGGGTAAGTTCTCAGAGCAAAACACTGACAGGAAAAGGATTTCCATCAATGGCTTCAAACCACCGGTCCTGGCATTGTAAATAGTTATTTGTATTACCAGGCTGTTGTAAAGTTAGGCTGGAAGAAGGGAAATGTGTTTTGGGGGTTGTGAGGTTGCTTCTCCCTGGGTCAGCTACGATCCAAGCCTAAATCTGCATCAGAGCACACAGGCTGGAACAACACAACTGCCTGCGGGGCTAGAGGAGCCTTGCAGAACACGATAGAGAAGCATTCGTCATCAGTGACAAAGGGTTATTGATCCTGCCCGAGGGCACAGAGATGGATTTACTGACCTCTCCAAACCCCTTCCACTACAGAGATCCTCTGGAAAAGCAATTCTCATCCTGCCAAGCCCTCAATAAGGGCAGTGCTCCCTGGGGCATCCTAACCGATGCCAGGGCCATCAACAGGGCAGCACATGTAGAAGTCCTTGGGTCTTAAAAAGCGACTCCAACACGGCAAAACCAACATGCCCACTTGAAACAGCATAACAAAACCCACCCTGCAGTCACAGCACGCCTTCCACGGCCAAGCCCCTTCAGCATTAACCTGAAAAACTCGTTTGAGAGGATGACAGTGAAAAACCAGCAGGGCCCTGGGGCATGCAGATGAGTTCACTCACGGTGTCTCACCACCCTCCAACCCCCGGGGACTGAAGGAAGCTCTCCAGGGAGGTTCAGTGCAATGAGGCACTGCAGAGATAACCAGAGCCATTTGCTTATCCACTTCATGTTCCACTTTCCCGTGTTTGCACTGTCAGGATGTTTTCCAGCAGAGAGAATTGTTTCAACCTGAAACTGCTCTGAACAAAACCATACAATTAGCAATTCCCCCACCAAGGAAAGCAGGAAAGAAGTCCAAGGCACAATTTAAGCCTGTAGAAAACAGAGATGAGCAAAGAACTAGCTATATATGAATGTAGCTAAATTAAAAGATAAGGAAGTCTTGCTTCCTATCTCTGTACATTACACCGGATGCCAGCTCAGTGAAAAATACATATATATCTATGTGAAGTTTATATTTCATATATATATATATAGACACAAAGACATAACATGCATGAATTGGTTTCAGTCATACATCAGCTCTGTGCGTTTGCCCAGTGGGACACCAAGTGATGCCAAGGGGTTGACGGTGCCTGGTGAGCTGCGATGCTGAGCAAGCAGGAGTTCCATTGGCTGTGCTATGAAGGCCAGGGAAGCATATGGCCCACACATTGGGTGCTGGAAGGAGGATGACCTCCTCTTCCTCCTCCTTCCCAGCAGTTTTTAAGGCTTCATGCATTGTGATCCAGGTCTGCAGCTGCCCTAACTTGCGGGGACAAGAGGAACAAGGACATTCTGCTTCACTATCAAACAAGAGACAAGAGTAGCGCACATCCTCTGATGTGATACAGCTTCAAGGCTGCAGGGTTATGCATTCAGGGCTTGTCTCAGCCTTCAGCCTCAGCCCCCCGGGATGGCCACACCACTGTCACCTTCCTTTTAGACGGCAAGAGACCTATCAAGACACAGGACCAGTAACCAGGGAGACAACCCATCTTTCAAACCGAGTTTGCCCCACAGAGGTCAATGGTTTCCCAAATCAGGGGGTTATCACACACAGCCCCCCAGCTTCTCCATGTATTCACCCTCCTCATGATGTGTCCCTCTTCCTGTCCTGTTTCCCTACTACATTTACACAAAGGTTGAGATCCCTTCCCAAGTGAGCTCGTTTCGCTTGAGCATCACCATGATTGCAAGAGCCTCCTTTCACCTCCCTTCCCTGCAGACCCCCCCCCCCCGTTCCTCTATACCTCTTCCTTTTTTGCTCCTCCCTCCCCTGTGTGAAACAAGGATGCTCCATGACCTTGCCAAGCGCAGTGAAAAGAGCCTGAAGGACACAAGAACAACTCCTTAATAACTAAGTACTGGTTGCCACATTAGCTGCTCTCCTGACCAACATCCCTGCGCTGCTGCCTGTCATCTAAAGGACATGTGAAGCCATAAAGCAAGACAAGGAAGACAGGAGAGAGAACTATCTGCCCACCCCCAGCTTCACCCCCCTAGGCACCCCCATAGCTCCAGCCCCACAGGGTCACCTTGCAAAAGGGGGAGCAGGGGGTGAGCAGAACCACCCTGATAACTCTTTGAATACATATGGCTCCTCTACATATGGCTCCTCTCCATCCTTCGAGCAATGACTCCACCACACTTCCCAATTCCAGCTGCCTAAGCGCTTTCTGCGGACATTTCCTCCTTCTTTGCAATCATTTGGCTAATAAGATGAGCAGGTTGGGCTCATTTATTTTGGACACTGTTCGTGGGTCATTAGCAGAAAGGCTAATCATTGCATTGGCAGAAAAGATCACTTCTGCTCCAGAGCTGACTGCAGAGCACGGGGAGGGAGGGAGAGAGAAGGAGCTTTACAGAGCCTCTAGGAAAAATAAACCACAAACCCCAAGTTCTGTGCCTCTGGAAGTGTTATTTTCCTCTGCTATACCCCAAGGAACCCAATGCGAGGATGAAGCAGGCAGACTTCAGTGCCCGAGGGTGCTCTGCAGAGCTCCCACATCTGAGGGCCCGGAAAAGGAGCGATGCTCGCAGCAGCATCGTGCCCTGGTGATGGGCAGCCCTCCAGGGAGGAATCACCTTCCTCACCCTGGATGCCAAGAGCCCTAAAGCACAAGGTGGAGGTGAAGGAGCCCTTTCTGGGATGGTTTGGGGTCAGGAGAGCGGATCAGATGTGATGCCTGCACTCTGTTTGCAGCACCTGAGAACCAAAAGCTACCAACAGAGAGCTGCTGGAGTCATTTAAAGAACACTTTGTATTCGGTGCTGAAGCCTGGAGTGCCAGTGGGGGTGCTGAGCCATCAGGCTTTTAGAGTTGAAGCCTGGCTTTCCAGGAGAAACAGCAAAGCTGAGCCCCTTCCATTTCTATCCCAAGAGAGGAGGTAGCAGGAGCAGAAGATGAAGCCCCACAACACAGCCATGCCAAAACGCAGCAGCACCGCCAGGCAAAGCTGCCCCAAAACCACCTCCCCAAGGGCCCTGGGTAAAGAGCTGCCCTGCAGCATTCCTGCTCACAGAGAACAGGGACACAGAGAGCAGGACTGCTGAGCCGCATCCCACCTCACAGCACAGTAAAACCAGCCTCTGCCTTCACTGACTGACCTGGCAAGGGCAGAAATGAGGTGCTGGGAGCGGGGGGACAGCTGGACACAGCACAGGTTGTCCCCTGCTCTAACACATACACAGCCAGCACGCCTCCTGCTCTGCTGATCCAGCTTCACCTCATCCCAGATGTCCCGGCCATGTGTGCCGCCAGCGATGCCATGACCTTGGCTGCTCTCAGCAGCATCCTTAGGGCAAGCACAGGCTGCACCTCCTGCTTCCATAGGGAGGCTTTTGGGGGCCATCCATCAGCTCTGTGTTTCCACTCCCAGCATCACAGCTGAGAAACCCAATACTTGCCAAGCAGATACATGGGAAGGGAACTGGACAAGGGGATGGGATGGCAAAGGCTGGGAAAAGGGATGCCAGAAGCTTGCCCCCACACCTCTCCCCAGGGTACTCCAGCCTGCCTTAAGCTACACCACGTCAAGGCATTCCTATGAGAGCATCACACAGTGCTCTCCAGGCAAAGCCCCCCCCAGCATCGCAGCAAAGGCAGAGCCCAGTGACAAAAGGGGAGCTCAGGCTTGCTCTGCAGGGTGCTCCAGCCAGAGAAAGGGAAGGAGGAGGTTTGGGAGCTAATTTAGAGCTTGGATTTCCTAAGCCTTTTCAGAGATGGAGGTTATTGGCAGGCAGCATTACAGCCCCTGCCAGTCTCAGCGGCTCTACAATGTCCTTCCCTTGGCAAGGGCAGCGCTGGGGAAAAAAATAACACACAAAAACCAAGGGACATGTGATGGAGAGCTTGGCCGAAGGCTCCCTCCCCCTGCCAACCTGCCCGCCTCGGAGGAAGAGCAGGAAAGTAAGCGAGAAGTGGCTATTTAAAAAGGAGAGCAAAACAGCCACAGTACTTGTTTGGCTAAGGGAAACATGGCTGAGCCGAGGGGATGGAGCTGTAGCAGGAGGTGAGTGGATGCAACCTGGGACCATTGCTTTGATTAGTGCCCATCACCCTCCCCACATCCTCCAGCCAGCACGGGGCCCTCCTGCACCGCACGGCTGCAGTGCAGAGCCCCACAAGCAGGATCTCTCCTCCCAGGGAGGCATTGCACCCACCCCAGTGAGCCCATAGAGATAACTGCAGCTGGGAGCACAGCTCTGCTGTTAGGCTTGGGCACACAGGGGTGGAATAGAGGGATTTTGCCACAATGCCATGATCCATAAAGGCAGGGTGGTGGGAAGCATCCTCTCTCCTCCCTGGCATTCACAGGAGGGGACTGCTCTCTGCTTGAGGGTGCTGCAGTGGGAAGGAGCTCACCAGCACCCAGAGGGTACAGAGGGTGAAACCATCTACAGCCAAAGCATCACAGCCAGAGCAGCCAAGGACAGGATGACTCTGATGCCCAATTGTCTCTTTTTCAAAGGAGAAGGATGACTCCAATGCCTCATTATCCCTTTTTCAAGGGAGAAGAAAAGAGGGAGACAACCATGACAGCAGACAACCCCAACTGGGCTTGGGGGGCCCAGGGGCTACCTGAGCACAGGCAACCCAAATAGGCAAGGACATGGTCAGGTGAAGTGTGATCACTTTGAAACCAGTTGGCAAAGAGATCTGCAGCGCAAGACTTCATCATTAAAGCTTCTTTTGCCGTTATCGTGCATCATCCGGCAAGCAGAGCACCATGTACCTTTACATGTTCACCTACCCCGTGCAATGCCTGGACAGCTCGAGCAGCCCTAGGAGCAGAGCAGCCTGCTCACACATACACAGCGCTCCCTGCATGAAGATCTGCTCGGTTAACAAAGCCAGGATCTTGGTATTAGTGTCCCATGGAGCACAAGTGCCCCAAAGCCAGTGTGGGTCATCTCCATCCAAGGTGGGACCAGCCACACAGCCCAAGCCAGCTGGGATGCACACCGGCAGGACACACATCCTTCAAGGTCAATGTGTTACCTCAACCCATCTCAGCTGGGGAAAGGCATTTCCACACCATAGGGAGCAGCAGCTCACCCTCAGAGCCCCCCAGGGAAGGCTCTGTTGGGGCTGGCAGCTAGGCAGGGCTCCGGGGCCCAGGGTGGGTTACACAGGGAATGCAGCAGGCAGATCCAAAGCAGTCAATATCCTAAGGTAGGAGAAGCTTGGCTGGAAAAGGATCTGCCCATAGCTGTCGAAATGCTCACCCTAACTCCACCTCCCCAGCACAGGGGAAACACAGGGCAGCAAACAGCCCAGCTCATCCCTCCTTCCACAGAGCACAGGGTTGAGCGGGGAGAGAGATCAGGTCACTTCACTCCTCTGCTTTTCAAAGCTATTCCCCAATTCCCAGCGCTAAGCGGCAGCTACAGGAACAATCTGGCTGATGATTCCTCCTCCCCTTGACCCCCACACATCCAGAGGATGAGGCGGGCTGCATGGCAGAGGTGGTTCAAGTACAGAGAGGAGGACTGAAAACGGCTCCACGCTCCAGCTCCTGCTGCTGCTGCATTCATCCCAGCACAAGCCACGAGCATCCCAGGTGGATGTGGGAAAGGGTGAACCCAATGGGGGCCTGAGACAAAGCCAAGGTAGCCCTCAAAGAGGGAGCTAAGATCTCTCAGCTCAAGCAGCACATACACTCAACTGATACTCAAGGTGTTTGGTGTGGAGCAGGACCAGAGACAAGCTGACTGTGCCACCCCAAGCCCCAGGAGCTGCAAGCAGTGACAGCGACAGCCTCTTTCAGGGCACATCAAATGGGTAGAAAAGCTTTCCCTGGCAGCTTACATTCCTCCCCAGCCAGGGAGGGCACAGCCACATCCACATCCCTTCCCCTAACCTCAGCCTGAGGGCACAGACCTTACTTGAGAACTGAATCCTGAGCCACAGCTGAGAGCATCTCACAGCTTGTTAGCTGGATCCTGTGGGGAGAGAGGAATCCCTGGCACCAGTTCAAGCGATCGCTTGACATACCTGGAACTGTTGTCTCATTTCTGTTTGTTTCCAGGAGCCTTGCAGCTATCACTGCCTTTGTTTGCTGTTTGTAAGTGAGCCTCTTCCTTACCTAAACCCACACCACGGCTGGCTGGAAGCACACAGCACTGTGAAGCAGCAACCCAATATCCATCCTCTATCATCTCCCAGCCACATAGGGCTGAACGCAGCTGAAGAACCATTCTGCAAGGGGGTTGTGGATGTGCCTGAACCCACAGGGTCCTGAGAAGGTGCAGGGACAGTGTCTAAACAGCCACATAGAGCAAACTCCCACCATGAGGAAGGACAATGGGAGAAGTAGCTTCCCTGCCTCTGCCATCCTAAGGATGCAGCTTGGGATCAGCCCCCTGGTACCTCACTCAGCCAATCCCAGCCTGCCCAAGCTGCATCCCAGGACACAAGTTTGCCAGCAAGCTCGAATCATTAATTTCTGTGGCAGAGGGAATCTGCCAGGCCCAGTGAGGGTGTGAATAATGATGGATCTAAGGGAGAGGCCAAGTAAAACCTGCAGCTTAATGGTACTGAGAAACTGCCTTTGGGGCATTAACCAGCGCCCTCCGTTCAGTCAATGCCCCCACTGCAATGTCACGCTGCTGATGTTCCTTAATAAACCCACCCCCTTACACAGATCTCTGCAGGACGATGCTCCCCAAACCCCACATCGTTTGCAAAAGCAGCAGCAAATTCAGCACCAGGGCTGGGCTCTGCCCCCTCAGCAACTGCTGCCGTCACCGCCTTGGTTTCACCCCGAGCTCGTGTTTGGTGCAGTGAGGAAAACCATGCCCAGGCCAGCAGGAGAGCTTAAGCTTGCCGAAGGCAAGCTGGCAATGAGCTTGTAACCAGATAAACCCCTGGGAAGGTAAATGGAGGTACCTGACGTTGCTAAAGCATCCACCAGCTCTGCTGCCATCTTCCTGCAGGCAGGCTTCTTGCCTCCCCATCCCAAAATAAAAGGTCATAGAATCCCAGACTGATTTCTGCTGGAAGGGACCTTAAAGCTCATCCAGTTCCGACCCCCTGCCACGGGCAGGGACACCTTCCATAGGCTGCTCCAGGGCCCATCCAACCTGGCCTTGAATAAATAAGTACTCCTCTGCCTCGAGGAGCCACAAAGGAGGAGGCTAGAAGGGAAAACAATCCATTTCCCTGCTGGACAAAGAGCAATACAAAGATTAAAGTGCCAAACCCCGGCAAGATGAGCATCTCCCAGCAGAGCCGGGGCTGATGCTCCCGCTTGCTCCCTCTCCAGCCACTTCCATAACGAATCCAGGCAGCCCTGGGGAGCTCCCACCGGGGCAGAGCCCAACCGGGCTGAGTAGCTCCCTGCAAAAATAATTATTTTCCTGCAGTTTTAGATAATTGGATTTTAAAAATAAGCACAATTACTTCCCCACATCCCCCCCTTTTCCCTTGCTGCTGCAGGGAGCTGGCGGAGACCTTTCCAAGGCTGGAACAGAGCTCGATCCCTCTTGTCCGTGGGGATGGAGGCGGGAGGGAAGAGGCAGAGTGGGAGCAGTGACAGGTAAAAATAACCACGCTTGGCCTGATGTTGCTCCCAATTAAGCCAGTGGGAATTGTGCCCAACTTCCTCCAGCAGCAAGATCCAGACACACACATAGAGAGTCCTCTGCTGTATTAGCAGCCTTAGGATCATCAGAGAAAACCACGTACTCATGAGCCGCTTCCCCCTGTTTCATGCTGGTATTTGAGCATCCCCACACCAGGGCTGGGTGATCATCGGACCCCCATCCCTTCCCCAGCACCACATCTCCCCTGGTTTAGGCGCGATCCCTCCCCAAAGAGCTTGGCAAGGCTTTCCAGGGAATGGTTTATCTGCTCCGACAGTTTCCCATCAGCTGAAACTAAAGCGTAAGTGGTTTTGGGGAGGATATGGAAAGTGTTGAAGAGCAGAAACATTTCATTCTGACACTTCCCCGAACAAAAAACACTCTGCCTTTTCACAGCACAGCGTTGCCTTGTGAAACTAAGTCCAATTTATTTTTAAATGGAAAGGGGGGAAAAAAAAGAGCCCAAACTGAAAGCAAGCATCATATTTTTGGGGACAAGTATGATATTGCATTTCATCCCATCATTAACACTCCCAGCCTTGGGATTTGCCAATCAAATGAAAACGCAGTCTTTCCTAGTGCTTTAACGTGAAATCTTTCACAAATCTTTCAGCTATTCTGCACCAGGTTCACCCCAGTTCATCTTCATACGAGCCAAAACCTGATACCAACAACGTTTTAACTGATGCAAACATTTCTAACTCTCATTCAAACAAGAATAACGGCTGAGAGAAGCAAGATCTGCAGATGACACGAGATGTGATGGGGAAAGTAAGACTTTTCACTCCTTGTTGGAAGACCAATCAAGCGTTCTAGCCCATAGGCTCTCCCTTAGAGCTGAAACAGAAAAGCAAACCCCAGGGTAAGGAGAATCACGCTCCTGCATCCCCAGGGTCAGAGCCTGTGTTGTACAGACAGAAACCTGGAGATGATCCTATTCCTCTAGGGATATAAAGAGCGTGCCAGGCATTCCTGCTGTGTCCCAGCACAGCCTCACAGGCAAGGGGACAGGATCCCCATCACCTGACAGCATCCCCATCACTCTGCTGAGGAGCACCCCAAGGCAGGCAGTGCGAGCTCCACAGCCTTGGAACACACTCCCCATCCATCACCTTGGAGCCAGCCATCACCCATCCACGGGTGTCAGCATCCACAGGAATTCTCCTAGATTAACAATTCTAACACCATATGTAGCAGTTTAAAGCGACTAGGATTCAGTCTGGTAGCTTCAAAGCATTTCTGTGTCTGCATCGGCGTTTCAAAGGTACGGATCAAATGCTCCCAGCACTTCACACACTGGATTAGCACAGGGCTCCCGCATGGAATCGCTCTCCCTAGGAGCCCAGCAGCTCAGTGAGACCCAACCTGCACAGGACAAGGATGCTCCTTCCCCTCCAGTCTGCAAACCAAGGAGAGCTACCCCACCAAAGCCTGGCTTTTCCATCTGCTTCAGCCCATGCTGAGAGAAAAAGCATGGAGAAAAGGTCAAGCTTCCAGCTACGCCCCGCAGCGCTGTAGATGCACGAGTATTCCTCCCAGACAGATGGTGGGAAGGGGAAGAGTGAGGAGGAGGAAGGACGGGAACGAGATCAAGACAAGAATCTGAAATTGGCAAAGTCCCTGCTCTGGGTGATAAAAATACACAGCTCGCCATCACCAGCAGCGAGGAGACCCACCATGGGGGCGAAGGCAGACGTGCACGATGCCTGGTGCGTGTCCCACCTCGAGCCAGGAGCTGACACTGCTCCAACGCTCCTCACCCCATTCCCAAACTTTCCTTTGGTGGTGTTCTCCATCTCCTCATCATCCCTGGAACAGGCTGAGAACGTTGGGGCTCTTCAGCCTGGAGAAGAGAAGCTGCATGGAGAGCTCAGAGCAGCTTCCAGTGTCTGAAGGGGGCTACAAAGATGCTGGGGAGGGACTCTTCATTGGGGTGATGGATTCAAGCTGAAACGGGGGAAGATCAGGTTAGATATAAGGAAGAAGTTGTTTATTGTGAGGGTGCTGAGGCCCTGGTTGCCCAGAGAAGCTGTGGCTGCCCCATCCCTGGCAGTGTTCAAGGCCAGGCTGAACAGAGCTTTGGGTGGTCTAGTGTGAGGAGTCCCTGCCCATGGCAGGGGGTTGGAGCTGGATGATCTTAAGGTCTTTTCCAACCCAAACCATTCTACGAGTTCAGCATCCCCCTCCCAGCTCTAGCACTACAACTGTACCAACCACCTTTCCAACGTGAATGCTTACTTTTTCCCTCATCCCTCCTCTTTTCTCAGCACATTCAGGTTATGCATTCTCTATGTCTGCAGATCATTCCCACATGTTCAATTCCATCTGCAAAAGGCAAACCCCTCCCAAATGCTTCCTGTGGCTGCTTTCCCCCCAGTACCAACTTTGATTGCTCTGGGGATGACAAGAAAGTTAGTTCATCCGAGCTGAGCAGCAAACTAAGAGTATTTATTCAGCCCTGCTTTATCAGAGATGCAAATCAAGCACTCCAGTTCCATAGCTGAACACAGTGGGGGGGAAATGGGCTAGATAGAAAGCTGTAAAGTGCCTAATATATTCACAGGAGCTAAGGTAGAAAACAGAGATTAGTGAAAAATTATTAACATAACAGGTGTCATTGTCACAAAAGTGACACTTTAAGACAAATCCCCCCAAAATGAATTCCCTGAATACAAGAGCACAGTGTTAACTACATTTAGTCCCTGGTTTACATCTCTCTGCAATGAAGGAGAGCACAGGGGGAGGCTGAATGGAAGAGGCTGCTTCTTCCAACCTGCCTGAAGTCATAGAATCATAAAATCATAGAATCATAGAATAGTTACGGTTGGAAAGGACCTTAAGATCATCCAGTTCCAACCCCCCTGCCATGGGCAGGGACACCTCACACTAAACCATATCATCCAAGGCTCTGTCCAACCTGGTCTTGAACACTGCCAGGGATGGAGCATTCACAACCTCCCTGGGCAACCCATTCCAGTGCCTCACCACCCTCACAGGAAAGAATTTCCTCCTTAGATCCAATCTAAACTTCCCCTGTTTAAGTTTTAACCCATTACCCCTTGTCCTATCACTACAGTCTCTAATGAAGAGTCCCTCCCCAGCATCCCTATAGGCCCCCTTCAGACACTGAAAGGCTGCTATGAGGTCTCCACGCAGCCTTCTCCAGGCTGAACAACCCCAACTTTCTCAGCCTGTCTTCATACAGGAGGTGCTCCAGCCCCTGATCATCCTCGTGGCCTCCTCTGGACTTGTTCCAACAGTTCCATGTCCTTTTTCTGTTGAGGACACCAGAACTGCACACAATGCTCCAGGTGAGGTCTCACCAGAGCAGAGCAGAGGGGCAGGATCACCTCCTTGGACCTGCTGGTCACACTCCTTTTGATGCAGCCCAGGATACGGTTGGTTTCTGGGCTGTGAGCGCACACTGCAGCCGGCTCATGTTCATTTTCTCATCAACCAGCACCCCCAAGTCCTTCTCCACAGGGCTGCTCTGAATCTCTTCTCTGACCAACCTGTAGCTGTGCCTGGGATTGCTCCCACCCAGGTTCAGAACCTTGCACTTGGCATGGTTAAACTTCATGAGGTTGGCATCAGCCCCTCACAAGAGTGTCAAGGTCCCTCTGGATGGCATTCCTTCCCTCCAGGGTATCAACTGAACCACACAGTCGGCTAATGATATGCTATGGAGATTAAACATGAAGCCAAAGAATGTCCCCATCTTGGGAAAGAGCATCAGGATGAGAGGAGCAGGAGGCTTTCTCCTAGCTTCACCCATCAGCAGACCCACTCCCCACACCGGTTCAAGTGTGCATCCATAACATCATTAGCACGGGACAGGTAGAGGTTACCAGGGTGACATTCAGCTTCCAACTATGCTGAGCTCCAGTCCTTGAATCAATGGGGTGCAAGTGCCCCATTCAATAGCCTGCAAGTGCTCAGCAGCACTGTCTCGGACCACTAAACCCAGCAAAGGTCCCACCAACCTCTTTGGCCACCCCAAAGCAGCTCAGGGCCACCACCAGCAGACTGGGACACTGCTCCAGGCAAGGTGCTAACCCTCCATCTGCCATCAGCACAGAGCCTGCGGCTGCCATCCTCCTCACAGGCAGCTGGGGATGCTTGGTCCAGCTGCACATTGGGGTGGGTGCCTCCTCCTCTCCCCACATGTGAGGAGGAGGGATGCGATTCTCACACAGGGACACACTGAACCCAGCTCCTGGAGGTTGAGGGCTTTTCTTTGGGGTTTTGCATTTTAATAGAACCAACTAATTGGAGATCAATTTAGCTTTTTAATACCTTTCGGATAAGGAAATCTGCTGCAGCAGCAATTCCTTCCCTACCTTAATTAATTCCTAAACATCACAGAAGCTAGAAGTGCATGCTTTATGAATCTGGTTGACCTCCTGGTGCAGGAATGATGACACAGATGTTGTGCCTTCTTCACTACCTCATTACTCATGTTACACCATGGGTTTTTTCCCCAGCTGAGCTGGCTGACAGGAGCTCCAATGCTGCCATCAGCATGACAAGCAAGACATCAACTGCGAGCACAAGGTTGGCAGGGAAGGAAATCCAGTGGGAGGTTTTGTACCAAGGAGGATAAAATCATGCGGCCGCCCCATCCCTGGCAGTGTTCAAGGCCAGGTTGGACAAAGGCCTTGGAGCAAGCTGCTCCAGTGGAAGGTGTCCCTGCCCGTGGCAGGGGTTGGAGCTGGGTGAGCTTTATGGTCCCTTCCAACCCAAACTGCTCCATGAAAATACAGTTGGGTAGGAAAATGAGACGCCACTCATATGATGGCCAAGCAGAGGGCAATGCCAGAGCTAAAGGAGGCAAAAACCTGATGTGTCTTAAGCCCGTGGGACCTGGCGCTATCCCTCAAAGAGCTGTTTGCTGGGAAGGATAGGAATCAACCCAGTTTTGCAAAGGGTTTTAGCATCCTCTCTCTCCTGTACACACCAGGATCATAGAACAGGATAAGCCAAATTGCACTGGTATGATGTTACACCCATCTATGGGATAGTGAGCAACTCCTACCAGCACAGGCAGATGGAAAGGCAATTGGGCTTGCACATCTGTTTGGAGAAGACCTCACCGCCCTGTCCAACATGCCCTGTGTTCAGGGCAGCGAAAGGGCTCATCCCGTTGGGGTCCGGCTGCCATTGCACCCCAACGATTGCACAGGACAAGCACAATGGCACCATACAAGATGCTTCATGCAGCCAAGCTGGAAGCAAAGAGCCTGATGAGACGCAAAGTCACTGGGGAAACATGGGCAGTGGAGCATGGAGGGAGGGAAAGTTGTGGTATGGGTCACAGATAATGGTAAGAGAGAAAAAAAGGGGGTGAAAAGGGGAAATCAATGCATTTTCTATGGCTCTCACTGGTGATGGCAGCTTCAGAAAGGAGGTGGCAGCAGCTCAGAACCTCACTTGCACTTGGACCTTCCTGCAGTGCTGAAGAAGCTGGAGACCTGCCTCAGAAACCTGCTCACCAGCACCCACCTGCACCATGCACGGGGGCCACAGGAGCCCTCCCCATCTCCACTTCAGAGCAGGATGCTAAATCAGAATGAAGCATTTAAGAGCACACTTTATACCCAGCTCAGAGGCTGGCAGAGCACAGCACCAACGGCTGATCGTTAGGGAAACATGGGGATGCATAAGAACAAGGAGTAAAAAGGAAACTTGTCCAAATAAGAGCTAAAAAAACCTGCTGGGAGACTTAGAAAGCAGCAAACTTGCCTGTTCCTGGCATCAGGCAGCAGAAACTAGGCATTAGAAATGAAAAATAATAACATTTAGAAAAGCCAGCCTGATGAGGTCTAACAACCTTTTATTCCAGACACCGAAATGCTCCCTTGCAGGTGATGGCACAGGATGAAACAAGGCTTCTACTTGTTACTGTCCTCAAAGAAGCCCAACTTATTTCTGCTGGACATGGAAGCAGCGCATCACTCGTTTCCACAACATGCAGGAGTGGTCCCAGCTCCAAATGGCCAAGGCTTTACCAGCATCACTCACAGAGGCTTAAGGAAGGAAAACCCATCCTTTGGCCAGCAAGATTGGATGAGGCTTTGCATCCTCTTCCCAGCCCTGCATCCCAGGCACTGGAGGAGCCCCTACCAAATGTCTGTGAGCTGGGTCAATGCAGAGATCAAACATGCCTGTTCCTACCCATCCCCATCCCTCCACCTCCCAGAGCATGGAAAATAAGCCTTCACCTATAGAAATCACTGCTGGACATGGCCCCAGGTCTGAATTTACTGTGCTGCAGAGCAATAATTATAACAGGGACACAAGATGGTGGGGAAACAACAGAAAAATAAATACCTCTTATGTTCTGTTAAATCCAGCAATTTACAAGGCTGGAATAATTAGCAGCTTAAAGTGTTTTGACACAAGCAGCCCCAATAATCATGATAAATCATATCAGGCATATGCCCAGATCCTTGAAGTGACAGATGACAAACACAGCAGTGACAGGACGCTCCATCACGCAGGGAATCATTGAGTTAATGGAAGAATTATTGCTTCTGAAATCCACTCCAGTCCTATTGTGGGGAACATTCCAATTTATCAAAGCCAAATGAACATTAATTGCTGCAGCCTGGTAAGTTTTCAAGCTGCTGTGACCTTCATTGAATTTTAATCCCAAACAGATAAGATTTACTTCCACACAAGAGGAAACAACACAATTAAACCCAAGTGACAGCTAAGATTATGGGGGGGAAAAACACAACAGGCGTAATGACAAAAATATTGATTCCTTTCTACTTGACACTGCACACACACACACAAAAAAAAGGGTAAATAAATAAAATCCAACATTTGCATTTTTGTGCATTTTCCCTTTTTTCCTTTCTTTTCATTTGGGAGACAAATTTCAGATGCTTTAAGCTGAGAGGAAAGGGGTGGCAGAGAGTAATGGAGGCTGAATTCCCTTTAACTGCAGTAATTAATGTTATGTCTCATTGGGGAGAGATTAAGAAAAAACAGTGAGCAAAGGAAAATACAATAAAAATCAAGTATTGTTTTGCTGCTGAAGATGCCCTTGAGCTTGGGAAGGGAGGTGTGAAGAGGGTCACAGATCCCAGTGCTGATGTGGGGGTAGATGGCCTCAGGGACAAGGGGTTATGGGCACCGACGGCCCCTTTCCTGCTGCACTGAATGCAAACCCCAAAGCAGAAAGCCAGGCACCCCCAGCCAGAACCACCTCAATAAGGAGTAAACCCAGGATTTACATCCCTCCCTGAGCCCCCACATAGTGCAGGGGGGTTCTTGGCTTTAGAGGCACAGCAGGAGCTACCAGCCAAGTCATAGACATCTACAGAAGCCCAAAACAATGCTCCCGTCACAGCTTGGCCATGTCTCACTGTCCAATAAAGCTTTGCTGGGTACTCCCTAAGCGAGGGATTAGCGGGACCCCCCAGGCAAACCTTCCCTGGACTCCTATAACTCAGCCCAAGGATGAGCAGACAGGTAGAAGTAAGCGTTACAGCCACTTAAAGGAGATGGAAGGAAGCACTTTCCCGTGTCTCCTCCTGTCCCCCACAGCGAGATGCTGGGCTGATGATGAACAGGACACACAGACTCTGAATGCCAAGGCAGCACTCAGGTGGGCTGATGCTCCAGGAATGGTGTTTTAGTCTATTGAGAGCACACAGATATCAGGCTTTATGGTAGGAAGCAAAAGGAAAAGTATTTAAGAAGCTAGGAAGGAGGCCATGGGGAGGCACAGCTGTATCTTAAGGCAGGAGAAGGAATATGGGCAAAGGGGAGGATGGGATACAATGGGATGGGGGGGACCACACTGTCCCCATGCTGGCATCCAGAGGGTGCTGAGCACAGCACAGTGGGTGAACCTGCTGCAGGGGAAGGAGGAGGGCTCCAGTGACAGAGGATCTCTGGGATGTTGGTCTCAGGGGGGAAAGTAAAGGCATGGGAAAGCATCTCAAAAAGAGCCCGGGGACTCAGAGGAAACGTTTCACCAAGAAACAAAGACTTCCACCCCATTCTACTTCAGCTACAGAACTCCATATGGTTTTGGGGGAGAGGATCCAACAAAGCACACATTTATCTTGCGTTAGTAACTCAGAACTTGGCTCAGGTCCGCTCGGTTTCACTCGAAAAGTTAATGAATCCTCAGAAAAAACCTGGGCAAGGTTTCAAGTCTGTGCTGCAAACCTGACCCAGGGAAGAAACACACAGAGCTTCTGCCTCCCCCAGCACGCGGGTGCAGCCCAGACCGCAGCCCAGACCCATATCCCTGCCTGCAACCTTGGCTTCTATTGCGAGGAGTATCAGGATTGATAAAGGGAGTCTAATTGTGGCTGTTTCCCTCCTGCCTTTCCCTTGCTAATGCAGAAGGGCAGGAAATGCTCAGGCCGGGAGTTAACTCTCACAACAAAGCTATGGATGCTCCTGTGCTGGCAGAGGTGTCAAAACATCTTCACCAGCTAACCCAGGAGGACAGTGCACAGACACTGCTGCTGTGACATGCACAGCGATGCCTTCAGCTCCCCTCCACCAGCATCGGTGCTCCTGAGCTCCACGGTGCAGAGGATGGAGGCTCTGGACAAGAATCTCTCTAAGAAACTTTCTCCAAAGCATCAATCCATTACAATCATCACGTTGCTTTCTTAGAAAGAGCAGCTTCAGCAAGGTCTGGGGACCAGGACTGAGTTGATCCCTACCAAAGAAAATCTGCATTTCAAAGCAATTGCAGTTATCCCATAGCCAGGCTCTCCCCACAGCCACGGGCCGCTTTCCCATGGCTCAGGATTGCCCACAACAGCCAAACAACCCCGTCCCCATACCAGGAATCAAGGTTTTCACACCCCAGACTTGGGGTTTGCCACCTTCATTCCTTGCTCTGTCTCACTTGTTTTTTCAGGCTCATTTTCCAAGTACATCAGTTTTACCCTTTCCTCCCCAGTATTCCACCACATTGGCATTATTAGTAGGATGTAAAAATGTTCACTATCCAACCAAACAAGCTGCAGTCCCTGATTCCTATCCCTTCTGCCATCCTGCTATCATACTGCCTCTTATCTTGCCCAACAACCTTAATGCAAAGCCTCTCTCCTGCTGCCATGTACACAGTGCCCAACCTAAAGCTCCACTGCCAAGGGTTAAGACACTCAAGAAGAGATCAGATTTAAGCTGTACAAGCCAAATAGACACTTGGTCAAAAGGAAAAATAAAGCCATTGCCCAGCCACCACCTCTGCTCCTTCTCCCAGTAGAAGGACAGAAGCCATGGAGATGACACACAGGTACCAAGAGAATCTGTTCAGATCCACCTTTTGCAGAGGGTGGCTGCAATGGGATCCCAATACGACAGAAGAATTCCCTTGGCCAAACAGATGAGCTGCATCTACACAGGATCTACAAGCCTAACTTCTCTATTTCTTTTATTGACTGGACAGCTTATCCCAATGGCAGTTAAGGGATGATACATTTAGTCCCATTTCACAGATGGATTCCTCTAAAGCACAGAGGAATGACAGACCGGATCCAAATACATCACCACCTCATAACACACTCATAACCATATGAACCATATCAACCACCTCATAACATACTGGAATAAGCATTATAAGGCAACAGAGCACATATATGATCTATTAATAATGGTCACAAACACTTGAAATGGAGATATTCAAAGCATCAGTTCAAGCTCACATCCTTTGCAAGAGAAGGATCATGCTGCAGGCCATATTCACTTGACAGGTAAAATTCAGCTTCAGAAAGAAATGGCCAAGCCCAAAATCTTGCCTTTACACATGCCTAAAGGCACAACCAAGCGGAAATACTCCCCTGACCCACCTGCCCAGTTGCCAGCAGTGATGGAACCACCACAAGCTTCCTCATCACCTTCCCCACAGCTTCTTCTCTAGTCTGTTGTCTTGCTTCATTATGACAAGACCAACCACTCTTTTTTCCCCAGCCCTTTCAAGCACATCTCTTCCTCTCTGAAGGCACAACCAAGATGGGACACGGACATTTGCAAACCAAACTCATCACCTTGCTCTTTCTCACTTCCTTCCCATCACACCCCGGTTGCCAACCACCACCCCCTCCCAGAGGGTCCCCTGTCCCCTCCGATGCCATTGGCAGCTTTCACTCACCATGACCGAGATGTGCAGAATGTGCAGCTGCTCCTCCACGATCTCAGAAGGCTCCTGCAGGCTCGGGGGGGTGGCCCTGGAGAGCTGCTCAGCGCTGCTCATGGAGACATGGAAGTACAGGGTGCCGTTCTCCAGCCACTGCTGCTTCCAGTGCACCAGCGAGATGTCAGCCACGGTCCCCGACATCTCTGCAGGGACAAATATAGAACCATACAATCAGCCAGGATGGAAAAGACCTTTCAGATCATCAAGCCCAACCACAACCCCCAAGTCCATGCAAGAGAGGATCAGTTTTCTCCATGATGCCAAAAGCAGTGTTCTTAGCGGTCCTGGGAATCAGAATTTTTTTGAGTCTTACCCCTAGTACTGCTTCTGATCTACAGGATGAGTTTGAGCATTGCTTTTTGGCCTCTGATTGCTATTTCCCCCTGTAGATGAACATCAGCAGTTGAATTCCTTAATAAAAAGAGGCTACAAAGTGCCTTGTGATTTCCAGATGAGAAAGGCAGCTACAGTACACAAGTGCCTGAGGTGTCTTTAACCTCCTATAGGAAAAAGGCTGGAAGAAGCTCCTGGAGATCTGTAGCCAAGCCCAAGGGGGGTTTGTTGCTTGGCACAGGGAAGACACTTGGTGCCAGGCGAGCCAAAACACAGACATCATTCTTTTTCTGGCATTTACAAGTGAAACCTCCTTCCAGGTCGTGATGTAGCACTGCAGCTGTATGTAAGAGGGACATTCCCAGCACAGAGTAATGAGCACCAGTAAGAAAAGGTGACCACCTTGACAAAGATCAAATGACCTGGAGAAAGACCTTCTTAGGCAGAAGCTCTTCCCTGTGAGGGTGCTGAGTCGCTGGCACAGGGTGCCCAGAGAAGCTGTGGCTGCCCCATCCCTGGCAGTGTTCAAGGCCAGGTTGGACACAGGGGCTTGGAGCAAGCTGCTCTAGTGCAAGGTGTCCCTGCCCATGGCAGGGGTTGGAACTGGATGAGTTTTAAGTCCTTTCCAACCTAAACCATTATATAATTCTATGACCTTGGGGTTGTACATCTCTCCATCTTCTCCTGCAGCCGCCTGTTAATTTCACATCCCACCCAATCCTGATTCACAGCATAAGCACCCTGGGAGCTGGGATTACAGCATCCCAACACACATCCACTGCAGCAGCTTCCCCTGCCCTAGGGCACCACATGAGTAACTCGGGGTGAGGGAACCCCAAAATCCATCCGCAGATCCACAGCCTCCAGCACAACCAGAGCCAGCAGCTCCATCCTCAGCCGCAGGCAGGAGCGCTGACAGCTCCAGAGCTGCCCATCAAGGTTTAAACGCATCTCTGCAAAGCTCTGCTCTGGCAGTTTGACAGGCAAATCAAAGCCAGGCAAAAAATACCAGCGAGAAAAGAGCCAAAATATTTCTCCTTGCACCACCTCTTTTGTTGTGTTTGTTTTCCCATTTGCAATATAAGCAATGGGAAGCAAGTCAAGGCCTTGTAGTCACCAGGCTCAGCGATCACCTGCTTTGGTGGGAGAATCAAACTCAGCTCCCTCCCTGTTTGGGAAGGGCAAGCAGCTATAATGGACCACGGCCTGCAGCCTGAATGGTGTGCTTGCTCCATAAAGGCTAACAGCACAAGCTCAGTCCCCCTGGCACCACGGCTGGACCAGACACAAGGCTCTCCTTCACACCTTGGTCATCTTGGAGGACAGGGCTTGTTCCCCTGCAGGCAAAGCAGCCACAGAACAGCACTGGTGCTATATTGCATTTCATTTTGTTGAACCTAGCTGGGGAAAAGCACATCCCAGTGGGGATGAAGGAAGGAATAACCCCAGCTGAGGCTGTGCTCACACCTTCCAGAGCATTGAAGCTCAAAGTCTTCCTGTTGGAGCAAGTCCAGAGGAGGCCACAAGGATGCTGTGAGGGCTGGAGCAGCTCTGCTCTGGAGCCAGGCTGAGAGAGCTGGGCTGGGTCAGCCTGGAGAAGAGAAGGCTCCTGAAGGGGAGACCTGAGAGCAGCTCCAGTGCCTGAAGGGGCTGCAGGAAAGCTGGAGAGGGGCTTGGGACAAGGGCCTGTAGGGACAGGCCAAGAGGAATGGCTTTAACCTGCCAGAGGGGAGACTGAGCTGAGCTCTTAGGCAGAAGCTCTTCCCTGGGAGGGTGCTGAGGCGCTGGCACAGGGTGCCCAGAGAAGCTGTGGCTGCCCCATCCCTGGCAGTGTTCAAGGCCAGGTTGGACACAGGGGCTTGGAGCAAGCTGCTCTAGTGGAAGGTGTCCCTGCCCGTGGCAGGGGTTGGAGCTGGATGAGCTTTAAGGTCCCTTCCAACCCAAACCAGTCTGGGATTCCAAGCAGACCCTTGGGTGCTCTGGCTCACGAGGTGCCATGCAGGTGCTCCAGAGACTTCCACTTCTACAGACCCACATCCCAACCCAGCAAAACCCCCCCCAATCCTTGAGGAACAACTTTCCTTATCACCAAAACCCAATACATTTTCCAGCAGCATGCTCCCGCCTTTCCCTCATGGGTTACATCCGGGCCAACCACCCCTTGCTCACCGAGATATCCCCTGGTCCCGCAGGATCCCCTTGCCGCAGAGCCCAGCTGAGAGCAGGGAGAAGCTGACACCATCACTGCCAGCTCCCTGATTCAGCACCTCACTAATTACACCGCTGACACACCTGAGCTGGCTGCAGTGTGACCTGAACCCAATCAGAGAGGGCTGTGCTCATTATCTGCCTCCCCAGCACAGCAGGGTCGTTATCCCCAACCTCTGGGCACATCTGAGCACTCAAAGGAGCAAAGCTGAACAGCTCCTGACCATGCACAAGGTCCATCAAGAGCCCCCGCTTGGCTTTAGAGGGGACATGTGAACTCCCCATCATAATCTCTTGTCATTGCAATGAGGTCGCTCCTAATAATCCCTTCCCTCCTTTATTATAAATAGCCTTTGGCTGGAGCAAATCAGTAGTGAGAGGTGTTGCTCTCATGCTCTGCCCTGTAAATGAAGCCAGACCTGCAGCTCACACTGCAGGACACCGGCTTGTACAAGACCTGGCAATGTAAATGAAATGAGTCCTGTGCCTCTCACCTCCAAAGAGGCTAAAGCAGAAGGTTTTAAAGGAACAAAATGAGAGCAGCATCAGGGCTGCTTAATTGCAGTCATCTTCCCAGCAATACTTCAAAGGTCTGCACTGAAAAACATCTCCTTGTCTAATTAAAATCACAACAAATGCTACTTCCAGGAGCAAAAGCACTAACTGAGCTCTGGGATTGTTATCACAAGCTCTTCCGCAGAGGCAAAAGGGCCATGGGACAGTACGGATGCATCAAAAGATAGGACTGTGGTTATGCAAAGCCATCAGAGAGACAGTCAGCTGTAATAAGGGATGATTTACAGGACTGTACACTCATCACAGACACATCCCTGCAGCACACCATTCCAAAGGAGCTCAGGAAATGAGGTTATAGAGAAGAGACTGGATGTGGATGCCACCAGGACCCCACCTCTACTGCTCCAAAAGAGATCACATTAGGGAAGCAGGGAAAAACAAGACCTCCAGGGTTAATCTTTCTCCAGATTCTTTCCCTTACACTCACATTTTTTGCATGGGATGGCTCACAGAGAACATTTCTGGGGAGTTCTGAGATACAGGCAATTTTTTGGATTTCAGCCTAGACTGAAGATAAGCCTGTTTCATTTTCAAAAGGTCTCTTCCAAAAGTAGAAACTTCAATTTAACATTCATTTCACCACTTTAAGCAAACCCAGCAGCAAGGCAAGCGCTGACAAAAGTTCACTTGCCAAACCCAGGTCCCATTTCCCATATATTTATATATACCTGGATGCTCTGTCATCCCAGCAGCCTGTATTGAGGGAAACCTGCGCCTTCCCTCTCCCACCATGAGCCTTCCATCATGATTTGCTGCTCACAAAACATAGAAAAGCCTTTTCAAGCCCTGTTAACTGCTGAACCCTCCAATATCCAAACACAGGGAAGTTTTTGGCCTCATATACTTGACATAAATATTATACAGCCTGTGTTTGGCTGGACACACATTGTCACTCCACTATCTACGTGGTAGTTACAGCAGCAATAGCCCGTCCATCAGAAAGGACACAATAGTCTGCAGCAAGATTGCCTGTTATCAGGGCTTTCAAATGTTTTTGAAACAAATTAAGGGCATTCCTGCACCAAAGCAGAATGAGATACAGCCAAGGTTTTAAACGGGCGGCAATAGAAAAGCACTTGTAATCTATAGCTATTTAAAAATGGCATTTAGCAGATGGGGAGTTCTCAGGCAGGGTTCAAACACAGCTTCAGGAGTAAAACACCAGGTAAAGCAGCCAAACAGACCTCGAGACGACTGCCGTGTCATCTTCCTACCTGCTCAGTGCACCCAACAGAGGGAAAGGGTCAATGAGGGTCCTCCTGCCCCACAGCTGCCAGCCAGCCCCCTGCTCTTCATCCAAACCCCACAGGCAAGCACCTTTCTCCATCCCAAAGCAGAGCAGAGGACCTGAGGAACCATCTTCCCTCTAGCACAGCCAGAAATGGGCTCTCCAGGCTCACCCTGCCCCACACCTGCCCCTCATCTCGCATCACACAGCTCAGCTGAGCCCTAGGAGCCCTCAGCATCACCTGATGATGGCTTCAATTAGAATAGGGCACACGGAGTCCTTTCTGCTTTCCTGCCCTTCCTCAAGCTCTGAGCCTCATAAAATCACTATTTCTACGTTTTCCTTGGAAATCAAAAAGCAATCCCAAACAAATTCCTTCCTGGGGCTCCCTGAGCTGGGCTCATGCCCATCAGAAGGTCACCAACACAGGACAGCAACAATCATAGCAAGCTGCCTTCCACCCGCTTCTCTAATTCCATTTTCCCCTTCGCTGTCGCTACAATCCTGCCATCTAAACATTTCATTGAAGTCTTCAACTCGTATTACAATCAAACTTAAAAAGCAAAAAGGGCCTAAATGCATTTGGTTGGGAACCAAGACGATTCCCATAAAAGCAGATTATGCTGACATGATGAATATATAAAATGAAACAGCAGATATTAAAGTTGGAGGATTGTTACGCCAATGCCTTCGGGCTCCTGGCTGCCCTACCCACCTCCTCCTTCCTCTCCCATCCCCTCCCACTCTGTTTTACTCAAGGCAGAGATAGCCTTTTCACCTCTGCCTTCTCCCAGGCAGCCTGCCAGGCTAGAAATACCCACTAGCTCCCCCCCGACCTTATGCAATGCTTCAACATTCATCAGTTATTCGGGAGGTCGCAGCCCTGCTTTATCTGTCAAGGCGTTTCACAAAGCCTGTTTCGTATTTAATTGGCTTGTTCTCACTAATCTACCATGATTATTGTATTTTTATTTCATTCCTGAAGGTCTTTATTAATATAAGCCATTTTACTTATGGCAGTTCATCCCTGTATGGTTATCCAGGCAGGATAACCCCCATGGTTATTCCTATCCCCGGTCAAACAAACCCAACTCATGCTTCCTCTCCTCTCCGCTCCCCAGTGCTGTTCAGACCTTGGGACCAGCTGGAGACCTTTACTATAAGAACCAAATCCTCACTGTGATGGATGAGAAGCCTGTGAGTAATTTCCAGTGCACGGTTCCAGCTTCCTCCTGCCTTTTTCCTCTTTTCCTCACCACCTGCTTCATCCCAGCAGGACCTGCACCCCGCAGCCAGACTCCATCAGCTCACCTGCACAACTCATCGTCTTAATCTGTTGGCAAAGCTGGAGATCTGTTTAGTGATTACATTTCCTCTTCCAACAAGCTCAGAAACACATTCCCACCATGCACAAAAAGCCAGCACCGGCAACTGTACACTCTTCTTGTCACCCCTAATCCTGCAGCCCCATTTCTCCTGCTTTTAGACCAGGGGCTATTCCGAGTTAATGTTCTCCCGAGGCACCAACCTCCGGTGAAGTGTTAGTTTATAGATTCCTCAGTTCTAGCTACCACTTATGCTAATAAACCAAATTTATGCAGAAAGTCATAAACAGAGAGCTCTCCCCAGTGCCCTTGCCAGCACAGGATTGCTCCCTGCGGAATAGATTACCATGCTCTGTGCAGACTAGCTCCAAAACGACTCTAGTAATGGGGCTTCCCCCATGCTCCCCAGGGGACTATTCTGCAGTCAAACAGGCCCTAACAGTTCTAAGCGTTTGGGTCTTTTGGTGGCAATATGGTAGGGATTTTATTCCAATCATTAGCTCAGTTTGCTTTTTTCCTCCCTATTCCCATCGCTTCACATGTTCCTTCCCTTCTACATCTCCTCCACTGCTCCTCCCACAGTGCTCCCCAGGGCAACACACAAACACAGCTGCAGGTCATAAAAAGTAATAGAGAAGCTCGGAAGTTTAGGAAGGGGGGAAAAACGATGACAAGCTGCCTCTGATCATCTCCTTTCCAAGGCCCTGTTTGTGAGGAACATAGCCCTGCTCCTGCAGAGCATTCCTGGGGTGCCTACTACGCATGTCCATTGGGATATGGTGTATTTGAGGGATGGAGGAGGGCTTCAGGGAGCCTTGGTCTCAGGGTGGTCCATGGGGCCAGGCTGGGGGACTCTCTCTGCATCTCTGCTAGCATCGTGTGTCTCACATTGAATGGGCAAGTGGGACTTGTAATAGAGTGGGTTTGGCTGCTTTGAGGTTTTACCCAAACAGCCTGGAATGAGATGAGCAAGAAGCCAGGTGTTGGGCATGCTCCTGGGATCGGCCACCTCAAAGACCACATAGATGTGGTAAGAACTGAGCTGCCATCACATTTCACCCTCCAAGCTATCAGAGCCATGCCACTGTACCTGCTGTCCCCAGGGTGGCCCTCAGCATCTGCCCAGCTTCACCAGGCACCAACGCCAACCTTTACACCTCCCTGTCCAACCTCTGACTGGGCTCCAGCCCTCCTGGGGAAGCCTGTGCCATGTGCCAGGAGCTGGTATTACACTTGCTGGCCCAGTGACAGCACCGTATTTACTCCAGTTACTGTGAGGAACAGTAAACTCAGGGCATTTGGATTCTCTTGTCCTCCCACCAACCTTATTCCTAAACCCGGATTTTGTTCGGGCTTTTATTTCAAGAGAGTATCCTAGGTTGATGTAATTATCATGCAATGCAGCAAGGGGTCAGCAGGCTGCATCATCACACATGGTCCAGGAGTGGAGATGGGGTGACAGGAACAAAGTCAGCCTTATTCAGCCCCTAGTAACAACTTTAAGACAACCAGCTCCTGGCTCTGAAGCCCTCTGCACCATCCCCACGTCCCTTCAGCTTTTCTAATCACAGGCTTTAGGGTCCCTAAATACATCAGTGAGTGGATATTGATTCGCCTGCACTGCCTACAGATCATAACCTGACTCCATTGCACCTTCAAGGAGCTCAGCACACGCTCCACGTTCTTACAGCTGCTTTGATTGCAATTCAGTCTCTAGTACATTACCCTTATTTATAATGCCAGCTTCAGCAGGGCGCCTCAGGCACTCTCAAATTATTACATGGCCCTTTTGACTTTCAATTCCTTTCCATTCAATTCCATTTTTATTTGTCAGCAGATACTCCCATTGACCAGTGGTGGAAGCCGACAGCGCACAGGCGGACAGGGCTGCTGCACGGTAAGCCAATCCTATAGGAATGACACACACGCAGCTCAACACAACGGGTCATTTTGGTTTGAATGAGAAACGCCAGGTCTGGAAGAGATGGTTTGCAGCCATCATTAAAACAAAAGATGAAGGAAAGTGACTTTAAGCATTAGAGCCACTCTTGTGTATCCTACAGAGATGAATCACAGCATCATCAGGGTTGGATGGGACCTCTGGAGATCATCCAGAGCAGCCCCACACAGGAACATAGCCATGGTGGGGTTGGGATGCCTCCCAGACAGAGATTCCACAATCCTGCTGTGCAGCCTGTTCCAGGCCTCTGCCGCCCTCAACATAAAGAAGTCCTTCCTCATGCTGAGGTGACACTTGTTGTGTTTTAGTTTATGGCCATTGCTCCTCGTCCTGTCACTGAGCACCACTGGGAAGAGTCTGGAACCATCCTGCTGGCACCCACCTCTGAGATACTGATCTGCATTGATGGGATCCCCTCTCTGGCTGCTCTTCTCCAGACTAACCAGGCCCAGCTCCCGCAATCTCTGCTCATGACAGAGATGCTCCAGACTGCTGAGCATCCTTGTGGCCTCCATTGGCCCCTCTCCAGCAGCTCCTTGTCTGTCTTGTTTGCAAGAGGGATGAATGTGAACATGGTGTCTTGATGCACAGATTTTGTTGAGCAGCACCAATCCCACCCCTCAGTTCAGACACAGGGGTTTGCTTCAGAAGTGCTTTGGGGTCCTTCCGAAAAGCTCAAGCTTTGCCACCTCACTGGATCATCCAAGAGAGACATGGGGTTTGCTTTTGCAAGAGCACTTGAAGGTACAAGGAAGAAAGAGCTGATGCTCCATGAGAGCTGCTGCTGTAGAGACATGAGGAGTGAGAACATGAGGAAAGCTGCAGAAATCTGTTCCCCACTTACTCCAGATCCTCAAAACCCAACACAAGACAGACCAGATAAATGAGGAGGGGAAAGTCTCTCTGAAAGGCATAAGAACCAGTTTTTGATGGTCCAACTATTAATCCCTGCTAAAGAAATCAATGTCCTTGAGAAGGAAGCCTTTCTGCAGGTAATGGGCACACAACACCACCCACCCCAGCCTGTCACTGTTTTAAGGATGGATTAAATCACAGGTTTTCACAAACACAGGAAAGATCTGCTGCACTGGAGCAGCAACCCAAGCCCTGCTGGGGACATCTCTCCATCACTGCCCCAGCCCTGCATGTGACTCCAGCATGTCCCAAAACCACAGTTTGGCTCCTGCAGGATCACCACAAGCATTAGAGGCTCTATTCCCACCCCACATCCAGGAGAACCACCTTCAAAAGCCTTTACTATGCACGTGGGTAAGAAAAAAGCCCTAATTAATCCCCTAGCCCAGGCTCAGCTGAGTGCAATCACCCACTGCTGCACATCACTGCCTGCACGGTGACACCAGAGCTTTGCTTGGAGCCTGAATGGATCTGAAGGGTCTAATGACACAACCGGAGGTGACTGAGCAAGAGATGCTGTGTGAGATAACCGCTCACTTGATTTCTTCATAGCAGATGAGGGAGGACAAGGGAGGCAGACGTGAAGGCAGGGGCAAGGCAGAGTGCATCATCTGTAGTGGCACCACATGGTCCCTGAGTGCTGGCACATGGAGAAGGGACCAGGTGGGTTCTGCTGTGGGCAGGGACACCTTCCACTAGAGCAGCTTGCTCCAAGCCCTGTCCAACCTGGGCTTGAACACTGTCAGAAAGGAGTGAAGCACAGCAAGGGCTATGCAAAAGCAACCTGCTGCTTCCCAAGGATGCCATCCTGGGGTACCAGACCCCCTTGAGCAGGGCAGGCAACCCAGGCAGCCTCAGCCCTGCACCATGAGGCTATGAGCCATCAGGTTGCCAGAAACAAATGGGTTCACTGAGACATAGCTGTGAAAATCCTCATCTCTCTCTGGACTGACTGGCACTGAAATGAACTGGACTCGAAGCAGCTGATCTGAGAGCACAGAGAAATCACTGGAGGGCTCAGAAAGCGGCATCATAAGACGAGGAGACACGAAAATCCAAACTGACGTAAGAAACCAAACTTATCAGGGCTTCTCAGAGCCTGTGGGCAACATGATTTTCCCCCATTTAAAAGTAGGGAAGGCAAAAGAGAAGCAAAGCAATTTGTCAGATTAGAAGTGACAAAGTGGCAGAACCAAAGCAGCCATGCCCTCACAAGCGCCACCGACAAGGAGGGCCCCTTTCCCAGCAGCGTGCTAGCTGTGCCTTGCAACAAGTGCTTCACACGCTGAAACAAAGGATCAATCCTGGGTCACCAGAACACTCTGATGCTGCCAGAGGTGGTGGCCAGGCCCTACAACACCCTGTTACCATCCAGGGGTGCCAGCCCTTGTGCAAGAGTCAAGGAAAAGTCTATGGTCCCTGGGTGTGATGCCGTGTGGATGCCAGGCACAGCCTCCAGCCCCCTCCAGCTCTGATGGAAGCATAAGCCCACCAGTGCCACATCTTTCCAAACAGCTTCGCTGTCACTGCAGCTCTGACCCAGCTTGGAAGGACCTTTGACAACACACCATCAACCCATAGGGCCCCACTCCTTCCAATGCCAGGTTGCTAGTGTTCTCCACCAGGGGAAAGGCTTCATGGGGCTCTTTCTGTCCCTCATCCTTCCCAGCCATCATTAGCAACAGGCTACCACCCAGTTCCAAGCCCTTCATCAGTATCTTCCCCTTCCCATCAATTGCAGATCAGACTTTGGACAAGGGCCTGTAGGGACAGGCCAAGGGGAATGGCTTTAACCTGCCAGAGGGGAGACTGAGATGAGCTCTTAGGCAGAAGCTCTTCCCTGTGAGGGTGCTGAGGCGCTGGCACAGGGTGCCCAGAGAAGCTGTGGCTGCCCCATCCCTGGCAGTGTTCAAGGGCAGGTTGGACACAGGGGCTTGGAGCAAGCTGCTCTAGTGGAAGGGGTCCCTGCCTGTGGCAGGGGTTGGAGCTGGAGGAGCTTTAAGGTCCCTTCCAACCCAAACCATTCTATGAACCCATGTCCCCATTAACACTAGTGCTAATCATCCCCACACCACTAGATCCAAAAGCAGCATGATTTCATGGTTGCACCCCCTAGCAGAGTCTCAGGGAAAGCTCTATTGCCACCACCTACACTGAGACAGAAGAGACACGGAGACACCCTTGATCTGCATCGACAAAGGTCATGGGGAAGAGGCAGAGGGGGATGAATCCTTGCAGCCTCATTAGAGGCAAAGAAACAGTTTCTGCAAATAATTGATTTCTAAATTTATCCCCTAATTAAATAGGTTCCCTGGATGAATCTGCATGCAAGCTGCAAGGCGATGATTTAGCGCCTGGCTTCCTACGGGAACGCATCAACGCATGTTTGCAAATCGTCTCTCTCCCAGATTCGAAGGCAGGGTGATCATCTCCCCACGCCAGCACACCCGGAGCACACAGGGATGGGTCCCTCCCGCTGCCTGGAGCTTTCAGCAGTCAAAGCTCCCCTCTGTGACAGGTTTATCAGTGCTGCAGGTGGGGCAGAAGGATGTTTGTCACCCATCTTGTCACAGCTCCCTGTGCTCCATGGACCAGAGCAGCCATCACGACCAGAGCGTGCAGCTCGCACCCTGCCTAAGCAGGAGGCCAGCTCAAGAGGATTTTGGCAGGCAGCAGCTCTAAAACCATGGCAGAACTGGAAGTGCCCTGCCTAAACTCTGCACGTAACGACGGCAAGAATGAGAAACATTATCTCCAAAACATGCTACATCCTACATCAATTCCACGGCTGTTCCTGTCTAGTGGCTTTGACTTTTTCCTACAGACACCATCAGCTAATAAAACCTCAAGAGACAGATCTGGGGATAAAACCAGGCTACAAGCTCTGCTAAAATTAAACACATTTATCACCCTTGCGCGGAGAGCTCCTTTTGGAAACCAGAGAGCCCTGCTACTCTCAGACAAGCATCAAAGGACTCTGGACGCGAGAACTCCCCGTGAGGTTGAAAAGGCGATGGTGCTGAGCAGCCCCGCTGTGTTACAGCCCGCACTAATTGAATCCTGCTGCCCAGGATGGAAAGTGTGGGGCCCACAGCCTGTCCCTACACAGTGCTGGGGGCTCAAAGCTCTCCTCTCCCAAGAAGAGAGGCACTTGCCTGCATTTACACACCATCTTCTGCCTGTCAACGGCATCAACGCCTTTCATCTCCTCCTCTTTCTTCTCTGACAGCTTTCCACCCCTCAAGATCATTCATGCACCAAGCATATGGGTCCACCTTCCTTCAGGGCTTTGGTGTTGAGGCTTTGGGATCTACAGGCATAGATTATCCTTCCTGATGCCCTACACACATAATGCTTTCAAGGATAAGCCATAAGTGCAGACTGGAGATCCTTTTTGGTGCCCATCGCTACCACACTGGGCAGAAATAGAGGAGCCCTCTGCTCTGCCCTTGGCTCCATCACTCATCTCAAAGAAACTCATCAGTTCAGATATTTATGGACCTGCTTGGCCCTGTTGGAGCTCCTGGAAGGCAAAGATGCAGCCTGCACATCCAACTCGCACCTCACTGAAACAAAGCGAATAGAGAAGCTGCTCCGTGAAGATCTAAAGGAGTTTTCCGAGATTTTGAACCTTATCCTGGTTTGTGGTAAAGCAAAAAGACCATTTGGAAGTTTCCCCATGAGGGAGAGGAGAAAAAACCTCTCCATCTACCTGCTCCAGAAACAGCAAACCAAAGGGCGAAAGACAAGCACCAGGCATAGCTCAGCCAAGACCACGGCCGTTTGATGTCCTACAGCACACACCGGTCACGTACTACCCACCCGGTCACAGACTTTTCTTTGAAGAAATGCCAAAAGATGGGATTTTCTCCCCCTCTTCCCCCTAAAAAAGTGTTCAAAACTGGAGCGTCTCCATGGCATTTTGGATTTCTCAGCACTTCTGGATGAAAACTGCCTTGTTAAGTGAGTTCTCAATCAAACAAATCACTACCATAGACAGAGCCTGGTCCCTAACCTACTTCTGAATCCAAAATAAAAAAATCCATTAGGTGGCTAAATACATTAGGAACTGCATCCCTTCATCTCCCTGCTTTGCTGCTCCGTTTGTAGCTGAGCATCCTCCTTTATTAATTGCCTCTGAGAGCCTCAGATCTCTTCTAAAGGAAAACAGTATTGTTCACAGGATAGGAAAGGGATGCAAGAAAGCTAATTAGTCCTCATACACAGGAGTTTGCAATAGCCAGCATTCAAATGAAGCCTGATTTTCAGGTCACAGAGCTAAAATCGGCATGTTGCATCACTGGCTTTCTTTTCCAGAGGTGCCTTTTTTTGCTCACCTTAAGCGTATTTAAAGGCAAAGAAAATACCTTTAGGTACCAAAAGCAAATTCATGATGGAGCTCTCCACCACTTACCAACTTGAGCGCATTAAAACTCTGTTAAAAGCAGAGCAAGATGAGTCCTTGAGGCCCTGTTCCCTAAGGATGTGTGCACATAAAGCAAGGAAAATGTGTGGTTATTAGAGTTTAGCTTTATTGTTTTCATAAAACACACTGAAGATTGTGTTTATGATTCTGGAGAAAATAAAACCCTCTCTCCAATTGTTAAAATAATGAACACAAGATACTCCAGTGACTTCTAAACAATCCAATACTTTGGATTTGCACAACGCCTTCCGCTCAGGTTTCAGAACAGCCTGTACAAGAATGAAAATAAACCTGGATAGGTGGGAAATAAATCCATCATCTCACCTTAGAGCTAAAGGAAGCAGAATAGTGTATAGCATCATTGCATAAGGCTAAGTTACACTTATGGAGGTGGGAAGGGAACTGCTCAAAACTCATTGAACAATTGCTTAAGAACCAGTTTTGCTGGTTTTCAGTTACATCGTTGTTTCTGAATGATCAAATCCCATTTGAAAGCCAGGCTTGAGCATGGGAATCATTTGAACCACTCAAAATCAAACAAAAAAGTAATACCTTAGTCATCTCTTTCTCTCTGGCCCTTGGTACAGCTTGCTCACAGAGACTTCTCCTACACAACGTTCAGAGGGCTATTGCCTGCCCCATATCCCTGCCACGCTGAAGCTCTTCTGCATCTAGCTTTAGGAAGGCATCTGTATCAGGCTCACAGCATTGCTCAAGGAACATAAACCATCTCCATCACTTCTGCTCCTCTACCTGCAGCCTGGAGGAGCAACCAGCTAAATAGTTCTTTCCCCTCCTTTAAATATTACAAGGACTATGTGAGGTTATGTATTACTGAATGGAACTGTCTGTTCAGTTCAGCATAGTGATGATGGAAGGGAAGCGTGGACCGCAGAGAGGCCATGTCTCCAGCACAGGAGCAGGGCAAAGAGCCAAGGTAATGACCAAGAGGGATCCTTACCCAACTGCTTAGTGTCTGCCCATCCATCAGAGCCTGACACCTGCCTGGCACCACTTGCATGGTAAGGATCGAATCCAGCTTGGAACACGACAAGGCAAATACATCTTCCCTGGCAGTGGCCTGGGAAATGAGGGAAGCTCTTCAACCAGGTGACCCCCTCCATATCCATGCAGCTCTGCTTGAAAACCTGGGTTGAACCAAGACCCGAGACCCTCTGGGCCATGACCCGTGGCTACCCTGGATGGACTCACTTGGCAGAAGCAGGTCTTTGGAGCTCCAGCACAAGAGAAGACTAGGGTAGGGATGGAAAAAGCCAGTGAGGGCAAGGATACTGAGAAGGTGGTGGCAGAATGCAGCCTTTAGGTAGTTTGCAAACACCTTCTGGAAGGTATTACTGTCAGCTCTAAACCAACCTATGAATATGAGCCTTTGGGGCTTGTAATAAAAACCAAGATGTTATTTTTTTGTTCAGAGCCAGGTTAGACAGAAATGTCTGAAAATTAAAGGAGCAGCCTAAGAAAAGGTTTCAATTCCATCCCTCCCTTTATGTACTTTATTCACAAGCTCCTCAGAGACTGAGGTCACCTCCGGAGCAGTGGTGCGTTAATTGCCATAGCATGCAAGAGACGTTTCTGCTCCTCAGACCCACCTTGCTAACAGCTTCATTCCAAGAAACACATAACAACACTGAACTGAGACTTAACAGATTTCCAAGAAACACCAGATTTGATGCACACAACCACATCTTCAAGTTGAGGCAGCACCGAGCATCCAAACTAACACAGTCTCTGTGCATCCAACACTATATCCCAAAATTGAGAAAAGTGGAGTAGTTTCCAGGGCAAACTTCTTCTGTGGGCCTCCTGAAAAAGGAAGTAACCAAACCCAACGCATTACCCCCAAAATGATTTAAGTTTGAGGAACTGAAGCCCTCCTACATAGAAAAAGTTGAGAATCAAGTTGTTCCGCAAGAGATTTGCCACTGTGGCTGCCCTTGATCATCCCATCAAACACTATATTGCTACCTATACTCAGGGTTAAGATCCTCATTTAGACACCAGAAATGAAAACCATTGTTGGGAGCCCCACTAGGTCCAATGCTGCCCTTTGCCTCTGCAAAATGCAACTTATCCCCTGCCTGTCAGCCTCAGCACCGCCTGGCTTGAGACTCCGGCCCACTCACTCCTATTTTTACCCTGGGTGTTAATGGAAAGAAGTCTCTGGATCCATTTGAAATGAATTATACTCCAGTAATTGCAGCTGCTATAGGACAGTATTAGGTCAAACTGCCCTTTTTTGTGCTGTGTCTCAAATACTAGAGATGATGAATGGGCTCATTTCCAGCAGTGCTGGATGCTCGCAGCCCCAGGTGAAGCCCATGCAAGCCGCAGATGCTCACCACCCCAGTGCCACATCACCGGTGCCTGCCACGTGTTTCCTTCAATAAAGCATCCAAACTCACACTGTGCAAACACAATTTGAGCTCACATTGCTTGCTACATGTCAGCATCCCCAGGTCCTCAGCACACAGCCTCCCTGTGCCCTCCCCAAGGCTGTCCTCTCCAGGCTGCATTTGATTCCCTAAGAAATCTATGCTGTTCTCTCCCTTCTCAGCCCAAACCAGAGACTGTCTCCTCCCATTCTAACTCTGTGTTAATTATTAAGATAGGGTGGGATTGAAGAGACTAATTACCACTGTAAAGTTACCCTCCTGAAGGCTGATAAGGAAAGTAATTAGGATGGACAAGCGTGGATTAGAGAGCTCTAAATCTCTCTCTCTCTCTCTCTCGTCAAGATGATGCTGCTGCCCAACCTCACAAATGACAAACGAGTCCATAGGCAAACATGTGGAGTTGTGGAGACCAAACAATGGGCTACACCGTTACACAGCACGGATCCTTCATGCTGTAGCCCAAGGGGATCCCTTCTATAGCAGCTCCAGGCTGGGATCAGCCTCCAAAACACAACCCCAAGGATCAGAACACAAGACACCCTGCCCTAAGCTGGGTGATAGCTCATAATTGCACCCATGCTGCTCATCTTCTGTGGTGGGTTAACCTTGATTAGGTGCCATACATTCATCAAGGTGCTCTCATGCTCCTTCATTCTCGACTCTTCTATCTCCTCCCCATCCCGTGTGCGTGGGGATGGGGAATAGCGGTTGCCACATAACCCCAGGGCACCTTTCCCTGTCGATGAGATGGTATGTTCCTTCAAGTCAAAACACCCAGCACCTTCCCCCCTCTAGACACCATGGCTTTGGCTTCTTTGCCTTCATCTAAGTCTCTTTATACCTCCCCAGATATCAACCAAGACAAGGAGCACACTCAAGCAACAGACAGATGACAGCTATTCCACTGGGCTATCACAGGACACACATCCCCATGACGTGAGGGCAAAGGTGACACTTCATGATGCCACAGCAGCATCAACTTCCCTGGGAATGTAGTTGCTTGAAGCAAAAGCCCAAGTACTAGGAAATCCCAAGAGCATCAGCCCTGTGCATATCTCCAGCCACCTTCTATCCCATGTCCATCAGCTTGTTTATCCATATGGGAGATGTCTCATAGGTGAGATACAGCAGTTAGTTGCAAGCTGGCTGCAGACCCCAGCTCCCTGTATTTGTGCAATACACAGCAAAAGTTGAGGGTCAAGCTTGGGCAGAGCTGCCAACACCACTAAATACATCATACAATCATAGAATAACAAGGTTGGAAAAGATCTTTAAAGTCATCAAGTCCAATCCTTACCCCAGCACTGCCAAGGCCACCACTAAACCATATCACCAAGGGCCTCGTATACATGGTTTGTGAATGCTTCCAGGCATGGTGATTCCACCACTGCCCTGGCAATCATCTGTAGAGCAAGCCAGCACAGAGCACACAGACCATACTCTCTTCTAGCTGCAGCAATACCAGCTCCAGGGTCACTTTCCTCCCGCAGCACGTCTCGCACCCATTCCTCATGCATGCACACAGATTATTTCCCTCTAACAATTTCAGGCACCCTGCACTAGAGCATTTATAACTAATACATATTCTAATGTTCCCGTTCACCTGAGACACTCGAAACTTTCCTGCCTCATTTGTCAGGTTTCTTTATTTTCATTTTTTTCTTAAATACCTTCTTCCCCTCAGGCCAGGCAAATCAGTCCCGTTGATCCTAATTTCCATGGACTTGCTCAGTCATCTCAAGGTCATTTGGGGCCTTATTTTCTAGCTTCAAGTCTAGAGGATTTTGCAGGATTTGCAATTGAGGCTTCTGATTATTTGCTACATATTGAAATGAAAAGGAACCAGCTGAGGAGAGACAGTGATGAAGCACCCCATTGACACCCAGGTAATTAAGGAGAAGCAAACATGTTTGTTGGCTGAAACAAGGAGGGGGGAATGATGTAAACCACTTTATTCTAGCAAGGAAGAGAGGAAGGAGTGAAGAAAAAAGCAGCAGCTAATGGCTTTCCATCAGACAGGCATTGCTTTGTTCAAGCCAAAACCTTCCCATGATGTTTGCATTTTGGTGGGAAGGTTGTTGGGGTGCCATGGGGAGGCTATTGTCACTTGTGATCAGAAAGACAGTGGAAGAAAGAAACCCACTAAACTGCAAAACACAACACTTGTGATGCATGAGATGGGCAGATCAACACAGCCCCATTCTGAAGGGAAGGGGGGGAATATATATATAGGACATACATCTGTAGAATCATAGAATAGTTAGGGTTGGAAAGGAGCTTAAGTTCCAACCCCCTGCCACGGGCAGGGATGCCTCACACTAGACCATGTTACCCAAGTCTCAGTCCAACCTGGCCTTGAACACCGCCAGGGATGGAGCATTTACCACTTCTTTGGACAACCTTATCCGGTGTCCTCACCACCCTCCCAGTATATCCTAAGGGCTCAGAATCATTGAAGCCTGGAGGTTTGCCATGGGATGGCTCAATCTCCTCCTGCCCAACCTCAGCATTAAGGTCCAGGATGTTATTCCCTGGTGACTCCCAGTGTTAACTCAGCTCACGGTCAGGACCAGACGATGCTGGGTCTGCGGTAAGGGACAACTTCCCTGGTGAACTTCAGGACTACCAAGGCGAGCCTGGTGCAGGCACGTCGATCCACGCTCCAAATGTGTTTATTAGATGTTCTTAATACAGCGGTGGCAGGCAGAGAAATACAATCAAGCCCGAGTCACACATCTTCCCAGGTCCGCAGGGACCACGGGTACAAGCCTGGTTTTGTTTCTTTCCCAGGGAAACAATCAAGATACAGGGCTTCCAGCTCAAATCAGGAGCACTCTCCAGGGGCAGGAGATGGTAATTAGTTTGTGTGCATTGGAGGCATTTTCCGATTCAAGCCCTGCGTGGGGAACCTGGCAGGAATACTCAAGCTGCTGGGCAGTGGAGAGACCTAGTTCTGATGGGGAGTGCTGAGCAGGTACAGTCTTGGCCTCAAGCTCTTGAAAACTGGCCCCGTCCCACCAATTTTTTGCTATCTAAATAGCACTGTGCTCCAGGCTCTCTTTTGTCCCATGGGAAGCATCTTCAAGGGAGGGAAACAGCTTATGTTAGTCTCCTTAAAACAAAGCAAACCCTATTACAAGGGAGACCTTAAAACAGTCTTCCAGTATCAAAAGGGGGCCTACAAGAAACTTGGTGAGGGGCTTTGGACCAAGGGCCTGTAGGGGCAGGACAAGGGGAATGGCTTTAACCTGCCAGAGGGGAGACTGAGATGAGCTCTTAGGCAGAAGCTCTTCCCTGTGAGGGTGCTGAGGCGCTGGCACAGGGTGCCCAGAGAAGCTGTGGCTGCCCCATCCCTGGCACACTAAGGCACAGTCACCTGCACTGCTACAGCCAGGTCCTTGCAAGATGCTAAGGCTGTGAAAGTACAGCTGAAGTCAGGATGTTTTCCTGCTGACTGTGAAATCAGTGGGTTAGAAATAGAGAGGGATGTATTGCCACGTACATTTGTCCAGGCAGATTGGACGTGAGGGCACAGCCAAGAGATTAAGTCATTTTTCTGAGATTAAGTCATTTTTTCTGTTTGCTGAAAGCATTTGAGGGGGAAAAGGGAAAAAAGATCTATCCTTAAAACATTCTGCTGTGAACTCAGTGCTTCGTTTGACAATTAGTCCTGAAATAGCAAATGCTTGAAACGAAGCCAAAAAACACCCTAAATGTTAGAAAAATATCATTAAATCATTGCTGGGCCAAACCTATGTAAAAAAAGAAAACGTCTGAGTGAGAAAAATCCTGGTCTAGTGGCAGGGGTTGGAACTGGATGAGCTTTAAGGTCCCTTCCAACCCAAACCAGTCTGGGGTTCTATAATCTGAACCCACTTCCTATGTGCTCTATAACGGGGTTCACCGCTGACAGGACTGAACTTGCATTTTGCTAACAGACCTCCAGGCACTCCTGTCCTGCTTTTTTAAGGCAAAACCACAGAATAACCCCAAACTAAGAGATACAATTCAACTCACATCAAACCCCAGGGCTGCACATCCCTCCCAGCGCCCCAGCTCGGAGCAAGGGCTGCGGGAACAGATGTGCCAGGACACAAGGAGTTCAAGAGGCTCCTTCTTTGGATGGAGCTGTGCTGCTGCGGAAGGAGGGAGCAGCAGGGAGATAAGTACTCGCTTCTGCACACGGTGCAGAGAAGGATTAGATACTTACAAATATTTTATCCTAGCTAAAGTAATTGCACCACTTGTTCTTATGAGTCAGAGCTATTTATTTTCATGCTTCAGGGCATCAGTTGATCACACCAGCTGAGGTCAGGCAGAAATTCCCATTGCTCCTGTAAGCCTTTTGCGTACTGCAGGGAAGTGCACTGGCACTAGTTACTGCAGCCTGGCACTTCCCTCATCCCAGCTCTCTTCAGTCAGCAGCGGGCACACAGGACACACCAGCAGGAACAGCTTCTCCACCTTAACCCACAAAGTATGGCACAGAAACAGTCCCAGCTCTCACCAGTTTAACTTCTTAACAACAACTTCACAACGATCACCAGGGGATGCTTGAAGAACATAAACAATACAGCCTATACAGAGCAATTCCTCTCCTGGGACACCATTCCAGCTCCCAACAGTGAGCTCCATAGAAGTTGTTCCCTGTGAGGGTGCTGAGGCGCTGGCACAAGGTGCCCAGAGAAGCTGTGGCTGCCCCATCCCTGGCAGTGTTCAAGGCTAGGTTGGACACAGGGGCTTGGAGCAAGCTGCTCTGGTGGAAGGTGTCCCTGCCTGTGGCAGGGGTTGGAGCTGGGGGAGCTATAAGGAAACCCAAACCAGTCTGGGATTCTATGGTTCTGCTGGTGAAGAAGCATATTCCATGCTCCTTCACTGGGTAGAGGATGCTGAGCCTCTTGGTACCCTTCAGCATCATCACCACATCCAGCTGTGTTCCATCCTCCAAGGAGCAACCAGGTAGAGACACAAGGAGGAAGAGCATCCGAATGAGAAGAGTTGGTATCAGTCATACAGGAGGTGAAAAGACAAACAACTCCCTTTGACCCTGAGCCAAACTGGGATCTCCAAAGCTCATTTCGACTCTGCAGCCTCTGCTGGGAGCAGACAGAGATAACTGCTCATTGCTCTGGACTTGTGGATGCACAGCTCTAATCATGTCACCATCAAGAACCCTCCCAAAACCCAATATTTGGGCAACGTGAATAGATGAAACACAGGCAGCACGTACTTCAAAGGGGCAGAGGAATGCAAGAAAACAGCCACAAGTTTTGGCCTAGGGAAAAACCCCATCCTCCCTCCCAGCGCTAACGAACCAGCTCAGTAACTCAGAGGCATTTAATAATGGTCTTATAAAGAAGCAGCCCTTGGCCTCTGAGCACCGAGCATGAAATGAAGTGGCAGAGGCCACCACTCACCAAATGAAAGGTTCCCTTCACACAAACAACAGGTTGGCTGCTCTTGGAACAAACCACATCCATGTGCTGGTGGTCCCTTCGGCAGCAGGGACTGAAGATGCTTCACCAAACCTGAGAGAGCACACACAGACCTGGCTGAAGGGTTTCTCATACCATGCATCCAGGATCGCTCCTCTACCCCCCTTCCTTTCATCCTGCTCATCCCTGAACTTCATCCTATCCTCCCAAACAGCATCATTTTGCCTGCTCACCCCTGCTTGGATGCTCACCAGAAGCAGGTATCTTATGTTTCCTCATCTGTGCTTCACTGATCCCCATTAGCAATTACAGCGCTGCGGCAGCAGCTCCAGAACTTTAATTATAAGACAATTTCTGTTCTAATCCCTGGTTTTGACTCACTACTGCAGACCCCTCCCCCTTCCCTTCTCTCTCCTATCCTCTCATTCGGTCATTTCAGAGGTGAAGTCATGCAGATAAGGAGGAGTTTGAACAATTAGGTATAATGATAATACCGACAGCACTTTCATACAGATGTCTGAATATCGCTTCAAGGGCAGGACCATGAAGCCAGGTTGGCTCTCTGAAGCTTTGCCATTTCTTACAGCATCAGAAACAGTGTCAGGATCCTTCCAATGTCCACTGTTTCCAAAGCATTGGGTCACCCCCTTTTTGCTGCTGGCATCTTGCCTTTTGCACAGCCCACCACAGAGATGATGGACCAGCAACGGCATCAACACCTCTGCACCCAGAGCATCCCATCAGCATCCTCCGGGTGACATCTCTCCCCTGTGAGGCACAGGGAGAGCATCAGGAAAGTAAAACCCTCCAACCCAACAGCCAAAGCCCCAGGTTCCGCACCCAAATCTTCAGCTCAACTCACTTGACTTTACCTCTCATCCCCCTGCCTGTCACCGGGGATAAGAGTTTCTTCCCTGACATGCTTTGTTATTCAGAGATAGAAGATTCTGTAAATGCTGAATTATTATCATCAAATTACAACACTCAGAACATTGTCTCCCTTTGGGATTCGTGCTGCAGGAGGAAAGAGCACAGCGCAGCACCCGGAGCTGAAATGTGCCACGTTTAGTTCCCTTAGAAATAGCAGGGAAACGATGCTGCTTCATCGGTGTTTTTTCTCTGCCTCAGCTTTCCTGGAGGAGTCTCTCTCTGACAGGTCTTCTGCTGCAGAGACCTGAACTATATTTGAAAGGTAATTTTGGAGCAAATGGGAAGAGAAGTGTCAGAGCTGTCATGAGGAGATGTTTTTGGAATTTCCTTCCTGTTTCAGGGGAAGAGGGTGGGAAAAATCAAGACATTTTGCATTGCAGTGCTTTCAAAATGGGATGGTTCCTTCTGTTGCCTCCAGCTTCCCCAGGTTCCTGGCTGGAGGACTCCACAAAAGCCCTCAGAACAGAGCCCATCAGCCCCATACACTTGGTTCTCTCCTATTTCCCCTGAATGCAGCAGATTTCAGATGGAGCCACTTACAGCACAGGACAACGGGACGGAAGCCGTTATCCAGGCTCTCCCCAGACATACTTCTGATAGCCAGCACTGCACCTCAGGGCACACATCATCCCCTCAAGCACCCAAAAAAAGCCAATCCACGTCACTGGGGCATCTCAAAATCACAGCACACAAGCACAGAGCCAGCAATACCCAGTTCTGGTGCTCATGAGGCCGGGCTTGGGTCTCCCTAACACAACCCCCTGGGCACAGGCTGCTGGGAACAGCCTGGGGAAGGACCAGCACCCATCTCCTCAGCCTTCCAAGAGCTTAACAGCCTTCCAGTACCTTCAGGGGGCTATGAGAAACCTGGAGAGGGGCTTTGGCCAAGGGCCTGTAGGGACAGGCCAAGGGGAATGGCTTTAACCTGCCAGAGGGGAGACTGAGATGAGCTCTTAGGCAGAAGCTCTTCCCTGTGAGGGTGCTGAGGCACTGGCACAGGGTGCCCAGAGAAGCTGTGGCTGCCCCATCCCTGGCAGTGTTCAAGGCCAGGTTGGACACAGGGGCTTGGAGCAAGCTGCTCTAGTGGAAGGTGTCCCTGCCCGTGGCAGGGGTCGGAGCTGGAGGAGCTTTAAGCTCCCTTCCAAGACAAACCAGGCTGGGGTTCTGTGATTCCTGCCCATTTTCAGCCTTCATTTTAACATTTTCAAGGCAGTCAAAATCCACCTTTTCAGGAGGAGAGGCAAAGCCAGCCAGACCTCTGGAGATGGGCAAAGGATAACAAATTACTAAGCATTAAGAACAAGAGCACGAGGATGAAACTCCCTGGGAAGCACAGCCGGCAGTGGCTTGACCCAGCCCCAGTATCACCACCAGCATTGCTGCTCCAAAGCCTGCCTGTTCCCATAATTCAGGCCAACAGCCCCAGAAACCTCCCAGACAAGTAACAGGGAAAACAAACACCGCAGGCACACGACAGCGCAGCAGGAATCCATTGAGCTCGGATGCAGGGGGAGAGGAAAGAAAAGGCTCTTGCAAGCGGCAGCCTGCAACTGAGAATGGGAGGTTTTGCTCCTCCTCTGCTACCAAACTTGCTATCAGCTCTTCCTAAATGCCTTTTCCCCTCGTTTCCCATCCTCCAAAGGATTTCACACAACAAAACCTCAGCTAGCGTGGGCACTGGAAATGTTAAACCTCACTGGTCCTGCTGGGAAACCAGGCATCCTTCATCCACAGAGCACCACACACCAGCACCTCTGTTCTCGGTACATCAGCCCAGCCAGGGCAGAACATCCCAGCTCATGCCAGAGCCCTTCAGCAGGCAGGCACAGCCTGGCTCCATCCTCCCAACACAATCCTGCTGCCACATCCACGGCTGCTCCCTGGGAATGATGACAGCAGATGATACAAGACCTTGAATTTAATTGCAGTTGGGGGAAATAAAATAAATGCTCAGAGTGATAAAGAGCCCTTTCCATGAGCCGCATTGTTTGTGTCTCTTTCCCAGAGAAGAGTTTGCCTGGGGCTTGGTTTGTGTTCTGAGGCTCAGGGCCACATCTTGAACAGAACCAGACACCCATGAGCATCCTACCCATGCAGCACAGAGGTGTCTGTATGACACTGTGTAAGCAGGGCAGATCTGTCACCTTCTCCATCACTTACTGGACCCTCACATCCCAACGTCACACACCCCCCCCTCTCCTGCTCACCCTGGGTAGAAGTGAAGGAGCAGTTTCAAACCCACACAAACCTCCCTCCTGCTCACCCTGGATATACTGAAGGAGCAGTTCCAAACCCTCACACACGACACCAGTGGCAAATGCTTTACAGAAACAGGAGAACATCCAAAGATAAAACCCTGACACCCTTACAATCACCACAGTTCATCCTGCCACTGCACTTGCTGGGTTCCTTGTAGCAGAAAATCCAGCCAGGGTTTTCCCATGCTCTTCTTTGGGGCTCTCTCTTCCATATACCTCATGCTACTGGAGAAGGAAGGGTATGGTTGTGCAGTGGTCATAGAATCATAGAATTATTTAGATTGGAAAGGAAGGACCTTAATATCACCTATTTCCAATCCCCTGCCATGGGCAGGGACGTCTCGCACTAGACCATGTCACCCAATGCTCTGCCCAGCCTGGCCTTGAACACCGCCAGAGATGGGACAGCCACAGCTTCTCTGGGCATCCGGGGCCTCAGCACCCTCACCATAAAGAACTTCTTCCTTATATCTAACCTGAACGTCCCCTGTTTCAGTCTGAACCCATCACCCCTTGTCCTGTCGCTACAGCCCCTGATGAAGAGTCCCTCTCCAGCATCCTTGTAGCCCCCTTCAGACACTGGAAGCTGCTCTGAGGTCTCCACGCAGCTTCTCTTCTCCAGGCTGGACAGCCCCAATGTTCTCAGCCTGTCTTTAGTAAATGGATTATCTCGGCATTGCAGGGAAGGGTCTTACCAGTGGAGAGGGAGCGAAGAGGGAGAGGCGCGAGGGCAGCCTTGCTGCAGGGCAAACGGTGATTAAATATTTATAGATTTTAATGCATTGATTTGTTAAGTCAGGAAACAGTCCCTTAAGAGCTGGAAGATGCCTTTCAAGGCAATTCTTAATCAGAAACCCAGGTGCAGCAGAAAGGAGCTCAACAACAGGCAGAAATCATGGCATGGGAAGCTCTTGGAAGTGGGGTTCTCTCCTCCTCACCCATGTGGCCAGGATGGGATCCAGGAGGCTCAGAGAAGCCCTATCAGAGACTTATGGCCAAAGCAGCTTCCTAACTAAGTTTCTCCTATAAAAGATTAACTTTGGACCGTATTTTTGCAGGAGAAACTCAAGTGATGCTGCTTAAGGAGACACAAAGTGAGGTATTTCTGCAGAAAGACTCCAGACCCCTTCCAAAACATGCACAATCTGACCAAGGAAAGCTGCTACCCACACCAGCCTCCACATCACCAGCCCAACACCAGCTCCTTACCTTACTTTGGGGAAAAAAATCTCTCCTTCAAAAGCATAAATAACCAAAAATGGGGGTCAGTTTTGTGCTGTCCCAAGTAAGGCAGATGGTCATTCCCCCTGGGAACACTGCATGTCTTGCTACAAGGTCCCCAGCTCCTTGCGTGCATTGAGGTCACACCTATCCCTTCCCAAGCTGGGACAGAGCTTCTGGGTGGCACCATTTGGCCTCTGGAAATGGTTTGGTGCCACCAAGGCAAAGGTGTTGGAACAGACAATGCCCCCAAGCAACCCTTGCATGCCTTCCTTGCGTTTGTGCCACAGGCAAACCAGCCTCCCCCTTCCCTCACTTATGAGGAAGCCGGACACTGACCCCACAGAATCCTAAACCTCCTGCAATCCAGCCATGAAAAACACTACTGCAAAGTAAAACTGTGGTTTGCACTCTAATTCAGCCAACTGGAGGGCAGAGATTCAGTGCTCCCCCCTTTACCCTCCCCCCTTCTTCAGTGAGATTATGTTTTCTAAAGAGAAAACTAGAAGAAAACTTTTGGATGCTCTTCTCTGACTGGGAAGCATCAAGCAGCCTCAGGGCTGCAAATACAACATCCCATAGTCCATTGAATCCATTAGCTTACTTATCAATGTGAGATTAATTATTCCAGTTCACAGGATATTTGGTTATTTCTTAATGCTCCAACTACCACACTCGAAAGAGCTGAGATGCTCTTGCCTTGGCTCACTGGATTAGCTGCTCCTCATGGTCACTGCCAGCTTTTAAGACACAAGCAAATGCCACCTCTGGGCTCATAAATAAAATGACAAAGAGCAAATCAAACCCCATTTCAGGAGCATCTGCTGATGCCTGAGCCAATGTGGTCCCTCGTGCAGGCCCGTCCCAGGGAGGAGAGTGGGATGCAGTCCAGCCCTCACCAATGACTCTAAGAGTATAAGCAAATGTACCTTGCATTTGGGTTTCTGCTGCCAGATTTTAATAGGAAAAGGGAGGAGAGGGACACAAGAGGGAGGGAAGGAGCACACAAAAGGGGGAATACAAGAAATCACAGACATTTTGTTCCCGAATCCTCCAAACGTGACTCACTTTGCTCTATTGTGACAAAGTGAAACGCCTCTGAGGAGTTCATTTCACGTCTCATCCATTCTCTGAATAATGGGAAAATCCCTCTTTGTTTCTCTAAGATATCAGCATGCCTGACGCACCACTCACACCCGCTTCCATTAGACATAATGGAACGAGATTGTCTCAGAAGTTGTTTTCAATTGCTTGAGTGCATCCTTCATTTAAGGAAACAAGAATATATGAGCTGCTCTAGCCCGGCCAATGTGAGGATGCGATCTTTAAGTTGAAGTCAGGGCCATTTGCTTCATGGCATTGGCATGGGAAGAGGGTTGGTCCTTCAATTCACCATCTCCAGGACTGGGTTAACCAAGAGGCTTAGCCATGCTCCTACCAGTACAAATACATGTGTGAAACCAGAGGTCAAGCTGTCTTATGGCAAACAGTCCCCTCTCCCTATGCGTCAAGCTTGAGTGCTCCTACTACACGCTGAAGCCTTGAGATGCTACGCTGTGTGCTGTGCCATGCTGAGCAAGGATGCTGTGGGACGCACCAGGGATGCCCGTGTTTCCCAGGCCATTGACCTGGTTTCCCAGTACATCTCATCATGCTGTTATGCAGCACATAATAGAGACAGAGGGTGCAGGAACACACCAAAACCTCAATGGGTAAAAGAAAAGCCCGTTTATCTGCTAAGGAAAGCAGATCCCCCAGGAATGCATGTTCTAGCTGGCTGCCTACAATTCACCTTGACTTCACGGGACAAAAGGAAGTTTGAAAGCCTTGGAGACAAACCAGGCTGCCTTAAAGACACTGCCTGTGATAAGGATGTTGTTAACACTGTTCACATTGCTTCCGCATTCAGAAGGACCCGATGGGGCTTAGTGGGGGGGGAGAACGATGGATCACAGCAGCCAGGTTTTGAGGTTTGTGTTTCTAATTGACTGCCACCTTGAGATAGTTCCTCTTCCCGGCATGGGAGAACAAAAAACATCACCATAAGGCAAGCAGCATCTTGAGCCTATCGGATCCTTTCAGCAAAGCATCAGCTTGAAGCCTCCACCACACCAGTGCTTAAAGCAAAGCACGTGCCTGAGCTGCGAGCCTGAAAGGGGACCCCTGCTCCCAGAGCAAATTCACACCAATGCTTGCTCTGTGCTTAGGACACGACAGCGATTCCCCCTGGCCATGCTGCACGCTGGGGACTTCAGGCCTTTCAAGTTTAACAGGTTTTAGGTTTTCCCCTTGGAGAAAGCATGCGATGCAAGCATGAGCAGAGCACAAAACCCCTCCCTGAGCACAGAGCCACTTTCAAGCTGTTCTTCCCCTCCAAGTATTCATTTTCTTTTCAGATTCACTTCCCCAGCCCTGTGGGAAGGATCATAGCAACTGACAACAGCCAGACCAAAGCCAGCAGCCAGCAGTGCTGGACACAGAGAAGTGAGGCTCTCAAAGGGATGTGATGGTCCCAGGGCTCTGCCTCAGCCACTATCAGCTCCCTGTGCCCAAAACTATATCTCAGCCCTATGGCAGCCTCCAGATAGATGAGCTGTGGGCCACACTGCATCATTTTCTCCCTAGTGTTGGCACCCAGCCTTCCCTCTATAGCTTCTCCTGGCCCGGTTTCAACAGCAATAGGTTTTATTATTATGCCTTGCTGCCCTGATTCTCTCCACACTCAATCTGCTATTGACACATTGACCCTCTCCTGCTTTCCCTAGCCCTGGGCAGGCACAGGCAGCACTTGGTCACCTGCCTGCATGAAATGGGAGTTGGGGGCAGGAGAAGCATCCTCCTGGTCCTGCAGCATCCTCATGGACACAGCCCTGCAGGAGAGTAAAGGCTGGGAAGTTTCTGACGGGAGCCGAAAGGAGTGGAGATGGTGAAGAAAAGGAAAGCCAAGGAAAGCAAAACTGATGCAGCACAAAGAAAATGAAGGGTCAGGGGAAGAGAAAGAAGAGAGCAAAAGCAGCAGAAATTCAGCTGATGGGGTATGAAATGTGATGCAGACACATGGCGATAAAGCAGCTGCATGGCACCAGGACAAGGCAGCGGCTGGGAACCCTCCCAGCTCCAGGTCTCACCAGTGCAGCCCTGCCTGGCTCCTGGTCACCTTCTCACAGCATTGCTGAGACACGCAGAAGAGCATCAGGGATGGAGGACTGCGAAGGCTCATTTCTACTTTCTCTTCTGGCTTCCCCTGGTCACACAGGCTGGGTAGAGGGAGTTGTTGCCCCACTTATTTCTCCCAAATAAGTGACTTTCTCCTAGAAGACTGACCTCAAAGGCAGCATTACAGCTCCAAGTGCTATGTCCATCTGCCTCAGGCTGCAAGCCACCTGGGACAGGAGCCTGGCAGCACCCTCATTTTGCCTTCAACCAGAGACTTCCACCCCTCCACATGGAAGAGGGATGCAGATGCACAAGCAGCATCCCTAACCCATAGCCCCTGCTGGCGCTGGCTGTCCCCAGAAGTCACCTCTTCTGCTCCTGTTACCTTTGCCATCCCAACCCACCCCTTCACAAGTCTTCTTCACAGAGGGCTTGCAAACAACCTTGCCAAGGTGAGAGGGAGGGGATCAGTGCCAGCAAGGCCCAAGGGGCTCCAAAGAGGAGGAGGAAGACAGCACTGGCTTGCAGCTGCCTGCTGAACACAATGAGGAGACAGAGAATGGCCTGTGATTACAATTTGAAGGGCTTCTATGCACTGAAAGGGAACTGATTCAATTGTGCCTCGACTCTTGAGAAGCTGTCAGCAATCAAGGCGTTCCCCTCGCTACAATCATCAGAGGCAGGGTACGAGTGAGAGCAGCAGAAAGTATAGCTTAGGTGATGGCAAGGTACAGCAGTGCGGCTTATTCAGCAGCTGTGATTTCCTTTCCCATCAACATCCAATGGAGGGAGCATCAGGGAGACCAGAGAGACAGAGGAGATGATGGTTTGCAAAATGATGCTCTGGCAAATCCTGTTTACCCCAAGACCTGCCAAGCCACAGACCTCCAAGACTGGAAGAGGAGGAGTTGCTGCAGCAGATGAATTTGTGATGCAGGTTTCGTGACCACTTGTTCTCATGGGCTCCCGTGCCTGCACCACATTGTCCTGGGCTTGGACTGTTCACAGGCAGCAGCTCCATCCCAAGCAGCTTCTGAATCTCAATTCCTTTCCCGGATGCAATAACTTGCGTAAAATTCTAGCTCAACCTCCTCACCCTGTGTGCACCCAACAGCAAGTCCAGCACCCATCCCTGCATTTGGAATTAGAACAAATGAACACAGAGCTGCAGTTTTCACACCACAAGTTCAAGACCCAAAGCACTGAAAGTCACTTTTAACACCTCACTGCAAAGCTCAGATCAGGCCAAGAAAACTTTAATGCAGGCAAGCTACAAAACCCCTCCAGTCCTTCCCTAGAGCCCCCACTATTCATGGGCAGCCCAAGTACTCATGGGGTGCATTTGGAAGGGAAGGTGATGAAGCAGATGCTGTGGAGCTGGTGGGCACCAAAGACATGTAATACCACCCCCTGTGCATGCCTGCAGTCCCAGGGCACCAGCAGCAGGTTGGAGCTGCCCAAAGCCACTCATGCACAAAACTCTATTTGCACACTGAAGGCAACCTCGAGAAGATTCCAGCTTTGGGGACTGCAAGAGAATGGATTCATTACATAAAGATTAGACATTAAGAAGCTCTTCCCTGTGAGGGTGCTGAGGTGCTGGCACAGGGTGCCCAGAGAAGCTGTGGCTGCCCCATCCCTGGCAGTGTTCAAGGCCAGGTTGGACACAGGGGCTTGGAGCAAGCTGCTCTAGTGGAAGGTGTCCCAGCCCATGGCACGGGTTGGAACAGGATGAGCTTTAAGGTCCCTGCCAACATAAACCAGGCTGGGATTCTATGAAAATGCAGCCCTGCAATGCCTGCTGGAAGTGAGCAAAATGCACTACACGCATGCTGGTAGGAAGAAGCTATCCTATTATCCCAGGAGATTATAATTACCTCATTTGCCTATTAAAAGGATACTGTGACAATATTGAAGTTAGGATGCTTTGATTATTTGCTAAAAATGATGTGGTTGCAATCAAGTGAAAGGCTGTAATGCAGCCATAGCAATAGTGCTAGTAATTTGTGTAACCAAGGACAATCATTATTCATGTATCAGCCAACGTGTTTAAATATGATTTTTCACACACATACGTATATATGTGTATGTATATATATAGGTTGATGGGCAACATGGGCTCAATTTCCCCTCCTCTGAGAGCTCTGAAGCATCTTTCTTCATTAGCAGAGCACGAGACGTGTCGCCTCAGCAGGAGGCTGTCTCCTGCATAGCCTCATCCGCACCCTGCCAAATGGATGCAGAAGATAAAGTCCCCCATCAGCTGATGACAACCTGTGCTATCCAAGAAGAAGAATCATCTGAGCCCTACAGCAAAGGGGACAGGGAATAACGAGATTTCCCCTTCTCTACAAGCCCATATTGAGGTTAGTAGCTCTTCCACCCTGAGATTACCCAGGAAAACACCCTGGACTCTTCCTTACAAGGCTTCTGTAGCTCTGCTCCTTGGCTTTAAACTCTATTTGCAACACAGAGCCCACCCTGTGAGGTTTCTTTTCTTCTAAACAATAAAAGAAATAGGCTCATACATTTTTACTTGGCATTGCCCTCAGAAAATGGAAACCTGATTACTTATTCCTTGCAATCTTGAATTACCCCTGCCAGGCCAGACACAGTGAATAAATCCTTGCTTCTACAGATACTCTCTCCATTATAAGTGCACGATGGGACCAGCATCCCATTGACCCAAGGACACTGGGAGCACCGGCGGCAACCTCTTTGGTCTGTGCCATTGCCACCCAGGCAACAAACACTTCCAGGAGGGATTAACGTGAGAGCTCAGCGGGATGATGCATCTCCCCAGCTGAGAGAAGCCTTTGGGAGCACACACACAAAAACTCAATTTCCTTCTCCACTGTGCCATTTAACCTTGCAGAAAGGAATGAAAGGATGGGGGAGAAGGAGGAGGGATGCAGGGGAGCATGGATGCTGCTGTTCAAAGACATCCCTCCCGTGTCCTGAGAAGTCTGGGAAGAAGCTTGCTTTATCTGTAGGAAGCAGAAAAGAGCAATATCATGGCCTGTTGTAGCCTTCCAGCAGCCAGGTATGGGAGAAGGCTTCCACCTGAGCAGCTCTATCACAAGCCAGCCATTCCCAAGGACACAGGCAGGGATGAGGGACAACAGCAATCACACATTGGGACCCCCCCACCTGACAGTGGCCAGCTTTTTTCTTCATTTAGGGATTTGGGCTTCATCTTCAGGCTGAATATAGGTAATTGCAGCTTCCAGCTGCTGGCTACAGTGATGCCCAAGCCTGCAATTGCAGGGCTTTGCTCTCAATAGCTATATTTTCCCAAGTACATAGAGCTGGCCAACCAATGTTATTTATCCCCAAGCTTTTACACAGGGAAAGGCCAAAGCCACATGCATAGGTTTCTTTTACCATGCAAGAAAGAGAACAGCAATTCCCAAGCACAGAAGAACAGACCCAACACTGCTGTCTGCAGGGACCCAGCTCATACATGGCTCTCCCCATCTTATGGGGGTGAGCATCTCCAGGAAAACAATGTCTCTCCACGTTAAACAAGCCATCAGAAAACCTACATCAGATGCAGAGGATGAGGCTGCTCAGTAGCTGTAGGTACCTGCGCATCCTGGCACTGAGCTCATCTCAGTCCTTCAGACGTGTAAAGCTCGGATGCGGAGCTGTCCCCAACACCAACACAATTCCCACAGTATCCACCAAGCCCTAAACTCCATGCAAAAACAGCTCCAGTGTAATTTAGCACAATTATTTCGTATTTAAAAAGCAAAAGACCAAGGCTGCAGGACCACAGAGCTAAATACCAACCTGCAGGAGAGTAGGAACTTCACTCAGAGTCTAATTAACGGGTCAGCCAATATAGAAGCCAGGAAAGTATAATCTCAATAGGTCAAGGCAACGCAACTTCCTTAAGGGATGGTGGAAAAGAGGCATGCTAAGTAACCTGGCAGTATTATCTGCAAAAGAAAGCCTTTAAAATAGATGAAGGTGATTTAAAGGGTCTAATTTCAGAGGATTTTCAAAGAGCTTATGATAAAAGTGCTTCAGAAAAGATTAAGGCAAGTAAATGGCTGCCCAGTAAGGGGCAGAGCCAGGCAGGGATTACAGCTGGTGAAGCAAAAGGAAACAGAGAGTGGTTCCCAATTGAAAAGAGGAGGATGGGAGCTAATTGCATTATGGAAATGCTGCAAGATGCAGAGAGCAAGTCGCAGTTTGCTGAGGATCTTGGGGGGTTGCGGCTATGAGGGCCGAGCATCCCGGTTGGATTCATTGCACACAATGGGAGATGAGGATGAAATTCTGGTTAGGTGAGTAAACAAACATGTTGTGCACACCAGAGGCAGGTGGATGCATGAATTAACCACACTGATTCTGTATTTTGGTGGATTTGCCTGGAGGATCAAGTGCGAGATGGGTTGGGGCAATCCCCAGCACAAACACAGGCTGGGCACAGGCTGGACTGAGAGCAGCCCTGGGGGACAGGCCAAGGGGAATGGCTTTAACCTGCCAGAGGGGAGACTGAGATGAGCTCTTGGGCAGAAGCTCTTCTCTGTGAGGGTGCTGAGGCGCTGGCACAGGGTGCCCAGAGAAGCTGTGGCTGCCCCATCCCTGGCAGTGTTCAAGGGCAGGTTGGACACAGGGGCTTGGAGCAAGCTGCTCTAGTGGAAGGTGTCCCTGCCTGTGGCAGGGGTTGGAGCTGGAGGAGCTGTAAGGTCCCTTCAACACAAACCATTCTATGATGCATTTTGGGAAGGTGTTTGGAGGGGCCTGCCAGCTCATGCAAGCAAATGAAATTGAAGGGAAGCTGGTTCAGTGCTTTTCATTAACAACCATGGGGGCGGGGGGGGGAGGGAGGATGTAATTCCCAAGGCTAAGGTAAAATAAGAAACAATAAATATAGAACCAATAGTTTTGTTCATTCAAAGCCAACACAGAGTAAATCAATCACACTCTGCTCCCCCATGGCATGAGGACGCATCACTGAACAACACTCATCACTCCCTGTTGGCGATTTCCCATCTTGCCCGTTCTAGGAAAGCCTTATCCAGCCCCAGGGCCGTGCCAGGCAATGCAGCCTCCCTGTCCCATCCCACAGGCTTCCCAGCGTTGCAAAACACCGGGAGTGATGCACTTCACTAACGACACCATGAGAGACAAATCAGTCCTTGGGCAATTGAAGATCCTGCCGCGTTTCTCAGGGACCCAGGAGGGTGCCACATTAGCAGCCTCTGTATACCTACGGAGAAGCTGTTCAACCAAAACTTGGGGAGAAACCCAGAGACAGAAAGTGTCCAGCTTCCCAGGGGGTATGCAGTAGGGATTACTAATGGCATCAATCAGAAAGCCAGTTGAGCTTCATACACCCGCTAGCTCGTGGCACTTCTTTGTCAGCATCTCTAACGGCATTTAACAGTAGGAGCACTCTTCCAACAAATCCCAAGCAATGCACTTCATTCCTGTGTACAGAAAAACACTGGGGTTGAGATGGCTCATGCCTCTGCGCAGCCACTTGGCCAAGAAGTGATGGTACATACTGACAGCCACCTGCACAGCCTGCATCCCTCCATGAGCCCTGTGTTCTGTATGGCACCAGGGACATCTTGCTCACGCACCATGAGGCCAGAAGGAACAGTGAAGACCAGGCTATTTGACTCTAGACTGTTGCCTAAGCAGGTAAAACCAGCAATGCCACATCTCCATGTATAAAATGAACATCTCTTTAAAGCCCTTGCAAATAAACTCCCAGCTAACCCCCTCAAATCAGACAAACCAGTGCAGAGATGAGGAATTTCACCCCACACATTAATCCTCACTGCAGGTGCATCCCCCAGGCTCTGCAGCATGGATGCTTCTAGAAACAACACAGAAGTTATATGGGACAGAAGCATCAGCATTTAGCCTGAGCATGGACTTGAGTCTGCTTTACACCCCAGAAGCATCGCTGGGTACCAGCACAGAGCTCTGTGGTGGGGACTGGGAAGAGACAGCCACTTACTGGATCTAACTGGAAGAGGGAGAAAGTCAATACTCCACAGGGGCCCCGTCAACTGGAGCATCCCAGCAGCGAGCAGGAACCAAAGCAGCTGGGGCCAGCACATCCTCACCCCCTGCTTCATCCTAACAAAGACACAAGTGATATTCAGAAGGGAACATCTTTGACAACTCCCTGAATCCCCCTCTCAGCCAGAGCCAGCAAACTATGCAATGGTCAAATTGACGCCTCCGTGCGTGTCCAGCATCTGCTGCCTCTGCAAACACAGCAAGGGAAAGCCCCTTCAAATGGGATTTCTTCCCACTGGGGTTTTTTCCTCCGGTACAAATCTATTTGAACAGAAGATAAAGCATCTGCAGTTTGACTGAGGTTGTATTCAGAGAAAGCTCTGGCTCAGAAATAATTGCTGCTTGCTATAATTGGTGAGATGCAGGAAGGGACTCGATACAAGTGGAGTCTGGTGCAATTTTGGGAGATTTGTTACGCTTAGCTCACTTCTATCAATTTCAGTGGCTCAGACGCTTCTGACCTGTTGCTCGGCTTATTGTGAAAATGGCTTTTATTTACTGCACTTCCATTAAAAGATGAAATCCATGCATAGGGCTCACAGGGCAGAAAATCACAGTTTACGTCTCAGCTTATCTCCCTTCAGCGGCCCCAGCTCATTTTTGCCCTGGCTCGCTCCCAGCTGCTATAAAAAAGTCTTCCTGAGCAGTGTTTCGAGTAGCCAAGGCCACTTCCAGCCCACAGGGCAGGAGGTGCATTTGGATTTTAAGGGAATGGTCTGTGCTGCAGTCATCACATCAGCCCAGGCGGGGAGGATGGGGAAGGATGGAGGGGACGGGGATGCTGTGGCACAGGCAGGCTCTCAGCTCCCAACGCACAGGACACCACTGGTCCCTTTGCAGCACACAGACCCTGCTGTGCTCACAACCACCCTTCAAACCCCAGCCAGTGCTGTTCTGCTGCTGGGTTATCAGCTCCCACTGCCTGCAACCTAAGCAGATGGACGAGCCAAACGCTGTGGTCCTGGAGTGCAGGATCCTGCTCTCCTGCATCTCTGGAGCTTCCCTTGATGCAGCTCCAAGCCCCACTCACTGCAGCGCAGGCATCACTGGTGAGGAAGCAGGCTCAGCACCTCTTTCTCCACCAATTCCCTTCCTGTACTGCTCAGACACCAGAGCCCTTCTCCCCAGAGCTGTGGCTGGCAGCACACGCAGCCAGGGCATCAGTGAGAACAGAGCAAGCAGCAATGGGACATAGGTGCCTCCTTCTGTGCCAGCTCTTGCTTTGCATGGCAGACAACACCAGGCACACGGAACCTGGTTTAATGGACGGTATCCCTGCCCGTGACAGGGGATTAGAACTGGATGAGCTTTAAGGTCCCTTCCAACCCAAACCATGCCATGATTCTATGATACGGTGCCAGTGAGGGAGCTCTGGCATGCAGGCAGCCCAAGCTCTCCTGTCCTCATGAGAGGCCATTTGAACACCAGACACATCATCTCCAAGGGCAGCTGGAGATGGTCCCCAGCATCAGCGTGGGGTTGCCAAGGTTACCTCCTCGGCTGTCTAATTAGAGAAGCTGTCACTCTCATAGAGATCAGGAGATGCTTGCGCACGTGGGGGAGAGCAGGGGAACTTTCAAGCGTGCGGATCATTTTTAGTACCCTAAAGCAGAAAGAAAACCCCAACTCCTAAGAGGAAAACACATTACAGCCATCAGACTTCGACAGCAGCATCCTGCCCTGCCGCTGCCCAGCCGTGGGATGAGCTGTCAGCTATAGAAGTGCATGGGGCAGCTGCTATTCCAGATGGAGAGAAGCAGATCCGGGTCTGTTCCATTTCTGGCTCTGTGCTCCCACTGGTCTCCTTTCTCTGCACCATCAGCCCACCGGCAGGGTATCAGGGAAGGAGCAGAGAGGGTCTGCCCCTCCCTCCCATTTCCACACAGGAATTTCACACCACCTTGATAATGCAAACAGGGAGCCTCTCCAGGCTCTTGCGAACAGTGTGTAAGGAAGATGTACAGAGAAGCGTGCTCACTCAGTCAAGGTCATTCCACAAGTAAAGAGCAAAGCCAGGAATCCCAGAACAACTCAAATGGCTGTGTTCTCCACCAGATGAATCCACACGCTCGTGTGTGCTTCCTTTAACTGCAAAGATCACGGAGGGAAGCTCTTCCCTCCACCACAGCCAAGAGATGTTCGCACCTCCTCAAACCAGATCCCGAATCCCATACACAAGGCCAGGAACCAAGCGGGGAGCATGGAACAAGAGGCAACAAGAAACACACCACCTCAAAACAGCTTGGGAGAGCCTCTCCTTCCTTTGGGAAACACCAGAGCACGGCACTTACATCCCCCATATGGTGCCCCTTTATGCAGCCTGCTCTGAGCACCTTCCTGCCCACCCTCTTCCATGATGTAGGTAGAGTAAGCCCATCTGCATCCATAGCTAACACTCAGATTTTGGGGAGCTGGGCCCCAGGAACCCAGGGCTGTCCCATCCAGCGGTCGGACCCTTTGGAGAAGCCATAAACCCCATCCCTTCCCTGTGGCCTGGCCTTCAAGGAAGGGGAGCAGCGTTGTTCCTGGATGGTAGCACTGCTGGGAGTGCCTGTGCTGATCAGAGAAGTTGAAGAGCAGCAGGATAAAGAAGCAGATGCAGCCAAAAATGCAAAGAGATCCCTGGAGCTGGAGCAGTCGCCAAGTTCCTCCCTAACACTTCAAGACTCCCACTCATCCTCCCCAAGGGCTTGTCAGACTCACATGGCAAAAAATACATGCTCCCCACCTACCCGAGCCCAAAGAGAAGAGACCCTTAAATAAATGTGGAATCCAGGGCTGGCAGGGAGACAAAGCTGGGGGTGGAAGAGGAATTTTGGGTGTCTATTTTCTACCAAAGGAACTGCCTGACAGCTCTTCTGCAGCAGACCAGGGCTCGTGGCCCTGTAACTCGCACAGCCCCCTCAGACATTGCTTTTCTCCTGGGTATCTGAGAGCGTGAAATGGAAACCAGAGCTCAGCGGGAATAAAACCTCCCACCACTGCAAGCTGGGGCATTTAGGTGATCATGGAAGGGAAAACCCCAAGACAAGGTGGGTGGTGAGCACCCAATGTGATGCTTGCCATCCTGGCTGAGAGGAGATGGAGGCAGCCAGCTTAGCACAGCCCCACCAGCCACCCAGCACACCTTCTGGTGCACTGCAGCTTCATGGGGTGCAAGGGCTACTCAGGAGGCAACAAAAGCAAGGTTGGGCTGAGGGACCACAGCTTGATCCAGCGAGACGCAACGTTGGGATGTGGGAGACAGTCACCCGTGAGAAAGCTGCTGCATGTTATGCAGAGCCTTGGGTGACATGAGGTCTACTGTGAGGTGTCCCAGCCCATGGCAGGGGGTTGGAACTGGATGATCTTAAGGTCCTTTCCAACCCAAACCATACTATGTTTCTATGCTGGACACAGCATCACCTACATGACAGCCAAAGCCAGCAGCACCTCAAAGTGCCTTCCCCAGCCCTCAGGGATGGCCACGTTTGATTCTGGCCAGGGAAAGTCCTGTTGAGAGCTGCCTTTCATGCAAACTTTATTATTCTTTTCTTCTTCTTCTAACAGAATGTGTCTATTTAAGGTGGTAAAATCACTTTAATCTTCAAAACAGTGTCACGACTCCCCTTCAGCATCTTCATAACAATGCTGCGAGATTGGCTTCAAAACAACTTCCCAAACTTAATGTTCACACATACGCTGAACTTTTAAGCTCAGAACTAAGGGCTGCAATGAAACTGGAACAAGCTGCTTTCTTGAATAAAGACAAGTTTTCCTTTCATCTAGTGCTAATTAACAGAAGCATCCCTCCCCTCTGTGCCAGCCCCTGGTCAGTACTACCATGTCCCTGAGACCTCAAAGAGAAACCTCCCTCTTCCCTGCGCACCACACAACACAGCATCCCCAGCAGCAGAGGAGACTTCCTAAAGAGGCCAATGTTATGGGGATGCAGGAGCCCCTTGGGAGCCTCTGCTGGGACCCTTCCAGCTCGGTCAGAACGCACTGATGCTGATTGCAGCTATGTGCAACCAAGCATCCTGTGGGAATGCAGGAGCAAACCTCCATGAGATGGCTCAAGGGACCCAAGCCATATTCCTCACCTTGTGCTGGCCACAACAGCAGAAGCTGTGAGACAGGACGGATCTTAGCACCCATCAGGACACCATTCTACAGTTATATATGTTAGATATAGTGAAGAAGTTCTTCCCTGTGAGGGTGCTGAGGCGCTGGCACAGGGTGCCCAGAGAAGCTGTGGCTGCCCCATCCCTGGCAGTGTTCAAGGCCAGGTTGGACACAGGGGCTTGGAGCAAGCTGCTCTAGTGGAAGGTGTCCCTGCCCGTGGCAGGGGTTGGAGCTGGATGAGCTTTAAGGTCCCTTCCAACACAAACCATTCTCTGATTCTCCTCGCCCAACCTTTCCCTCTAACCTAGTTCATGCCAGGAATAAGAATCTCCCTGGGCAGCTCCCAGACTGCTGCACACATTTGCATAGAGTTGGAAGAACGGGAGCAGGGAGCAGGCAGAGCAAACGCTGCATGGCCATTACCAGCCAAATTAAAGCTGTAGTGTGCTCCCCAGCCAGGCCCAGAGCACCTCTGCTCTCGCCCAGGTCTCACCTGCCCTGCAGCTGCCAGAGCCGAGGCGAGAAGCACCACTACAAATAACAGCTTTCCTTGAATCTAAATTCTCCCTCCACCCAGCAACAGCAAAAGGAGGAGAATATTAACTCCTGCTGGTTTGCCCTGAGGTGCCTTCAGAGCAGTTTTGTACAGAGATGATCAGAACAAGCAGTGATTAAAAACCACAGCCCCACATCCACGGCAAACCCTTGCCTTTCGAGCTACGGCAGCAATAACATCACCTTCCTCCCTTAACCCACTCCATGGGTGGGGATAGGGAGCTGCTGGCCCACATCAGCTCCCTGCAAGGGAGAACATGCAGAATACAAGGAGATTTGGGACACCATTCCCAAGGAAGTGTCCACAGAGTTGCGGACCAAGCATCCATGGACAAGTTTGCATCATTCCTGCTGGAGAGAGACTCTGGAGGCCCAGGTGTACTAAAATACCAGTTTCATATCCCAAACCAGGCGAGAAGCCTGCAAAGCAGCAGGGAACATGGGTTTAGGGAGGACATACAGCCAGGAGATGCCAAAGGACTTGATGGTCTTAAAGGTCTTTTCCAACCTAGCCGATTCTATGAAAGGGAAGGCTCTCACAAGGCTCAGCTTTTCCTCAGCATCCACTACAACCCCCCAGTATCTCACCCCAGCACAGCCCAGGTGGGAGGAGTGCTGCAAACAGGATTTTCTCCTCCTGTTTTGCCTTTAAGAGGCTCATTGCAACACGCTGTAAAACCCCTCATCAGCAAGGAGGGAAAAGGTTTTACAACAGTGTTTAAAGCAAGCCCAGGCAGCGGAGAAAACCTCCCCCAGCACGCACAGCTTTGGCCAGCGCACGCACTCGGAGGGACAGGAAGAGAAGCATTCCCACACCTCCAGCCCATGCAGCATTCTGCCCACATCCCAGCTCTGGTCCCACACACTGGGCCATGGCGTGGTAAGGAACAGCTTGTCAGCCTAGGAGCAACGGCGGTTGCGACTAAAGCAGAATCACATCGGGTACAAGGAGCAGCATCTCTTGCAAACCACTGCTCCAGCAAGACCCCGCGCTGGCTACGAGCAGCCCCTACAGGCAGCGGCCCCAACCTCCCTCCAGGAGCACTGGAGAATGGATTTCCTCCTCCGAGGCAGCAGGAGGCAAGGAGCATGGTGAGGGCAACTGTGCTGCTGGCCTGGGAGAGTAAAGGAAGGAGGAAGCCGGTGCTGGACGGGATAAGATGTGAAGCAATGCAATGGAGTTCGTGTCTTCCAGAAGCTCCGGTTTCTGGAGCTGTGTTAAAAGGCAAGGCTGGTGCTATATCATTAAATATACTCCTAGCCCCTCTGATCATGCTCAGACAAAATAAAGCCAGGCTGATGTGGCTGCTGATCCAGGACAAGGCACAAAACTGCAGCAACAACAGTAAGAACGACCATAAAACTCCATTACCTTTCTGATATTCAATCAATAACGAAGGCATTATTATCCAGGATCCATGAAATAGGCTGGCAACACCACATCCCATTCCTAGTGGCCTTAGGAATCATCTCAATGGGGCTAAGGGAAGGAGGCAAAGCTAAAGCTCAGGGCAGAGCATGAGAAGGCTTGGAGCCTCCAATGCCAGAGTAAATGGATGCAAAAGCTGGTGTGCTTTTAGGGTGCCCCTTCTCCATCCCAGGGTGCCCACAGCAATTCCCATACTCAAACGTGACAAAATAACCTCCCTCACACACCTTATCCCCTTCATACTCGAGGACCCCAGCCTGGCAGGCACCTCAGCCCTGTGGTCACCCCACATCCTGCATCCCCTGTGCACCAGGATGTTCTTAATGGGAACACGTAACGGCTGCTTCTGATTTTACAGTTTGTTTATAGCATACATTTGAGGAGCTACACAGGGTGGGAAAATACATCCCATAAACAAACTGCTAAACAAAACAGGCTAAGTGTGTACCACTCCAAACAAAAATAGACTCCAGCTAACCTCCGCTTTTCAAGCATATGCCTCTGATGACAGCTTCGTTTAGTGCCCCTTATCCCACTTCCAGTCTTGATTTTAAGGCTCTGCCAGCATCGATGGCAGCTTCCAACACCTCCCACTGCTCCCACAGCTCCAGGTAAGCCAAGAGCAGATGAAAATAAACCCAGTTGGAGCTGGACACCACCAGGAATGACCGAGGCAAAGGGCTGCGTGGCCCTGCTGAGCTCCCAGCATCAGCCCAGATGCTGCCAAAGGCTGTAGGACATGGACACGATGGGGACAGAAAGGGATATGGGGTGACAACAGACTTGCCCCATGCCCATCAGCTGAACTCTGCCACCCTGCTGATGCTCAGGAGCCATTTCCCAAGCACTCCAACTTTATCATCCCTATTCCTGGGGCTGCACAGGGGGCACATTCCCCTGCAAATGCTTCTTCTGCCAAAGAGCCAAAGCTGTTGAAGCTGCGTGAAAGTAATTCCCTCCCACTGCCCCAGGAAGAATATTTCTTTGCATAACAGCTACACGGTTTTCCTTTTCCTCCTGAGAAACTCAGGCTTAGAAGAAAACACCTGGCACAGCCCTAGTCCAGGATCAGGCTTCATAAAGTCCCCCCTTGCAGGGGAAGCAGGGGGGAGACACACATGCTACTGCAGAGATTAGACTGCAGCCTTTCCTGATAACATTCAGTCACCCTGGCAGGCTGCAGCACACCGAGTTTGTAAAGCTCCTTGGGAATCCTTCAAGATGAAAGGTACAGTATGATACGGATGTATTATATCCATGGGCTTTGTTACAGCACACATTTCCTCGCATGGTTTTATTGCTAGAACACAAAGTTCAGCTGAAGCCCAGGGGCTCTTCAGGTGACGAATGCAGCCCTGCAGCCCTCCTCCTGCTCCGCAGGGGATGAAAAATGCTGAAGCCCCAATGTGAATGTGGTAGAGGAGCAGGCAGCACCCTTCCAGCAACAGCAGGAAAGGACCTGCCTGCACAGATAAAGCTAATGTCATCACTGCTCAATGGGTTTTCGCCATATCTCACTCCCAAAGACACCCATCAGGTCCCCAAAATGCCACTGCTACGATCAGCTCCTCTGCAGCATCCCTCCTCTCCAGCCAGACCTATAGCCCAGCCTCCAGTCCCAAAGGCCATCCATCCCCATAGGGCCCATGAGTTAAGCCTACCTTAAGTGGTACCCACTGCCAGCATCCCCTGCGAGACCCCGAGCTGCCCACCCTGAGCACCTCCTCCAGACAGAAGATGATGGGAGGTGTTTGCCACATTCAGCGGGTGGCCCTGGGGCTGGAGGATCCCAGACCACACCAGAGCCTGGAGCAGCAACAGCCCCAGCCTGGTGTGGATGACACAGAAGAGAGGAAGGGGAAGGTGCATCCACCTTTTGGACCACCTTCCCTACATCTCGCTCTTCTTGGGCACCTCGCTCTGTCCAGATTTCCTCAGGACATCAGAGACAGAGGAACAAGGATGCCAACAAGACTCAGAGAGGCCTGAAAAGAATCCCCTGGGCATGTCACGGGGCAGGAAAAGAGTTTAAACCTCTCTAACTTAAACAGATGAGAGATACAAAGGACAAGAAAGAAGTGTGATGGGGGTTGAAGGGAAAGGGACATCTCAGGATGTCCTAACAAGCCCCAAAGCTCTCCAGGGCCACCTCCAATGCTGAACCCACCACAGAGGTGACTGCTCAGAGGCAGCAAGCCAAGGTGAGGGGGTTTTCCACCTCCCTCCAACCACACAGAGCAGCCTGTGCAAGGCAGTGCTGAGTAACTGAGACCAAGGTGGGAACAACTGGGAGCATCTGGAGCCCTTTCACTTAGGGAAGCCCATCTGAGTGGGAAACTGCCCCAGAGAGCAGATCTCACTCAGTGCATGAGTGTTGGTTAGGCCAGGGCCATCAAATTCTACCCCAGCTCCCATCAGAGCAGCAGAAGCAATAGCAAGACGGCACGTGTGAGCAGAGAGGCTTTTCAGCCTCACACAGAGACCTGGTGCTCCATGGTAGAACAGCATCAGGTCCTGGGCTGCAGAGAACATGCTCTGTTCCAGCCCTGCTCCAGCACACAAATTGCCCTCCTGTGTTTGCCATCCTGCTGACACAGGAGCATCGAGAAGCTGATGCTACCGAGCACTTGGCTAGAGGCAAAAGAAAATCATTTCCTATGCTGTTGCCAACTCCTATTTGCTGTCACTTGATCCCATATTTTAGGGATGTGCTGCACTCCCTGGAACGCCAATTGCTGGAAAACCAGAAAGAGCAGCAAGGGAAGGCTATGGGCTGTGAACAGCCTTGGGACAGACACAGCCGTGACTGCGGCAGCCGCAGGCACACTGCAATGCCAGCTCTGTTACGTGAGTGCTTGGGGTGGCCAGGGAGCCCAGGGCATGCAAGGATCCAGCACAGGAAAAGCCACCCTATTGCCCTATGGAGAGATGGAAGGGAGGGGAAAAGGAAAAAGAACCAAAGCCCCAGAGATACGGGCAAAGCTGAGTTACGGTGAGGATGCTCACGGCCAGCAGCAGGGCTGAGAGCAAACCTGGGGCTCCTGCACCCCGTTACGCAGTTGCAGGGTTATGGGCTTCACACCCCCAGTTAATCCATAAGGTCTTTGCAGCCAGGGCCCCTGCATCAGTATATCTGATCAGACCTGGAGGATGAAAGGTACCAAACAACCAGCCCATCCCCAAAGGCAGCTGGAGCCTGGCATCCCTTCTGTCACTGAAGGATGGGCAAGTGCAGCCACGCAATTTCTGCCTTGCAATTGCTGTCTCACTCCCGTGCCCTGGAAGAGCAGATGATGGTGTGTGCGAGGTGCTAGGCCCAGCGGGTCCCCTCTCCAGCACAGCAGCTCTCCTCTCCCTGCAGAGATGCACCACTAACCTTCACCAGCTCACCTCCCTGCCTGCGCCCTGCCCCTCGCTTCCCCTCTTCACAGGATCACTCCCATGCATATGCCTGGGAGCAACACCACCAGCTCAGTAATCTCCCTAAATACAGCAGTTACCAGGTGACTGGGGAAAAATCCCTTTTACTGCTGATGCTGCTAATGGAAAATTTCTCCCCTTTCACTGCTGCTTTCAAACCCAGTTGTGGTTTCATCCAGACTTTGTCTTGCCCGGAGCAGGGAGAGGTAAAAGCGCAAAGGGAGAGTGCAAGACCAGTGGGGAACAGATAATGAGAAACAGAGGGGAACTCTGGTACTTCTGTCTTCCACACAGTGGCTCCAAGTCTTATCTGCCTTATCTTCTCTTAGGCAGTCACAACCCAGCCCCCTGCAAGGAATCCCTCCTTCCTCCCTGGACCACAGTGGGATAAGCAGGCTGGATGCGTTCAAAAGCAGCGCTTCTCGCATGGCGCACAGGGAAGATGCCCAAAGGGATCAATGGGCCAAAATCATTTACTCTGTGATTATTTTTCCCCAGGAGACAACCAGAAAGCCTCACCCAGTCAGTGCACTGCGGCAGCGATCACTGCTCATCCCCTCCACATGCCATTCTGCATCTTCAATACCATTAAGTGTCTCCATACTGTCTGGACACTAGAAACCTTAACTGCATTAGCGGAGACCCAAGCAGCAGCACAAGCATTCAATTCTTTTAAGTGGCACCATTTCTTAAGCTGGTTGTGCACAAGAATCATTTCTGCTCCATTCTGTCACCCACCCCACACATAGTGACAGGGCAAGACTGGGATGACTGGCTGAGGCTCATCATTCCTTATTTCAGATGGTTACAGCTGGAGGAGGACACTCCTGACACGCAGACGATGAAAGGCTTCAATCAAGGCATTTCTATTTTCATCCCTTCTCCTTCCACTCTCCAACCACGCTCTGTAAGGCATTTTGGTGTGAAGGTAGGTGTTTCTCAAGCCACCTGCAACTGCTAACATATGTGTCGAGGTAGTGCAAGTTCTATACCTCGTTGTTCCCACAAGTGGCACCAATCCATTCGCTTCCTGTCCCACACCTGAACTCTTGTTGCACCAGGAAAGCCCAAGGGCTCAGCCCCATTTCACAGCCAGCCAACCCCACACATCAGCAAGGCAGCACAAAGGCTCGTCCATCACACTGCTGGATTCACGCTTTAAGGACTTGGGAAGGGAAAGGCAGCACGCTTTGGAGGTGATGTCCATGTGCGTGGTGGCACTCGGTCACTCACCTCCCTATGCAAGCGCAAGCTCCTCACTTCATCGTGGAGAACAGCACATTTTTTTGTCCCAGCAGAAGGGCAATGAGAGCCCCTGACACAGCAACACCATGGAAAACCCACTGCCATCACACAGGAGGAAACGGGGAACAGAGGGATCCCCAGCTGCAGCCTCCTCCCGCTACTCCAGCCTGACAGTTCAGCTGCAGTAACGGGCTCCTCTCTCTATAGTTAATCTTCTGTTGCCACTAGCTGGTCAACACGGGTACTCATGGAAAGCAGCAGCTCCCCGCGTGCAGCCTGCCACTCACTCAGATTCCCAGCTTTAACTGGGATTTTCACCCCAGGAAACGCCAAAGACAAAGCAAAATCCCTGCAAATCCACATCCCGCTGTGCTGGACAAGCCGCGTTCAACCTTGTCTTTGAGGACGGAAATGAGGACTGACCCATTTTCATGGGCATTTTGTGCCTACAGCTCTCTCCTACAGAGCTCACCTCTCCTGCAACAACAGCAGGACCCACATCACCGGCACATCCTCACCCCAAGCTGGGCTCTCCTTCCTTCCCTTCCCAACTACAAGAACCCAACAGCCTGGAATATACAAGCCATCACATAGCTTCATAGACGGAGGGGAGGAAACTACTACCAGAAGGCTTTCCCTCTTTCTACACCCTCCTCTGGGCCCTGGCCCAGACCCCACAGCCATGAGCAGATGTGGATGGACATGAAGGGGAAGGGAAGCAGCCCCTGCTGTCAGGGCTACATCCCCCCCCCAGTCCCTATCCCAAGGAGCACCTCATCTTCACTGTACCACCTTGTTGAGTTTTTTGGTCTCTCTATGCTTGCCTGGTGGGAGATGCAACTCTTTCCCCTTTGGAATACCTTGGAAACAACCAGGAAAAGAAAAATAATAATAACCCAACACCTGATTGATTGACTAAACCTCTGGCTGGATCAGCCCTTCAAGTCTAGCAGGAGGCAGTTAATAGAAAAGGGAGATGTTGAAACCAAACTCTGCTCATTGGCTTCTCTCTGCAGAAACACCCCAGTTTTCAGATGTCATGCCCTGATGAGGGGAGTCTCAAACCAGCCACGCTCCCTCTCCACTACCCACATGATGCTGCTCCACACCTCATGGACCACCTCCAGCCAGAGGAGGATGCTTCTGAATAGTGGCATTAAAAGCATCACGCGCACCCAGGTGACCCCTCTGCCTCTCCACCCCACAGGGTGGCAGAACCCTGCTCGAGTGCTTTCAGACAACACAGTAAACTCAATCCACAGGGAACTAAGGGCTTCCTCTTGTTTAAATGCCCTAAAGAGGGGGAGAAGTTTAGGTTACAAGATGGCTTTGGGAAAAGTTAAGAAAGAGAAAAGTGGCAGCGAACTGCAGAGGAGCTGTGTGGCTTCGGGAGGTGGGGGTTAACCATCATCAGGGGCCACGCTGGGACACCAGTAATGAAGATGCACAAGCCCCTTTACTGACAACCACCGAAACAAAGCACCTGGTAGCACTGCAGCTGCCTGTCACACAGCATCCATTAAAGCCATTTATGAGAAGTGTGTAGTAAACTGTTCTTATGCAAGCTACTACCGGGTAAGAGCAGTGGTGAAAATTCGTCTGCCTCTTTCCCTCTCTCTCCTCTATATATATCTGCTCACACATAAACAGAGCTCATCTAAATTAGCTCGGAAGCTAACTGCTTCATTCCCTGAATTGCACTTAAGGCAGGCTACGCTGCTGGTGGAGCAGCTATTGTACAGAACACATGGCTGCTGACTAAATCAAGATACATACCTTAGAGAGACCTCATTGTACAAGAATAAAGTCAATGATAGGCTGCACCATTTGCCAGTGTAACACTAGAAGAATTAGAGGAGGGGAAAAAAAAAGGCCACAAAGCATCAGTTGCATCCAAGGTTAAGGAAAGGGCAGGATGCTTTTTCAGGAAAGGGGATGCAGAGCGATTCATAACACACCAGTGGCAAAGTTACATTTGTCATTTCCTGCCACCACTGTGTTGTGCTGGGTGATTTTATAGCAAGGGAACTGGGGGTAGGGGGAGAAACATCCTTCTTGCCTCCAACGCAAGGGAGCAAAAATAAACCCAGGCGTAGGAAACAGAGAAACACCCCAGTGAAGAAGGCACGGGGAGCAAACCCGCGCTGCCCCGAGCCGCGTAAGCAGCAGGTCCATGCATCCGGGAAGGATGCAACAAGGAAACAAAGTTTTCCACCTCTGTTAGGGGAGGATGAAGCCATTCCCTCCTGGGCCCCCCGTCTGCTTGCAGGAGGCTGTGTGCAGGGGGGGTGCAGGCAGGGAGGGCTCCCGGCAGAGCAGATGCTGCTGGTGGAGCATCTCCAGGCTCCCACCACCCCCTAGTGGGCTCCCGCACGCTTTCCACATGCTTGCCAGGACCCACGGCTCACAAGGGTGAGCAAAGGGATGCTGCTCCAAGTGTGCCATGGGGCCAGGGGCTGGCTGCTTTCGGATGTCCTAGTGTTGCCTTTCTCCTTTCACCCCACTCACGCAGTGGCTCCTGCAGACCAGGTAGGGATGCAACCCTGGAAGCTCCCTCACTGTGTGCTTACACTGAGGCGAATGGACTCATATTGCCAGGGTACAGAGAAAGTTGCTTCCTCCCTAGAGGAATCCTTTAAGAAGGACACAGGGCATGTGCATCAGCAACCGACTCAGAGCATCCAGCTCCCCAGCCTGCTTTAACCTGGTCTGTCCTTAACAAGAACCAGCAGCAGATGTGGCACTCAGGGACATGGTTCAGTGAAGGACTTGGCAGTGTTCGCTTTCCAGTTGGACTCGATGATCTTTTCCAACCTACACGATTTCATGACTCCAAGTTTCACACTGCTGCAGACACAGCTCTGGCACCTGCCAGCCTTTAGCTACAGATCCTTTGTGTTAAGGGAGGGATGAGATGCATGAGAACCACCCCAGCACCAGGGGATTTACTAAGCCAAGACTTGCTGAGCAGGCCCAGAACTATAGAGCACCTGGCTTAAACACAGCTCATCGCTTAAACCACCTCATCACCACCCAGCAAGGCAAGGCTTTATTTTGTGCTTCCTGGCCTGGAAAGACTTCTGAGCCCTGCAGAATAGGGTGGCCTCGATTTATTCTCAACTTATTTCACTTCAGAGTCTACTTCATCAGCACCAGCTCTGCCTCCTTTATGCTTTTCTTTCTAAAGTCCCTCCAAGATGCCATCCAGGGCAGCTGTAGGAGCTCCTCCTACCCCATCCTCACCCCTCGCCCCCAAGAGGCCAGAACAGGGTCCGTGCTAGCAGCAAGAGCCTGCACTCGCAGACATTTAGGAGCCCTCAAGACATTGCAATCAGCAGGACATCAGCTCTTCCTAAACTCAGGCCCTGACAGACACTGAACATTCAGCAACACTCGTAAACACATATAAGCATCAGAAATCAGGTAACAATGGAAGATTCCGACAAAGAGAAGCCCCTGCTTAAAACAAACCCTGCCCCAAGTCACTCCAAAGACATTCAGCCTCCCACATGTAAAGTGATTTTCACCTCCCAGAGCCCCATTACAAGGTGGCAGCAGCCCTCGGGCTCCCAGCTGCTGCTGAATTTAGAAAGGATGCAGGGGTTAGAAACCGCTACAGCAAACTCCAGCCTTCCTCCTGCCTTCGAAAGCAGCAATCCTCCAAAGCACTCACCCAGAAAAGAGTTAACAGCGAGGCAGCCTCAGTTGCCACACCAGGAGATGGGAAGAAATGCAACAGATTTGAAATATCAGAGCATCCACAGCAATTCATGAGCTAGACCTTGGGGAAGGACAAGTGTTGTAGCTTCTCTGGAGGCAACGTGCTGATTAATTTCAGGACTGTGATGAAGCCATCCCACCATGGGCAAAGCTTCCATTTATCTTCCAATCTGCCTGATGCCTGTGGGCTCAGGGAAACAGGAGGGGACGTTTGGGGTCTTTTCGTCATGAAAGGGCAGCAAAAAAGCCATAGTTTGGCACAAGACATGCTGCATATTCAAGAGTATGCACACAACCAATATGCCAGGCAAGCAAAAGGGAATATTTTAGACCAAGACGCGGTCCTTTTACTGGCAGTCACTCACAGAAGTAGGATTTGCTACAGAAGCTCATGTCTCTGATCTATCAAGACTGATTTCTCTCCTCCAACTCGAGCTGTTAACTAAGCTACACGCAGAGGGGTTCCTTTGCCTTCTGCACGCCATTCACACCCTGTCCCTGAAGAAACCCTACCCTCATCTGAAAACTCAACTCCTTGAACCATGAAACTTCCTGTTACTTTTAATCACTGGAAAGTAAAAGTCATCCCTACTGCACCAAACCTGATGCTTCACTTTTTATGCCTTAGAATTGACTGGTTTGTATGGGGTTTTTGCAGTTGACCAACCATGTCTAAAGAAGCCACACTGCAAAGCCAGAACCCAAGGAGCACCGTCAACTTATGTATTATAGGTGCTTGATACAAGAAAGCTTCACAGAGGGTAAAACAACACGACTGGGAGGCACTAAGAGTCATTTCCCTGCCCTGGCACATTGCACCCAGTGTAAAGCTGTTTACCTCCGCAAGGTATGGGAAGGGAGCAGGGGCACACCTCAACACACAGATGCACGCAGGGTGATGCCCTGGAAAGCACAACCCTGAGGTGTCCAGCAGTATCTCAGACCCAAACTTAAGCAGGTACCCCAGTTATCCCTGCTTCAGACACCACAAAGCAAGGAAGCGCGGATAAACGAGACAAAACCTTCGGTGACCTGGCAGAGTAAACAGCACCCTGTCCATACAGCACTCCGCACCGTTCCCTTGGAGGGTCCCCAGCCTGATTCAGGTTTGGAAAAGGCTGAAAGTGCCACGCAGCAGCTCGGGCACCAGGTCGAGACACCAGGATCCGACGTCAAGATGAAAGTACGACACCAGAATTATTCCTAGTCCCATCCCCCTCGCCACAAAAGCTGAAATAGGAGGAAAGTCTGCAGGCGTTCGCTACAGACCCAGGCGCTGGAGTTGTGCGTGAAGCAAGAGCCAGCTCCGAGAACCGAGACGAAAGCGTTTATAAAATCAGGCTCTGGTTGATAAAAACCAGCCTCTGCCGTCCTCCCAAGCTCGGGGTACCTCCTGCAGAGCTACGCGTCCAAGTTGGAGCCCCAGAGGCAGCACCCATCACTTTACACCCTGAGCGAGATGCTTGACTCCCAGGGCTCTCGGGAGGCAGCAGCCCTAAGGCCCTGCTAAAAAATCCCTCCCCAGCAGGAAATAAACCCCAAACCAACCCGGGTGCAGCAAGGGCAGGGTTACAGAGCTCCAAACCCCCAGCAGGCTGCCGGCGGTGAGGAGATGGGGAACAGAAACCCCACTGTACAGCTCGGAGCCGGCTGCCCGCCCGGGGATGCTCCGGTACCGGTGACGGTGCGGGATGGGGTGGGGGGGAACCATCGGGATAGGGAACACACTGTCGGGACGGTGCGGGACTTGGGTGCCTACCGAGGGTGAAGAAGGGCAGCTCGGTGTTGTCCAGGTCATCCTGCACAGCGACGCGGCCGGGCAGCTCGCTGCGGACGAAGAGCAGCAGGCGGGAATCGGCGGCGGCAGCAGCAGCGGCGGCGGCAGCGGGCGGCGGGGCCCCGCTCCAGCTGATATCGTTCTCACGGAGCACCGGCAGCGTGGACACCGTGACCGTCTTCACACGGCAGGGACCGGGGGGCTCCCGCGACGACGCTGCCGCCGCCGCCGCCGCCGCTCCGGGCCCGCCGCGCATCAGCACCGGCAGCAGCAGCAGTACCAGCGGTGCGGCGGCGAGGCGGTGCGGGGCGGCCATGCCGGGCCGGAGCCAGGCGCTAGAGCCGCGGCGAGGGGAGGCGAGCGGAGCCGGGCGCACTGAGCCGCCCCAGCCCGCCGCCGCCGCCCGGCTCCGCTCCGCCTCCCGCTCCGCCCCGCCGCCGCTCCCCGGACGCGGACCCGGCGCCGCTGAGCCCCGCGGTGCCCCCCGTGCCTCTTCCCTCCTTCGCTGCTCAGCGAATCCAGCCTTTTCCCTGCCTATCCCACCGCCAGGCACCCGCGGGCTGACCCTCGCAGGCAGCACTGAGAGGTGCCTCCTCTAAGCTTTAACTAGTTACTGCCCTTTCCCAAGGGAACAGGCACCTCCCGAGCGCAGGGCGCTAGGAGATGGTTGGCAGCCACAAGCCTGGAGCACACAAGGTGGTGGCTTACAGCAACGAGTATTTTGACCTGGTCTTCAAGAGAAAGTGGTTAAACGGGAGCTAGAGGGGTAAATGAGGCTGAGATCTGATCAAGTTCCTATATCCATCCATCCCCCAGTGTCACATGAGGGCTGAAGTTGGTGCTTAAAGACAAACCAGGCGAGCTCCACCACCCTGATTTTAGCTCAGGCTCTGCCTTAAGCCACCACAGAGCCAAATGGCCCTTCCAAGCTGGAATGATGAGGATTCTTTAGGAGGCAAACCCAGTCCCTGCAGGCTACATGGACACGGTCAACCTAAGCCCCACAAGACCATGCCTGCAGCTGGGCATGACTAACAGTGAGGAGGCAGCCTACGGTAGTTATGAGTCAACGACTCAAAACAACAGTTTCCTATTGCCTGCTGAACTACCTGGTTTCATTTGTGGAGGTACATGTGAAAGAAGATGTCAAACCCCAAACAATGAACGCTCAACGCTCAGGCTTGTGTTATTGCCACAAGCTAATTAGGAGCCATTCATCACACGCCTATTGAGGCAAAACAGCTTTGAGATACACAGGTTATCAAACGATAAAACCACAGCAAGGGCAGAATGACAAAGAAGGTGAAATGCAGCAAACACCCTGAGCTGTGCTCCCAGCGTCAGTCCCGGCTCCAGCTCACAGCCTTGACAAGAGTTAACACCCTGGTGCAGGAGTGTTGGTGCCTGCTTCCAGCTGGGAATATGGACAAAGTGCCCCCACCAGCAAAGAGGCAACGAGTTATAAAACATCTAACGTGGGGCCCTAGCTCTGCCTAACTGGGAGGGAAGATGTTTCCAGGCATGTTGGAAATAGAAAAATCAAACAGAAATGCAGTCCTAAGTGTCAGCTGTTGGATGGGAAAACTAATAGCACAAAAAGTGGGAAAGGATGGATTTTAGACTTAGCAGCTGTCAGTGCAGGCACTGATTTCCACGCATTATCAGCACATGTGCTGATTTTCTTTCCCTAGTTTCAGAACTTCATCTAGGCAAAAGATGAGGCGCTGGCACAGGGTGCCCAGAGAAGCTGTGGCTGCCCCATCCCTGGCAGTGTTCAAGGCCAGGTTGGACACAGGGGCTTGGAGCAAGCTGCTCTAGTGGAAGGTGTCCCTGCCCATGGCAGGGGTTGGAGCTGGATGAGCTTTAAGGTCCCTTCCAGCCAAAACCAGGCTGGGAGTCTATGGAAAAAGCAAGGCAGCTCTGCTGCATAGATATGCAGAATGACACACTAGAAGGCAGTGTGCCTGAAAAGTACATTTTTTATGGCTTTTTTTAGAACAGGAAATCCCAAAAAAGAAAAATACCTATTTCTGTGTAAAGCCCCATCCCGATTACTCAGACCTCCCTGTAGCCACTCTTCTGCAGTGCTCTGCATGTGCCTGCACATGGAGACTTTTTTTGATGTCAAGTATCAGAGGATTCTTGCAAGGGGCTATCCTAGGATGGGAACGGGATCCAGAGATACCTACTGCTGTCACAGCGTGCTTTGGGGTGTGGGGGATTCTTCATAGACTGGTTTGTTTTGGGAGAGACATGAAAGCCTAAGAGCTCATCTCAACCTTCCCTCTGGCAGATTAAAGCCATTCCCCTTGTCCCGTCCCTACAGGCTCTTGTCCAAAGCCCCTCTCCAGGTTTCTTTGTCAACCCTCTTTAGGTTCTTCTGTTGTTTTTTCCATGGATCCACCTAAATTGGAGGGGAGGGCACACCCTTTAAGTATACCCAGAGTTTCTCTGATCTACCATATGCCATCAAGCAAAGAGAAATGCTTTTCAGGGTTCAGAGCTGGAAAGCAACCATCAGGAGACGCGTTCAAATGCCTGCTTTGCTGCTGACTGACTCTGGGCAAGTCCTGAGCCATCAGAAGGCAGAGCTGGGAGGGATCTGGAGGGCTTGGCTTGTCTGTGCCCCTGCCCAAAGATCTGAGCAGCTCCACATGCACCATTCAATCCTGTTTTGCCTTGCTGTCTGTATTCATCAAGCACTGCTCACAGCTACCCTCAGAGAAGCACGCTGAGATTTCTGCAAGCCCTCCGGTACATGCATGGACACAATAATAAAGAAGCACGTTCAGCAAACCCCTCCCTTTAAATAGGTACATTGGGCTTCAATTTACCTTGGATTGTTCCCAGTGGAAATACACATCTTTGTTCACGTATTTTTGGAAGAAAAGGATTCAACTTGCTTTCTAGTTCCAAAGAATGGAGCTAAACAAAACCTCACTGTTGGAAAACCACCAGTGGTATTTCTAAAGGGAAATAAGTTTTAGTCCCGATTTAAAACTAAGGTAAGAGGTTTTTACTACCACCATTCCCCCCTCCCAGAGCAGCATTCAACAGAGAAATAAATAGCACAAACAAGGTCAAACACATCACGTTGAGAAAGTTCCACTTGCTAGCAAAATATTCTAGGAAGACTTGGAGAAACGCACTTAAACTTGCTAATTCCAGGATGCTTTAAGTCCATACAAACTGTGGATTTTCAAGCCAATGCATCGTTCATAACCCAGATGTGTATTTGTAAATAAGGCCCATTTTTAACATCCTTTTCTTGTGCTTCGCAGATCCAGCCTTCCCTCAGCTGACTGCCACACCATTGATTTCAATAGCACTGGGGCTGGGAAACCAGCAAAAACTGCTGCTCCCAGCAAGAGCTCTGGGACCAAAATGGAAATCGTCTTACAAGTGCAAATGCATTGCACTGACAAGACCCATCTGGGTAGGGTGTGATGGGGGGATCTGACAGGTTGTCAGGAGACACCAGCTCTATTATCACCTCAGCTGCTCACTGACTGTGCTGCTCAGGGGGCAAATCCCCTGGGCACTCCTGAGGTTTGTGCCCTTTTACATGCAGAAAGTCAAAATCATTTGTTACCATAGTAAAGATACAGAAATTGGTTCTGTAAGTCCCAAATGTGGGGGGTTCAGTACAAAAAGCACATTCTCAGCGTGAGCTGAGAGTTTCTCCACTATGGAGCAGCAATAGCATGGCTGTTATCAAGTAGAGCAGCCTCTAGAAGCAGAGCATATGCTGTATCATGTGAACTGTGACTACACTGAACTATGCCTACCTTATGTCTGCACCTGCCTACGTCCATCCCCAACATTCACCCGAGTGGATTCTTCCCATCAAGAACTTTGAGCCGCTCTTCAATTTATTTCTTATTCCCAAAGCAGAGCAGCTCAGCTCCAGGGTCATTTTCTTCTGTACAACAATAGCCCAAGCAGGATTCAGGCCAACCCATGATTCTGGGTCTCTGGAGAACTTTCTGCAGCTGTTTTGCTGGGAAAAAATGCTTAAAATATCTATACTATGTAAGTTTAAATAGGATAGAGGGGAGAAAAAAAGTCATTCTCTTTTAAAGGGTCACAGATGAAGCATTCTTCGACTTTCAATCCTGCAAGCTGGGTTTCTGGACACCCAGAACTAATGCATCTTTTATCGGCTGGCACGGAGGAGGAGGAGGTTATTGCAAAGATATCAATAGCAGCTTTCTGAAGTGGTTTTCAATTGGGCCTATTACCAGAGAGATGTACATTCAGCAGCCATCATTAAAATGCACTATGTATTTACAACATAGAGAACAATTTATGCCTGTAATGCATATTGCAAACCCTAGCAAGCAGAGGAGAAAGCCATACAGCCATAGTACAATCAGAGGGTTATATTTCACCCTGCAAAAGTCACATCAGCATCAATAACTCACTAAAGAAGTGAAAAAGGGGGTGTGAGGGGGTTATATTCTGAAGGAAACACCAAAACGCATTTTGTTTCTAAGCCGTGGTGTACAAAAGCTGGTCCACAGCCACATGGAATCCGACCATGGTCGATGACCACCTTGCTCAGGCTGTGCTTCTGTCAGCTCTCACCAGCAAAGCGAGACAGGCTGGGTCAGCAATTCAGAGACACGTCCTGGGAGAGGAAGCGAGGGGCTGCACGAAGTGCCCTTTGCAATTCAGTAGGTGACATTCTTACTTCCAGGTTAATAGCGAGCCAACAGACCCCTCGCTGTGCTCAGAGCCGCAGGAGATGTTGTCTTCCTGACACAGCATCAAACTAGGAGCTTCCTGACCACTTCCACATAAGCACCCTGAGGGGACACTCTGCTAGCTTTGACTTTCCTGCCTTTGCAGCCTGGAGCAGCTGAATTCCCTCCTCCCTTTCTTAAACACAAATAGTTAGTTCCTACCTTTTTACCTGTGCGCTGGAAAACAGCCCCTGGGCTCAGTTGGGAAGGGCCTGAGCGGTAACAGGGAGCTGCATAATTTGTACAGGTGGGAAAGGCTGTTGAGCATTGAGTGGAAGTACGGACTAAATGGTTCCATTATGAATAACAGCCCTGACTTACCCAGGTGGGAAGGTGCCCATCACCATGGCGTCAGGGCATGTTTTAGTTTTCCACCTCTGGATGGTACCATCCTGAACTACCTTTTGCTATCTAAGGTCAGGTTGGACTTGGAGCATCCTGCTCTAGCAGGTGTCACTGCCCGTGGCAGGGGGTTGGAACTCGATGAGCCTTAAGGACCCTTCCAACCCAAACAGTTACAGGATTCTATAACTCACCCTGGAGCACACCAGGGGTTTAACCAGATCTTACTTGTGCATGGTATCAGCAACATGCTAGGCACATTCCTGACCAAAGCCACGCTGAAAAGGAACCTTGTACATCCTAAGGCAAGCCCTTCCTTGGGCAGCCGGAGCCAGGCACTTGCTTTGCTATCCAGGGACAACTGGCAAGCAGCCTGTTGCCCGATCCAAAGTGCGGGAAATGCGGCTGTCCCTTCGCCTCCTTCAGCTCCATGCAGCCACTCCATCACTGCCTGCCCTTCAACACTCTTTCATGAGCAATAACAGCCTCCAGCGTGGCTCCTCTCCTTCCCAAGATGAAAGAAACTTTAAATGCATGTAACTCCTGCACTCTACTTAATTAATCAGTTTTTGCATTACAAGTGAAACTTCTTTGATGCATGAAATATTAAGGAGAAGTGAAGGGAGGGGAAGGAGAGAGGAAAGTGAGGGGGGGGAGGTATTGGCTTTCACTGCCTAGGAGATGGATGGGCTAAGGGACCCAGAGGCTAAACTGCAGACAGTGCATTTACAGCAGGACAGCCTGCCCAGACAGACAGATACCAGCCAAGGAGCCTCCCTGCACTTCTTGCCTCTCAAGCAGATGGTTTGTACTCCCCGTTCAAGCCCCACATGCTCAGCGAGGTTTGCTCACAAAGGGGATGGGGCCTGATTAAACTTTCATGACAAATAATCTCTGGTTGATTCATTGTTTTTTATCTCGTGATGGCTGCAAGAAAGCGAAGCAAAAATGAGTCTTTGGTGAAAAGGAACAGCTCCGTTCTGGAAAAGCCAGACGGGCTTTTAGGCAGATGAGGCTCTCCCAAAGGATGTGTGAGTAGTTATCCGTGTTACGGGCTTGCAAGTGCCATTTCCACACCGAACTATGAAGGAGAGAAAGCAGAAATCCACACGCACACGCACATCAGCATGGGTATTACAGCAGCCCTCAGTAGTGCACAGCAAGAACTCGGTGCCACAGTACCACATGTGTACAACATCAGAGAACTGCTCTGCTTTAAAACCCAAACCACCACACTTGATCAAAGTCATCTGTCAGCTCTGCCCAAGAGCCCAAAGCAGAACCCAGAGCCTCTTTGCTTCCCACCCTGCTCTTCCTCAGCTGACTCATTCAAGAGCTGGGCTGGCTTCTGAAAGAGCATCTCTCGGACCAGACCTGCTCATACAGAACCACCAGCCCCTCCAGAGCATCCCGATGGGCTCAGCTGCATCACAGCCCAAGCCAAGCAGCCAGGTAACAGGTTCTTCCTAAACAAATGGTGCTGGTGTAGCCTGCATTAGCTGTATAAAGGGTAATAAATGAGTAAATGGGTTAATTATATCCACCACAGAATTTAATTAGGACCATCTCTGTTCACTCTGCTCCAGCCAGAATCTCAATTATAAATCTTTATTTTCAAGGTTTTTTCAGCTTGGACATAAAAATTTGCTCTGGGCTTAAACAAGACACATGCAAGGGCTCCTGCTCAGGGACTGCTCCAGTTTTTGTAACCCATCTGTCTTACAAAGGTCAGGTTGGGGGACCAGATGGCTCGAGGGGAAGGTAATGAAGGTGCAGGGCTTCTCTGAAAGAGGTGGCTGGCTCCGATTGTAGGCAGCTTAACAGAGCCGAGGCATTATTAAAGGCTGCTGGGTGAAACCATGCTCCCCTCTCAGCAGTCCCTGAGAGGCAGGAGCCCTCATTGGGGCTCCGGCTAATTGGCATCCTCACTTCCCATCAGCAGATACTAAGGACTAGGGAGAGGGGTCCCCAGAGTCGTCCCCCCCCCGCCCCAGGGCAGGGCCAGGCAGGGGAGGCTCCCACACCTGCATCCTGCACTGGGAATGTGCTCCAGGGCTCTCAGGTGCGTGCTGGCTGCTTCCCACCCCACCACCGGCAGCATCACCCAGCTCTCCTCCTCCTTCTCCAAGCCCTGCTCCCAAGGGGAGGCGGCGAGCTGGTTGACCTGGAGTAGCTGGAAAAACACAAGGCAAATTAGGAAGTATGTCCCTCTTGAAACGGTTATGCTTTTTGAAGGTAATTTGGGACCTGCCTCCTGCTTTCTGGAGTTGACAGTATTGAAACCCAGTACTTCTGTCTCCTTAAATGCACTCTGAAATATTCTGATCAGTTTAAAATGTCAATAGTATTACAGGAAAAAAAAAAACACGCAGAAAACATGTTTACCAGCAGCATCCACAGTCTCAGGTCACATCCCCATTCAGTCTGAGGTATGTCACTTAATTAGTTGATTTGCTTTTTCCTGTCCTTATGCCAAACCCCCAGTGAAAACAGTGACTGCCAAATGGGACCACGTCTCAACCCCACTCCTCGCCCTGCCACAGGAGACTGTCACCATGCAGACCCCCTGCATAAGAACAGGTCTATAGCTTCAGCATATATATGTATAGATAGATCTTTAGGGGCACTGCAGATGCCTGTTTATTTTGTACAAGCTTTGGCCACCCTGGCATATCCGTTTTGCAGAGATTTTTTTTCCAGTCACCCTCCCAACAGCATTCTTCTGCACATTCTACGTGTCCTAAATACATACTCGCTTGGTAAACGGGAACAAATCTATTGGGTAAGTCAGACTCCGGTACTGCTGAATACATATTTAACCAGCAGATCACAACAGTTTATTGTCTGCTTGGTGCACCACAGAATTTAACCCTTAAGAAGGCATTGACATGCATCAGGCAGCCAAGTTACTGCTCAGAAGGCAATGATAGATCACATGAATTACCAGTAATAAAGAAAGAGATATATGGGATGGATTAATCAGATCATAAATTTCCGAAATCTATGGCAGTCCATAAATCAAATTTGGCTTTATGTTTCTGGCTCTTGTTCAATGTGTAATATGAAGTAGAGATGACCTACGCATAGGTTTTTCAGTGGCCAGTTGGAAACCCTTAGTTTAATAATCAAAGCAAGCAAATACCTTTCTAGAAAGATCCTGTTCATGCATTTAAGCACTTTTATCCACAGGTATGAACATGTATGCACTTTTTGGAAGACAAAAGGTATGTTCCATACCAAGGGTTAAACCAGGTCTAGAACAGACACAATCAGACCAGGCTATAGATGGCACAGCTTGGATCAGCTTTAACTTCATGAGGCAGAGACAACTCTTTCCTAAGCACAGATAACTTTCCCAGTGTTGTGGTTTAAGCCCAGCCATAACCCAGAACCACGCAGTCGCTCTCTCACTCCCCCCCTTTCCAGAGGGATGGGAGGAGAACTGAAAGACTGTAACTCCCACAGGTTGAGATAGGAGCAGTCCAGTAACTAAGGTAGAACACAAACCACTGCTGCTACCACCAATGATAATAATGATAAGGGAAATAACAAGAGAAGAGAATACAACTGCTCACCACCCACCTATCGATACCCAACCTGACCAAGTAGTGATCTATCCCTTCTGGGTAACTGCCCCCAGTTTCTATCCTGGGCATGACGTGCTCTGGTATGGAATACCTCTTTGGCTAGCTTGGGTCAGGTGTCCTGTCTCTGCTTCCTCCCCACTTCCCCTCCTCCCTGGCAGAGCATGAGGCTCACAAAGTTCTTGGTCAGGGTAAACATTACCGGGCAACAACTAAAACCAGCGGTGTTATCAGCACTGTTCCCAGGCTGAAAGTCAAAAACACAGCACTGCACCACTACTAAGAAGGAGAAAAATGACTGCTACTGCTGAACCCAGGACACCTAACCAGGCCTATCAGACATCTTTGTTTCTTTAGGTGTTTGCCCCATTTGTGTGCAAAGCCACAGGGAACCCTAGAATAGAACATCCTTGTTCTAAGCCCCATCATTGCAGAGGTTCAGCTGGGTCTCAAAGAGGTCACACTCCATCCAGGCTGAGTCAAAAGAATCAGCTAAGAGGAGCAGAAAACATCTTGTGCCCTATCCTTATTTCCATTGACAACTATCACTTGGAATCATTCCTTTACACCTAAACCATCACCCAGCACAGACTGACCTCCATTTTTAGCCCACTTAGATGCACAAATCCCCATCCCCTGCACCTATTAGCCTTCTGCTGGTTTCACTTGTAGGGAGGTAACCTCTGATAAGACTTCCTCCATCCCTAACAGTCACAGGAGCCCTGCCTAACACCAGCTCTTGCCTCGGGGTCTTTGCTGCCCCAGTCAAAACTGGATTCACCAGCTTGCTATCAGACCTTTGAACACCCCAGATGTTTCAGTGTGAGGTCTGAACAAAACAAGAGTGACAACATGCTCAAAGGGAGCTGCTCCACAGCCCAAACATCACAATATATTTACCAGAGGGAGCAGCAGGCTTTAGCAGTTGGATTTCTTTTTGACCATCCACACAAGAGACATGAAACAAGGAGGTTCAACACCAGGAATAAGCACCTATAAATAAACCTGACTATTTAAACCCGCCAAAGCCAGGACACTTGTAATGAAATCTCCCACTCTCCTCCAACACCAGCACAGCAGCGCTGCTGATCTTGTTTACAGCCACAGAAGACCACAGAGCATCCTCCCTTACACTGAATCACATTGGGTTAAACTCCAATTAACAAAGTCATTCCTTGACTAAGAAAATGCAGATGTGGATTGTTCTTTTTCCCCCTCCTTCTCCTTTCCTTAAGGAAAGTGAAGGCATTCACTGAAAAAAGCTCATCTGCTTAAAAAACTCTTAAGTGGGTAAAAGATAAAAGACCTGAGATGCTCTTTATCTACAGGCAGGCAGAGGGGCTGGAGCAGAGAATGTGAAGGCTGCATGTCTGGCAGCGGATGCCCTCTGTTGGCACCTCTTAGGAATATGATACACAATATAATAGATGAGCTGGTAGCTGAAATCTGTGCATTGCACCCACTGTTTGTCCTGCACTGCACAGAACAGCCCTTAGTGCTGGGTATCATCTATGAGCACACAGTAAACAGCAGCTCCTGACCCACTTAACCCACTTGCACAGGCACAAGCAATGTCCCTGCATGCCAAAGAGGATGTTTGCACACCCTGCGCAGTGCAGTGCAAACAGTGCAGAGCAGGGAGATGCAGTGTTCCTACCTTGCTCCTGCTCTGGTTGAGAGCTGTAGGTGGATACTGGTGGCTGTTAGCAGGGTACATGTGGTCCTCGGTGGGTGCGGGGGCTCTGTGGTGCTGGAGCAGCAGCTCTCTGCAAGGATCAGCGCTGGCAGCAGCTCCAGGAAGAGCATCCGAGTCGCAGACAAGCAAAGGGAGCACAAGGGGAGAGAAAAGCAGTGATGAACAAGCAGAGTCTTGCAGCAAGCAAACACTGAGTTTGCAGACAATGAGTTTCTCCTCTAACCCCCTTCAAGCACACACGTATAAAACCCCCAAGCATACAGCATTCACCTTCCACAGCTCTTTCTGCTGCCACACAGGCCAATAGGTTGAGAAGCTGCTCGCCTGTGATGGAGCTTTCTCCTGCCCCATGCACCCCAGAAAGCAAGGTGAGATGGTGCCTTCTGGTAGACCTCATGGCCTAAGGAGGATGAGCACAGCAAAAGGGTCATGATCAGATGGATGGCTCGCAGGGAGGGCTCACAGCACTAGGATAAGCCTCCTTAATGCATCTGGAGGGTACCATGAAGGGCACATCCCTCCATGGAGAAAGGCTGGACATGAAATTGGTTTTGAGGGCTCAGTTCCAGTGTGCAGTATTGATCTACAAGGAAGAGCCTACCTGGAGCTCCCTGCCCTAACTCAGCCCCACCTCATGGCTGCAGGGCTGCTGACTTTGCCTTGTTTCTGCCTCTCTGCCCAACCCAGCCATCTCGGGTGCTCTGGTCAACAACCAGCAATGCAAGTGGCACTTCTGAACCTAATATCAAGGTGCCACAAAGCCTGCTTCTCCCTCAGGACCCAAAGCTGAGGAGCTGCTATAGCCCCCATCCCACCCTACCTTAGCAGGGCAGTGAGTCCAACTGCTGGCAGCTCATAGCATCAGGGATGTTTGTAGAGATAAAGCAAGTCCAACATCATCCATCCAGGAAGCCAGGTGGTAGGCAAGACACAAGAGAAGCAACATGGCCATGAGAAACCCAGAGACAGCCCCACACACAGCCTAAAAGAAGATGAAGTACTGAGTCTGGGGCTTAAATACAGCCTATGGTGGCTGGGGCAGGTGGGGCTGGTTAGAGCTCATTAGAGCCCATTAGTGCTCCCAGCCTGACCCCAGGTTGAAGGCACACACATGCATCTCGTTGTCCATAATTCAGTCTCTAGTGAAGAAGGAGCTCAATTATCCCCAAGGATCCATCATTCCCATATCAAGGCATGGCCAGGCTTTGAAATTACCAGCTGTGGCTTTGCCTAGTGCAGGGGCACTGGGTAGCACTGTCCTCTGAATGTTGGGGTCCCCCCAACACAAGTGGTGCTGTTTGAAATTCACTCCAATGGCAGGGGGAGGGTTCTTAAGCTGTAGGTGCTGAATATCCCCTTCTTTCCAAAAGGAAGGGACCCTTCAGGCTGTGAGTACCGATGATGTCTCCATCTCTACTTTATCTCTACTGGGCTTTGCCTCAGAAGCTGCTAAAAGCAAGATGCACAAGGAGAGCCCCATCTATAAAATCACCTTTCATGGCAGTTCGAAGTTGCGATGCCACTATTTGCCCCATCCTCAAAAGTCAACCCAATAAAGAACACACACAACAAGTTTTGGGAATGACCATTTCTTTGGCTATTTTATTGCCAAAGAAAGCAAAAGCAAACTCTGAACCAAAGGAGGTCATAGACAATAAGTGATGATTATTCCACTTACAGTACACTCTGTACTTCTCTCTGAGGAGACTTTGTAACAGACATTATATATGGCAAGAGTGGATTTACCCTTGGAGGGGATCTAAATACCTTTTTCCTAAAATGAGTTGTAATCTTGTTTTAATGGTAAATAAAAAACAAGGCACAGACATGCTTTGTCTGTATGTAGAGGGGGGAGTCTTGTAAATCCTATTTTGGTATATCAGGGATAATCTAAATTGCTAGCATTAAGAAACGTGAATAATCTCAAGTAAACCCTGTGAATCCAGTGCAAATATTTAAGTCACTTATTCAAAAGAAACCATAGCAAGATCCACCTTAAGAAAAGCACAACAAAGAACATGAAAACTCTTCCATCTGAACAAAATCTCACTCTCCTGCCCTGTGACATGAATTTAGCCAGTCTCTCACCTGCAAGGAGACATTTCTAACCCATTTGGTGTTTACTGCAGAAGCTCTCAATATTGTAAATTAGAAAAGCATTCTGATACCTGCTGAAATGAGATGAAAAGGGGAAATCGAATGTCACAGGGGTACTTTATGGCTTCATCTCATCTGGGAGGATATCACAGAATGACAGAATCCCAAGGGTTGGAAGGGACCTCAAAAGATCATCTAGTCCAACCCTCCTGCAAGAGCAGGGTAACCTAGAGTACATCACACAGGAACTTGTCCAGGCGGGCCTTGAATATCTCCAACGTAGGAGACTCCACAACCCCCCTGGGCAACCCGTTCCAGTGCTCTTTCACTCACAGTAAAGAAATTTTTCCTGATGTTCCCATGGAACCTCCTGTGCTCCAGTTTACACCCATTGCCCCTTGTCCCACCACTGGACATCACTGAAAAAAACCTCGCTCCATCATCCTGACACTCGCCCTTTACGTATTTGTAAACACTGATGAGGTCACCCTTCAATCTCCTCTTCTCCAAGCTAAAGAGTCCCAGCTCCCTCAGCCTCTCCTCATAAGGAGGTCAGCCCCCAACCTGTACTGGTACATGGGGTTGTTCTTCCCCAGATGCAAGACTCCACACTTGCCCCTGTTGAATTTCATCAAGTTTCTCCCCGCCCAACTCTCCAGCCTGTCCAGGTCTCGCTGAATGGCAGCACAGCCCTCTGGTGTGTCAGCCACTCCTCCCAGTTCAGTATCATCAGCAAACTTGCTGAGGGTACACTCAGCTCCCTCATCCAGGTCATTGATGAAAATATTAAACAGCACTGGTCCCAGCACCGACCCCTGAGGGACTCCTCTAGTCACAGACCTCCAGCTAGATTCTGCCCCATTGACCACAACTCTCTGCCTTAAACATGGCTGTGCAGAGACCGTGCTGCGGTCGCCCCTGACTGGGCTTTGCTTTGCTAAGTTGTCCCATTTGAACACTGAGGACCTGGAGCAAAGGATGAGCAAACACAATCCTTTTAACTCGGTTCAGAGTTTTCAGCCCCCACCTCATCCCATTGCTTTGTGGAAAGGGGAACACAACGTTCGATATAAAATTAACTGCTGTCAGCCCTTCACTGGTGGTGGGGGAAGGACCTGGTAATGTCTTCAGCTCATGAATATGTAATCTGCTCAATGCCTTGTGCAATACACTTCTAATTGCCTTTGTTCTTGCATTGGGAAATTCTTGGAGCATCTCAAGAGTTCTTCTTTTGTTCAGGCAATTCTCTGAGTCATTCTTGTAGTTTCATCAGGGTTTAATAGTAACTGAAACCCTGCTCCTACTAAGTCGAAACAACCTTTACTTTTATTTATCTCGAAGTCTTGCAGCTCTCAAAATAGGCTTCTTAATTCAATTAATTCTTCAAGAGTGCCTTTAAACTTGAGCAGTCATTACAGAAGTTATTGTCGTCTTTTTCCTTAACTATGTTTAGTGAGGTGCCTCTTGACAGATAACTAATTCCCCAATTAATACAAATACTCTATGCTTCATCTACTGCTGGAGTGGTACCCGACTGCAGCATCGTCTGACCTTGCCGCGTTGTACATAAAGCATCTCACCACTCATGTAGCAAATGCATAGGGAAGTTATCTCGTGAGTGTCTCTATGCAGAGACACAGTCCTTGCGACTGCACATCTCCAGAGAAGCTTGTCATTTCAAACATTTAAGGAATCAGCCAAGCTTTACAAAGACAAGAGGAAACATGAGTTGAACAGGAGTAACTAACGTCTTCCAGAGACTGTTTTCCAGCCCTCCGTTTGGCTTTGTTTGAAATCTTCAACGTGTTTAGAGGCAGAATTACTCTCAGTAAGAACAACAGATCACTTCCTTGGGCTGATTTAAAGTAGACCTTTTTTCCTACATTGAAAAAGAATTATAATAAAGAAGCCTGATTTGTATCATATGCCTTATGGATCTGATAACACATTCCTGCATTCCTTTTTCCCCCTGCATTTTATGAAAGGTTTAATTCTCTGCAGTGAAATTCATGTCTGTGCTAAAACACTGCCCTATACACTTTTTCCTCCCCATCTCTTTGCTGAAACACTCTTGTTAGCTGTTGTGCGCTGACCAAATGGTTCCTGGCTTTCCAATCTGTCACTGGCACTACATTTACAGCTTGCAATTAAGGGCTTTGATTAAATATTTTCCACAAAGCTGCATGTTCCAAAAACCAATCCTTATATATTTCCCAAAAAAAGATAAGAGTATTGAAAAGTAAACCAAGATTGAAGTTATAAAACTGGCCTTTAGAGTCTGGATAAATATACAGAGTGGTTTATAGCCACGGATGTTATCTCTTTTGATACTGAGGCTTGCCCTTGGGTGACAGAAAGCAGAATCTTTCCTGGATTTCTTTAAAATGAGACTGAAAGCGTTCCTTAGTAAAGCACATATAAAACACGGGCTGATATTCACTGCAGGCATGCTGGATATTTTTAAAATGGCATGGTTTTGATGACTTAGCATATGTTAGGGTAGCTGCATACACTGTACATTAGCTATGCTATAAGCCAGTTCTTCATCAGTATGGATATTATCCCCTTAATTAATGTAGAAGCCCCGTCTTCTTCCCTATTCCTCTAAGTCTTGCCAGAGGTTTCTTCTGGTCTCCACCATACTCCTGAGGTGAAGGGGTGCCACAGGCTCACCATCCTGGTGGCATGAGAGGTGAAGGCCCCCTCAAGCATAAATCCTTTCCATTCTTCATTTCATGCTGTTGTAGAGCTGATTACAAACACCCATGGTGGGTTCTGTGGTGGAGAGCCAGCAGCTGGGATCAAGACTTAAGCATGGTGCAATCTGGAGGTGGCCAACTGCCACCAGGAGTCCTGAGAAGCTCTGCCCATGGCAGGGGGTTGGAACCAGATGATCCTAAGGTCCTGTCCAACCCAAACCATTCTGTGATTTGATGATTAATGGAGGCTGACATCTCCAGCACAACCACTGATAGGAGGGAAGGAGAGCAATGCGTCGCTCTCCTTCTCTGCTGTAGCTTGAGTAGAGCAGATGCCAACCAAGCCGGGCTCCCTCCCTGTGCCTTCACCGAGGCACCAGGGCTTGGCAGGCATCCGAGGACACACACAATAGGAGGCTGAGTGTCTGCACACCGTTTCACACTCACTTGACATGAATAATTTCCTGCTGCCTGGCTCTTGGAAGCAGCAAGGGGCTGCCTGGCACTGATCCTGCCAGCAGGCCAAGGAGCAGGGGGAGGCTGAGCCCTCTCTCTGCTCCTCTGCTGGGTGTCAGCTCTCAGGAGCTCCTATTTCTCTATTAGACAGTGATGCTGCAAAGGAAACGCTGCCCAGACACTCATCAGAGAGGATCCAGGATGGATCAGGCCTATGCTGACTGCTTGCAGCTGAATGCTTTTCTCTCTGGACTTTGAGGGTCCATTTGGGATGGTCCAACAGGACTTTTCCCAGCTGTCTGCTGCTCTCTGGTGGAAATGCTGCTTTTGGCCTTGCTGCCAGGCTGCTGAACGCCTTCTTTTATGTCTCTTCACTTCCTGACCTAGAAAACTAGAGAGATGTGGTAGTAGAGTGATGGTGGAGGATCTCTTTCCTTTAGACTAGAAAACAAGACTCCAAACTCCAGCAAATAAACCAAGCACAAAGGTTCTGCTTAACCCATCTCCATCCAGTGCTGCAGAGCAGCCGTGATGCTGACAAGGGTGAAGACTCATTTATCCCACTCCACAGACTGCCACTGTGTCACCTCCCTGGTGACCATGGCTCTGGCACCCCCGCTTCTCCTATCAGTCCTGCATAGGCAGCAGGAGCCATTCAACAAGAGGAAACCTATTAAATTAACATCAGGCTTGGTGCTATCCTGCTGCAGTGCAGCAGCAGATGTTGGGGGCCACGCAGGGCAGTTTCCAGTCATGCAGCGCCTGGTAGATCCTAAGCTTTATTTACACCACTCCCCAGTCTACAGATAAGTCCATCCCTCTCTTCTCTCAGCTTTCCTCCAAGCTGCCCTTTTCAGGTGCTGCCTCTGGCTAAAGCGTCCAGTCCAATCCAAGATCCAGGCATAAACTAAATTGCTATGAAGTCCGTCCACAACTGGCTCTGCATTACCCAAACTGATGTTTCCACTTACCTTCTTTTCTAGACTACTTTTTGCCTTGGGTATAATGTCTTCCAGCTCTCATCTTCTCTCTCTGTTGCTCCACCCTGATCTCTATCCCATCCTCCCATCTCTTCCTTCCCATGTGGTAACCCCTCTGGCTATGGAGCTCCACCACTCTCTGGGATTAATGCACATCTTCTGCATCATCTGCCTTCTTATACAACCTGGGATGATGTTTGCTGATTTTGCAGTAGTTTAATATCACTGATTTACATTCACTTAGAACTCTTTCTGCCCAGTTCATCTCCACAGTCCATCATCCTCAAGCATATTAATTTCTGGTTTGTCACAGACGTGTCTGAAGAAGGGTATCCTTGACAAATCCATGGTCGTTGAGTCTCTTCTTGTTGGCACCTCCCAGATACCTGTAAATGGCATATCCATATCTTCCTGTCAAGAATTTTCATGGACTGAAGTTAAACCAGTGGGTTGATAGTTCCCCATTTCTGCCCATGTTCCCAATATCTTTAAAAGTTAGGCATTCCTTGTCCCTTTCCAACGTTCTAGTGCTTCCAGAGATAACCACTAATGACTCTAAGGCTGTCACAACCAGTTCTGCAAGTATCCATGCCTTAAATCCACCAGGTTTGGAACAATCTCCCCAGAAGGTTTTCCCTCCTTGCCTCTGTCATTCAGCAGCCGGCTTATCACCAGGAGCAGAAGGGATTATATCCCTTGCAAGCATTTTATCCGCTTATCTATGGATGTTCGCTATCTGTCTATCACTCTGTGTATCCTCCAGAGCTGTTGCCCTCTGCGGTTGTTTTGTAGCACCAAGTTCCACAAGTCAGACCCTTTCTCCCACCCAGATTTCAGTGTAATCAGAGCCACACTCTTCCTGAAGCAAAGGAGTGGTATCGGCCACAAGGAGCAACAAGGGAAATTTCAACTGGATACGAGTTCAAACTTTCACAACAAGAGTGGTTGAATACAGCTTGGGTGAAACTCCAGCCCTGGAAGTGTTCAGGGATCCATTGGACCAGCCCTGAGCAGCCTGACCCAAATTAAAGCCTTAATGCAGGTAGGAGTGTGTCTGTAGCCAGAGCCTTTCCACAGCTCTGGTGGTGTGGCTATAAACCAACTGGTTTTACCCTTGTCTGAGACCCTTTTTGCCTTAAAAATAGGTTGTCATAAAGGCTTCATCTGCAGGAACTGAAAAAAAGGACACAAGAGGGGAAAGGATCAGGGTAGGTTTGGGCAGAAAATGGCTTCTTCCATCCCTAGATCTGGTTTAAATGTAAATGTGACCCCATTCTGAACCTGAGATTGCTGACAAGCTCGTCCTCTCCAGGGGCTGGGGGATTTCTGGGGTTGTGTGAGGGATCCAGATTCAAATCCCTGCTCTTGATGGACCTGGCAGAGACTTGGCCTTGGCAGCATCCATGTCATCAGGTTTGAGCATCAGTCCTGGGTAATCTGCACTTCAGAGGTCTCTTTCCTCTTGTAAGAGGGTTTAATCATATATCCCTCTGGGCCAGGCTTAACCATCTTATCAGGGTGAGATGTTCTTCAGGAAGGTTTGGTTGATAAAGAAGAAAAAGGAGGGGGAGAGAGAAAGGGAAAGAGAAGAGAGAAACCCGGGTTATTGAAAGCTCCAGTCTGGCTGCTGCTGCTGGAAAGGGATCTCACACAATGGAGCCTGCTTTCTCCTGAAGTGAACTGCTTTCAGCTTGCTCAATAATAGGAGATCAAACCGCAAGGAAGAAGCCGTTTCTAAGTATCTGAATATCTTAATGGCAAATTCTCCAGCAATTGCTCATCTACTTTAATCTGCAATTAGATATTAACATTCCAGACCGAAGCATTTTCCATGTGCAAATGGGAAATGGCACAAGGTCTTGTCATCTAGTTTTGCTATTCCCCTCCACATCTTCTTTTTCCCCTTTATCAGCATGATCAGGGACCTGATGAAGAACACAAGGGAGAGAAATGCCCAGGAAAAGCTGTGAAGGGAGATAATAAGAGGATCTTTACACTCCAGCACTACTTGTCTGGCCTCTTATTGACAGAGCCTCCAAGATGCTCAAAGATAGCCTAGCTGCAAGTTACATTACCTGGAGATTTATTTCAGTGCCACAGACAAGTGAGGGGGGTAAGAGCAGAGGGAGGGAGGCCTGAAAACGTCGCTGTGGGCAGAGTGATTATAACCAGAATTCCTTTTTAATGCAAAAATCTTTAGCCCGACAAAGGATCCATCTCTCGGAGAGGTTTTTCACCATCCAGTCCCCCACCCCTTTGCATCGGAGCATTGCAAAATGTACTTGGAAGAGCAGCAAGTTCGTTTTAACCGATAGCATTCAGCGCTTTTTACTGTGCTATTCATCCATATGACAAAGCTGAGAGGGGAGCCCATACTTCTTCCTGACTTTTTATTGCTTTTCAGCCCAGTGGGAACCAGCCAACATGAAAAAAAAAAAGTGTTTTAACTGCAAAATATGTTTAAGCTCTTTTTTTTTTTTTTCCCTTTTTTTTTTTTGGCATGTCAGGAAAAAGGAGGAGCTGGAGGTGAAGAGCAGTGGTAAAACAGCCACAAAATCGAACCAAACGCCAGCCAAAATGATAATGCATATGAACCTCATCCTACATACAAAGGGTTGGGTTTGAAGGCGGTGATGGAGACAGCCTTCAAATGCTGGGACCACTATGATGTGTGATAAGAGATAAGACAGGGTCATTTGAAGCTGCAAGGAGAGACCATGAGCTCCAAGTAGGACTGGGGAGGACTCCTGAGTGAAAGATGATGGACAATGCTCACCCCAAATGGCTCTGTTGGGGTTCTCCATGAAGAGACTGGGATTTCCATTTGGAGGTACTGAACAGGCTCTTCCCATCCAGCAGCTTGGTCCTGCTCTTCTTATCAAGTCCAAGCAGTGATTTATTTTTAAGCTATATTTAGACTTTTAATTTTCTTAGATTAAAAAAGCACCCTCTGCTTAGCAGAACTGTTGCTCATGTGTGCCACACGAGAAGGGAAAAGTTTAAGGAATAAAAGGAAAACAGTATTTACCTGATCCCAGATACTTCCTTTTTCTTATCTATTTGAAACTAAACCACAGGTTGACTCAAAACACAAGGTTTTAATTAAGTCTTTGAAAAAATCTTTACATTTTATCAAATAGCCAAAAAAAAACCCAAACCACTCTGGTTTGGGAATGGAGTTGTGTGAAGAACATGGAGGTTTTCAGCTTGCTCCTGCTCAGAACAACATCAGAAGTTGCTCAAAACCCAGCTTTAATGGTGATCACCAAGCCCTGAAACCTGTCCCTGGAAGGGATGAACAAAGGCTTTCACCACACACACCTGCTCCCAGGTCCAAGCAACACAACTCCCCACCAGCTCCAGCTCTGCCAGAGTCTTTTAAGAGTTTCTTTTCCTCATAACCTCTCCTGATAAAGCGATTCCCTCCAGCTGAGCCCAGGCTGGCTTCAATCTCGCTTGTGCAAGACAAACGTATTAACTCCTTCCCCACCGAGAAGCAGGACAGGGGCTCTGGTGTGTGGGTCAGGGTTTGGTAACATGCATGTAGTCAGTGTGTATTTGCTTAGGTGGATTCATGACACTTTGTACTGAAAAGCAGCAAAAGATGATGCTTCTGTCACCTCCAGCTCCTGTAACGTGCAAGTGATTGTAATACAAAGCAGGCTAAAGATGGTGAGAGAAAGGGTAGAAATAACTGCAAGTGCAGATGCAGGGAGCAGAAACAAAACACCTGTTTAAAATACAGCAAAGGCATCATCTGAAAACACAGCTCAACAGTTAGCCACACCTAGATAGGATGCAAAATCTGGCATCATGCAAGGCAATAGGCTTAGACTCTCACCCATGCTGGGCAGTGAAATAGTGTGGCTATACCTCAGTGTCACAAAGGCTTTCTATTTGCTTACATGGGGAGTGCAAGCAAGGTGTTAGGGCACTTTGGTCCTCAACAAGGGTTAGTCATGTTCCTCATCTTCCACAGCCCCTGCGGAAGCTCCTCCTGCTCCAGCTGCACTGACACCCAAGCTGGATGGTTTAAAACTAGCTCAAGTCAACCTACACCAATAGTTGTCCTCCCCATGCACTGCAGTAGGGACCAAGCTGGGCTGATGACCACTCCATGGTCACTCTCCTGTGGTTGTCTGGTTGCTCTTGGCTCTGGAGGTGGAATATCAGGCAGGCAACAACTGATGAGTATCTGCTCCATGAAGGTGCTGGGATGCAATGTAGGAAAGGAAGGTCTATCAGCACCACAGATACCTCCTTCATTGGGAGGGTAAGAGTGTCTTGTTTGCTGACTCAGTAGTGAAGAAATGCCCACACAGTTTAAAGCAAGACCTCTCTATGCTGGTCAAATAAACCTCTGCAAAGCAGAGGACAAGGAGGCATGTCTTTGACTCAGAACAGAGGATTGGCTGAGCTGGAAGATAGGGTCTTGTCCATCCTGGTGCTCTATGAACCAGCTCTAGTGGGAAGTCTCACTTGCTGAGTTTCTTTTTGGCAGAAGTCCACATTATCATTCCCTGGAGCTGCCTGCAGAAGTGCTGCAGGATTTAATGTGAAGGCACTTGATGTGGGTTTATAGAAAATTAACAGACTTTATTGAAAGCTCATTCTAAATCCCATAGAGAGCACAACAGGGGGGGGATTTTCTAAGAGTCCCAAGGAGAATTGCAGACTCTTCCCGAAAGCTCTTGCTCCCGAGAACCACCAACCTGCAGCCTCTTTCCCCATAAGAACCTTCCTCCCCCTTAAGACACATCAAAACAAGAGATCATTTCCCAACCAAACCTATTTCAGTTCAGCTCCAGCAATGAGATCTGTTTTGGCTTCTTTAGACATGTGCATGTGAAGCATGAGGAGAGCAAAGATGCTCCTTGTGTGTCCCTCGCAGGCTCCTATAGTCGGTTGGTGCTTTGAGACTTACACAGGGTTTTCATCCTGAATCATAGAATAGTTAGGGTTGGAAAGAACCTTACGATTATCCAGTTCCATCTTCCCTGAATCAGGAGAACAGAAAATTCATGTTGGGAAATTTCAGCCAGAAATGAATTTCCTCACTCAAAATAATGGAGTTGACTGGAGCATCCTTGAGCTGTCCCGTGACACACAGGAAGCCTTCAAATACCCTCATTACGGATGACCCCCTTGTGAGGTTGTCTCTGGAGGCTCTGAAGGTGACTCCTGAAGGAATCTGGCACTTTCCATCGAAGGATGATCCATGTTTTGGCAAAAGGTTTGCAAAATTCCATCAGCATCTTCATTTTCCAGCGATTCTCAGATTTCCTCCTCAAAGTCTTCAACCACTTCGTGATTCCAGATGGCACAGTGGGTGTCCTGCCCTCCCATTCCTGACCCTCCCATGGGTAGGGTTTGGCTGGGAGCAGCCCACTTCCTACAACTCAGTTTCTTTTCCTTGTCAGTCTTTGGCAAGACAAGATGCAGGACAGCTGCTGTTCAGCCTGGAGAAGAGAAGGCTGCGTGGAGACCTCATAGCAGCCTTCCAGTGTCTGAAGGGGGCCTATAGGGATGCTGGGGAGGGACTCTTCATTAGGGACTGTAGTGACAGGACAAGGGGTAACGGGTTAAAACTTAAACAGGGGAAGTTTAGATTGGATATAAGGAGGAAATTCTTTCCTGTTAGGGTGGTGAGGCACTGGAATGGGTTGCCCAGGGAGGTTGTGAATGCTCCATCCCTGGCGGTGTTCAAGACCAGGCTGGACGAGGCCTTGGGTGAGATGGTTTAGTGTGAGGTGTCCCTGCCCATGGCAGTGGGTTGGAACTTGATGATCTTAAGGTCCTTTCCAACCCAAACTATTCTATGATTCTATGATGCCCAGTGCTAAGTGCTAAGAAATCCTCCTGTGTGGGGAAGTGAAGCACAAGACAACAAAGGTGGAAAAACATTTGGAAGCAGCCTTGACATTGAATAATTGAAGGGGTTGTTTTGGGGAAAGAGAGGTTCTTTCTGAAAGACAACTTTTAAATGGCACAGTGTCCCTTGGACAGGAGGGTTAGAGCTTAGCCAAGGTCTGCAAGCTGAGAGGGAACTATTGATTTGTCTATTTAAATGGTCATCAAACAGCCTTTGTTTCTTGTTAAACCACCACTGTGGCAGCCTGACTGTGGTCAGTGACACATGGACAACACTGCTTGGATTCCCGTTCCATAATTACAGGTGTTACCCTTCTGAGGAGGGAAGGGCTGCTCTGCTTTGAGGTGATAATGAGTGACTGAGCCTTTTGTGACAGCCAGAAGTGTTGCCTTCTGCCTAGCTGTCCATAGCGCAAGCAGGATCATCCTGTTTGCGGGCAAAATAAAACACCAAACCTCCCTTTAACAACAGCAAATGAAGAGTAAATTGTTCAGAGATGATCTATTTTGGCTTGGAAACCTGCTCAGAAACTTTCCTCCTAATGCCTTTTCCCCGATGCAGGCAGTGCTCTTCCAGCCTGCTTTCTAATGACCAGCATTAGTTTGCATTAGATGGATTTGTGATGATTTCTTTCTGCCTGGCTGCTAAGCCTGTGAGCAATTCAAATGCATTGGGCTCCCTGTGCCCCATCTGGCAGTAGCAGCTCCACCGTTTCTCTTTGCTGCTTTCTCAGCTGCTCTCCCTCTCTCACATCCTACAGTGGTTCTATCTACCTGGATATTGCAGCTCCACAGTGCTCCATAACCCGTGCTCGATGCATCCCAGCCCCTCACTCACTGCAAACAACTTGCTCTTGGATGCATGTTGGAAACTAGTGGGAGAGGGTTGGGAGGAGGGAGATGGGTGTTAAAGTGCTGCTTTGTGGCAGTGCTGTGGTTCCTCACTGGTGTGTGTGCCATGGAAGCCATGGAAGTGGTACCCACAGAATCATCCCAAGAGAGCTGGCAATAAAGGGGAAGATGTAGGTAAGGAACTGGAGAGATGTCCCTGGGATGGGAGGTAAAGTCCAGACCTTGTCCTCCACCTTCACCATCCCCTCTGGCACCTCACTGATGTTATCAGCTGTATTAAGACAGAAGGAAAGGAAAGATGGAGGGTTTGGGAACATTCTATGGTATGGCAGGCTGTGGTCTAGCCATTCTGCTGACCAGCACAGGGTTGCAATACCCTGTGGGATGGAAGGAAAAGCCTCGTCTTTAGCTTCCTAGAAAGATCAAAACCATGAGAAATAAGGTGAATGGGAGCCTCTTTCCCCTCTCTCTTCCCTCAGCTCCTGCCTGGGGGAGAAGCTATTGGGGAGAAGGAGGAGATACCCTTTTGGGATGCCAAAAACAGAGAGAAACAAAGCCGTTCATCACATTTACCAATGCGCATGTTACAACCGTAACTTAGAAACAGCCTGCTCTATTCTGAACACATTGATGGAAAAGCCAGCATCAGGGTCCATCCTGCCCATCCACCAAGTATCCTGTCACCACAAGGATCTCAAAACTCATCAGACAATGCATATTTCAGATCACCCTATCTTTTTCTGGCAGCAGAGACAAGGCCGGAGGGTTTGGGAGAGAAATGGCATCAGTTTTGTGTCCTTCTTAGTGCTTCTTTGAGAGCATTTGGTTTCTGCACCCTTGAGGTGAATCTCGGTTGCTGTCAGATACATATGACAGCTGAGGACAGTGTGCATGGCTCTAAAGAGGTGTTGCATCAGAGCAATTCTTCTTTCTTCCTATTCCCCCTCCTCATCTTCGGCACTGGGCTAATGACACCTCCAGGTACCGAGCAACAGAGGAGTGAGCCTGTTGTTTTTACACTGAAAATGAACGAAAAGTGCCTGCTGGGTCACATAACCTGTCAGGAGAACAGCCGTGGCTTCCTGTGAGAGAGATAATAGTTAAGAAACCTGAAATTCTGAGAAAAGGAGATTATGGATCATAAGCAATATTTATAGAGCAAGTCCCTATTCCCTGTATTTCCACTTGGTTCTTTATCCTGCAATTCTTTCCCAGAGCAGAGCCCTCAGTGTCTCTCTATGGCAGGTAAACAAGCCAAGCCTGGAGTGTGGGTCTGATAGAGCACATGGACATGTCCAGATGAGGGGGGTGACAGCAGACAGGGTGTCCCTTCACCCTGTGCAGTGAAGCTGCCTGCTCGGGGCTTAACAATGCATCCTATATCAAATCATGTTGGGGTTTGAAGCCAGCAGAACATCTGGGCAGTTGTGCTCAAGCAGCACAGGCCTAAATGATGTTTAAGCTTTATATTAGGGAGTTATTAGACATCAAGTGATGCATAGACCTACTGGGGCTGTTGCATGTGGGGATTAAATGCTGGCTGAGCACTTGAAGCCCAGAGCAAAACCCTCCCCATTAGGATGCTCATCAGCATCTCTCCGTGGTTATCTGGTTGCTTTTGGCTCTGGAGACTGAATATCAGGCAGGCAACAACTGCTGAGTGCCTGCTGCTCCATAAAGATGCTGAGATGTAACATAGAAAAAAGAAAGTCTATCAGCACCACACAGATCCTTGCAGAGATAGGGATGTGTAACTGCCAAGGGAG